>NW_027611923.1:0-600000 GCF_964261635.1 Lissotriton helveticus
CAAGCTTATGTACTAGTTTACACAACAAGAGATAGAGTGATACAGGTATTCACACAGTTTAATCACTATCCCATATATTTAGTGAGACACTTTAAATTCGTCACTTAGACAGTCAATCACATTGCTACTAAATCCTCCATTCAGACACTTTTACATCCACTCAGTCTTCAAGGCAGATTGCTATATATATATATCATACTTATTTAAATATTGAACCAAACCACATTCACTGGATGATGTAATCAGTGATGTCATCAGTGATGTCATTTGAGATGTCAGCAGTGATGTCATCAGTGATGTCACTGACCATGTAATAAATGATGTAATATGTGACATCATCAGCCGTGGATTGCGGGCGCGCGAGTTATAGATAGCTGAACTAACTATAACGGGGGAATTTCAATGGTTTTGTATGAGTGAAAAGTCCAGCTAACTATAACGTGGATGAAACCTATGGTTTTTTTCAGTGAATTTCTAAGGTTTTTTAAATGCTAATTCCTAACTATAACTTGTGTGAAACCAATGTTTTTTTCAGTGAATATATATATATATGAAATGTTAATAGTACAATGAAAACCAAGGTATGGAACTCTCTCCGTTTGAATGCATAATTTGCACTCGGGACACTTTCTACAATTTGGCTTTTACCATAATCGGCAGTGAAAATCAGTGTAATGTGAAGGGCAATAATGGAGTATTCTGGGCAATGTAGTCCCTGACGAACGGATACTAAGTTTGGAAGTTGAACAACAGAGGTAACTGAGATATAAGCACCACTGGGGGGTTACTCGTAAACCTTGCACATTGTGAAGTACTCACCTCTGCTGTTATGCTTGGAAAGGAGCGTGGATAAAAAATCCTGAACTGCTGTCCCTTTAACTGGAAGGAATGGACTCAAGTCCTTTTTCACTGTTTTTAGAGTTACGATATTAAAACCCTAACGAACCCACGAACATGGTAGCTGATGGCATTTGAAGAAGAGTTGCTGAAACTCGAAACGCGTTATAACTGTATTTTCACAAATACAAGAACTCTGTCAAGTATGCTGGTGTGGTCCGTGTCCGTGTGGCGTGGCGAGTGGCGCACATCTTTTTGCTTGGATATATATATATATATATCAAATGATGAATTTAAATTTATGTATAACGACAATCCAATTGTGCCAGTTTTGTATCTAATACCGAAAATACATAAATGTGTGTCTCCCATTCCAGGCAGACCCATCATTTCTGCCATAAGGAGTGTAGCAGAACAGGTGGGCCAATACGTGGACTTTTTCCTACAAAATATTGTTAAATCCCTGCCGAGTTACATCAAGGATACTGGGGATTTTCTCAGTAAAGTAAAAAACATACAATGGTCAGGAGAAATATATCTCATTTCATTAGACATCGAGTCTTTATATACCAGCATTGACCATGAGGCAGGGCTGAAAGCAGTAAAATTCTTTTTGGACCAGAGACCTTGTGAGTTTCATTAGCATAATAAGGCTTTAATTAGTCTAATGAGCTGGTGCCTTAATAATCATTTCTTTCTTTTTGGGAAGGAATTGTTTAAGCAATTGAGGGGTGTGGCAATGGGGGCCTGCTTCTCCCCCAGCTATGCGTGTTTACACGTTGGCTGGTGGGAGGAGCAGGTCCTCAAAAAGGACTATGCTTCTATCTTTGACACTAACATCAAATACTTCTTTAGGTACATAGACGATATTTTCATCGTTTGGGAGGGTAGCAGAGAAAAGGCAGTGGAGTTCATTGGTAACATCAACATGAACAATTTAAATCTTCACTTCACCTCCCACATTGACAATTCCAGTATAGAGTTTCTGGATGTCAAGCTCTATGTAAAAGACAGCAAGGTAGAAAGCACTCTATTTAGAAAGCCCACTGCAGGCAATGTAACACTTCACGCCTCCAGTGCACATCCAAGGCACCTTATTGCCAGCATCCCTTATGGAGAGCTTTTACGCCTCAAAAGGATATGCAGCACTGATGATGAGTACAATACTTGTGCTGCAGAATCTATACAGCGTATGAAGGCACGAGGCTATTCGGACAAAATATTGACGACAGTACTAACTAAAACCGCTCTTAGACCTAGAGCCAGTTTGTTGCCACAACCCAGTGAGGAAATAGCAGATGACAATAATTCTCTTAAACCGACAGCCACTTCTGTAAGGGTCGGGCATGATCAATGTCCTAGACTAATAACAACTTACAATGATAACAAACGGAAAATCAGATCTATCGTCAATAAGAACTGGGCGATAGTCTTAACTGATCCCGTGTTGAAAATGAATCTACCCCCCAGTCCTATCATTACATTCAGCAGAGCAAGGAACATGGGATCTGTATTGGATCCAACAAGTCCTGAAATAAGAACCAAACCACATTGGCTTAAACCGAAATCAGGTTTTTATAAATGTTCCACATGCCGCGCATGTAGATTTGGGGTAAATAAAACTGAGTATTCAACTCCATTCTGTCCAATACCTCACAAAATAAAGGGCAATTACAGTTGTAAGACTAATTTTGCAGTCTATGTTCTCACGTGCACCTGTGGTCTGAATTACATCGGAAGTACCAAGTTACAGGTGCACGTGAGAATTTTACAACATTTACGTGCAATTTTGCACAGTGACCCTAATTACCCCGTGGCATGCCACTTCAAACAGGTGCATGAAAACAATCTATCCTGTTTGCAATATTATGTGGTATCCTCGGTTCCTAAACAGCGTAGAGGAGGAAACAGAGAGGCATTACTCAGTAAGCTAGAGACCAAATTCATTCTCAACTTTGACAGTAAATGTCCAAATGGGCTTAACAACTCAGAGGACATGTATACTTGTCTATAAAATTCTAAATTGGCTCTTAATGGTTTAGCAATGTTTGCATTTGTTTGAAAATGTTTAAAATGGTTAATAATTAAAAATGAACTTTTTGATCTGATTGCAATTAACCTACAAAGCGTAAGTTTTTTATTTATTGGTTTTTGTAAGGAAATTTGGGGCTCCCTTCATTATATAGGAGAGTTGTTAACATCTTACCTTGCCAATTTGCACTTGAGTCAGAAATTGGCATATTGGTCTGTGCCCTCAATGTGGGGATGGTTTTGAAGCCAGGGACATGTTTCTTGGTTTCTAGCTAAATTTTATATTGGTGGCCACATTCTAGTTTGTCTTTTTTCTGCCTCTTTATTTCAAAATGTATTTGTATTTTGGAATAATTTTATGTTTGCACTATACCTATATTTTTTTTCACTTAAAAAATATTGCTGCAATGCTCTATGTTGCACATTCTTTTTAATCAGTGTCACAAATGAAACGAGTTTTCCATGCATTCATGCAGTTATGAATAATGTTGTGGTTTATATTTTGTGTACACAACAGTACTTTTGGATTTATGGATTTATCCAGAAATGTTTATATGTAAATACAGACTTTACGCTAAATAGGTTGTTAATAATTATGCAATCATATTTGTCGATTATGATATCTGAAATGAATTTTTAGTCCTCTATGTAAAATATATACTGTAGGAATGATATCATTTGTATTTGGGAGCAATGTTGATATTATCAAGGTTTATAATATTGGTAAACTTGAGCCCGTGTAAAATTCGTTTAGTCTGTTTACTATTTTTTGGTGAACTTGCGGACCATGTGACCTGAGTAGGAAGGGCATAACATTTAAAATGGCTACAACCGATAACAGCCTTTATGTGATCAAGGGCTTTTTGGAGCCCGAAACGCGTCATCTGTCGATTGCTGTGGATATGGTTGAATAAAAAACATCTTGCCTATAAGTGGTTCGCTTCTCCTTCTTCGCCACCGAGGCTTTGGTGGAAGTGGTTGGAGTATTCATTGTCGATATATATATATATATATATATATATATATATATATATATATATATATATATATATATATGTATATATATATATATATATATATATATATATATTCACTGAAAAAAAAATAGGTTTCACACCAGTTATAGTTAGCTGGAAATTTTACTCGCATAAAACCATTGAAATTCCCACGATATAGTTAGTTGGACTCACTATAACTTGCGCGTGCAATGCACTGCTGATGACGTCACATATTACATTACTCATGACATGGTCAGTGACATCACTTATGACATCACTGATGACACCATCCTTGTGATACAGTGACAGACCTCCTTTCACTGTAATGTAACCCTTAAAACACATATTCAAAAATAGAAACTAACATTTTAAAAAAAATGGAGATACCCAGACCAGTTACAACAACCAATTCAATAATTCCACCATCTATATACACATACACTCATTCACCAACAGTTCTATATAACCACTCATACGTATACTCACTCATCAAATATAATGATACACATATACATCCTGTTACACACCGACAGTCATCCAAAAGATACTCTCACACATGCAAATAAACTATTGAACATCCATTTATTTGCATATACAGCTATACACACACTACCACCTTACTTCTAAGGAACCTTACACATACTTACTCTCTTAAACAATCATTTATAGAAACACATACTTATTTAAACAGGAACTCTTACAATCCCTTACTCTCACATATACTCACTTATATGCATCAATATTCACATATACTACATTAAAACATATGTAGTTACTGATAAAGACACTAGTGAGACAGTCATTCAGTCAGTAACACACACATATACACAGTCATCCACCCATACAGTCCTGCACATATGCTGTCTTCAAAACACATACAGAGAGTCAGTTATTCATGCATCTATGTGCTAAGTAATACCCCCACCTCCCCGCTGCGCGTACCGGGGCGCGCTTATAGATATATATATTTTTTTGAACCTAAATTACTCAAAATCCTCTGGAGCACATATCTTGAGACATAGCAAAGGCACAACGGGCTACCAGTCCCTACAATTTTGCCAAGTTTGGTGAAAATCCATTCAGCCGTTCGAGCTAAAAGTGAGTCCAACCGCCCTATGGAAATTAACATGGGGAAAACACGTTTTGAGACCCCCCTTTTATCTCGGCCCCCGCTTGACAAATCCCCCCCAAACTTTCCGGAAAGGAGCGGACCGCAGCGAGACAAATTTGAGTAAAATTACAGGCAGATCCCTCAATCTGCGCCAAAGTTATTCCCAATAGAATGTTGCGGATTTCCTATGGAAAACAATCCTAACTATAACTACCTACTGGCGACCGCCAGTATATATATAATCTAATATGTGACATCATCAGCAGTGGATTGCGGGAGCGCGACTTATATTTAGCAGAACTAACTATAACAGATTAATTTCAATGGTTTTGTACAAGTGAAATGTCCAGCTAACTATAACAGCCCTGAAACCTATGTTTTTTTCAGTGGATTTCTAAGGTTTTTTAAATGCTAATTCCTAACTATAACGTCTGAAACCTATGTTGTTTCAGTGAATTTCGAAGGTTTTTTAAATGAAAATTTTATATATGTATTTTTTTTATACTGATTTTCTACAAATGTTTAACTGTTTATTTTTCATATTTTATTTTTTAAATTACATTATATATTGTTAATATAAATGGAATATATATTTTTTTTAATATTGAAACTAAAATATGTTTTTTTTGTTTTATATTTTTATTTTAATATATGTATAATATTTTCTTTCTTTTTTTAACATTTTATTTTGGAGTCACGCACCCAAAGCGTACCTTTCACGAATGTTTCGCGGATTCTAGCCGCCATTTTGCAAATGTTGTGAAGGATCCGCGTATGATATGCGACGGTTGCATATTTTCTGAGATGTGTGCGATAGCTATGCTACCAGTATGTGACTCCAGCTCCTGCGCACTCGCGACACATGAGCATTACTGTACATGATGCTTGTGCGGTGATGAGTTCCGTGTGACATCAGATATGTATTGGACGGGGTGGGTGCGCGACTCCCGCAAAAAAAAAAAAATCTGTCTAAAATAATATATATATATGTCTTTAATATACATATTTGGGCCAGGCGTTATCTAAGGTATTCATAAAAATAATATATTTTTAGTTGTAATAAATATATTGCTTTTAAATGCAATTCCGCGAAGTCGCGTAGGGTGCGTCCTGCATGTATGCACAGTGCCGGATCCCGAGTGACCCGAAAAAAAAAGATTTGATTGGTTCATAACATTTCCCATTGTAACTATTGAAGGACCCCACCCATTTCCATCATTCTTCTTTAGGATTATTTGGAGAGACATATCTGTGCTTAGAAGAACTCTATTTTGATAATTTTTTTTGTTGGTGTTTTTGAAATCAAAAAAGAAGATGGCTTCAGGACAACAGCCACAGGAAGAGTCAGAATATTCTTCAGAGGAAGAATTTCTGCCAGAAAATCCACGTCCTCAAATGCCTTTATCGGTGGTGTGGATGTTCTTTACCTTTCCGGAGGGGCAGAAAAAGGTAAATGCCACAAAAGTCACCTGCCGTATCTGCAAGAGATTATTGTCATGAGGTAGTGCCGAAAAAAAATATTCTTGCGGTACAGCCTCAATGTACAAACACCTTAAGACTCTCCATCCGGTTAATCTGGCTTGGGAGGAGTGTAGGAGAGCCGAAAGAAACCCTCTACCTGCAGTTCCAGGAACATCTGGAACTTCTACAAGTCCATCATCACCGGACATGTGTCCTAAATTCGCTTTTTTGAAACAGCACTGCGTGAAGTGCAAAAAATTCATTTCTTTTGGAGAGCAGTCTGTTGAAGCAGTTTTTGTTGCGCAACATAATCATCGTTCCTAGACTTTTGTTTGCTTTTTTGGGGAGGAATGCCTGTTAATTCCTAAAGTTTCCTTTTTTTCGTTCTTTTTAAAAACTCCAAAAAAATAACAAAATCGTTCAGAAAAATACAAAAAAAGAATAAAGAAGAAAAAATACGTTCTTCTCAGAACTAACTTCTCTAGTTAAAGAAAGAACTATATTTGTATGTTAATGTGTGAACGTTTGGTTGAATGCATTAATTGACTGGAAGAATGCATTAGTAGTGTATGGTGAATGTATAAGTGCAGAACTATAAGGAAGTGCTACAGCGTGACAATGTGAGCACTTTAGCTGCACTGTGCTGTGGTACTTCCAAAGCACAGGGGTGCAACATAAATATGTTGCATCTCTATGCTTTCCTTTGCACTGCTGAACAAACTTCAGACATACAGTGACACAGGCATCCTTGCACCATGGTGCAAGCATGTCTGTCATGAAGAGATTATTTGGATACTGACTGGGAAATTGAAGGTGTGAAAGACAAGTGTGTAGGTGGCTAGAGGACTGCATGCATAATGGATAGGGGTTTGAAGAAGTCTATGTGCTAAGGCCTGGGTCACTGCATGAGTACTTGGGTACTGACTGAATGATTAGAGTACTGCAAGGAGATTGCCTGGGTGAATTTATAAGTGGTTGGGTTTTGGCGCAGTGAATGGATTAGTACACAGTGCTGAATGGGTCACTACAAGGAGTGCAAGGGGAGTGACAGGGTGTTTGCTGGAGTGTATGGATACTGACTGGGGAATTGAAGGTGTGAAAGACAAGTGTGTAGCTGGTAGAGGACTGAATGCATAGTGGATAGGGGTTTGAAGCAGTCCATGTGCTAAAGCCTAGCTGACTGCATGAGTACTTGTGTACTGACTGAATGATTAGAGGACGGCAAGGAGAGTGCCTAGGTGAATTGGTTGGGTTTTGGCACAGTGAATGGACATGGCGCTGAATGGGTCACTAGAGGAGTGCATGGGGAGTAGGTTTTTAAGCAGTTATGTGTCAGGAAAGAGATGAAGTACCCACATTCTTCCATCACAATGGTTGCACATGGTGGACACAGACTCACAGTGTAATTCTAGACAAGCAAGACTATTCCCTGGACTTTACCAGAAGAGACTCACTATTCTGGAAGTGGTTAGGTAACTGCATACATTCTACACATTTCACAACAGCACTGCTAGTGTGAATGCCTGAATCATTCTGCAAATGCATACACAATGGCTGGGTTCTAATACTACTGAAACTTGACAACATGATAGGTTTTTAAGTAGTTATGTGTGAGCAAAGACATGAAGTACCACATGTTTCTGTCAAAATAGTTGCACAAGTGGACACAGGCGCACTGTGTGATTTTAGACAAGCAAGACTGTTCCCTGGACTTTAAGGTTACTGCATACATTCTACACATTTCACTACTGCACTCTAGTGTGAATGCCTGACTTATTCTGCGTATGCATAAGCAATGACTGGGTTCTAATACTACAGAAACTTGACAACAGGATAGGTAATTAAACAGTTATGTGTCAGCAAAAACATGAAGTAACCACATGCTTCTGTCCGAATGGTTGTAGAAGTGCACACAGACTCACAGTGTGATTCTAGACCAGCAATACTATTCCCGGAACTTTAGCAGGAGAAACAAAGTAGTCTAATTAAAAACAAAGGCACCACACATAAAACCTCACAAATTAATAACTCACCTTTCAAATTGATTTGTAGATTAAGAAGTATCTGAATCACACACCCAATTTTCTTATACAGAATGTCTGTAGTGCACTGCTCTTAGCAAAACAAAAAAATGGCAAACTTTCGGTCTCATTCTGCACACAAATACATGTAAATATCAAATCACATTGCTTTCCACATTAATTCAAAAGCTAACACACATTTCTATTGGTTACACATTTCAACCCTTTCCAATTGACATAACTTTAAACCCTACTCCCGTTCTGTTTAATGCTTATCACCATAGTAACAGTTCATGGAACACTCAACTGAACATACAGGTCACAAGTTCAGCACACAACGTTGCAAACAGCAAGTGTGCTTAACTTTTCAAAATATCAGCTTATCCTATATAATGTTCCTTTCAAACAGTTTTTATTAACCATTAAGAACATGCTTTTAAAACAAAGAAACAGGCACCCTATTGTTCAGTCTATAATGTTCTCAAACAGCCAATCATTTCTCTTCTTTTTTTAAAACTGCATCTTATCCACCATCTTAGAAAAATCTTAGTTTTCAAACTACCCATTTCACATGCAGGCACCTTCTGAGTGCATCCAGACCTCCCTTCAAGATGCTTAGAGTGTAGCATGTAGAAAACAGAGATATTCACAAAGATTTAGCTTTGCCAAATGTAGACGTTAAATGGATTGGACAGAGAGGATTAAAGTGGCACCAATTGATGCCATTGGTTAAACCCTTTTTGCATCTCCAACACCCTAACCTCATAATTGTGCACTGTGGTAGCAATGACCTAAGCACTTTGACTGGGGTAGGTCTGGAAATGCTTAAGAAGAGCACTTTTGGAGAATTTATGTCACTTTTCCCCCAAATAGCCTTTGTCTATTCTAACATATGCCAAAGACAGAAATGAAACTGGTTCATTCAAGTTTGTCCACAGATTGAGAACGCTAGGAAACATGTCAATAATGCTGTTTCTGCTTATCTCAGAGATTATAGGATGTGGTCCATTTACAACAACAATCTGCGTTTTAATACAGATGGCATCTATTGGAGAGATGATGTACATTTTACAGATGAGGGTAACGGAGTATTTCTCAAAAACTTTGGACTCTGCATAGGTACTTACTTATAGGTACCAAAATCTCCCAATAAACATAAGGCTCTTTTTAGAGCCACCCAAGATCTAAACACATAAGCTTGATATATATTTAAAAAAATATTACTTTTTTTGTTTGGAGTCGTACACCCAGCACGTTTTGGAGTCGTGCACATAGCACGTTCACACCAGCAGGCCATGCTGGGAGTCACGCACCCAGTGCGTTCACCCCAGGGGGCCGCGCTTAGCTAATTTATATTCTCCACGGGAACTCCATCCCCCCGGGGCCTTTATACAATGTTGGAGACTGTGGGGGGAGCCCCAATGCCCCCATAGTCCCGCCAGCTCCCCGCGTCCTGTGGGAGCCAGTATTGCTTTTCCACATGGGGAGCTGCTAACATGCAGCTCCCCATGTGGAAAAGCAATCAGGTTTGCATTTTGAAAGAGAGAGCAGGTTTCCAAACCAAGTTTGCTATGGCAAGGGAGGAGCCACAAAGCTGCCGCCTGCCTCGGGGTGGACACCCCTAGACACTGCAGGAGCCGGCCCTGGGGGATGGCGGTCCCCAGTGCCATCATTGGCTCCAGGAGGGGGGCCACGTGACCCTCCTCCCACTTAATGCAAAGCCCCAGGGTGGTGGTACCCAGGGCATGGGGGTCCATAACAGACCCTCTATTTTGAATATTTAGAGCCCCGGGGATGTGGTGGTCCCTGGGGCGTGTGGGGGGGCTCGAAATCCCCACACATGTATGTTTTTAAGAAACAGAAGCCCCAGGGGCTGGCAGTCCCCGGGGCTGCGGGTGGGCCCCGAGCCCCCGCAAATTTATTCTTAAAGCCCTGGTGGGGCGGTCCCTGGGGCTTGGTGGGGCCTTTGAGCCCCTACCCATGTTTTGTTGAAGCCCTGGTGGGTGACGGTCCCCGGGGCTGGGGGGGGCTGTGAGCCCCCTGCCATTAATTTCATAAATCCCTGGGGGTGGTGGTCCCAGGGCTTAGGGTCCTTTGAACCCTGTCCATTTTTTTGAAGCCCCAGGGGCAGGTGGGGCCTTCGCACATATTTTATAAAAGCTCCAGGGGCGGTCCCTGGGTCAGTGTTGGGGGGATTGGGCCCCCCCACACTTTTTTTTCACATTCCCCCAGGACCTGGCCCACCTGGGGGCTTTAATTAAACGAAGCGCGTTTTTTTCATTTTTGCGACTGGATCCGTGCACCCTGCACGCATCAAGGCATTTTTAAAACAAAAATGCTTTTTTTGGTTCTGGCGTTCCTTGTGGGGCCCCCTTAGCAGACCTACAGGGTCAGGGTGTTTCAACCCTGCCCCTCTTCTTGTTTTACGCCTTAATTTTACTGCCATCTTGTGCCTCGCCTCTACCGAGGCACAAGATGGCTGCCAACTGTTAATGTCATCAGTGATGTCATTAGTGATGTCACTGACCATGTCATGAATGATGTAATATGTGACATCATCAGCAGTGGATTGCGGGCGTGCGAGTTATAGTGAGTACAACTAACTATAACGGGGGAATTTCAATGGTTTTGTATGAGTAAAATGTCCAGCTAACTATAACTGGTGTGAAACCTATGGTTTTTTCAGTGAATTTCAAAGGTTTTTTAAATGCTAATTCCTAACTATAACGAGTGTGAAACCTATGGGGCCTTATTTACGAGCCCCTTGCACCTCCGGAACATCACTTTTTGTGATGTTCCGGTGGCGCAGAAGACTGAGTGATATTTATCAGGCAGGACTAAGCCACTTTCTGTGGCATAATCCTGCCTGATAAATATCAGTCCCTTTAACGCAGTGTCCTGCGTTAAAGGGGCGTGCAATGGGTGTTGCTTTGGGCGTTCCCAGCACCATCCATGTACTTGAGTAATTTATAGCATCCTCAAAGTCAGTCTTTCAAAAATTCCAAAGTGTAGGACATGATAATCCAAATCCAAATGTTTCTCACTTTACTCCAATCAAGATGGTTTCAGGTGTGCCATACCTTTGTAATAAGTATGACTGTTAGCACTCTAGTTGTTCTTTAGAACACTCTGGGAAGCTGCAGTAGAACACAAAGCAATCAACTGACAGTCTCTGTCCTTGTTGAATGTACATGTTTTACTGAGCCATGCAATAGATTATTTCCCCAACCACTTCAAAGAAGTCTGTCCGCAAACACGAGTAAGGTTCAGCAAACAATTTTATTTCACAATCCTCAAGATCATGTTTCTAGGGTTTACTCAGATACCCTATGCATTTCGGTCTCACCAATCCCTTTCTTATGGGTAATTTTCACAATTACAAACTCTGATTTAAAATCAAAACCTGAAGACGTCACTTCCTGTTACATTGCCTCGTGACATTGTGACATATGTAGTGCTTAAAAACAATTATGAAGTGCCAAGTACAAAAGCAATTATGAGTAAGTGCGGTGGTAGATAAAATGTGGAGCTACTTTCTGTTACATTCGTGGCAAAAATGGTCCCAAACCTTTGAGGCGGGTAATCTCAGGAACCACAGCACCAATCACAACACCCAATACAGCGTTGGAAAGGGCAGTTGCAGCAGAAGGACATAGGCTATGCAGACACCCACCATATACATTTAAAAGGTAAAAGAACCGTGCCAGCAAAGTAGTCCCTTGTGGGCGTGTCTGCGATGTGCTGTGGGCCTGTGCTGGGGCGGGTAGTATGTTTCGCCCTTCATGCCATGTGTCATATTGTGTGCTAATTCCACCCTGCTCCCTTTAAATACCCCTGCACCCCATAATCATAACTCACCCTTACTCCTTAAAATACCCAAACACCCTTAAACACTAACCCATCTTAACCCTTCTAAATATACCCTGTACCCCAAAACCCAACCCTATCCTTAAACCCTAAAAATACCCCTGCACCCCAAAACCCAAACCAAGCCCTGAACCCTATATATACCCCTGTACCTCAAAACCCAAACCTACCCCTGAACCCTAAAAATACCCCTGTACCCCAAAACCCAAACCTAGCCCTGAACCCTAAAAATACCACTGTACCCCAAAACCCAAACCTACCCCTGAACCCTAAAATACCCCTGTACCCCAAAACCCAAACCTAGCCCTGATCCCTCAAAATTCCCTGTACCCCAAAACCCAAACCTAGCCCTGAACCCTAAAATACCCCGGTACACCAAAACCCAAACCTAGCCCTGAACCCTAAAATACCCCTGTACCCAAAACCCAAACCTAGCCCTGAACCCTAATAATACCCCTATAAGTACATCAGCAGTTCACTGTGAATCGGAGCGTTTCACAGGCCTGTCACAGATAAGAAATGCTATCTAAACAAAATCCTACAAAACAATATACTACTGGCGGGCAGCAATTCATACCCGGAAAACATCGGGACGGGCTGCTAGTTGTAATATAAGTTAAAAAGTTGATTCAATTTAACAAAACCCCTTCTGGATTTTGTTTCTCACCTGCTTTCAAGTATTTGAAATAAATGTGATCATGAACTTTATCGATGATTTGAGCTTATAATAAGACTCAAACTCGGCTAATTTCATTTAACTCTATAGATTGACAGGTGGATTCTATATAATACTACAATTTGTTAAAACCCATGGCAGTTCCAAAAACTCAAAGGCAACCTTCCCATTGTCATGGTTCCAATACCCCTTGTATCTAAGACCAGCATGTCATTAATGTGTAGTCATCTGACTACTCTTAACATATTTGGCATTTTAGAACGTTACTACTGTTCTACATATGACGTGTAAATAATTTTCTTACACTGTTATCACTATCAACTTTTCACTAATTGTGTTCAGTTGAAGACTGTATTTTATTGGCACATATGTTCAGGGTAGTCAAATGACTACTCGTGAATGAATTGTGAGTGCGACTAGACTTCTTTGATGTGGTTGGGGAAAAAAATTACGGTGTGGCTCCTCTGTTTTACTGGCTTGCACCAACGCAGAAGCGCCAACGGTATCCAGCAAAAAGTGAGCAAAGGTGTGGTAAAGAAAGGCTGAATTGGTGAATGACGGCATATGGAGCAACAAATGGAATAACCTCCCAGAGTGTTACTGAATGACGAAAGATGCAGAGTTTAGAACCAGAGGGTTTGGGACAGTCCGCCACTTCGTCAAGTAAGTAATTGGGGTCGTTTCTGGTTTGAAATATGTATGAATACAACAGCAGGTTGGTCTCAGAGTGATACTATCATGAAGATTATACAAAATAACACACATTTTTGTGGAGTTTAAAAGGATGATGGACAATTTCTTTGAAAATACACTTGAGACGAGTAAAAGGAAGCAAGTTGTACAAAGTCTCATTGATCAATACAGGGCTTAGTTTAATAAGGAAAAAATGGAGTAAAGAGAAGTGAAAAGCAATCAACTAATGACACACTTCTTTGAACAAGAAATCGGCTCTCCAATTAGATCAGAAAGTCTTTTGGGACAACCTAAAAACAGACATACGGTGTAAATTGAGACAATGGAAGGACTTCAAAAAAATAAATAAGAAAATGGTAGGAGGGAAACCCGGGTATGGCTGCGTCCTTGGGGGCCATGAAGGGAGACTCAAGCCCCCAGTGGTCCCTGCCGGTACCACACCTCCTGCGGAAGCCGCCATTGGTTTGGACAAAGGGAGCTGCTAACATGCAGCTCTCTCTGCCCAAAGGCAGCATTTTCCATTCTCTCGCTGCCATGAAGCGAAGCAGAGTTTGCACGCCATGCAATAGCAAACTGCAATGTCCCCGGGTGTGGGAACTGGCCCTGAGATGTGGCTGTCTCAGGACCATTTTCAGGCTCCAGGAGGGGGGCCACATGCACCCCTTCCATCTTTGAGATAGCCTGGAGATAGGTGGTGGTCTCTGGGGTTGTGCGGTGGGGGCTCGACCCCCCTTCACACTTTAATTTTAAAAATAGCCCTGGGGAGGTGGTGGTCCCCTTGGTATGGAGGGAGCTTGAGCCCCCCCCCACTTAACTTTAGCCCCAGGGAGGTGGCAGCCCCGGAGCTGCAAGGGGCTGCTAAGCCCCCCACATTGAAGATAATTAACCCCGGAAAGGTGGTGGCCTCCTGGGCTGTGGGGGGCCATGTAGCCCCTGGAATTCCATATAAGCCCGGGGGAGGTGGCGGTCCCCCACATCTTATTTTGCGTTGGGGTTCCCCGAGCAGACCAAGGGGGTCAGGGTGTTTCTACCCTGCCAACTGGGCCA
The DNA here is from genome assembly GCF_964261635.1 of Lissotriton helveticus. Taxonomy (NCBI): domain Eukaryota; kingdom Metazoa; phylum Chordata; class Amphibia; order Caudata; family Salamandridae; genus Lissotriton; species Lissotriton helveticus. The sequence goes on from NW_027611923.1 coordinate 14,743, forward strand.
AAAGATGGCTGCCAACACTCCTGGTTTGAAGTGTTGGCAGCCAATCAGATCTCAGGCGTGAGATCATGAGGTTTCCCAGATCCTCCTTGACCATATTTGTATATCTGAGAACTATTTTGATTTCTCAGGAACTACTGAACAGATTTACACGATTTAACAAAAGATTGCACTCGAGACCACGAGCTTCCTTTTCGCCAAATTTGGTGTAATTCCGTTCAGCAGTTTGAGCTGCCGCTTTGTCTTGAGTTTCCTATGGAAATGAACATGGAAAAAGAATTTTGGGACCCCCACTTTTTGACGGATCACACCAAAATCTTTTATGGCACCAGCTAAAGTAAGTGGGCCATTAGTTTTGAAAATTGTGAGAAGATTCGTCAACCGGTGCCAAAGATATTGGCAAAAGGAGCAACACTTTTTTAATAGAAACACGGTCCTAATCATAACTACCTACTGGCGATCACCAGTAGGTAATATATATATAAACGCGTAACGGCGGCATGGTGTTGATCACGAATAAAATATAATTGCACAAGTTTTGGGTCTCGCCTCGTCTTTGACCCAAATTCCTTTGAAGACGTCCTTCTGCCAACATATATATATATATATATATATATATATATATATATATATATATATATATATATATATATTCACTGAAAAAACCATAGGTTATAGACCATATATAGTTAGGAATTAGCATTTACAAAACCTTGAAAATTCACTGAAAAAACCATAGGTTATAGACCATATATAGTTAGGAATTAGCATTTAAAAAACCTTATTTTACTCACACAAAACCATTGAAATTCCATATATAGTTAGTTGCACTAACTATATATTGCGCACCCGCAATCCACTGCTGATCATGTCACATATTACATCATTCATGACATGGTCAGTGACATCACTGATGACATCACTGATGACAACATCCAGTGATTATGTGTTTCTGTAAAGTTTAAATATGTTTTACATATTGAAGAATGAGTGGATGTATAAGTGTCTGAATGAAGGTTTTAGTAGGTGCGTGATTGACTGTATGAGTGAGTGATTAAATGCGTCTTACTGAATGCACGGGTTAGTGACTAAACTGTCTGAAAGTGTGCATCAGTATGTCTGTTGTTGTGCAAGCTGCTTCATGTGTTGATCAGTAGCTATATAAGTAGCTATATGGGTTATTGATTGGTTGCACAAGTATTTGTATGGGAGACTGAGTGTGTGTATGGCTGGCTGGGAGGTGTGTGACTCTGTGCAGATCAATGTGTACGTGTATCAGTGATTCTATAAGAGAGTAAGTATGTGTTAGTATATGTTTAAAAAATGTAAGGTGTTCTGTGTTTAACTGTATAGATGAGAAAATGGAAGTGTGATTGATTCTTTTCAGGACTGACTAGGTGTGTGAGTAACTCCATGGATGAGTGGCAGAGTGTGAGTGTCTGTATAGGTGTATGAGTGCATATGATAGTGTTGTCAAGATGAGTGATTGTATGTATGAATGATTGTATGAGTGAATGTGTGTGTAGACATAGGAATCAGTGAGTGCGTATGTAGTAACTAGTATTGGTGTGTCAATGGTTTCAAAAATTATACTCTGTATTTAACACTGGGTGTAACGGAGGTTATATTAGAGTGTGAGGAGATGCATTGTATTATCACATGAATGATATCATCAGTGATGTGATCATTGATGTCAAGTGAGATGTCATCAGTGATGTCATTTGAGATGTCATCAGTGATGTCATCAGTGATGTCACTGACCATGTCATGAATGATGTAATATGTGACATGATCAGCAGTGGATTGCGGGTGCGCAATATATAGTTAGTGCAACTAACTATATATGGAATTTCAATGGTTTTGTGTGAGTAAAATAAGGTTTTTTAAATGCTAATTCCTAACTATATATGGTCTATAACCTATGGTTTTTTCAGTGAATTTTCAAGGTTTTGTAAATGCTAATTCCTAACTATATATGGTCTATAACCTATGGTTTTTTCAGTGAATTTCAATGGTTTTTTAATAGCAAATATCATAAGCTGTCGAATGTCAAGTACGTGGTAAGTGAAAACATTTTCGTGTTTATGCACACTGATCTGCTTTGAATGGTGCCCCCCCCCCTCATTTCTATTAGGAGTACTCTCTCTTTGCAGATAGTGAAAGGTAGTTAACGCAGGCCTTTGCCCCCGTTGTAATCCGTCGTGCCTGCTTCTCTCTCCATTTGATTGATTGTTATCCAAGTATTTACTGTTTTAGAATTAGTTCTCTTTGGTTCATTCTCTATTTACAAACAAACACAGAGTCGCAATACTCTGTTTAGTCTTTGCAGATAACGAAAAATCGTGTAAAAAAAAAGAAAAGGAATCGAGCAAAATCAGTAGGCCACTAATGGGATCTCTTTTTGACCTCGCTAAAATAGAAACATTAGGAACAACCCCTCATGACAAATACAAAACTAGTGAGATTAACTGAACTCCACACAATGATGGCTGCAAAACAGCTCGGCTCCGCCACCCACCCCGCCCAAAATAACGATAAAGAGCGGCTGCCATGATTGGTTGCGGAATGGCCACGACGGAGCTACGAAATGATGCTGCTCTCATGCTAACCCCAGCTTCAGTCTGAAACATCCAGAAACACTGTAGACTACCAATTCGATCAGTTCCGGTAGCGCCCCAATGTAACCCGGTAGAGAAGAACTAGCCCTCCCCTCTTTCACTGATGGTTCTTGTTGCCTGTCCCTTCTGTTCTCATTTAACAGAACTATTTAGCCTGCTGAAAGGGGTTGTGTTCCGACCGCTGGTTGGTGGAGACATTTTGACTATATTCTGGACCTGCGTTGTCGCGTAATGCGTCATATGACGCGCCGCGTTAGCGCATCCGGAAGTCATCCGGGGCGCGCAGCGCGTAACGTAAGCATAACAAGTCATGTGACTTGTTAATAAAACTTTTCATTGGTTCATTTTACTTTTCTTATTGTAATGATGAAAGGCTTGGTCATATGACCTAAAAATTACGCTTTTCATTACTTCCGAACATTATTTTTTCTTAAATATATGTTATAATGTTCCAGGCTAATGTACTTTCCCGGAAATTTTACAACTGTCCTGCAAGTAAAATATATTCTTTTTTCGAGAAAAAGAGCGTTTCTTCGTCCCATGATGGAGCCGTTGAGCAAAAGAGGGTCGACCTGCTGTCTTAGTCGCCGATACGCCTGAATATGAGATTCTTATCGATCACTTTATGTTGCAGGAATAGAAAACACAACAGCCCTTGACCATTTATCTTTACTGCGTTCCTTCGTATTATACCTTTTACCCTTCATGTAATTGGTCTGCTTTATTTCACTTGCCTTTTAATGATTCTAAAACAGTGACTATTATTACAAACTTTACCAATGTATATACTACTACCATGTTTTCTTTTAAAAACCTTTATTGTGAAAATTTCATTATACAAATACGAGCCTATAACCACGTGGGCCGGCCACGGAGCAAACTGTAATCGTATGTGATGAGTAGACATTTACACTGTAGAGGAACGTAACGGGCGGGCCATTAGGTTGCAAGAACTAAGGTGTCTAACAGTTACGGAATCGGTGGACGTACATTTTATAATTAAAATACGACAGGGCCAGTTACAATAAAATTATCTAGATATACATTTGCGGGCAAGTACCATGGGTGACGTTAATTCGAACTTTCAACAGTACAGTAATCAATAACACATCAGAACTTAATATCAATAGGGATGTCGAAATATTCAATCAATTCTCGTCCCCGCCCGCCATGTGCTTCAAAACTGCATACGTATCTCGTGATTTCAAGGTTCTGCAACCAGTACACAACAAGGAGTTACGAGTCCCATTTATTCCGGCGCCATTTTGGGCGAGGACGGGCAGGTCCAGGATATAGTCAAAATGTCTCTACCAACCATCGACTATGATGATGTTCATATGCTGTATTTATTAGAGTAACACTCATCTGTCCACATGAAATTAATTTGCCACAATCTAAACATGTCATTTTAATCTTTCCAAAGTTCTTCTAAATATTTGGGACCGTTTCCCTTGCCTCTGAAGCTCTCAGTGCCACTTCTTTGATGAATGTACTAGCAGGTCAGGGGTTCTCCTCCAAATCTCTCTTTTATGCAGCACTATAATTAATTGGTGCCACCTCTCCATATGACGATGCATGGTATAGTTACCACAACTATATTTTTTTTCGGTTCCTCTGGAGAGTTCATCGTGGCAGATGAAGCGTGTAACGTACCGGGCATTTACCTTTTTTTGCATGTACAGGAAAGGAAAAAAAAATCGAGCGTCCGAGTTCTAAGGTGTCCCAGGGCCATTTTAGTGGAGGACATGATACAGCGATAATGCCCTGGATAAGGACACTTCCTTCGGGCACCCCACGCCGTCTTTCGGCGCAGCATTGTAGGATGGCCACACCAGTGCGGCAACTTGCTAGACACCACCTCGGTGCCATCCGGATCTCGGCGCCCCACTGCAGATGAACTGCCTCCACATGGAGAAGCGGGAGAGGCTCGTTTGCGCCGCCTCCCCCCCCCCTTCGGGCACCCCACGCCGACTTTCGGCGCAGCATTGTAGGATGGCCACACCAGTGCGGCAACTTGCTGGACACCACCTCGGTGCCAACCGAATCTCAGCGCCTTGTGTTGTCTTCCATTCCGAAAATATTGTTGGCAGCATTTTGAAAGGAAAGACAAACAGCCGTTTGTGGCCCTCACTACACCGTTCTCCTAGTGAGTCTCACATTGTTACATTTAGGAAGAATGTTGAAGAGTAGTATGTTGAAAATCTGAAGCCATTGTTATACAAACTCTCAACCAGCCTTGGATGGAAAAATCCTGAAGAATGTACAAACTGAAAACCAGTTTTTCTCTGTATAGCATCAGCAGCAACGCTTGAGTCAGCTTTGTGTGAAGCCGCCATTTTGATTCAATCAATAGCGTCCCCCTGCACACATTCAGGGACCTGGTCGTGTCTTCAGGTCAAACGGATTGTGGGACAAGATGCACAAAGGAAAAGGAAAAAAGTTCCGCCGGACCCCGGGAGGTGGCCGCCTATGTCATGGGCGATCTTAGGCCACACCAGGGCAATAGTGAAGCTGCAGCAGGTGCAAATAAGCTTCAGACAGTGTTACAAGCGCTGCTCAGAACTCTCAACTATGACACCACCTCGGTGCCATCCGGATCTTGGCGCCTTGTGCTGGTTCCGGCCTATTCACACATCGGTCCGCTACTGACGCCACCTCACAGGCCAACGGGGCACCCCACGCCGACTTTCGGCGCAGCATTGTAGGATGGCCACACCAGTGCGGCAAATTGCTGGACACCACCTCGGTGCCATCCAGATCTCGGCGCGTTGTGCTGCCTTCGGCCTATTCGCCACAAGTGCGCACGCAACTCAGCTGCATAGCGAGTGAAACACCAAGGGGCGCCCCACTGCAGCCGAGGAACCTCCATCTTGGGGGCGACGCACAGCATCACATTGCTTTCCAATGCAGTCAGATCCTCAAACAGCCCCCACTGACTGACGCGAACTCACAGGCCAACGGGGCGCCCCACGCCGACTTTCGGCGCAGCATTGTAGGATGGCCACACCAGTGCGGCAAGTTGCTGGACACCACCTCGGTGCCATCCGGATCTTGGCGCGTTGTGCTGCCTTTGGCCCCATTCGCACATCAGTCCGCTACTGACGCCATCTCACAGGCTAATGGGGCGCCCCACGCCGACTTTCAGCATTGTAGGATGACCACACCAGTACAGCAACTTGCTAGACATCACCTCGGTGCCATCCGGATCTCGGCGCCCCACTGCAGATGAAGTGCCTCTCAACTATGAAACCACCACTGTGACATCCGGATCTTGGCGCGTTGTGCTGCCTTCGGCCTATTCGCACATCGGTCCGCTACTGACGCCATCTCACAGGCTAATGGGGCGACCCACGCCGAGTTTCAGCATTGTAGGATGACCACACCAGTGCAGCAACTTGCTAGACATCACCTCGGTGCCATCCGAATCTTGGCATCTCAACGCCTAGTGGTATCTTCCATACAGAAAATATTGTTACGCTACCTTTGGCCCCATTCGCACATCAGTCCGCAACTTAGACATCACCTCGGTGCCATCCGGATCTTGGCATCTCAGCGCCTTGTGGTGTCAGTCAGAAAATATTGTTGCGCTGCCTTTGGCCCCATTCGCACATCAGTCCGCTACTGACACCATCTCACAGGCCAACAGGGCGCCCCACGCCGACTTTCAGCATTGTAGGATGGCCACACCAGTGCGGCAACTTACTAGACACCACCTCGGTGCCATCCGGATCTTGGCGCGTTGTGCTGCCTTCGGCCTATTCGCACATCGGTCCGCTACTGACGCAAACTCACAGGCCAACGGGGCGCCCCACGCCGACTTTCAACATTGTAGGATGGCCACACCAGTGCTGCAACTTGCTGGACACCACCTCGGTGCCATCCGGATCTTGGCGCGCTGTGTTGCCTTCGGCCTATTCGCACATCGGTCCGCTACTGACGCCGCCTCACGTGCCAACGTATTTTCTCCGCATTTTATACCCTATGCCGCATAACAGGTCATGTGACTTGTTTATAAAACTTTTCATTGGTTCATTTTACTTTTGGTTTCCTAATGATGGAAGGCTTGATCATATGACCTAAAAACAACACTTTTCATTGGATGAAAACTTTTTTTTTTTCCAAACGATGAAAGCCCCACCTTGTTTCTGGATGTTTCAGACTGAAGCTGGCGTCAGCATGAGAGCACCACCATCTCGTAGCTCCGTCGTAGTCATTCCGCGAGCAATCATGGCAGCCGCTCCCCACCAGAAGCCTGCAGGAGTCGGGGCCCCCAAAACTTTTGATGAATTCTCAAGGCGGAGGGGACGCTTTCGAGAATGGGGTCCAAGACCTAGCAGACAAGCGTCCGATTTCCAAGGTGTCCCAGGGCCATTTCAGTGGACCAGGCCCAAAAAGGAAAGAGCCTGCCGCCATTTTGAGAGTCCTGTGACAGCCGCCTATCGCTGCACCGCAAGAGTGGGCGCAACTCAGCTGAATTGCGGCTTTTGACACAGTGGACCAAAAACGGACGGAATGGCAACTGAAACGGTAAAGGGGCGCCCCACTACAACAGATGACACTCCACCTGGAGAGGCCCGTTCACGCCGCCTCCCCCGGGGCGCCCCACGCCGTTATTCGGAGCAGCATTGTAGGATACCAAAACCAGTGCGGCAACTTACTGGACATCACCTTGGTGCCATCGTTCTGCTGCCTTGGAACTATTCGCACAACAGTTTGCTACTGAAGACCCACCCCCCGCGACGCCCCACGCCGTTATTTGCTGGGTGGCAACTTACTAGACATCACTTTCGTGTCATCTAGATTTCAGCGCGTTCTGCTGCCTTGGAACTATTCGCACAACAGTTTGCTACTGATGACCCGCCCCACGCCGGAAATCTGGACGTTGTGCTGCGTTGGGACTATTCGCACAGCCGACCGCTACTTCGTTGTTTTTCCCTAAAAATGTTTATATGTTATTACTATTTTTGTTTTCTTGTATATATTTATAAATTATTAAAGTTTTATAATCTTACTACTTTGTCGGAGTGCTATATATTTTTAATGTGACACATAATTGTAAAAACTTTGATGTACAAAGAGTCATCCCTGGAATCTTCCGCTTCACGCTCGGTCCCCTCCCCAATCACAATACAGGATGGTTTTCAGATAATAGCAACGCTTCTGCTGTGACGGATCTCATCGAGTGTGGGCCTTGATCTACTATAACTCCTTTGAAGAGGGGTGAATCTTTACAGCTGTGGCCATAAACTACATCTGCAGGACTAGCTGATACCCTAGGACCAGCCTGGACAATCGGACACAGAGGAAAAGGAGTGTCAGAGGGTGCAGTAGTGAATAGGGCGAAAGGGAGGTGTCGGGCGGGCACAGGGTGTGATTCTCAGGAAAGAGCAGCGCAGATGGGGGGAGGTTTATTACCCATGCATAAGACAGAGAGCGGGGGTGACCACTGCCTGGGGGAGATGCTTGCGAGGGTGGGGAGCCATGCTAAGGATCGACAGCGTGCACAGAGTGGGTCTGGTCAAGGCATCTAAAATGGCTGCCGTGCACGACAAAAGTGTGGCATTTGAAAAAAGACAAGATGGCGCAGACAATGTTTTTCAACACTTCCTGATTTCCTTCGAATCGAACGTTAACAGACGTTGGGGCATATTACCAAAGTTAAGCGATATTTATCCCTAACGATGCATTGCAAAGATTTTTTTACCGTCAGAAATTATCGCAGATAAACCTTGCTATTATCAAAGTTTATCGCAAATACGATAAAAACCGACCGCAATGCATTAATATCGCTGAAAACTCAGCGATATTCATGCATTACCGAGCTAATCCTCTTAGCCATGTTATCCACCTCCCATAGGATAACATGGCTAAGAACTGCTCAGGGCAGCTGTTACTTTTTGGAGATATTCGCGCTTATCTCGAATATTTCCAAAAGTTGATAATAGGAGATAGCGATGTTAGCGACTGTTTCCAGTCGCTAACATCTTGGCATGCCCACTTTGCATGTCATTAGTGATAAATATCACTCACATGCAAAGTGGGGCCCAAGATGGTCGCTATCTCCTACTAGCCGTCGCTAACTGGTGTTAGCAACAGCTAGGTAATACAGATATAATTTTATCTCCGCGAAGCGGAGCGCTGTTACAGATATATATCTTGTTTTTGAACGTTAATTTCTCAAAATGCACTGAAGCACATATATTGAGACCTAGCAAAGGCACATCGGGCTACCAGTCCCTAATATTTTACCAAGTTTCGTGCAAATCCATTCAGCCGTTCGATTATTATTATTATTTATTTTTTTTGCCCCGCGGGGCCCTTTTAAAACCTCCACATCAAACCTAGGGGATCAGCGAGGATCTACTATGCCCCCTTATGGTCATTTGCCCCTTCGCTTTGGCCTCCTCTTGTCTCTCGATCCTACCGAGAGACAAGATGGCGGCCGCTACGGACTGTTTGGAATGTTTACAGACACCGGAGAGCCAATCAGCTTCGCTTCGCAAAGCTCCGTAACGCGAAAAGTACGCGAAGCGGTGCGCTGTTACAGATATATATCTTTTTTTGAACGTTAATTTCTCAAAATCCACTGAAGCACATATATTGAGACCTAGCAAAGGCACATCGGGCTACCAGTCCCTACAATTTTGCCAAGTTTCGTGCAAATCCATTCAGCCGTAAGATTATTATTATAATTTTTTTTTTTTGCCCCGCGGGGCCCTTTTAAAACCTCCACATCAAACCTAGGGGGTCAGCGAGGATCTACTATTCCCCCTTATGGTCATTTGCCCCTTCGCTTTGGCCTCCTCTTGTCTCTCGATCCTACCGAGAGACAAGATGGCGGCCACTACGGACTGTTTGCGGCCACTACGGACTGTTTGGAATGTTGACAGACGCCGGAGAACCAATCAGCTTCGCTTCACAAAGCTCCGTTGCGCGAAAAGTACGCGTCCTAGGCCGCTGCCCGGTCCGCGCTTACAGATATATATCTTTTTTTAAACGTTAATTTCTCAAAATCCACTGGAGCACATATATTGAGACCTACAAAAGGCACATCGGGCTACCAGTCCCTACAATTTTGCCAAGTTTCGTGCAAATCCATTCAGCCGTTCGGGCTAAAAGTGAGGCCAACCGCCCTATGGAAATTAACATGGGAAAAACGCGTTTTGGGACCCCCCTTTTTTCTCGGCCCCCCCTTGACGAACCCCCCCCAAATTTTTAAAGGCTGCTCAGAAACAAAATGTGCCATTTTCCTGAAAATTGCAGCCAATTCCGTCCACAAACGGCAAAGTTATTAGACATAGAATTTTCAAAAATCCCATAGAGAAAAAATCCTAACTATATATACCTACTGGCGACCGCCAGTAGGTAATATTACCTACTGGCGGTCGCCAGTAGGTATATATAGTTAGGATTTTTTCTCTATGGGTTTTTTGAAAATTCTATGTCTAATAACTTTGGCGTTTGTGGACGGAATTGGCTGAAATTTTCAGGAAAATGGCACATTTTGTTTCTGAGCAGCCCCTGAAAATTGGGGGGGGGGTTCGTCCAGGGGGGGTTGAGAAAAAAGGGGGGTCCCAAAACGTGTTTTTAACATTGAGTTTTCAATAGGGCGGTTGGCCTCACTTTTAGCCCGAACGGCTGAATGGATTTGCACGAAACTTGGCAAAATTGTAGGGACTGGTAGCCCGATGTGCCTTTTGTAGGTCTCAATATATGTGCTACAGTGGATTTTGAGAAATTAACGTTTAAAAAAAGATATATATCTGTAACAGCGGACCGGGCAGCGCTCCAGGACGCGTACTTTTCGCGCAACGGAGCTTTGTGAAGCGAAGCTGATTGGTTCTCCGGCGTCTGTCAACATTCCAAACAGTCCGTAGCGGCCGACATCTTGTCTCTCGGTAGGATCGAGAGACAAGAGGAGGCCAAAGCGAAGGGGCAAATGACCATAAGGGGGAATAGTAGATCCTCGCTGACCCCCTAGGTTTGATGTGGAGGTTTTAAAAGGGCCCCGCGGGGCAAAAAAAAAAATAATAATAATAATCGAACGGCTGAATGGATTTGCACGAAACTTGGCAAAATTGTAGGGACTGGTAGCCCGATGTGCCTTTGCTAGGTCTCAATATATGTGCTTCAGTGGATTTTGAGAAATTAACGTTCAAAAAAAGATATATATCTGTAACAGCGCACCGCTTCGCGTACTTTTCGCGTTACGGAGCTTTGCGAAGCGAAGCTGATTGGCTCTCCGGTGTCTGTAAACATTCCAAACAGTACGTAGCGGCCGCCAACTTGTCTCTCGGTAGGATCGAGAGACAAGAGGAGGCCAAAGCGAAGGGGCAAATGACCATAAGGGGGCATAGTAGATCCTCGCTGACCCCCTAGGTTTGATGTGGAGGTTTTAAAAGGGCCCCGCGGGGCAAAAAAAATAAATAATAATAATAATCGAACGGCTGAATGGATTTGCACGAAACTTGGTAAAATATTAGGGACTGGTAGCCCGATGTGCCTTTGCTAGGTCTCAATATATGTGCTTCAGTGCATTTTGAGAAATTAACGTTCAAAAACAAGATATATATCTGTAACAGCGCTCCGCTTCGCGGAGATAAAATTATATCTGTATTACCTAGCTGTTGCTAACACCAGTTAGCGACGGCTAGTAGGAGATAGCGACCATCTTGGGCCCCACTTTGCATGTGAGTGATATTTATCACTAATGACATGCAAAGTGGGCATGCCAAGATGTTAGCGACTGGAAACAGTCGCTAACATCGCTATCTCCTATTATCAACTTTTGGAAATATTCGAGATAAGCGCGAATATCTCCAAAAAGTAACAGCTGCCCTGAGCAGTTCTTAGCCATGTTATCCAATGGGAGGTGGATAACATGGCTAAGAGCATTAGCTCGGTAATGCATGAATATCGCTGAGTTTTCAGCGATATTAATGCATTGCGGTCGTTTTTTATCGTATTTGCAATAAACCTTGATAATAGCAAGGTTTATCTGCGATAATTTCTGACGGTAAAAAAATCTTTGCAATGCATCGTTAGGGATAAATATCGCTTAACTTTGGTAATATGCCCCAACGTCTGTTAACGTTCGATTAGAAGGAAATCAGGAAGTGTTGAAAAACATTGTCTGCGCCATCTTGTCTTTTTTCAAATGCCACACTTTTGTCGTGCACGGCAGCCATTTTAGATGCCTTGACCAGACCCACTCTGTGCACGCTGTCGATCCTTAGCATGGCTCCCCACCCTCGCAAGCATCTCACCCAGGCAGTGGTCACCCCCGCTCTCTGTCTTATGCATGGGTAATAAACCTCCCCCCATCTGCGCTGCTCTTCCCTGAGAATCACACCCTGTGTCCGCCCGACACCTCCCTTTCGCCCTATTCACTACCGCACCCTCTGACACTCCTTTTCCTCTGTGTCCGATTGTCCAGGCCGGTCCTAGGCTATCAGCTAGCCCTGCAGATGTAGTTTATGGCCACAGCTGTAAAGAATCACCCCTCCTCAAAGGAGTTATAGTAGATCAAGGCCCACACTCGATGAGATCCGTCACAGCAGAAGCGTTGCTATTATCTGAAAACCATCCTGTATTGTGATTGGGGAGGGGACCGAGCGTGAAGCGGAAGATTCCAGGGATGACTCTTTGTACATCAAAGTTTTTACAATTATGTGTCACATTAAAAATATATAGCACTCCGACAAAGTAGTAAGATTATAAAACTTTAATAATTTATAAATATATACAAGAAAACAAAAATAGTAATAACATATAAACATTTTTAGGGAAAAACAACGAAGTAGCGGTCGGCTGTGCGAATAGTCCCAACGCAGCACAACGTCCAGATTTCCGGCGTGGGGCGTCGCGGGGGGTGGGTCATCAGTAGCAAACTGTTGTGCGAATAGTTCCAAGGCAGCAGAACGCGCCGAAATCTAGATGACACGAAAGTGATGTCCAGTAAGTTGTCACCCAGCAAATAACGGCGTGGGGCGTCGCGGGGGGTGGGTCATCAGTAGCAAACTGTTGTGCGAATAGTTCCAAGGCAGCAGAACGATGGCACCAAGGTGATGTCCAGTAAGTTGCCGCACTGGTTTTGGTATCCTACAATGCTGCTCCGAATAACGGCGTGGGGCGCCCCGGGGGAGGCGGCGTGAACGGGCCTCTCCAGGTGGAGTGTCATCTGTTGTAGTGGGGCGCCCCTTTACCGTTTCAGTTGCCATTCCGTCCGTTTTTGGTCCACTGTGTCAAAAGCCGCAATTCAGCTGAGTTGCGCCCACTCTTGCGGTGCAGCGATAGGCGGCTGTCACAGGACTCTCAAAATGGCGGCAGGCTCTTTCCTTTTTGGGCCTGGTCCACTGAAATGGCCCTGGGACACCTTGGAAATCGGACGCTTGTCTGCTAGGTCTTGGACCCCATTCTCGAAAGCGTCCCCTCCGCCTTGAGAATTCATCAAAAGTTTTGGGGGCCCCGACTCCTGCAGGCTTCTGGTGGGGAGCGGCTGCCATGATTGCTCGCGGAATGACCACGACGGAGCTACGAGATGGTGGTGCTCTCATGCTGACGCCAGTTTAGTCTGAAACATCCAGAAACAAGGTGGGGCTTTCATTGTTTGGGAAAAAAATAAAGTTTTCATCCAATGAAAAGTGTTGTTTTTAGGTCATATGATCAAGCCTTCCATCATTAGGAAACCAAAAGTAAAATGAACCAATGAAAAGTTTTATAAACAAGTCACATGACCTGTTATGCGGCATAGGGTACAAAATGCGGAGAAAATACGTTGGCACGTGAGGCGGCGTCAGTAGCGGACCGATGTGCGAATAGGCCGAAGGCAATGCAACGCGCCAAGATCCGGATGGCACCGAGGTGGTGTCCAGCAAGTTGCAGCACTGGTGTGGCCATCCTACAATGCTGAAAGTCGGCGTGGGGCGCCCCGTTGGCCTGTGAGTTTGCGTCAGTAGCGGACCGATGTGCGAATAGGCCGAAGGCAGCACAACGCGCCAAGATCCGGATGGCACCGAGGTGGTGTCTAGTAAGTTGCCGCACTGGTGTGGCCATCCAACAATGCTGAAAGTCGGCGTGGGGTGCCCCGTTGGCCTGTGAGATGGCGTCAGTAGCGGACCGATGTGCGAATAGGCCGAAGGCAGCACAACGCGCCAAGATCCGGATGGCACCGAGGTGGTGTCTAGTAAGGTGCACTGGTGTGGCCATCCTACAATGGTGAAAGTCGGCGTGGGGCGCCCCGTTGGCCTGTGAGTTTGCGTCAGTAGCGGACCGATGTGCGAATAGGCCGAAGGCAGCACAACGCGCCAAGATCCGGATGGCACCGAGGTGGTGTCTAGTAAGTTGTCGCACTTCTGTGGCCATCCTACAATGTTGAAAGTCGGCGTGGGGCGCCCCGTTGGCCTGTGAGATGGCGTCAGTAGCGGACCGATGTGCGAATGGGGCCAAAGGCAGCGCAACAATATTTTCTGACTGACACCACAAGGCGCTGAGATGCCAAGATCCGGATGGCACCGAGGTGATGTCTAAGTTGCGGACTGATGTGCGAATGGGGCCAAAGGCAGCGTAACAATATTTTTTGTATGGAAGATACCACTAGGCGTTGAGATGCCAAGATTCGGATGGCACCGAGGTGATGTCTAGCAAGTTGCTGTACTGGTGTGGTCATCCTACAATGCTGAAACTCGGCGTGGGTCGCCCCATTAGCCTGTGAGATGGCGTCAGTAGCGGACCGATGTGCGAATAGGCCGAAGGCAGCACAACGCGCCAAGATCCGGATGTCACCGTGGTGGTTTCATAGTTGAGAGGCACTTCATCTGCAGTGGGGCGCCGAGATCCGGATGGCACCGAGGTGATGTCTAGCAAGTTGCTGTACTGGTGTGGTCATTCTACAATGCTGAAAGTCAGCGTGGGGCGCCCCATTAGCCTGTGAGATGGCGTCAGTAGCGGACTGATGTGCGAATGGGGCCAAAGGCAGCGCAACAATATTTTCTGAAGAGAAGACACCAAAAGGTGCTGACATTCCAAGATCCGGATGGCACCGAGGTGGTGTCTAGCAAGCTATGCAGTTGAGTTGTGTGCGCACTTGCGGCGAATAGGTCGAAGGCAGCATAACAATGTTTTTTGAATAGAAGACACCACAAGGCGTTGAGATTCGGTTACCACCGAGGTGATGTCTAGCAAGTTGCCGCACTGGTGTGGCCATCCTACAATACTGCTCCGAATAACGGCGTGGGGTGCCCGAAGGGGGGGGGAGCCGGCGTGAATGGGCCTTCCTAGGTGGAGGCTCGTCTGCTGTAGTGGGGCGCCCCTTTACCGTTTCAGTTGCCATTCAGCTGAGTTTCGGCTGCTCTTGATGCTACAGCGACAGGCGGCTGCAAGAGGACTCTCAAAATGGCGGCCTGTTCTTTGGATTTGGGCCTGGTCCACTAAAATGGCCCTGGGACACCTTAGAACTCGGACGTTCGATTTTTTTTTCCTTTCCTGTACATGCAAAAAAAGGTAAATGCCCGGTACGTTACACGCTTCATCTGCCACGATGAACTCTCCAGAGGAACCGAAAAAAAATATAGTTGTGGTAACCATACCATGCATCGTCATATGGAGAGGTGGCACCAATTAATTATAGTGCTGCATAAAAGAGAGATTTGGAGGAGAACCCCTGACCTGCTAGTACATTCATCAAAGAAGTGGCACTGAGAGCTTCAGAGGCAAGGGAAACGGTCCCAAATATTTAGAAGAACTTTGGAAAGATTAAAATGACATGTTTAGATTGTGGCAAATTAATTTCATGTGGACAGATGAGTGTTACTCTAATAAATACAGCATATTAACATCATCGTAGTCTATGGTTGGTAGAGACATTTTGACTATATCCTGGACCTGCCCGTCCTCGCCCAAAATGGCGCCGGAATAAATGGGACTCGTAACTCCTTGTTGTGTACTGGTTGCAGAACCTTGAAATCACGAGATACGTATGCAGTTTTGAAGCACATGGCGGGCGGGGACGAGAATTGATTGAATATTTCGACATCCCTATTGATATTAAGTTCTGATGTGTTATTGATTACTGTACTGTTGAAAGTTCGAATTAACGTCACCCATGGTACTTGCCCGCAAATGTATATCTAGATAATTTTATTGTAACTGGCCCTGTCGTATTTTAATTATAAAATGTACGTCCACCGATTCCGTAACTGTTAGACACCTTAGTTCTTGCAACCTAATGGCCCGCCCGTTACGTTCCTCTACAGTGTAAATGTCTATTCATCATATACGATTACAGTTTGCTCTGTGGCAGGCCCACGTGGTTATAGGCTCGTATTTGTATAATGAAATTTTCACAATAAAGGTTTTTAAAAGAAAACATGGTAGTAGTATATACATTGGTAAAGTTTTTAATAATAGTGACTGTTTTAGAATCATTAAAAGGCAAGTGAAATAAAGCAGACCAATTACATGAAGGGTAAAAGGTATAATACGAAGGAACGCAGTAAAGATAAATGGTCAAGGGCTGTTGTGTTTTCTATTCCTGCAACATAAAGTGATCGATAAGAATCTCATATTCAGGCGTATCGGCGACTAAGACAGCAGGTCGACCCTCTTTTGCTCAACGGCTCCGTCATGGGACGAAGAAACGCTCTTTTTCTCGAAAAAAGAATATATTTTACTTGCAGGACAGTTGTAAAATTTCCGGGAAAGTACATTAGCCTGGAACATTATAACATATATTTAAGAAAAAATAATGTTCGGAAGTAATGAAAAGCGTAGTTTTTAGGTCATATGACCAAGCCTTTCATCATTACAATAAGAAAAGTAAAATGAACCAATGAAAAGTTTTATTAACAAGTCACATGACTTGTTATGCTTACGTTACGCGCTGAACGCCCCGGATGACTTCCGGATGCGCTAACGCGGCGCGTCATATGACGCATTACGCGACAACGCAGGTACAGAATATAGTCAAAATGTCTCCACCAACCAGCGGTCGGAACACAACCCCTTTCAGCAGGCTAAATAGTTCTGTTAAATGACAACAGAAGGGACAGGCAACAAGAACCATCAGTCAAAGAGGGGAGGGCTAGTTCTTCTCTACCGGGTTACATTGGGGCGCTACCGGAACTGATCGAATTGGTAGTCTACAGTGTTTCTGGATGTTTCAGACTGAAGCTGGGGTTAGCATGAGAGCAGCACCATTTCGTAGCTCCGTCGTGGTCATTCCGCAACCAATCATGGCAGCCGTTCTTTATCGTTATTTTGGGCGGGGTGGGTGGCGGAGCCGAGCTGTTTTGCAGCCATCATTGTGTGGAGTTCAGTTCATCTCACTAGTTTTGTATTTGTCATGAGGGGTTGTTCCTAATGTTTCTATTTTAGCGAGGTCAAAAAGAGATCCCATTAGTGGCCTACTGATTTTGCTCGATTCCTTTTCTTTTTTTTTACACGATTTTTCGTTATCTGCAAAGACTAAACAGAGTATTGCGACTCTGTGTTTGTTTGTAAATAGAGAATGAACCAAAGAGAACTAATTCTAAAACAGTAAATACTTGGATAACAATCAATCAAATGGAGAGAGAAGCAGGCACGACGGATTACAACGGGGGCAAAGGCCTGCGTTAACTACCTTTCACTATCTGCAAAGAGAGAGTACTCCTAATAGAAATGAGGGGGGGGGGGCACCATTCAAAGCAGATCAGTGTGCATAAACACGAAAATGTTTTCACTTACCACGTACTTGACATTCGACAGCTTATGATATTTGCTATTAAAAAACCATTGAAATTCACTGAAAAAACCATAGGTTATAGACCATATATAGTTAGGAATTAGCATTTACAAAACCTTGAAAATTCACTGAAAAAACCATAGGTTATAGACCATATATAGTTAGGAATTAGCATTTAAAAAACCTTATTTTACTCACACAAAACCATTGAAATTCCATATATAGTTAGTTGCACTAACTATATATCGCGCACCCGCAATCCACTGCTGATCATGTCACATATTACATCATTCATGACATGGTCAGTGACATCACTGATGACATCACTGATGACATCTCAAATGACATCACTGATGACATCACTGATGACATCTCATTTGACATCATTCTTGTGCTAATACGATAAACCTCTTCAGACTCTAATATAACCTTAGATACACTCAGTGTATACAGACACTCACACACTGCCACTCATCCATGGAGTTACTCACACACCCAGTCAGTCATGCAAAGAAACAATCTCACCTCCATTTCTTCAACTATACAGTTAAACACACCTTACTTATTGAAACATATACTAACACATATTTACTCTCTTATACAATCCCTGATACAAGTTCACAATGATTGATACAACCACTCACTCATTCAGTGGCTCTCATGCACAGTTATTTATATATGCCAACTCTCACATGTACTGTGTTTTACATATGTACTTACTATGACATGTAGCATTGAGATATCCATTCACTCATCAATACACTCATGCACACAGTCAACTGCCCATGTAGCTGTTTCCACATGCACTCTTGAACTCATACACCTAGTGAATAAACTGCTCACACATCTATGCATAGAGTCACACACCTTCCAGCCACCCCCACACAAACTCAATCTCCCATAGAAATACTTGGGCAACCAATTAATAACACATATAGCCTCTCGTATAGCTAATGATCAACACATGCAGCAGTTTACAGAACAGCAGACATAATGATGCACAAATTAAGACAGTTTAGTCACTAACCCATGCATTCAGTGAGACACATTTAATCACTCACTCATACAGTCAGTCACGCACCTACTAAATCCTTCATCCAGACACTTATACATCCACTCATTCTTCAATATGTAAGACATATTTTAACTTTACAGAAACATACAGTCACTGGATGTTGTCATCAGTGATGTCATCAGTGATGTCATTTGAGATGTCATCAGTGATTGGTTATTGATTGGTTGCCCAAGCATTTGTATGGGAGACTGAGTGTGTGTGTGGGTGGCTGGGAGGTGTATGACTCTGTGCATAGATGTATGGGTTCAAAAGTGCATGTGGAAACAGCTGTATGGGCGGTTGACTGTGTGCATGACTGTATTGGTGAGTGAATAGATATCTCAGTGCTACATGTCAAAGTAAGTACATATGTAAAATACAGTACATGTACTGTGCATAAGAGCCAGTGAATGTGTGAGTGGCTGTATGGATCATTGTGCACTTGTATCCAGGATTGTATAAGTGAGTAAATATGTTTTAGTATATGTTTGAATAAGTAAGGTGTGTATAACTGTATAGTTGTGAAAATGGAGGTGTGATTGATTCTTTGCATGACTGACTAGGTGTGTAAGTAACTCCATGGATGAGTGACAGTCCGTGAGTGTCTGTTTACACTGAGTGTATCTAAGGTTATATTAGAGTCTGAAGAGGTTCATCGTATTATCACATGAATGATGTCATCAGTGATGTGATCAGTAATGTCAAATGAGATGTCATCAGTGATGTCATCAGTGATGTCATTTGAGATGTCATCAGTGATCTCATCAGTGATGTCATTTGAGATGTCATCAGTGATGTCATCAGTGATGTCACTGACCATGTCATGAATGATGTAATATGTGACATGATCAGCAGTGGATTGCGGGTGCGCGATATATAGTTAGTACAACTAACTATATATGGAATTTCATTGGTTTTGTGTGAGTAAAATAAGGTTTTTTAAATGCTAATTCCTAACTACATATGGTGTATAACCTATGGTTTTTTCAGTGAATTTTCAAGGTTTTGTAAATGCTAATTCCTAACTATATATGGTCTATAACCTATGGTTTTTTCAGTGAATTTCATTGGTTTTTTAAAAGCTAATATCTATAGCTGTAAAATGTATTCTTCTTTAAATCCAAAAATATATGTTATATGTTTATTAATAATTTTTTTAAAATATTTTTTTTGTTTCGCTCCCGGTCCGCGAACCGGAAAGCTTTCCGTTAGCTCAAGTAAGAAATCAACATAGTGACGGTATCACGTTGCCGCGTAATGCGTCTTATGACGTACTGCGTTAGCGCACCCGGAAGTGCCCCGGGGCGCGGACCGAGGCGCGAAACGCAGCTCCCCGAAAGCGATCCGCGGCGCGTCGCGAAAGCGCGACGTATCGCGTTGCCGCATAATGCGTCTTGTGACGTACCGCGTTAGCGCACCCGGAAGTGCCCCGGGGCGCGGACCGAGGCGCGAAGCGCAGCGACCCGGAAGCTAACCGGGGCGCGGACCGGAGCGCGTAACGTAAGCATAACAGGTCATGTGACTTGTTAATAACACTTTTCATTGGTTCATTTCACTTTTGGTTTCATAATCATGTAAGGCTAGGTCAGGTGACCTAAAAATAACACTTTTCATTGGTTGAGAAGTATTGTTTTTCCCAAATGATGAAAACCCCTCCTTCTTTCCTCACTCTGACTTTCATCATTGTGAGAGGAAGACCTTTATTACTATATCAGAAATGGCTTCAGTAGTTGCTTCAGCTGGTGCACCACCACCACCACCTCCACCTCCTCATGGGAAGAGAGGACCACCTCCCCAGGTCATGACCAACACTGAGGAGGAAGAGGAAGAAATGGAGGAAGAGGAGGGAGAAGAACCACAGTTCTTAGAAGAGGTGCCCCGGGTTTCCCATAAGAAAGCCAGTTTCATCTGGCAGTTTTATTCGATCCCTCCTGGCCAAAAAAAAGTGAATGCGAGGTATGTCACCTGCCTCATCTGCAAAGAACAATTATCCAGAGGGACGGATAAGAAATATAGTTATGGGAACCATACTATGCACAGGCACATGACCAGGAAGCATCCACTCAATTATAGCCGGGCGGAAATACGGGATTTGCAGGAAAATCCAAGATCAACTCCTGTGGCCAGATCAAGAATATCAATTTCATTGACACCAGCAGAGGCACGGGAAACTGTGCCAAACATACAAGAAAATTTTGGCCACATGATACACACTTGTATGCACTGTCGTGCGTTGTTAGCATGTGGCAATATGAGCATAAATGCTATCAACCTGGCTTATGAACATCATAATTGCCCTAACCGCCCCCAGTAATTTTTTTTTTGCTCCTGTTGAGCCCTTTTTAATGCCTGTTTTTTGTTGTTTCCCCCCCAAAAAAAACCAAAAAAAATATAAAATCGTTCAAAAAATACAAAAAAAACAAAAAATGTTCACAAAAAAAAAAATATTTAAAACAACAAAAATATTCAAAAAAAAGTTCTTTTCAGAACTACCTTCCCTTTCAAAAAAAATTGCTAGAATGTTTAGCACTCTGGCAAGCTCTATTTCTTTTGGTTCGCTTCCCGGTTAGCTTCCCGGTACGCGGACCGGGAGCTAACCAAAACATTTTTTTTTTTTTAAAAAGAGTAAGTATAAGGAAAGTAAACAGAGAGTGATGTTAAAAGAAAGACAGCTATAGGGAGTAAAGAAGAGATACTGTTTAATAGATCTATTTACCGAAGAAAAGACGGAAGAGGGTATAATTGTGAAAAACAAAATAGATAACGAAGTGAAAGAAAAAAAAAGAGAGTATAACATTAACAAAGAAGAGTTTCTTGGAGAATGTGAGTGAATGTTCAAAATAAGATTAAAACATGAGGAATAACAGAGAGAAAAAATAGAAAACAGAAAACAAAAAATAACAGAAAAAGATTAATTGAAACAGCAAAGAAATGTAAGTAACATAGAGCCATATCATCAACATAGGCAATAAAAGTTTTGCAGCTTTTATTGGCAGAAATGTGTCGCTAAAGCTGTTTTTGCGGCAGAAAACTGCCACTAAAACCACTTTTGCACCAGTTTTCTGCCAATAAAAAGAGCAATAATTTTATTGGCTGTGTTCATAATATGCCCCTTAGTGTGCTTCAACTACACAGAGAAAGCACTATGAACAAATAGTGATACAGTGATCAGTCAAAGACACTAAGAGTAATAGAGACGGAGTGAGTGAACAAGAGTGAGGAACTATGAGAAGAGAGGGACTGACAAAAAGAGTGGAAGGAGTTGAGTAAGTAGGTAATAGAGAAAGGAATGAGGGAAGTAGCAAAGGCAGGAAACTGAGGGTTAAAGAAATGAAGCTGTGGAACTAATAGTAGGTGAATGTGATAGAAATGTAACGAAAAGAGTACAAAACATTTACCTTATAATTGTCGTTAAATTACTCACTTTTTGTTTTTATACTTTCAATCTGTGAAAGAGAGAACAAACATTTGAAAAATATTAAAACATGTATTTAAAAATTACAAAAGACAAGGGAAAAGATTGAAGGACAAACAGTTTTTCAACAACTTTGACACTTACAGAAGCTTCTGCTTCTCCAGGCCCCCTACACAGTCCTAAAGATATACATTTTAAACTAACAGTATCTTGATGCAGATGAAGTGAGGCCTATCTTAAAACATGGTGCATCTTTTGCATTGCTGTTGTCTCAGAAAAGTGTCGCAAGACACTAAAATTTTAAATAATTGCTTCAGGATGCCAATAAGATGTCTCCTATCCAGAGGTTTGTTTGAGGTGAGGCCTACTCAGGGTTGCAGATGAAATTTCGAGTTGTTGAAGAGAATAGAGGACATAATATATGTGAAGGTCTACCAAAGAAGTGAGTCATGTCCACTTCACTCTTGAACAAAGTCCAAACCTCCTATGTTTCCCTGGACAGACCTAAACTTGATCTGCACAATGTGATTCGTAATGATAGGAAACACAGGTGATGTAAATGAAATACGTGCAATTTATTTTGCTCATTTCACAATCACATCACTTGTGTTTCCTTTGCTTAGGTATCTCATTGTGCAGATGTAGTCTAGCATATGAAAGAATACGCAGAAGCGCAGCACTGCATGCAACAACTTTGACACTTACAGAAGCCTCACCTTCTCCATGCCTCCTACACAGTTCTACATATACATCATAAATGCAAACAGTACAGAATTAATTATACATGTTAAATGGTTTATTTTTGCTGTTCTCAGAATGTATCAAAATTCACTAAAAACAGTGACTTGAAGGTATTCATCATATAACAGCGGGGAAAAAAAAAACACAATCAAAATGATTGTGTTTAAAAAACCCATACAACATAACAAATCAGAATTCAGAACTCCTTAAAGTTAACTTACTTTCCATGACGTCAAAGGATGTCCTATGAACAGCTTACACTCTGTTGTGCTGTTACTACTTTCAGCCCGCAACTTTCTGAAAGAAAATCTCCATCGTTTTTAAAAACATGTTACATGCAATAAATGACTTCTTGCTCTCTACCACAAGTTTCCACAAGGCCAAATCTTGTCAGAGCCATTTATAACTCTTGGATTTCTTGTAAGCCAATCCCGTCATTTGGCATTTCTGCAACTTTCAGAATTAAAATGTTGAAGATCATTTTCACAATCCAGGAATAGTAATATCTTCCCCTTCTTGCTCAGTCATGTTCTACATTTCCTATGACACTGATACTGCTTACTATGAAGCAGACTTACACTAACTCTATGACTACTACAATTATTTAATTCTCTACATCACTTTCAATCACAAAGCAATGTAAAACAGTAGACAGCATTGCAGACTTACATTCCCTCTACTCTATGTTTTGATTGGCTGCTTCAATTAGCTTATAAAAAGAAATAGTTTTTCTGAACTCATTCAAAGTGCACTTATTTCTCCATGACGTCCAGTCTTATGGTTAGAAGTTATGTCTCTGAACTACACTTATCCTCAAGGCCAAATTGTGTAGGAGCCATTAGAACTTCTTGAAATTCCACAGAGCACATCCCGAGATTATTTCCCTAAAATTTTGGTTTTAAAAACACCAGGTAAGAGTTTTTAAGGTCATACGGCAATTTTTTTTTGAAAATTAAAACAGAATCGTTGCAGAATGACCAGCCATTTCTAGACTTTAAATAAGCTGTGTTATGTCCTGATGTTATTGAAGGGCCGTCATGATATATAATTGCTGCAGTTACAAAAGTCCTTCCTGATATTGACAACTGCGAAGCTACAAAATTTTTAATTAAAGTTGTCAATTTTGTTCCATCAGGCCTACATCGTTGGAACATTAAAATGACATACTGGCCATATGTTCGTATAAATAATGTGGACATCATTTCAGATTTACATTGGCTACACTCCATGTTGTGATCAGCTGCTTTTACTAGCTTATTAAAGGAGACTGATTTACTGTCTGGCAAAGTTAAATATATAAATCTTTCTGAGTCTACACTAGTAGTACTTGATACCATACAGTTCTCGCAGTCATGCTGCCATTGATAAGAAAGCCCAAACAGCTTATCTACATCTACACCTTCAGCATGCAATTCATCAAGCATATACATTAAAAACTCCTGACAATCTTGCTGAATATTTTGAGAGAATTGTGTTTGGCCTGAACATCTGTCTAACAGATTTCGAATTTCAGACACACTTTCTATGTTTGTTCTATCAGTGCTACATTTCTCTAACACAGAATTTAACAAACTGCAAAATCTTTGATCAGAATTGACCACAATCTCTTCTTTTACATTTTCTAGAGAAAACAAAACATTAACCACTACATTAGCATAGCAGTTGACACCAGAACTGTTTTCAAATTGAAAACCAACAACATCTTCAACAGAATCCTTTTTGTTTCTGCTTGTAATTTTAGGTTCATCGACTTTTCGTCTTTTTGCTACAACCTCCCCAGTATTGGTCACATTTCTTCGTTTCCGGCCTACCACACGTTTCTCAAACAAAGGATACTGAGGCAAATGTGGCGCATACTCTCTTCTTAACCTATTGTATTCCTTAACACAATCTAGATCCGCACAAATGTTTGTGACATCACACTCAATCAAGTACAATCCCGATAAAGTTCTAACTCGTGACAATGCCACATATGCCATACCCTCCTTGAACACAGAACTGCCAATATTCACCAATGCACAGTCTACACTTAAACCTTGCGATTTATGGATTGTCACCGCATATGCCAAGCAAACAGGAAACTGCTTACGGCGAACATATAAGTCTTTTACAAGCAAAAATCTAGCAGAGCAACGACCAATTAGCTGTACTTCCTCAATGCCATCAAATTTAATTTTTAAAAATTCAATTCCATCTCTATTTCTGTATTTTACAAAATCAACAACATTACCCATTGATCCATTTACCAGACCTCTTTCAACATGTAAATTCCTTCTTAAAATTATACGGCAGTTCAAGCACACATTCAGAGTCTTTTCAAAACCTGCAGTTTTAGATATACTCTTCTCTAATGAATCCAATTTTGTTTTCAGATTCTCAGACAAAATAATTGTTGATCCCATATGCTCTACTCTGTCAATAGCTTCCAGTTTCACAATCTCTTGCTTTTCTAAATGCAACATTTTGTTGTTGAATTTGGCACATTCTGCAAGAGTTGGCATCAAACATATTCCAGATTTCTTATCAGTAATTTTCTGAAAAATATTCTCAGGCACAACATCTTGGATATAAATTTGACAGTAATTGTGCATGTAAAACTTCTTTCCCATGCTCGGTCACTTTTCCAATTCTAACATCTTGTAGAATAGTCTTGTAAACTTCATCCTTCGCCTGACGCATATTTTCATGCAGTTCAGCATAATTGAAGTTTAACCATATATTGACGTTGCCAATGCTGCCTCGGCACTTCCTGGTATCTTCATGCGTGAGCATTTTGAACACAGGTTGCCCTTTCACTGGTGTCAGCTGCAAAAGATCTCGGAAAACAATGATGTGTTTGCCACCAAATAACACATCATACTCTGTTTTGAGAACTTCTTGCATTCTCAAATGCACAAAGGCAAGCATGACATTGGAAACCATGCTTACTTCGTCAATGATAAGAAGTTTCATTTTCCTCAAGATTCTTGAAACTTCAAAACAAGCATCTCCAGATAGCTTGTGATATTGTAATTTGTTTTCATGCTCCACTGGCAGCATCAGTAAACGATGTAAAGTAATCCCTTTAATGTTATGTGCTGCCAGTCCAGTTGGAGCGGTGACAACACAAGACAGCGATGACTCTGTCCTTTCCTGCAAATAGCATGAAATTGCTTTAATGAGGAAACTTTTTCCAGTTCCCGCTTCTCCACTCACGTACAGTCGGACAGGCTTCAACGACGTACATGAGCACTCTTTCTTGTCATGACTTAATCCATGATCAATTTGCATGGTAACTTCGTCATATATTTTCCTCTGCTCAACGTTGAGTTGTCTTTCCAACTCTTCTAAGTTAACCGCATCCTCCTGAGCATGTGCCATGGCTCTTTCCACTTCATTCATGGCAGTGGCAGCTTCATTTTCGATAACAGGTCCTCCTAGTGGATCCTGACTCAATGAAGCAGAACTCTGACTGTCCTGAGAACTGTCTCTGGCAATCTCGGCTGCAATCGTTGCTTCCTGCTCAATTTCCGCATTCAACATTTCTACATATTTGGGAAAAGCAGGACATTCTATGGTCTCCTTGGCGGCATTGAAAGAGTCTTCGTAACAGAGGAAATCTCCAAGCAGTTCCTCTTCTGCACGCCAAGGCTTGAAAAGTTGCAAAAGTGCTAAATAGAAAAACTCCTTTTTTTCAGGAGATTCGCCACTCAATTTTCGATGGTTTACCAAGTGGCATTTTCTTTGCTTGACCAGACATCCCTCACTTCCTATTACAGCATACACTCCTTTCTCAGTATCTTCTTTGATGTTCCTCTTGAATATGTAATTTTGAAGAACCTCATACAGACAAACATTGTCGAGGTGACTGCTTCTATTTGGATAATATGTATCCAACATGTTGGTCTTCAAAATGTCGGTACTGTTTGGCTCCTTTTCCGCCAAATACTCAATTTCCCGCACAGGTTTCAGAACTCGATTACGCGTTGCAGCAAGACCAAGACTCGCCCAAACGATACTCCTGGACTTGGCATAGAGTCTTGCTGAAGACAACCGGTCAGAGCATTCGTAAGCTCCAATTTCTCGATGCGACAACATCTTCAGACTGAAACTGTACAACTTCTTGCTGAGGCTCTTTTCATGGGAAATGTCCTCCCACATATCCTTCAATTCTGTCTTCTCTTTTTTGGTGATGTAAGACGTCACATACCGAGCCACAGCCATACAGTTATCAGCCACAAACTGTATATCCATGTTAGCATTCCACATGGACAAAATCACCGGGTTGTAGTCGTTGATGTACTTGGACTCTTCGTTCCTCTTCAAATTGTATGTGTTTTTAGGTGATTTCTTCATGACATTATGTCGCAGCGAAGACATCAAACTGTTTACTCTTCCTTTAGAAATCACCGGTCGTGGAAAGCCGAAACGACATTTGGTGTAGAACTTGTCCTTGTTTCGGAATTTACGACGGCAGTACTTTCCACATCGATGGCTTTGGAAACGCAGAACTTTTTCTCTTAGGCTTTTCTTCTCCTTTGCGTTTGGAACAGCACACGTAGAATACTGTTGGATGAAACTCATCACTGAGTCTTCTGGATCCGTTCCAAATTTAGGTGCTCCTTGATCCACAGCAACATATGTATATGAGGAGCACCTCTTGCTTGGTACTCCTTCCTCCAGAAGAAATCCAACACCTCTCCAAGAGGTGGATTCTTCTTATTCATGATGAAAGACATCATACCTTCAAATCTATGATTGAAGTACCTACATACATTGACTGGATCCAAAGAGCACAGTTCTCCGGGTGTCTTGAATTCGATGTTTTCTACGTTAGCATTTGCCTCTCGTAGAAATTCAAGTAAGTCTTCCCAGCCATACTCAGCACAGCTCAAAGTGAGGAACCATGTGGGAGTTCCTAAGTTCCTCAGCATACATTTTAAATCACCATGACGACGGTACCAGTACTCATTAGTACCACGCTGACACGCCATGAGATTAATCAGGTGAGAATCCAAAATACTGTCTTGGACATTGACTTTATCCATAAAGTCACTTGCCGAGATGTTTTGCATGTGTATACCACTTTTCAAGATGTGGTTCACTGCATATGACAGTCCAGACAGATCGCTTTCAAACAGGAGATGAAACAAATAAGGAATGCATTGTCGAAACCTAGCATCTCCTGCATACAATCGCAAAGTCCGGTATTCAGAAGCAGGAATTTGATGAGGTCGCTCATCATATCTTCCTCCCTGACCTGTTGGAAAAAGCTGTGGGAAACACCGAGCTTCCAAACTTTCCTCCCAAACACTAATGGGACTCCCTTTGGCTTGTTTCATTTGAAACAACTCAATAGCATTCCCCATGACTTCCTTGGAATGCAAAGGATGAACACTATAATGCTCATATATTTCTTCACTAGTAGAGGGTTCTACTTTCTCAATTTGACCAGCACACAAATCGCTATCCTCTTCCTCACTTACTTCCTCTTCTGCAACATATACATTCTTATAGTATTTATTATTTTTTTTCAAATACAATGTTGCCTTTTTAACTTTCCTAACATCTACTAAATCTTGCCATATTTTCTTATTCTTTGTCGGAACCCCATTAACTAAGATAACCAGAGGTTCCTCTTCCACTTTTTCTACTCCAATTGTGTTAATGTTTTTCTTCAAATCTAGAGGCAAATAAACAACTCTTCCCTTTAATCCTCTCTGTAAATCTGATGGAGGCAATTTCCCTGTCTTTGGCTCCATTCTTACAATAGCCTGAAAGGGATGGATACTTTGAATCAAAATAGATTCATAAGTATTTAAATCCTTCAATTCAGAAGGAATCTCAACCAATTCCAGATTATTATGAACTGCTCTAGCAGGCATCTGGTTTTGATTTAATTTGCAACAACAATAAGTACACACACGTTGATCCAATCCCAAATCAAAACAATTTTCTACCATCAAGTATGTTGCAAAATCCTTCCATTCACTATTATTTTCCCTTTCACTTTTTGCATATAAATCCACTAACTTAGTCTGATTCTTATAATAAGTGCGTCGACAACACACACAAGTGAAATTTGGCCTCTCACTTGATTTGACCTGAAATGTGACAATTTCCCTCTGGAAATTATCTGTACTGGAAACCTGTACACTATCTTCCACATTACCCGCTTCTTCTTGGTCAATTTCAACATTCTCCTCTTTACTTCCAAAGTAACAAAACTCAATTTCTTCACATATATTCTTCACATCTATTTCAGAACCATGCAAAAGAGCAGCGCATAATTGTTTAAGCATAATTGCTGGACTCTTAGCATAATACAACATTCTAACTAATTTCCTCACTTTATTATGATGCACTGCTAGCATCCTGAAATGATGAAAAACACTCTGGCATACTCTCCTGGAAAGACAAGCCAGTGAATGACCATGCAAACCTGTCACTTCTCTCACTCTGCAAGGATCTAATTCTTGCAACAACCTTATTTTCTGCTTCAAACTTTTCTTATTAAATGACCGTACAAAATCACAAAGCAAATTGATGGAATCCTGTCGCACACTACAAATACTACTACACTTCCAGGTGTACACAGGACCCTTAGCACGTCTTCCTAAAACCTCATTACCTAACACCTCTTCTGCCTCTGTTGTCACAAGTTTTTCTTTTTCAACTGGACAACCATCTTTCACTTCATAAGCACGACCACTGGTGTCAACTGCATGCACCAAATCATTATCCTGGAAATAACTCTCCTCATTAAAAAATGCCTCACAGCTTGAACTATGAATCCATTCTCCAGAAAAAACTTCACAAAAATTACTACGATTAACTATTCTCTTCCATCTACTATTTCTTTTGAAATCATAAATTGCCTTGTTTAGCTTCCTAATTCTATTGATTATCAAAATAAATAACTTACGTTTAATTTCAAATGCCTGATCAATAACTTTCTCAACTTTTTTTTTTCTCTTATAAAAAACCACTTTCTGTTGACCTTTCTTAATATTTTTTAACAAATTGCCAATTATCCTGTTGCGGAACATTCGTTTACGAATGTCCCTAAACTGTTGTTTCCTTCTACTATCATGCACAGAGTTATCTCTTGCTCTAGCAGTAACATTTTTGATTGGCCTTTCCTTTCCATTTGAATTGCTTCTCTTTTTATGGACTGAAACATTTTCTGTAGTAATATTTTTTTTACTACACATATTTCTTATGAATGTTTTTGTACTCTTACCCGGTGCTTTCTTCGTGACTTGACAAATCTTTTTGTTAGAGGACTGCTGCTTCTTTTGATTCACCTGCTGTCTTTGACGTTTTGCAGCCTTTCTCTCTCTTTCTTTCGTTGGCATGGTGAAATGTTGAAATGATCTGCAGTTGAATCTGTGGTAAAATATATTAAAAAATGTTATTAACCACTATTACCAAACAGTAAATCAATAACAGTGATCAAAAACTTAACACACTACTTGACATTTTAAATAGAAGATTTTTTAGTCCTTGGCAAATTTACAATACAGAAATAGCAGAAAAGAAATGGAATTTATATTCATGTTACCTTTGCTATTTTATATGTGAATCTGATCTAATTTTATGAGCATATTTTAATATTTTATTGAAGACACTACACATAACCTGTTTTTGAAGGTGTCTTTATTTTTAAATTAAACGGTTTACACTTTTACTTTTTATTTATTATAAATTTTAAAAATAAATGTTTATAGTTCCATAGGCTCAAGCAGGTCAGCTTCCCACCCTATGTCATATAATTCGGACAAATCTGCATCCTCATCACGCTCTTCTTCATCCTCAGGATTTAAATCATCCAAGGGATCAACATCCACTGATGTTTCAATTACAAGTTCAATGATGAGGTCAAAATCAACTGATTGCAGATTGTCGCTCATGTTGATGTTGTCTTTATCTTTAAAGAAAGATAACAACAATGAGATGTTGCAGAGTAAGAGACAAATCTCAGAGATTATAATAGTAAAATTGTTTAACAAGAGTAACATTTTGCAGCTATTATTTAGCCATGTCCAGCGATGCTGAGCAGGTGAAGCCTATGTCTAATTTTTCAGTGAACAGGACTCATCTCTTCTTAACCTTGGATACGCCTCACCAACTCTGTGTCCCCTGCACATACTTAAATGTAAAGGGGCAGATTTATGTTAAATGGCACATCCCCAGGCATGCACCAGTTAACGTGCACCGCTGCTCTGCCACCCATGGTGTGCCGTATTTACAATCAGATAGGAGAAAGCTGCGTCAAAACCCTGCGCCTGCTTTAAGCAGGCATAGGTCTTGACGCAACATTGTGGAGATGGGGCACCCCTGAGCCTTGCTTGAGCTGCATCGCACTTGCGATACAACTCCAGCAATCACTACCTTTACAGCACAGATACGTCACGCATCTGTGCCATTTTTGCCCCATGATGCCCCGCATTGTAAATGCAGCACACCATGGGTGGCGGAACAGCGGCGCAGGATGACTGGCACATCCCTGGTGATGCGCCAGTCATCATAAATCTATCCCTAAGCTTCTTATCTTGTTACAGATGAACCGCCATATGTACCATCAAACTATTTTGCATTTCCTAAATAGCGAATTTTAAGGAATAAATAGCAATTCTTTACCAATCCTAATTTGCAATGAGCAAATTGCTAATTGCAAATTACCCATTCATTTCCATGGGCTAGGAGGCTCATAGGAATGAAGGTACAATTTGCGATTAGCAATTAGCTCATCGCAAATTAGGAATTTTTCCAAGGGTGCAGGGGTGTCTCAAGAACACCCTGCTGCACCCCATAAAAAGAAATTTTGGGGCATATGGTGCACATACATGCCCTAAGGGCATGTATTGGCGTCATATGGCACCTTTTGTTTTTAAAAAAAAAATGCTTTTTGAAAAGAATTCGCAAATTACCACCAACTAGAAGTTGGTGGTAGTTTCCAAATCCTTAATGTCATTTTTTACATATTTTTAGTTTGATACATTGCATTTAAGGAATCGCAAAATTTGCAAATCCTTCAGTGCAATCGCAAAATAAGGAATAGCAAATTTTGCTATTCCTTATTTTGCATCAAACTTGTTTGATACATACCATTTGTCTAATTAGCATTCGCAAAGGCTGAAATTTGCAGAATTTTGATCTTTGCGAATGGTAATTAGCTTGATACATATGACCCCAAGTTGGCCTGTCTTGCAACATGGTGCATCTTTTGCATCACTGCTGCATCGGTTTCATGTGGCACGTTTTTTTTACAACATGACACATCTGCCTAAATGCATCAATTTGTAATTTTCTCGCCTCATAGCAAATCTTTTGCACTGCCACTGCATCATAAAAGTGACGCACAGTGGCGCAAAAGAGACATACACCTATCATAAATCTGTCTCTACCATTTTAAATGATTAATCCAGGATGACGATAAGGTGTGGCCTATCCAGAGGTTTGTTTATGGTGAGGCCTACTCACGATTGCAGATTAAAGTTACGCTTGATAAAGAATACAGAGGAGATAATACATGTAAAGGCCTACCAATGAAGTAAGTAATGTCCACTTTATTGCGCCAGTCATCATAAATGTATCCCTAAGCTTCTTATCTTGTTACAGATGAACCGCCATATGTACCATCAAACTATTTTACATTTCCTAAATAGCGAATTTTAAGGAATAAATAGCAATTCTTTACCATTCCTAATTTGCAATGAGCAAATTGCTAATTGCAAATTACCCATTCATTTCCATGGGCTAGGAGGCTCATAGGAATGAAGGTTTAATTTGCGATTAGCAATTAGCTCATCACAAATTAGGAATTTTTCCAAGGGTGCAGGGGTGTCTCAAGAACACCCTGCTGCACCCCTGAAAAAGAAATTTGGGGGCATATGGCACACATACATGCCCTAAGGGCATGTATTGGCGTCATATGGCACCTTTTGTTTTTGGGAAAAAAAGCTTTTTGAAAAGAATTCACAAATTGCCACCAACTAGAAGTTGGTGGTAGTTTCCAAATCCTTAATGTCATTTTTTACATATTTTTTGTTTGATACATTGCATTTAAGTAATCGCAAAATTTGCAAATCCTTCAGTGCAATCGCAAAATAAGGAATAGCAAATTTTGCTATTCCTTATTTTGCATCAAACTTGTTTGATACATACCATTTGTCTAATTAGCATTTGCAAAGGCCGAAATTCGCAGAATTTTGATCTTTGCGAATGCTAATTAGCTTGATACATATGGCCCCAAGTGAGGCCTGTCTTGCAACATGGTGCATCTTTTGCATCACTGCTGCATCGGTTTCATGTGGTACATTTTTTTTACACCATGACATATCTGCCTAAATGCATCAATTTGTAATTTTGTCGCCTCATAGCAAATCTTTTGCACCGCCGCTGCATCATAAAAGTGACGCACAGTGGCGCAAAAGAGGCATACACCTATCATAAATCTGTCCCTAGCATTTTAAATGATTAATCCAGGATGACGATAAGGTGTGGCCTATCCAGAGGTTTGTTTAAGGTGAGGCCTACTCAGGATTGCAGATTAAAGTTACGCTTGATGAAGAATACAGAGGAGATAATACATGTAAAGGCCTACCAATGAAGTAAGTTATGTCCACTTTATTTCGCCAGTCATCATAAATGTATCCCTAAGCTTCTTATCTTGTTACAGATGAACCACCATATGTACCATCAAACTATTTTGCATTTCCTAAATAGCGAATTTTAAGGAATAAATAGCAATTCTTTACCATTCCTAATTTGCAATGAGCAAATTGCTAATTGCAAATTACCCATTCATTTCCATGGGCTAGGAGGCTCATAGGAATGAAGGTGCAATTTGCGATTAGCAATTAGCTCATCGCAAATTAGGAATTTTTTCAAGGGTGCAGGGGTATCTCAAGAACACCCTGCTGCACCCCTGAAAAAGAAATTTGGGGGCATATGGCGCACATACATGCCCTAAGGACATGTATTGGCGTCATATGGCACCTTTTGTTTTTTGGAAAAAAATGCTTTTTGAGAAGAATTCGGAAATTACCACAAACTAGAAGTTGGTGGTAGTTTCCAAATCCTTAATGTTATTTTTTACATATTTTTTGTTTGATACATTGCATTTAAGGAATCGCAAAATTTGCAAATCCTTCAGTGCAATCGCAAAATAAAGAATAGCAAATTTTGAATTAAGGACATTTTAAGTCATTTCCACATGTGCAGTGTTTTCAAATTATGATTTGAAAATCGTTTTTGGGGAAAAGGAATGGTTTGCAAAATTATGACAAGGACATAATGGTGTATGCTTCTCTATAAGGCATTTCACTGTCTCTGATGTCATTTTTCCCATATTACATTATAAGACCTTTCCCCATGGAGCACATTCCTTGTAAATATGCTCCCACCTGTGCATGGTGAATTTAGATTTTGACTGTTTGAGTCACATAGCCATGTTAAAAGTGACCCCAAAAAATTGCAAACGCTTTAAAAAAACACATTCATGTGTCTTAAGGACATTTTAAGTCATTTCCCCGTGGACAGTGTTTTGTAAGTGGCGCAAAAGAGGCATACACCTATCATAAATCTGTCCCTAGCATTTTAAATGATTAATTCATGATGACGATAAGGTGTGGCCTATCCAGAGGTTTGTTTAAGGTGAGGCCTACTCAGGATTGCAGATTAAAGTTACGCTTGATGAAGAATACAGAGGAGATAATACATGTAAAGGCCTACCAATGAAGTAAGTGATTTCTACTTCATTGCACCAGTCATCATAAATGTATCCATAAGCTTCTTATCTTGTTAGACATCAACCGCCATATGTACCATCAAACTATTTTGCATTTCCTAAATAGCGAATTTTAAGTCATTTCCCCGTGGACAGTGTTTTGTAAGTGGCGCAAAAGAGGCATACACCTAGCATTTTAAATGATTAATTCATGATGACGATAAGGTGTGGCCTATCCAGAGGTTTGTTTAAGGTGAGGCCTACTCAGGATTGCAGATTAAAGTTACGCTTGATGAAGAATACAGAGGACATAATACATGTAAAGCTCTACCAATGAAGTAAGTAATGTCCACTTCATTGCGCCAGTCATCATAAATGTATCCCTAAGCTTCTTATCTTGTTAGACATCAACCGCCATATGTACCATCAAACTATTTTGCATTTCCTAAATAGCGAATTTTAAGGAATAAATAGCGATTCTTTACCATTCCAAATTTGCGATGAGCAAATTGCTAATTGCAAATTACCCATTCATTTCCATGGGCCAGGATACCCATATGAATGAAGGTGCAATTTGCGATTAGCAATTAGCTCATCGCAAATTAGGAATTTTTCCAAAGGTGCAGGGGTGTCTCAAGAACACCCTGCTGCACCCCTGAAAAAGAAATTTGGGGGCATATGGCGCACATAAATTTTAACAACATTCCTTTACCTCAAAAACGATTTTCAATTCATAATTTGAAAACACTGCCCACAGAAAAATTACTTAAAATGTCCTTAAGACACATGAAAGTGTTTTTTGATTGCCTTTCCAGCATGGTTGGGTCACTTTTAACATGGCTATGTAACACAAACATTTAAAATCTAAATTTGCCATGCACAGGTGGGAGCATATTTACAAGCAATTTGCGCCACAGAGAAAGGTCTTACATTAAAATGGGAAAAATAACATCAGGGACAGTCAATTGCCTTATAAAGAAGCATACACCATTATGTCCTTGTCATAAATTTAAAAACAATTCCTTTTCCCCAAAAACGATTTTCAAATCATAATTTCAAAACACTGCACATGGGAAAATTACTTAAAATGTCCTTAAGACACATAAAAGCGTTTTTTGATTGCCTTTGCAGCATGTTTGTATCACTTTTAACATGGCTATGTAACACAAACATTCAAAATCTAAATTTTCCATGCACAGGTGGGAGCATATTTACAAGCAATTTGCGCCACATAATTCATAATTTTCTCCTTAAAGCACACTATTCTCTATCTAAATTAAAGAAATATTTTCTCACCTTAGCAAATACTTTGAGTTTGAAAACAGTCTCAGAAACACACCAATTTGTCTTCAGCAGAGCAAAAGGTATGCACTCCAGAGTCTGCAGCTATCAAAAGCACAGAAATGCTGTA
This sequence comes from Lissotriton helveticus, assembly GCF_964261635.1. Classification (NCBI taxonomy): domain Eukaryota; kingdom Metazoa; phylum Chordata; class Amphibia; order Caudata; family Salamandridae; genus Lissotriton; species Lissotriton helveticus. The sequence continues at coordinate 50,414 of NW_027611923.1, forward strand.
ATTCTTCACACATATCTCTCATGTCACCCAATCAAAACTCTTCCCTCACTTTTTTTCAAATGAAAACCCTTCCCCCCTCTGCCATTTCATGCCTTTTCTGCATGGCAACCACCTCTTGGAAGACGTCTGGTGTTTGCAAGTTCACACAACAATGTTGCAATTGAACTCTGAACTCTCAGTGCACCTGCATATCCAGTGCATTCTTTCATTTAATGATTTTTTATTGACCATTCAAAATACATCTTTCAAATAACTCATCCATGCACCCTAACTTTCTGTTTTCAGCAATCAAAATCCACCAATCACTGTTACTGCTTCATGAACACAGAAACTCCACAGTTTTTTTCATTTTAAACTCTCATTTTTTCAACTGCCATTTCATTGCCACACTTCATCTGACTGCAGGAGAACCTTCTCTCACCATGTTTTCTGTCTGGATTGTTGGACATAGTTATATCCACTGGGCTCACAGGTATGCTGAGAACAGAAAATTACCTAACCTCAATTTACAAGATGTGGAAATTAAGTGGTTTGGCCACAGAGGATTAAAATGTCACCAATTGATACCATTGGTGAAAACCTTTATGCATTTGCCCAAACCTGACCTGTTAATTGTGCACTGTGGAGGTAATGATTTGGGCACTTTGACTGGGGTAGGTCTGGAAATGCTTTTAAAGGACACCTTTGAGCAATTAATGGCACTTTTTCCTCAGACTGCCTTGGTATATTCAAATATATGCCAGAGACAGAAATGGAGGTGGTCAAACCAATTTTGTCCACAAATTGAGAAGTCGAGGAAGCATGTAAACAAATCTGTTTCAGCTTACATGAGAGACCATGGAATGGGCTCCATGTACAACAATAACTTGCGTTACTACATGCAAGATATCTACAGAGGAGATGGAGTTCACTTCTCAGATGAGGGCAACAGAATTTTCACTCTGAATTTAAGACTGTGCATTGGTACCTACTTATAAGTACCTAAATGTACCATAAACCCAAAAGCTCTTCTCAGAGCTACCCTACATCTGATCACTCACAATTATTATTTTACTCTAACTTTTTTCACTAATTTTCAACAAAGTACGCTCCCCGGGGCGCTACCCGGTACGCGAACCGGGAGCTAACCTCGCGAATTTTTTTAAAATGGTTTTTTTTCGCACATATAAGCCTCCTCAGCCACCCTCACAAAACCTAGGGGGTCAAGATAAGTCTACCGTGCCCCCTTCTACCCATTCTGAACATTATTTACCCTCCATTTTGTATCTTAATTCGACCGAAACACAAAATGGTGGACTCCCGTAACGCTTAAGGTTCGCGAACCGGGGCGCTCAACGGTTCGCGTACCGGGTCGCTCCCTGGGAAGCGCACCATCAAAAAAGGTGGGAAAGTAGTTTACAGAAAAGCCACTGGAGACAATTTCACCAAATATAGATTAGCTCATACTACATACCAATCCCTACCATTTTCACAAATTTGATTGGAATTCCATTTAGCCATTTAGCCTGTAGACCTCTCTAAATACCCTGAGGTAAATTACTTCTCAAAACACATCTGAAGTGTTGGAATTGACAACCAATTAAAATGTTACTTTCATTTTCTACTTTTTTTACCTGACATTTGATTGGTTATGTACCTGAATATATATAAAAGAAGAGAATGAAACACAGCCATTTTGACTACTACTTCCTGGTGTACATTTCAATTGGATTTTCACTAATCACTTCAACTTCTTTCTAAAGGTAAGTTGTTATTTTAAAAACTGAACTATATTGTGCACTATCAGTTAATATGGTAAACTTTTTCTGATAGTTATATACTATCCCTCTGTAGTAGTTAGAGATTTAGATAGACTTCTCTGTTATAGTTATGGATGGAGTTAGGCTTCTCTTTTATAATTATGAATTTACTTACGTTAAATCACATACACTTTTTTATATTCCTACTTCCACTCTGATACTATACACTGCCCAAAGATAAATTCTCTGTTAAAAAATGCCTATCTAAAATTAATCCCAACAGTGCCCTATCTCTACTAATATATTTTTTTTTAATCCAAATTTCAGGCAACATGGAAGGCGAACAGAAAGTTTCATTTCAAATTGTCCTGCAACAGAGCAGCCAAGAATTAATTGATCCAAATTATATAGAATTTATGGATGAAACTTGGGACCAAGAACTACTGCAATGTGTGCAAGCAGTGGATGACCTCCTTCAAAATGAGGACATTTTACACCCTCATAGATTACAAGCTATGTTCAATGAAAATGACGACATTTCAGACAGTGAAATGTTAGAAATGTTATTAAATTTTGAAACACAATCACAATAATAAATAATTGCTTGAAAAATAAAAAAAAATAAAAAATAATCAACAAAACCAACAATCAATTAACATACAGTATTTGAAAAGTCTATCATTCATTTTTCATTGCAGTACGCTGCCCAGAACGCTTCCCGGTTCGCGGACCGGGCGCTACCCACGCAAAAAAACAAAAAAAAAATTATTTTTTTTTTGCCCCGCGGGGCGGTCGCCAGTAGGTATATATAGTTAGGATTTGGCCGTTATTGACCCACAAGTGTGCCTGTTTTGCTGGTTGAAGTGCGCCACTGTGGAAGAATATATATATATATATATATATATATATATATATATATATATATTACCTACTGGCGATAGCCAGTAGGTATATATAGTTAGGATTTTTTTCCTATGGGATTTTTGAAAATTCTATGTCGAATAACTTTGGCGTTTGAGGACAGAATTGGCTGAAATTTTCATGAAAATGGAACATTTTGTTTCTGAGCAGCCCCTGAAAATTTGGGGGGGTTTCGTCAAGGGGGGGCCGAGAAAAAAGGGGGGTCTCAAAACGCGTTTTTCCCATGTTAATTTCCATGGGGCGGTTGGCCTCACTTTTAGCCCGAACGGCTGAATGGATTTGCACGAAACTTGGCAAAATTGTAGGGACTGGTAGCCCGATGTGCCTTTGCTAGGTCTCAATATAATTGCTCCAGTGGATTTTGAGAAATTAACGTTCAAAAAAAGATATATATCTGTAACAGCGCTCCGGGCAGCGATCCGGTTCGCGTACTTTTCGCGTTACGGAGCATTGCGATGCGAAGCTGATTGGCTCTTCGGTGTCTGTAAACATTCCAAACAGTCCGTAGCGGCCGCCATCTTGTCTCTCGGTAGGATCGAGAGACAAGAGGAGGCCAAAGCGAAGGGGCAAATGACCATAAGGGGGCATAGTAGATCCTCCCTGACCCCCTAGGTTTGATGTGGAGGCTTTAAAAGGGCCCCGCGGGGCAAAAATAAAATAAAAAAAAATCGTTTTATTTCGTGGGGTGCGCCCGGTACGCGTAACGGAAAGCGGACTGGGGAGCGTACTACAAGGAAACAAGAATGATTTACTTTTAACTTATTGTATTGTTGACGTCTCGGCCTATCTCCACGGGATGCAGTCCCTACCATCTCGGCGTTTAAGCCCAGGGGGACCGGTAGTGTGGGAGAGATAACGTCTGTTAACGTTCGATTAGAAGGAAATCAGGAAGTGTTGATAAACATTGTCTGCGCCATCTTGCCTTTTTTCAAATGCCACACTTTTGTCGTGCACGGCAGCCATTTTAGATGCCTTGACCAGACCCACTCTCTGCACGCTGTCGATCCTTAGCATGGCTCCCCACCCTCGCAAGCATCTCCCCCAGGCACTGGTCACCCCCGCTCTCTGTCTTATGCATGGGCAATAAACCTCCCCCCATCTGCGCTGCTCTTCCTTGAGAATCACACCCTGTGCCCGCCCGACACCTCCCTTTCGCCCTATTCACTACCGCACCCTCTGACACTCCTCTTCCTCTGTGTCCGATTGTCCAGGCCGGTCCCAGGCTATCACCTAGCCATGCAGATGTAGTTTATGGCCCCAGCTGTAAAGAATCACCCCTCTTCAAAGGAGTTACAGTAGATCAAGGCCCCCACCCGATGAGATCCGTCACACCACACGCGTTCCTACTATCTGAAAACCATCCTGTATTGTGATTGGGGAGGGGACCGAGCCTGAAGCGGAAGATTCCAGGGATGCCTCTTTGTACATCAAAGTTTTTACAATTATGTGTCACATTAAAAATATATAGCACTCCAACAAAGTAGTAGGATTATAAAACTTTAATAACTTATAAATATATACAACGCAACAAAAACAGTAAATACATTTAAACATTTTTTAGAAAAAAGAAGCAACAATGGTCAGTAGCTGAGTTTTGTGCGAATAGTCCCAAGGCAGCACAACGTGCTGAGTTCTGGACGGCACCCAGGTGATGTTACCTGGGTGCCGCACTGGTTTTTGGTATCCTACAATGCTGCTCCGAATAACGGCGTGGGGCGCCCCGGGGGGGGGTGAGGCGGCGTGAACGGGCCTCCCCAGGTGGAGGCTCGTCTGCTGTAGTGGGGCGCCCCTTTACCGTTTCAGTTGCCATTCCGTCCGCTTTTGGTACACTGTGCCAAAATCCGCCATTCAGCTGAGTTGCGCCCACTCTTGCGGTGCAGCGATAGGCGGCTGCCACAGGACTCTCAAAATGGCGGCAGGCTCTTTCCTTTTTGGGCCTGGTCCACTGAAATGGCCCTGGGACACCTTGGAACTCGGACGCTTGTCTGCTAGGTCTTGGACCCCATTCTCGAAAGCGTCCCCTCAGCCTTGAAGATTCTACAAAAGTCATGGGGGCCACCGACTCCTGCAGGCTTCCGGTGGGGAGCGGCTGCCATGATTGCTCGCGGAATGACCACGACGGAGCTATGAGATGGTGGTGCTTTCATGCTGACGCCAGCTTCAGTCTGAAACATCCAGAAACAAGGTGGGGCTTTCATCGTTTGGGAAAAAAAAATGTTTTAATCCAATGAAAAGTGTATTTTTAGGTCATATGATCAAGCCTTCCATCATTAGGAAACCAAAAGTAAAATGAACCAATGAAAAGTTTTATAAACAAGTCACATGACCTGTTATGCGGCATAGGGCTATAAAAAGCGTAGAAAATCCGTTGGCACGTGAGGCGGCGTCAGTAGTGGACCGATGTGCGAATAGGCCGAAGGCAGCACAACGCGCCAAGATCCGGATGGCACCGAGGTGGTGTCCAGCAAGTTGCCGCACTGGTGTGGCCATCCTACAATGCTGCGCCGAAAGTCGGCGTGGGGCGCCCCGTTGGCCTGTGAGTTCGCGTCAGTCAGTGGGGGCTGTTTGAGGATCTGACTGCATTGGAAAGCAATGTGATGCTGTGCGTCGCCCCCAAGATGAGGCGGAGTCAGTAGCGGACCGATGTGCGAATAGGCCGAAGGCAGCACAACGCGCCAAGATCCGGATGGCACCGAGGTGGTGTCCAGCAAGTTGCCGCACTGGTGTGGCCATCCTACAATGCTGCGCCGAAAGTTGGCGTGCGGCGCCCCGTTGGCCTGTGAGTTCGCGTGAGTCAGTGGGGGCTGTTTGAGGATCTGACTGCATTGGAAAGCAATGTGATGCTGTGCGTCGCCCCCAAGATGAGGCGGCGTCAGTAGCGGACCGATGTGCGAATAGGCCGAAGGCAGCACAACGCGCCAAGATCCGGATGGCACCAAGGTGGTGTCCAGCAAGTTGCCGCACTGGTGTGGCCATCCTACAATGCTGCGCCGAAAGTCGGCGTGGGGCGCCCCGTTGGCCTGTGAGTACGCGTCAGTCAGTGGGGGCTGTTTGAGGATCTGACTGCATTGGAAAGCAATGTGATGCTGTGCGTCGCCCCCAAGATGGAGGTTCCTCGGCTGGAGTGGGGCGCCCCTTGGTGTTTCACGTGCTATGCAGCTGAGTTGCGTGCGCACTTGCGGCGAATAGGCCGAAGGCAGCACAACGTGCCGAGATCTGGATGGCACCGAGGTGGTGTCCAGCAAGTTGCCGCACTGGTGTGGCCATCCTACAATGCTGCGCCGAAAGTCGGCGTGGGGCGCCCCGTTGGCCTGTGAGGTGGCGTCAGTAGCGGACCGATGTGTGAATAGGCCAGAACCAGCACAAGGCGTCAAGATCCGGATGGCACCGAGGTGGTGTCATAGTTGAGAGTTCTGAGAAGCGGGGGGAGGCGGCGCAAACGAGTCTCTCCCTCCATGTGGAGGCACTTCATCTGCAGTGGGGCGCCGAGATCAGGATGGCACCGAGGTGGTGTCTAGCAAGTTGCTGCACTGGTGTGTGTTGAAAAGATGAAAGATCCTCAGCAAGTCTATGTTACTTCAATGGAGCGCCGTCTAGCTGAGTTTAGCCCGCTCTTGCTGCTACAGCGACAGGCGGCTGCAACAGGACTCTCAAAATGGCGGCCTGTTCTTTGGATTTGGGCCTGGTCCACTAAAATGGCCCTGGGACACCTTAGAACTCGGACGCTCAAATTTTTTTTCCTTTCCTCTACATGCAAAAAAGGTAAATGCCCGGTACGTTACCTGCCTCATCTGCCACGATGTACTCTCCAGAGGAACCGAAAAAAAATATAGTTATGGTAATTGTGGCAAATAAATTTCATGTGGACAGATGAGTGTTACTCTAATAAATACAGCATATGAACATCATCATAGTCGATGGTTGGTAGAGACATTTTGACTATATCCTGGACCTGCCCGTCCTCGCCCAAAATGGCGCCGGAATAAATGGGAGTCGTAACTCCTTGTTGTGTACTGGTTGCACAACCTTGATATCACGAGATACGTATGCAGTTTTGAAGCACATGGTGGGCGGGGACGAGAATAGATTGAATATTTCGATATCCCTATTGATATTAAGTTCTGATGTGTTATTGATTACTGTACTATTAAAAGTTCGAATTAACGTCACCCATGGTACTTGCCCGCAAATGTATATCTAGATAATTTTATTGTAACTGGCCCTGTCGTATTTTAATTATAAAATGTACGTCCACCGATTCCACAACTGTTAGACACTTTAGTTCTTGAAACCTAATGGCCCGCCCGTTACGTTCCTCTACAGTGTAAATGTCTACTCATCATATACGATTACAGTTTGCAACGTGGCCGGCCCACGTGGTTATAGGCCCGTATTTGTATAATGACATTTTCACAATAAAGGTTTTTAAAAGAAAACATGGTAGTAGTATATACATTGGTAAAGTTTTTAATAATAGTCACTGTTTTAGAATCAGTAAAAGGCAAGTGAAATAAAGCAGACCAATTACATGAAGGGTAAAAGGTATAATACGCAGGAACGCAGTAAAAATAAATGGTCAAGGGCTGTTGTGTTTTCTACTCCTGCAACATAAAGTGATCGATAAGAATCTCATATTCAGGCGTATCGGCGACTAAGACAGCAGGCCGACCCTCTTTTGCTCAACGGCTCCGTCATGGGACGAAGAAACGCCCTTTTTCTCGAAAAAGGAATATATTTTACTTGCAGGACAGTTGTAAATTTTCCGGGAAAGTACATTATCCTGGAACATTATAACATATATTTAAGAAAAAATAATGTTCGAAAGTAATAAAAAGCGTAATTTTTAGGTCATATGACCAAGCCTTTCATCATTAGAATAAGAAAAGTAAAATGAACCAATGAAAAGTTTTATTAACAAGTCACATGACCTGTTATGCTTACGTTACGCGCTGCGCGTCGCGCCCCGGATCACTTCCGGATGCGCTAACGCGGCGCGTCATATGACGCATTACGCGACAACGCAGGTCCAGAATATAGTCAAAATGTCTCCACCAACCAGCGGTCGGAACACAACCCCTTTCAGCAGGCTAAATAGTTCTGTTAAATGACAACAGAAGGGACAGGCAACAAGAACCATCAGTGAAAGAGGGGAGGGCTAGTTCTTCTCTACCGGGTCACGTTGGGGCGCTACCGGAACTGATCGAATTGGTAGTCTACAGTGTTTCTGGATGTTTCAGACTGAAGCTGGCGTTAGCATGAGAGCACCACCATTTCGTAGCTCCGTCGTGGCCATTCGACGAGCAATAATGCTAGCCGCTCCCCACCAGAAGCCTGCGGGAGTCGGGGGCCCCCAAGACTTTTGTAGAATCTTCAAGGCTGAGGGGACGCTTTCGAGAATGGAGCCCAATCTCTAGCAGACAAGCGTCCGAGTTCCAAGGTGTCGCAGGGCAATTTTAGTGGACCACGCCCAAATCTGAAGAGCCGGCCGCCATTTTGAGAGTACTGTGGCAGCCGGCTATCGCTGCACCGCAAGAGCGGGAGCAACTCAACTACATGGTGAGCGAGACGCTGTAGTCGAAAGAGCGGGCGGTAAACAGCTGAATAGCGGAAAAGGCACAGTGTAGCAAAAGCGGGCGGAATGGCAACTGAAATGGTAAAGGGCCGCCCCACTACAGCGTGTCTTTAGGTGAAACGGATTGTGGGACAAGGTCAAGAATGGAAGAGTTACCAAAAGGCAAAAAGTTCCGCTTGATCCCGGGAGCCGGCCACCTATGTCGGGGGCGATGTCAGGCTACACCAGGAGAACACGACTTGGGGAGGGAGCCGGAGCCAAGCGCCCCCTCCGAGTCCGCGCCATCACACCGTCCCTCGGGGGCCTCCGTCAAGCGGTTCAGGGTGGCACCGCATTACATTGTTCACAAATGCAGTCACGTCCACAATCAGCCCCCACTTTACTTTGAGAATAGTGAAGCTGAAGCAAGTGCAAATAGGCTTCAGACAGTGTTACAAGCACTCCTCAAAACTTTGAACCATCAGAGTGCATGAGTTTCATGCTCGATCGATTGAGCTAGCCGGATCGGGCAACAAAAAGTATAAAATAGTTATGTAAAAAGTTGTTTAATAAAATGTTTTACCCTGTTACTTTGCTGGTGTGTTGTATATATTTGTAATATTTGCATAGAGTTTATCGTTATTTTGGGCGGGGTGGGTGGCGGAGCCGAGCTGTATTGCAGCCATCATGGTGTGGAGTTCAGTTCATCTCAATAGTTTCGTGTTTGTCATGAGGGGTTGTTCCTAATGTTTCTATTTTAGCGAGGTCAAAAAGAGATCCCATTAGTGGCCTACTGATTTTGCTCGATTCCTTTTGTTTTTTTACACGATTTTTCGCTATCTGTAAAGACTAAACAGAGTATTGCGACTCTGTGCTTGTTTGTAAATAGAGAATGAACCAAAGAGAACCAATTCTAAAACAGTAAATGCTTGGATAACAATCAATCAAATGGAGAGAGAAGCAGGCACGACGGATTACAATGGGGGCAAAGGCCTGCGTTAACTACCCTTCACTATCTGCAAAGAGAGAGTACTCCTAATAGAAATGAGAGGGAGGGGGGGGCAGCATTCAAAGCAGATCAGTGTGCATAAACACGAAAATGTAACAGAGATTATATTAAAGTGTGAGGAGATGCATTGTATTGAGGAGATGCATTGTATTGTCACATGAATGATATCATCAGTGATGTGGTCATTGATGTCAAATGAGATGTCATCAGTGATGTCATCAGTGATGTCATTTGAGATGTTATCAGTGATGTCATTTGAGATGTCATCAGTGATGTCATTTGAGATGTCATCAGTGATGTCATCAGTGATGTCACTGACCATGTCATGAATGATGTAATATGTGACATCATCAGCAGTGGATTGCGGGTGCGCGATATATAGTTAGTGCAACTAACTATATATGGAATTTCAATGGTTTTGTGTGAGTAAAATAAGGTTTTTTAAATGCTAATCACTAACTATATATGGTCTATAACCTATGGTTTTTTCAGTGAATATATATATATATATATATATATATATATATATATATATATAGTGGCCGCCAGGAGGACGTTATAGTTAGGACCTTGTTTCAATATAAATAGCATTTTTTGTTTTGCTAATAACTTTGGCACAGTTTGATTAATCTTCGCAAAATTAGTTTCCAACTCACTTCAGCTGCAGACTGGAAAGTTTTGGGGCGATTCGTAAAGTGGGGGCCAGGAAAAAGCATGGTTTCAAATCACGTTTTCCGCATAACATTTTCCAGAGGGCTTTTAGACATAACTACAGCCCTAACCACTGAATGGAATTATACCAAATTTGGCAGAAAGGGAGTTCTTAGTCTAGAAAGAGTGCTTTTTGTAATATGGTGTAAATCTGTTCATTTGTTTTGGAGTTATATCAGCAAAAATATTTATCTATATCTAGAGATGCAGATGCACTTTGTATCCACCGTGTTGGATCTGTGAATCAGCAGGCTAATAGCAATTCCATAATTGGCTACCACCACTTCAACCAGGAAATGGTGGCAGCTATCAAGCACCTTGGGACATGGCCAGTGACCCAAGAAAAACACAACATTTTCTTTCTAAAAAACGGGGCAGGGTGGGACTGGTGGTGGGTCCAACAGTGACTCTGCCTGGGGCCAAAAGTGTTGTTTCTTAATTGTGTAGTGCATTTGCAGAGGATCTGCAACAAAATTAAAAAACAAAACAAGTGCAGTCTCCTCTGCATTTATTCTTATGCCTCAGGGTGCGGAGAGCTGGGGGGAACAATATATATATATTGGATGTGAGAGTTGCATAGGTGGATTAATGTATGATAATTAAATAGTTCTGTATGTTGAAAAAACACTAGAAATTTAGTGAAACAACCAAGGGTTACAGGGACATTTTAGTTAGGAAATAAAATTATAAAAATCTTAGGAATTAATTGAAAAAAAACAAATGTTACAAGGATGTTATAGTTATATTCAAGTATACACACACAAAAACATATGAATTCAGCAGGTATAGTTACCTCAAGTAACTATACCTCGTGTCCTTACTTAACTATAACTGGTGCCCTATTCATGCATTGCTGATTACCCCACATATTACATCACTCATGACACCTTCTATGACATCATTGATAATATCACTGCAACATTTGCAGTGTTATTGAAAACTGTGCATAGCGGGGTTCTGAGGTACAGTTACCTTAGTGCATGAGTTATAGTTACAGGAAATAAATATAACTGCATAATGTCTATGGTTTTGTGTGAGTAAAATCTGAACATAACTATAACATCCCTGTAACTTTTATTTTTTTAAGTGAATTTCTAAGATATCTATCTAAATATATACATTTAAGCTTGCTCCCCTTCATGTGCAGGATTGTCATTTTAGATGATGCAGGTATGTTATCAATGATGTCATAGAAGCTGTCATGAATGTTGTTTGATATGAGGTAATTAGCAGTGCATGGCAAAGGCACGAGCTATAGTTATGCAAGGGCAAGGGTAAAAGACACTTGAGATAACTATGACAGGAATTTTGGTAGATCTGTTCATTTAAAACTGTATGCTTTAACTGACATTTTCACCTAATTTTAACATCCCTTTAACCTATGCTTTTTTCAGTGAAGTTTTTTTAATGTACATTCCAATATTATAATTCTGAACTGTAAACTCAATTTTATGTAAAGTAAGATGTCCAGCACCACGTATGGTGTGGGGTTGGGTGCCCAACTCCCATCTGCCCACAGCCTTTAGTCATGCACAGTGTAGAGTTTTGGACCAGGGTGCAGCCTTTGGTCAGGCCCTGCATCAAACTTGCATGGCACCTAACCCCCTGTCATGTATGTCCTTGTGCTACATGAGGTTGGCTGCAGGGCCTTACCAGGCACTGTGCCCAGCCTGTTGGCTATGTCATGTCACAATACAAAGAGTGTAATTTCTATAAACACAGAGCTACTCACTTTGTTAAAGGGTCAGCACAGTAAAATATAAAATACACCATAGATCTGTTGCTTCAAGGGCTTCAAAAAATATGGTAAGCTCTCCAGGAGCCATGGATTTCATGATCAAGGGTTGCACTGTGTTTTTTCCAAATGTTCCTCGGATGTTGCTATGCTCCCTGCAGCCCTCCATAACATAATCAAAATTGTTAGTGGTGCCTCGGCCCCTTCTAGGGACACCATAAAACAATAAATATATTTTGAAAACCCTTTGAAGAGAATCATGTAGAACTCCTTCCCTAAGCAGTGAATAATAAATGTGCTGCTCTTGCCCCAAACTTGATTTACACGTTGTGGCCATTGGGGGAGCCCCATAGCCCCTGCCATCTCCTCAGCCAGCACCCTGGCCATTTTTCTTTTATGTGAGTGCCCCAATTGCCACCCCTGGGAACCCCCATATTAATGTTTATATTTGCAATTATGGAAGGAGTCCTATGGTCCATTCTGGGTTCCAACAGGAGCCATCCCCATTTCCTGACACTCATTTAGTCTGAAGCCGGCTCCATTTCTGTGCTCCCATCTGGATGGGAGCACTTTTTTTCTGTGGGCTGGGCAGAAGCAAAGTTGTGTTCTACAAACAGGAGAGTGCAGATAGGGAAACATTTTAATATTCTCTGCTATAACTACACAGGGCAGGGAACACTGCAGTGGCCTAGGGGATGAGGTCCATGGGGCTAGTGGACAGCTTGGGGAGAAGTTCTCAATACGTCCTCCCATAATTTTGAAAATGGGTTCCAGGGTATGGATTCCCCAGGGTCTCTCTAGGACCCTTTTTACAAGTTTGGTGGTCCGCCGAGGTCATAGTGGTGGTCTGAGGACCGCCAGACTGGTGGTTCACCTCCTGCTTTAAGACTGTGTTGTTTGAACCACCAAAGTGCCGCTTCTGCAGCCAGGGAACCATGATCCCTGGTGGTGGCACAGCAGTCTGAGTCCCTTAATATGTTGGCGGGCTGCTATGGTACTGCTAAGCATATAAGAAGTTTCCCCACAGCTGCACTTTTAATGGCGGAGTGACCACCAAGAAAAGTGTGGTGGTTTAGAAACGAGGGGGCCGTGCATCTGCACTTTGGCATGCATTGAGGAGGGCATAAGTTGCACCCCCCTGTGTGCAAGCACCCTGTTCCTGCAGGGCATGGACTTGACAGTTGATGCCCTGCAGGAATTGCGTTTGTTGCTCCCATTGCGGTGCCTGTTCAAAGGCAGCTCTGTGGGATTGCCAGGATACGGCCACCCAAAAGTAAAAATAAGTCCTACTCTGGTTGTGGTTGGGTTGTTTATGGCTTTGGCAGTCTTTAAGCAGGGCAGCAGCTTGGCCGCCCAATCCCAAACAGTCAAAGTCATACTAAGGCCCAAAGGCTGGAGGAGAGGGACTGCAGGCCTCCTCCTTCAACTTTAAAAATCTAGCCTGATGGATGGAGTCCCCAAGGCCTACAGGAGATACTTGGAGGTGGGGCACATGACCCCCTTCCCATAGATTTAACATTAACCCCAGGTGAAGGGATTCTCAGGGTTTAAGCTGAGATGCAGGCAGGGAGGGAACACAACCCCTCTGCATAAAGTTACACACCTGCCCCAGGTATGGGATCCCTGAGGCCTCTCTACCGCTCAGTGAGGGGGCACAAAATGACAATGCCCCACCCAAAAAAGTCAGCCCCAGGTGATAGGGTCCTCGGAAGTTCCAAGAGGCTTGCTAGAAGGATCCTGATGTCCCCCTCCCAATAGATTTACATCTAGGCTTTGGGGATGGGTTCTTGGGGGCCTCCTTGATGTTCAGGTAGGGGGGGTGCATGCTCCCTTCTTATAAAAGTACATATTGTACCCAGGGGATGAGGTCTCTGGGGCCTCCTGAAAGTGCAAGGAGGGGGACCGCATTCCCTGGCCCCTAAATAAAGATCACACTGACTCACCAAGTCCTGGCCTACCCAGGGGGGCTTTTGTAAAAATATTTACTGCAGGTCCACTGATCCTCCACAGTTTGTGGCCTTGTGGGTCCCTCTACCAACCAGGCCTATTGGGGCAGGGTATCCACACCCTGTCCCGAAATATGTGTTTTACACATTTTTTAAGGCCAGTAAACTGGGTACCGAAGTTTTAAAATTGCTGCCACCACATCTTTGTTGGTGTGGTGGCTCTTATTTTTAGATTTGCTGATCCTCTTTGACATCATTTATGCATGAATTTTGAACCATCATTTCTCAAAAACTAATGAACAAAGTCACAAAAATCATGTGGTAAACGTTTTTAAAAAGGGGGTGCCCCTGCACTTTTTTATTAAAAACCTGCCAAGTAGGGCCAGGTCCCAGGTGTGGGGGGGTCGGAGCAAACTCAATTTATAGGAAGGTAGGCAAGCAGCCCTCTCCCTGAGTCATTTTAAACATCAGGAACTCCATCCCTGGGGGCACTCCAAGTCATCCTATGGGTCTGGGGACCCCATTTCCTGGGACTAATGCACTTTGTAATTGGGGAAGTGGTGGGCAGGGGGATTCCCTCCCTTAGCGTTCCAATAGCTCCCAGTGGTCCCAAACCCTGTGGCCCAATGACATACAGAGGCAGATTTACAATGAAAGTGACTCAGTGCATTCTGGAAGCCATTTGGCTACGCTGCACTGAGTCACTTTCAAAGCACGGGGATGCAACATATTTACAATAATATGTCGCATTCCTGTGCTCTCTCCTGCACTGGCGCACAAACTGCTGCCATGCGCTGGCGCAGACACCCTTGCACCATGGAGCAAGGATGCCTGCATCGTGGGGAGATTGCTTTTGTGCAGGAAGGGGCACCTTCCTGCACAAAAACAATCACTACAGGCATTTTCATCTTTCAATGTCTGCTGTAGAATGCAGCACGCATTGAAAGAGGGAAAAACGAGGAGATATTAAAACATTTCTCCTCGTTGCGCCTCCCTACGCCTTCCCTAGGGAGGCATAGCATTAACACGCATTTCCAGATTCACGATTCCTCGTAAATCTGGAAATGTGTCTCGTTCCATGGGTGTTGTGTGGGAACACCCACAGCAACACCCATTTCATGCGAAGTGCTGCGTGTAAAGGCGCCGTATTTACAAGGACAGGAAAGCCACGCAGGGTGGTTTTTCCTGTCCTTGTAAATATGGAGCAGTAAGATACGCCACCAGTACATCACAAAAAGTGAATTACAGGTGGCGCAGGGGGCTTATAAATCTGCCCACAGTGTCCTGGGAACCTCATTCTCTGGGACACTGTGCTGTTCCCTGCTTGCAAGGGCACAGAGAACTTCAACTCCCTGCCTACACTCTCGTGGGTAGGGAACACATGGTTTCTCCTGCCTGGCGGAAGTAGAAATCAAAGTTGTGCAGGAGCAAACCATTAGCGCTGGTTTCCAGAGCACCAAAATATGTGCAGGCAGGGGAGCCAGAAGGGCTTTTTGGGCCATAGGTCTTTCCCAGCAACCTCTAACGTTTATTTATGTTATGAGTGTCTCTGGTGGGACCGGGGCACCCAATCTAAAAAACACAAAAACAAACACACAGCCAGTTCATTAGGGGGCTCCACACTCTGCCCTTTTTTAAAAAAAATGTAGGCTTAGGGTGCCTTGCATAAGACCATGAGACCCAAGTAAACCCAAAAAAGTAAATAAAAGGAAAGCAGCCTCAATTCTAAGTAAATAATTAAATATTCACTGCTCCCTCCTGAGAGTGCCCCATAATGTGCTTCTTTAGACCAACTATGTTTATTGTGGAACCCCAAAAAGGGGCAAAGGCACCACATACACTTTTAAAATCTGTTGTGGGGGGCTGCCAGAAGCACAGCAGCCTCCGGGGAAAGTTTTTTTTTAAAAAAGCAGTACGTTTTGGGGTGCTGTATGGTCTTCATATGGAGTGCAGGGAGCCCTTGTGGTGATAGCTCAAGAATGTGTAAGGCAACCAAACTTAACCAGCAGCTCATCACGTCTGGCTATATTAGGTGAAAGAGGTGCGACTATGTGATTGACTGAAATGTAAAGAACATTTCTGGTTTCTTTTAATATCACACATTTGTAAAATTCATTATAATAACAAAACAACTAAATATAAGGAAGAAAATACATCTTTGAGCAAAATTAATTTCTACTACATATTTTATCCCAAAAACCTGCATCGAGGCCAGATAAAAGAAAATGAATGCTAGATATTCTAAATGTAATAAAATCATGTTTCTATTAATATATTCCTGTAGAGAACCACCTTTCAAGGGAAAGGGTCTGCTGCCCATTTGATTGATGCTAGCAGTCAAAGTAGTATCCATCATTAAGATACTTACTTTCACAACAGCTCTATCATTTGTGAAATGGGTTGATGCACTTCTGAGCAAAGACTAATTTTGCCATTCATTGGGCAACACTAAAAGAATCCTCCCAGGAAATTGACCATTGCATTAATAAAACCAAAATTGCTGGCAGGCCAATAAAAATCTGTCAAATATTCAAAATGTTTTGAAACATGAACACTCAAAAGTCTTAATCTAAGTGATATAGGAAACACATATGTAGTAAATATACATCTTCCTAAATGCCTAATCCACAGGGAGAGAAAGATTTTGGCCCAAAAACACTATGTCCCAGATTTACATACCTGGCGCACTATACAACACACCAGCCAAAGTTGCTACGCTGTGTTGTGTTAGATTGTAAGTTCAGGACATCACCATATCTACAGAAATATGGTACTATGCTGGTCTATCCCTAGCACTGGTACACAATTAGGTTAACAAGCACCATCCACACACTTTTGCACCATAGTGCAAGGAGTTATGCGTACGTATAGCATTGAGTTTGTACTGGAAGGGTGCTCTTATTGTACAAAATACTATGTTTAGACTAACTTTAGATGTGTACTGTAAGGTGCAGTATACATACCAAGTGGGAAATGTTAGGAATATAAAAGCATTTATCCTTTTTAATGCTTGCTTTCAGATGGTGCACAACCCTGTCTACTATTGAGAGTAGATAGGGTTTTGCATTAGAAACCATGGGTCATTGCACAGGAACAGCTATATACCACCCATGGAATATCAATTTGAAGCAGAGTAAGCAAAGCGGAACTTCACATTGGCTTGCTTTACTTTTTCATGCAAACCAACCCAAATTGGCATTGTAAATCCCATAAAGAATGTTTTATTGGGTATGCGTTTGGGTCTATTTTTTGTGGAAGCAAGGTTCAATAACACGGCACACTAGACACCAGACTCCATGTCACCCGCCTCCAAGAAATGGCCCTAGACTGGATACTCTCATTTCTTATTGGCAGAACACAGAGAATTAGACTCCCGCCTTTCCTCTCTGAACCAACAGAGAACAGATACAGAGTACCCCTAGGATCCTACCTCAGCCCCACCCTCTTCAATGTCTACATGCCCCCCCCCTTGCAACCATTACCACAAACCATGGGCTCAACATTGTCTACTATGCCAATGATACCCAACTCATCCTCTCCTTCCACAAGAATCTGACATCACCAGGCACAACTTCCAAGAAAGGATGAAAGCGTCTCAACCTGGATGAGGAACAGCTACCTGAAACTCAACTCAGAGAAAACAGAAGCGCTCATCCATGGCACCACCATCCCAGCACGGGACGACATCTGGTGGCCCCCCATCCTCGGAAGCCCACTCACCTGACAGACCATACACCCAACCTTGGCATCATACTGGACTCACAATGATCACCAGATCAACGCCGTTTCCTCTGCATGCTTAAACACCTTCCACATACTACGTAAAACATTTCAAATGGATACCCATCGACTCCAGGAAAAGGGTCACTCAGGCACTCATCACCAGCAGATTGGACTACGGTAACACCCTCTACGCTGGAATCAACAATAAACTCCTATGCTAACTCCAGACTATCCAGAACGCCGCAGCTAGACTAATCCTCAACATCCCAAGGCACAACAACATCACCCAACACCTCCATGACCTCCACTGGTTCCGGGTCAAAAGAAGGATAACTTTCAAGCTGCTCATGCACCCATACAAGGCCCTCCACAATATCGGACCTCAATTCCTCAACAACTGTCTCTCCTTCCATGCAACCAAGAGAAACCTACGATCAGCCATCTTCTCCCTTGCCACCAACCCACACTACTATAGGAACAGAGCAAATTGAAGGTCCTTCTCCTACCTTGCAGCCAAGGCATGAAACAAGCTCCCCCTCCGACTCTGGCGAAGCCCCACACTGGACCAATTTAGGACAGGCCTCAAGACGTCGCTCTTTGAATTACCCACGTGGAGCTGCACCCCCCACAGTACCTTGAGACCCTAATGAGCGAGTCGCACACTTTACAAAACCCTAATTGATTGCTTGAATGAATAGAATAAATATTACATGAAAATTCTTTTTCTGATGTTCTAAATTAAAAAATGGATTTCATTCTAAAGGAAACAAAAAATACTTTATTATGCAGTAATAGTTATTGAAACTGATGTATAGAATATAGTTATATTTTAATGAAAATAGTTTTGAATTAATTTTACATTCAATATAGGGTATTCAAATGTTATAATTACATACTAATCATACTACTATTACACTTTTTATATTTTTTAACTTTTAATTATATTAAAATACATACACATATATATGGCAAAAGATATAATATATCTGTGTGATCCCTCTGTTGCTGTTTAAGCATTGTCAGTTAAGTTGTTTTCGTGTTGCTATCTTAATATTAAGTATAAAATGAAATGTATCTCTTGCCTGAAACAACATATATAACTCTGAAAGTGTGCCTGATGAAAATAATCTGTTTTTTATCTCTTCTGCACTATTGTTACCGGTATGACGAACATTTAATGTTATTTATATGATTTTTACAATATTATCCTAAAAATAGGTTTTTTTGCATTGTTAATACGATTGATACATTTCTTGAATCATACAGTTTGCACTTTTAGCATTTTTGCACTGATTTTGTACAGTTTTGCACAGTGAATTAGTTGCTGCTTTGTTATTTGCACTGTCATAACCATTGAGGAGCTAATGGATTTTGTACAATTTATGTAGTCACCATAATTATAGGAAGTGCAGTCCCAATGTGAAATAATAATTTTTCTTGTATTTATACAGAAATAATACCAACATTAATGTTGAAGGATGTGGCACATGGGTCGTCATTTGAGTAACAGATGATGACATGTATTTATACCGTCATATATATATATATTTATATGTATTTATATATATATTCACTGAAAAAACCATAGGTTTCAGGCCTTATATAGTTAGGAATTAGCATTTAAAAAACCTTTGAAATTCACTGAAAAAAAACATAGGTTTCAGGCCTTATATAGTTAGGAATTAGCATTTAAAAACCCTTGCAAATTCACTGAAAAAACCATAGGTTTCAGGCCTTATATAGTTAGGAATTAGCATTTAAAAAACCTTGCAAATTCACTGAAAAAACCATAGGTTTCAGGCCTTATATAGTTAGGAATTAGCATTTAAAAAACCTTTGAAATTCACTCAAAAAACTATAAGTTTTAGGGGTGTTATAGTTAGCTGGACATTTCACTCATACAAAACCATTGAAATTGCTCCTATATAGTTAGTTGTACTAACTATATTTTGCGCACCCGCAATCCACTGCTGATGATGTCACATATTAGATCATTCATGACATGGTCAGTGACATCACTGATGACATCTCAAATGACACATTCCTAACTATATAAGGCCTGAAACCTATGGTTTTTTCAGTGAATTTGCAAGGTTTTTTAAATGCTAATTCCTAACTATATAAGGCCTGAAACCTATGTTTTTTTCAGTGAATTTCAAAGGTTTTTTAAATGCTAATTCCTAACTATATAAGGCCTGAAACCTATGGTTTTTTCAGTGAATTGGCAAGGTTTTTAAATGCTAATTCCTAACTATATAAGGCTTGAAACCTATGGTTTTTTCAGTGAATTTCAAAGGTTTTTTTAAATGCTAATTCCTAACTATATAAGGCCTGAAACCTATGGTTTTTTCAGTGAATTCGCAAGGTTTTTTAAATGCTAATTCCTAACTATATAAGGCCTGAAACCTATGGTTTTTTCAGTGAATTTCAAAGGTTTTTTAAATGCTAATACTATTAGCGGAAAACGTTTAAATATATTAATATCCTAGTGGGACCACCTGAGCAGCCCTAGGGGATCAGGGTGTTTCTACCCTGCCCCCTTTTTGTGTTCTACACGTTTATTTTTCTGCTTTCTTGTGCCTCATTCTACTAAGACCCAAGATGGATGCCAACACTTCCTGGTTAGAAGTGTTGACAGCCAATGAGCATGCAGCTTTCTCGGGAAGGCATGCTGATTGGCTGTCACTGTCTGTCAACACTAGCACAAGATGGATGCCAACACCTCCTGGTTAGAAGTGTTGACAGCCAATGACCATGCAGCTTTCTCGGGAAGGCATGCTGATTGGCTGCCACTGTCTGTCAACACTCAAAACCAGGAAGTGTTGGCAGCCATCTTGTGCCTTGTTAGAACCAAGGCACAAGAAAGCAGTGAAACAAAGGTGTGAAACTAGCAAAGGGGCCAGAGTAGAAGCACCCTGACCCCCTAGGACTGCTCAGAGGGTCCCACAAGGACTCCCAAGGCAAAAAAAAAAAAATCACCGTCCGCGTACGTACGCGCACGGTACGCGTACCCCGCGACTTTAAAAAAAAAAAAAAAATTTTTTTGTTTTGCCTTGGGGGTCCTTGTGGGACCCCCTGAGCAGGCCTAGGGGGTCAGGGTGCTTCTACCCTGCCCCCTTTTTGAGCTCTACACATTTGTTTTTCTGCTTTCCTGTACATCACTCTACCGAGGCACAAGATGGCTGCCCAAAATTTCTGTTTTAGAGTGTTGACAGACAGTGGCAGCCAATCAGCATGCAGCTCGTGCACGTAGGGGTATGCGCACGTACGCGTACGTACGCAGACGGTACGCATACGGGTAAGCTTAGGAGTAAGCTTAGGGTGAGCTGCTATAGATATATATGTGTTTTTGAAGTACATTTTTTTAAAAACCACTGAAGCAATTTTCACCAAACATAGCAAAGGCACATCTGCGTACCAGTCCCTGCAATTTTGCCAAGTTTGGCGTAATTCCGTTCAGCGGTTCGGGCTGTAGACTTGTCAGACCGTCCTATGGAAATTAACATGGGGAAAACACGTTTTGGGACCCCCTTTTTTCTCAGCCCTCACTTCACGAATCCCCCCGAAACTTTTAGGGAAGGAGCGGAGCGCAGCGAGACAATTTTAAGGAAAATTACAGGCAGATCCCTCAACCGGCGCCAAAGTTATTCCCAATAGAATGTTGCAGATTTCCTATGGAAAACAATCCTAACTATATATACCTACTGGCTATCGCCAGTAACTATATATACCTACTGGCTATCGCCAGTATATATATATATATATCCTTCTATACAATGTTATACACTTACTCTACATTTAGTATTTTGTGATTGCATGATGTAGTTTTAAGGCATTTTAGAGATTTAACTCATTATGATGTACTACAAAGTATATTCCATATGATACGAAATCCTAAGTATTTTTTCACTCTCTATGGTCACATATTGAGACACGTGTTGTGGGTGGGAGTGCACTTTACAGCATTTAAAAACAAACTATGTTCACTGCGACCGGTGTGTGAACAAGGGCTCTAGGGCACCAAATTCGTCACTGCTGTAACCTGGGTTAAATAAAGAACATCACGCCTGATCGTAGTGGTCCGTCTTCTTCTTTGCCAGTTCGCCAGTTCCTGTCTGCTGGAGGTTGTTTGGAGTGATATTTTGTTTGATGTTACTGCGGAAGTTGGTTTGCTTCCGGTAACAGACCCCCTTCCAGCAAGACGGTGGCTGCCCTCAAACCTTCTCTTGTGGAATCCGTGGTGGAACTTTGGCTGCCACCCCCTATTGCTGCCGAAAGACTGAAGATACCGAAATGGAAAACGGGCAACAATTGGGTTGGAGGACCTGCAGAGGATCGTTTTAGCGTATTCTGTGAGTCCAATAGGCATGTGCATAGGTGGGGAGGGTTAATGATTGGTGTTCAGAGACTGTAGCGGATACCATTCTACACCACACTATACAAACATACCCTTAAAGTTACAGCATGTCAGAGGAAACTGTCCGGAAACGAGAGGAGGCAGCAGAGGAGTTAGTTGGCAATGTGCCAGTAAAGGCGAGAAATGTTGAAAGCCTATCTAATAGCAACGATGGAGTGGAACCCAGCATCAAAACACTAATTAAGGAATTAGAAAAAATAAAAGACTGGAAATAACAAAGTGGTGGGAACATCGATCACTAAGTAAATATTCTGTAGTGGGATGAGTCCCCTGTGGGCTTTGTATTCTTTTGGCCCCCATCTTCGATAAACCTAATCCCTCCATGTTGAAAGAATGGGGTAAGAGAAACTTGGTAGCGTAAATGAACGTAGTTAAAATTTTTATAAAATACGCTGCCATTGATCGTGATGCAATATTGGAGGAAATTGACAGACTGAACAAGGAAATCGAGAAAAGGGGAGAAACTGAACAGGTTAAGAAACTGATGGATGACTTGAATGAACGCCTTTGCAAACACGAAGAAAAAATAAAACTTAGGAAGGCACACAAGTTTGTGCGTGACCAGGCCGAATATATCAATGGCTAAATCTTTACCTTTGCCCGAAAATACAATACAGTAAAAAGACAAGAATACAGCAAGAAGGGCAAAGAGTTAGTTCCTGATCAAACGATAATGATGAACTTTCGAGTGTGGAATCAGTTTCTCTTCCAAGTGAATCCAGTTTTGACTCCGACTCCTACAGGCAGCGAGCACTAACCAAATTAAATCTGGATCAAGAAATTGATTTTTTAGTGGAGGAGAGGCTACAAACATTGAGACCAAGACAGCAAAAGAAACAGATAGAAAAAGAAGGAATAAATGGAGACGAGAGAGAAGACGCAAGTGTAAAAAAAGAAGACAAAAGCACTTGCCAGAGGAAACGGTAATAATGAACAATTCTATTATCAACTTGTCTACAATTGTTTTAACAAAGGAAGAGGAACAACTATTATCACTGGGTTTGAACTATTGTCCTAATCAATGTTTCAATTATGCTACTACACGCATAGATATCTTCTGTTTCATTCGAAAATTAAAACTAAAGAAATTCTTCAAAATGAAGACAACCAAGGAAACCATTGAATCTGAAACTGACACTGATAGCAACAAATTATTGTCCTCAGATGTTTCTACTCCACTAACCTTGCATGATCTCAATGAAGCTACAGTTTCTCAACTATCTGGACCTGATTCTGATCTAACAATACAAATGAGACTGAGTAAAATCAATATGATGCAAAAGGGTGCCCGGACTAAGTCCATTCAAAGCAAAATCTAGTTTTATGCCACTAATCCCAAAGGACGTAGTGGATATCTTTCATGATTGTGTAATTAACGATATCATGAAATTGTATCAACACACTAAAGGCAAGAAAAGAAAGAAAATCCAACATACAAAACAGAAGCATGCTAACCTTATGAAGAAACTAGGTGAAAACAATGAAATCGTGATAAAAAATTCTGATAATGGCGGCAACCTAGTTATTTGGCCCAAGAAGGAGTACATAAAAGAGGCCAGTAGGCAATTAAGTGACAGGAATTGTTATGAGAAAACTACACACAAGGAATATGCCAAAGCTAAAGAATTCAAATTTAAGAATAATGAGTTTCCAGTTCTTCCTGTTTTATATTTCATTCCAAAATTCCATAAAGGAGTAACTACGATTCCTGGCAGACCAATCATATCAGCCATTAAAAGATATGGGGAACAAGTGGGCCAATATATTGATTTCTTTTTACAAGATATGGCCAAAAACGTACCCAGCTATGAGAGGGATACCAGTGACTTTTTGGACAAAATTAAAGACCAATGTTGGAATGATGATATGCTGCTTATGACATTAGACTTGGAGTCTCTTTATACGAGCATAAACAATGTACAAGTAGTAGCTGCAGTATAACATTTCTTAGCCGACAGATCATGTGAATATCACGAGCATAACAAAGTTATTGTTAACCTCATTGAGTGGTGTTTAAACAACAATTATTTTTTGTTTGGGATGGAGTTGTACAACAAACAACTTAGAGGAGTAGCGATGGGATCCTGTTTCTCCCCCATTTATGTGTGTTTACACGTAGGCTGGTGGGAGGAACAGGTCCTAAAGATTTAGCACAAAGCATGGGTCAACAAAAAAAAAACTGTTGTCTAAGATACATAGATGACATGTTCATCTTGTAGCAAGGAGATGAACAGGAGGCCCTTAGCTTTGTAGAAGCCATCAATCACAACTCCCTCAATCTTCATTTCACATCACACATCAATAAAAAGAATGTAGAATTTCTAGATGAGAAAGTTTATATCAACAATGAAAGGATTGAAGCAACCTTGTAAAGAAAACGCACTGCCAGGAATGCAACGCTTCATGCCACCAGTCTGCATCCCAAGCATTTAATAGCCAGCATTCCGTACGGCGAGATATTGAGATTAAAACGTATCTATAGCTCCACCATGGATTTTGATCAATGCCTAAATGATATGCTTATAAGATTAAAAGCACGAGGGTACACTGATAAGACATTACAACAGGCCATTGACAAGGCCAAATTAAGATCTATAGAGAACCTTTTTAAACTTAAGGAATCCATTGATTTCACTGCAGAAATACTGGGGCCCATGGGGGAGGTAATCACTGCAAATGAATGCCCCAGAATGATAACTACATTTAGTAGTGAAGAAAGAAAGGTCAGGGCCATTTTGTTAACAGATGCAGAGCTCAACCCCAGACTACCTATCACATTCAGGAGAACCCATTATCACATTCACAATGTGGCTTCAACCTGCACATGGATTCCGTAATGCACCAGCTACAGAGCCTGAACATTTGTAAATTTGGTGTGAATACGACCCATTATCTAACTCCTTTTAGCAAACGAGAGGTGGTTATTTCAGGCAATTTTAATTGCAAAACGGAATTTGCCGTATGTGGCTTGAACTACATTGGTAGTACAAAGCTGCAGGTGCATGTCAGGATTTTGCAGCATCTACGTGCTATCCTGCATAGTGACCCCACTTACCCAGTGCCACATCATTTCAAAACAATCCACAACAATGACGTGGCCTGTCTAAAATATTTTGTGGAAGGGCAGTTACCAAAACGCGCAGGGGTGGAAATCGTGAGCGCCAGCTGAGACAACTCGAAACTAAAATGATCTTAGAGTTCGACAGCAAATGGCCGAATGGGTTGAACAATACTGAAGAGATGCATAACTTTCTTTAACTGTCTTAATTCCCCATATACAATCTGGATTATCCTCTATAGCAAAAGAAATAATATATCTGAGTCACCCCTCTGTTTCTGTTTAGGAGATGTGGGTACATTTGGGTTAACAACTAAGAAAGGCATACCACCTTCCCTGCATTACTGTATAGCTGCATTTTCTCTTCAAGACACATTTTAATCCTCTGTGGCCAAACCACTTAATTTCCACATCTTGTAAATTGAGGTTAGGTAAATTCCTGTTTTCAGCGTACCTTTGAGCCCAATATATGTAACTATGTCCAACAATCCAGACAGAAAACATGGTGAGAGAAGGTTCTGCTGCAGTCAGATGAAATGTGGCAATGAAATGGCAGTTGAAAAAATGAGAGTGTAAAATGAAAAAAACTGAGGAGTTTCTGTGTTAATGAAGCAGTAAGAGTGATTGGTGGATTTTGATTGCTGAAAACAGAAAGTTAGTGTGCATGGATGAGTTCGTTGAAAGATGTATTTTGAGTGGCGAAGAAAAAATCATTAAATGAAAGAATGCTCTGGATATGCAGGTGCACTGAGAGTTCAGAGTTCAATTGCAACATTGTTGTGTGAGAGGTCTTGCAAGAGGTGGTTGCTATGCAGAAAAAGCAGAGAGGGGGCAGAGGGGGGAAGGGTTTTGCTTTGAAAAAAAGTGAGGGAAGAGTTTTGATTGGGTGACATGAGAGATATGTGTGAGGAATTACAGCATTTCTGTGCTTTTGATAGCTGCAGACTCTGGAGTGCATACCTTTTGCTCTGCTGAAGACAAATTGGTGTGTTTCTGAGACTGTTTTGAAACTCAAAGTATTTGCTAAGGTGAGAAAAGATTTCTTTAATTTAGATAGAAAATAGTGTGCTTTAAGGAGAAAATTATGAAGAAAGTTGTGTTTTTCAAATGTTGCTTTGTCTCAAGTGTTTCACAAATAGATTTTGTTTCTTTGAGAAATTGTAATTGGAGAAAATGTGAAGTATTAGTACTGACAGGGCTTTTATGTGCATAGGAGCTGTGGAGTGTTTTCAAATTATGACTTGTAAATCGTTTTTGAGAAAAAGCAATGGTTTTAATATTGATGAGAAGGACATAATGGTGTCTGCTTCTTTATAAGGTAATTGAGAGTCTCTGATGTTATTTTTCCCATTTCAATGTAAGAAGTTTGTCTGTGGAGCAAATTGCTTGTAAATATGCTCCCACCTGTGCATGGCAAATTTAGATTTTGAATGTTTCCGTTACATAGGCATGTTAAAGGTGATTGAAACATGCTGCAAAGGCAATCAAAAAATGCTTTTATGTGTCTTAAGGACATTTTAAGTCATTTCCCCATGTGCAGTGTTTTCAAATTATGAGTTGAAAATCGTTTTTGAGGTAAAGGAATGTTTTCAAAATTTATGTGCGCCATATGACCCCAAATTTCTTTTTCAGGGGGGCAGCAGGGTGTTCTTGAGACACCCCTGCACCGTCGGAAAAATTCGTAATTTGCGATGAGGTAATTGCTAATCGCAAATTGCACCTTCATTCCTATGGGCCTCCTGCTGCATGGAAATGAATGGGTAATTTGTAATTAGCAAATAGCTCATCGCAAACTAGGAATGGTAAAGAATCGCTATTTATTCCTTAAAGTTCGCTATTTAGGAAATGCAAAAAACTTTGATGATACATATGGCGGTTTATCTCTAACAAGATAAGAAGCATAGGGATAGATTTATGATGACTGGCGCATCACCAGGGATGTGTTAGTCATTCTGTGCCGCTGTTCCGTCACCTATGGTGTGCTGCATTTACAATGCGGCGCATCATGGGGCAAAAACAGCACAGATGCGTGACGTATTTGTGCCGTAAAGTTGGCGCATTGCTGGAGTTGTATCGCAAGTGTGATGAAGCTCCAGTAAGGTTAAGGGGTGCCCCTGTCACAGGGTTTCTGTTCTGACACAGAACTGTGGACAGAGGATTGGAACCTCGGCGAATTAGGGTGTCCCAAAACTCACCTTAGTAATCAAAACCCCTTAGCAAGCTAGGTACAGTGTCACATTGGATATAACAAACTCTCAATGTTTAGACAATCCAGAATATGAACTTATAGTACCTCAGGATACGTGGAACTCATGAACAGTCGGTCGTTATATATTTCTTAGAAACGAGAACATGGAGTTAAGAAGAACACATGTGTATTTGAAATGTTTATTTACTAATGCCGTCTTCTCAGGCGTAGTATCTTAGATTATACAAGTACAGATATTATCAGTAGCAAAATTACCAGCATAGTTACTAGTACATAAAAAGCGAATGGTGACAGTATGTTAACATGCTGTAAATGAATAAGAGTTAGCAACACTTATAAGCAGCCGCGGGCCGTGGAGGGAGTTACGGTGGGGCAGGGAGGCGGGGAGGGGGAGGGGCAAGGTAGAGAGGGCTCCACCCTGCTTCTCCCCCTCCCCGCCTCCCTGCCTCACCGTAACTCCCTCCACGGCCCGCGGCTGCTTATATCTCACCCTCCCTAATACACATATTATATTATTTGCTAAGAAGGTCTCTTTGTGTTGGTTTAGGGCGTGCCGATACTTTAGTGTCTTAGATTTGAAGGAATCACATCAGCATAGAAAAGATAATCCATATGCCGTGCTTAATATCGCCAACGGCATTGTGCCATAATATTCTAGCATGCGATTGCGGAACAGTGTCAGCAGCTGCAGGGCGGGAGCTTGCACAGGAGGGACATCCATATTTAAAAATGTAAAAAAGCACAAGAGCGTCCGCTGGTAATGCAAGTAAAAATGGGAATCCACGAAGCACAGTGGAAAAATATAGAATGAAAGAAAGCAGGGATGACTCCAAAGATTTTCTCAAATGAAGTCACGAGACCACTGGTAACAATTTTAAAAAAGTGCGCCAGGCCCTTTGTGGAGGACGCGTTAGAGATAGTCCGAACCATCTTGCTGAAATGGAAAGGCGAATCTGTATTTAAAAGGGTCTGCACCTCTGTACGGGTGTTCGCTGTGTGAAGCACGAAAGTTTCACGGGCCGAACTCAAGGCCACTTCTCTCTGAGACAAAAGAGCTCTTATTCTTGCCATGCCGTTGAAATCTGTTCCCAAGGTTGGTATTTGTGGCCAGATTGAAAACTCCCTATGTTCATGTGTGGGAAGAAATAGAACATTTCTGCAGCAAATAACCCGTTCATTTACTGTTACGATAAAATGAATACTTTTAATTAACCCAGAACAATCTTCATTATTGAGCATCAAATAACTACCATTTTCCAAGAACTTGAACGTGGGGATGATAGCAGGAACTGGTGTGCCTTGCAACACGCAAGCCATATTTGGTCGGTGTTTGTTGCATGAACCGTGTAACTGTATGTGCCTACACATTAGTGAATGATCTGGCGTCTCAGTGCATTCCTCTCCATTCAGATAAAGTTCTTGATCATCTTTGAAAATCTGTATGTGTATGGAAGCGACCAGACTTCATGAAGAAAACCACTACCTAAAGGTTAATAACGACCTATTGGTATATATTTCATACAATTTGAAAACTTATATAAAGCAAAAGGCAGCGTTATTAAACCGTGGATAAGGCACGTTGCCAAAGCAGTCAACCTTTTGGATTCATACTGGAAATGTTAAAGGAAGAGTTACGGAGTAGGGCCTGTAAATCTTTAATAGACAACGAGTAAAATTACTCCAACCATCATATTCCTCTAACTCAGGGATAGTAGGGGTGTTTAATTTTTTAGAAGTAGCCAATCCAAAGCATTTGGTCTGGGAAATTGTTTCATTCACAAACCACATATGTTTTGGGATGAGACATGCACGGTGGAAAGCCTCAGTGCCTTGTACCTGCCAGGTTCGTGAACCCCAAACTGATGTAGATCCTGGATATTTTTACTCTGTATTACGTTAGCATGGTCTCATTACTGGTTTAAACGCCATTTTTCCTTTTTTGTAACTTCTGCACACGACACTTAGTTGTTGCTTTAGCTTTCAGCCTACCTGCGTCAAGATCTATGCCTGCTTCAAGCAGGCGCAGGGTTTTGATGTAGCTTTGTCCTATCTGATTGTAAATGCGGCACACCGTGGGTGGCAGAGCAGCGGTGCACGTTAACTGGTGCATCCCTGGGGATGTGCTAGTTAATATAAATCTGCCCCTTTACATTTAATTATGTGCAGGGGACACAGA
Organism: Lissotriton helveticus; assembly: GCF_964261635.1. NCBI lineage: Eukaryota > Metazoa > Chordata > Amphibia > Caudata > Salamandridae > Lissotriton > Lissotriton helveticus. Next base: position 79,609 of record NW_027611923.1, read on the forward strand.
GTAGGTGAGGTTTATCCAAGGTTAAGAAGAGATGAGTCCTGTTCAGTGAAAAATTGGAGATAGGCTTCAGTATATTATATACTTAAGTAGTGTGTTAAGTTTTTGATGACTGTTATTAATTTACTGTTGGGTAATAGTGGTTAATAACATTTTTTATTATATTTTACCACAGATTCAACTGCAGATTATTTCAAGATTTTAGGATGCCTAGCAAAGAAAGAGTAAGAAAGGCTGCAAAACGTCAAAGACAGCAGGACCATGGAATAATGCAGCAGTCCTCTAACAAAAAGATTTGTCAAGTCACCAAGAAAGCACCGGGTAAGAGTCGAAAAACAGTCATAAGAAATATGTGTAGTAAAAAAAATATTACTACAGAAAATGTTTCAGTCCAGAAAAGGAGAAAGAATTCAAATGGTAAGGAAAGGCCAATGAGAAATGTTACTGCTAGAGTAAGAGATAACTCTATGCATGAAAGTAGAAGGAAACAACAGTTTAGGGATATTCGTAAACGAATGTTCCGCAACAGGATAATTGGGAATTTGTTAAAAAATATTAAGAAAGGTCAGCAGAAAGTGGTTTTTTATAAGAGAAAAAAAATAGTTGAGAAAGTTATTGATCAGGCATTTGAAATTAAACGTAAGTTATTTATTTTGACAATCAATAGAATTAGGAAGCTAAACAAGGTAATTTATGATTTCAAAAGAAATAGTAGATGGAAGAGAATAGTTAATCGTAGTAATTTTTGTGAAGTTTTTTCTGGAGAATGGATGCATAGTTCAAGCTCTGAGGCATTTTTTAATGAGGAGAGTTATTTCCAGGATAATGATTTGGTGCATGCAGTTGACACCAGTGGTCGAGCTTATGAAGTGAAAGATGGTTGTCCAGTTGAAAAAGAAAAACTTGTGAGAACAGAGATAGAAGAGGTGTTAGGTAATGAGGTTTTAGGGAGACGTCCTAAGGGTCCTGTGTACACCTGGAAGTGTAGTAGTATTTGCAGTGTACGACAGGATTCCATAAATTTGCTTTGTGATTTTATACGGTCATTTAGTAAGAAAAGTTTGAAGCAGAAAATGAAGTTGTTGCAAGAATTAGATCCTTGCAGAGTGAGAGAAGTGATAGGTTTGCATGGTCATTCACTGGCTTGTCTTTCCAGGAGAGTATGCCAGAGTGTTTTTCATCATTTCAGGATGCTAGCAGTGCATCATAATAAAGTGAGGAAATTAGTTAGAATGTTGTATTATGCTAAGAGTCCAGCAATTATGCTTAAACAATTATGCGCTGCTCTTTTGCATGGTTCTGAAATAGATGTGAAGAATATATGTGAAGAAATTGAGTTTTGTTACTTTGGAAGTAAAGAGGAGAATGTTGAAATTGACCAAGAAGAAGAGAGTAATGTGGAAGATAGTGTACAGGTTTCCAGTACAGATAATTTCCAGAGGGAAATTGCGACGTTTGAGGTGAAATCAAGTGAGAGGCCAAATTTCACTTGTGTGTGTTGTCGACGCACTTATTATAAGAATCAGACTAAGTTAGTGGATTTATATGGAAAAAGTGAAAGGGAAAATAATAGTGAATGGAAGGATTTTACAACATACTTGATGGTAGAAAATTGTTTTGATTTGGGATTGGATCAACGTGTGTGTACTTATTGTTGTAACAAATTAAATCAAAACCAGATGCCTGCTAGAGCAGTTCATAATAATCTGGAATTGGTTGAGATTCCTTCTGAATTGAAGGATTTAAATACTTATGAATCTATTTTGATTCAAAGTATCCATCCCTTTCAGGCTATTGTAAGAATGGAGCCAAAGACAGGGAAATTGCCTCCATCAGATTTACAGAGAGGATTAAAGGGAAGAGTTGTTTATTTGCCTCTAGATTTGAAGAAAAACATTAACACAATTGGAGTAGAAAAAGTGGAAGAGGAACCTCTTGTTATCTTAGTTAATGGGGTTCCGACAAAGAATAAGAAAATATGGCAAGATTTAGTAGATGTTAGGAAAGTCAAAAGGGCAACATTGTATTTGAAAAAATATAATAAATACTATAAAAATGTATATGTTGCAGAAGAGGAAGTAAGTGAGGAAGAGGATAGCGATTTGTGTGCTGGTCAAATTGAGAAAGTAGAACCCTGTACTAGTGAAGAAATATATGAACATTATAGTGTTCATCCTTTGCATTCCAAGGAAGTCATGGGGAATGCTATTGAGTTGTTTCAAATGAAACAAGCGAAAGGGAGTCCCATTAGTGTTTGGGAGGAAAGTTTGGAAGCTCGGTGTTTCCCACAGCTTTTTCCAACAGGTCAGGGAGGAAGATATGATGAGCGACCTCATCAAATTCCTGCTTCTGAATACCGGACTTTGCGATTGTATGCAGGAGATCCTAGGTTTCGACAATGCATTCCTTATTTGTTTCATCTCCTGTTTGAAAGCGATCTGTCTGGACTGTCATATGCAGTGAACCACATCTTGAAAAGTGGTATACACATGCAAAACATCTCGGCAAGTGACTTTATGGATAAAGTCAATGTCCAAGACAGTATTTTGGATTCTCACCTGATTAATCTCATGGCGTGTCAGCGTGGTACTAATGAGTACTGGTACCGTCGTCATGGTGATTTAAAATGTATGCTGAGGAACTTAGGAACTCCCACATGGTTCCTCACTTTGAGCTGTGCTGAGTATGGCTGGGAAGACTTACTGGAATTTCTACGAGAGGCAAATGCTAACGTAGAAAACATCGAATTCAAGACACCCGGAGAACTGTGCTCTTTGGATCCAGTCAATGTATGTAGGTACTTCAATCATAGATTTGAAGGTATGATGTCTTTCATCATGAATAAGAAGAATCCACCTCTTGGAGAGGTGTTGGATTTCTTCTGGAGGAAGGAGTACCAAGCAAGAGGTGCTCCTCATATACATATGTTGCTGTGGATCAAGGATGCACCTAAATTTGGAACGGATGCAGACGACTCAGTGATGAGTTTCATAGAACAGTATTCTACGTGTGCTGTTCCAAACGCAAAGGAGAAAAAAAGCCTAAGAGAAAAAGTTCTACGTTTCCAAAGCCATCGATGTGGAAAGTACTGTCGTCGTAAATTCCGGAACAAAGACAAGTTCTACACCAAATGTCGTTTCGGCTTTCCACGATCGGTGATTTCTAAAGGAAGAGTGAACAGTTTGATGTCTTCGCTGCGACATAATGTGATGAAGAAATCACCTAAAAACACATACAATTTGAAGAGGAACGAAGAGTCTAAGTACATCAACGACTATAACCCGGTGATTTTGTCCATGTGGAATGCTAACATGGATATACAGTTTGTGGCTGATAACTGTATGGCTGTGGCTCGGTATGTGACATCTTACATCACCAAAAAAGAGAAGACAGAATTGAAGGATATGTGGGAGGACATTTCCCATGAAAAGAGCCTCAGCAAGAAGTTGTACAGTTTCAGTCTGAAGATGTTGTCGCATCGAGAAATCGGAGCTTACGAATGTTCTGACCGGTTGTCTTCAGCAAGTCTCTATGCCAAGTCCAGGAGTATCGTTTGGGCGAGTGTTGGTCTTGCTGCAACGCGTAATCGAGTTCTGAAACCTGTGCGGGAAATTGAGTATTTGGCGGAAAAGGAGCCAAACAGTACCGACATTTTGAAGAGCAACATGTTGGATACATATTATCCAAATCGAAGCAGTCACCTCGAGAATGTTTGTCTGTATGAGGTTCTGCAAAATTACATATTCAAGAGGAACATCAAAGACGATACTGAGAAAGGAGTGTATGCTGTAATAGGAAGTGAGGGATGTCTGGTCAAGCAAAGAAAATGCCACTTGATAAACCATCGAAAATTGAGTGGCGAATCTCCTGAAAAAAAGGAGTTTTTCTATTTAGCACTTTTGCAACTTTTTAAGCCTTGGCGTGCAGAAGAGGAACTGCTTGGAGATTTCCTTTGTTACGAAGACTCATTCAATGCTGCCAAGGAGACCATAGAATGTCCTGCTTTTCCCAAATATGTAGAAACGTTGAATGTGGAAATTGAGCAGGAAGCAACGATTGCAGCCGAGATTGCCAGAGACAGTTCTCAGGACAGTCAGAGTTCTGCTTCATTGAGTCAGGATCCACTAGGAGGACCTCTTATCGAAAATGAAGCTGCCACTGCTATGAATGAAGTGGAAAGAGCCATGGCACATGCTCAGGAGGATGTGGTTAACTTAGAAGAGTTGGAAAGACAACTCAACGTTGAGCAGAGGAAAATATATGACGAACTTACCATGCAAATTGATCATGGATTAAGTCATGACAAGAAAGAGTGCTCATGTACGTCGTTGAAGCCTGTCCGACTGTACGTGAGTGGAGAAGCGGGAACTGGAAAAAGTTTCCTTATTAAAGCAATTTCATGTTATTTGCAGGAAAGGACAGAGTCATCGCTGTCTTGTGTTGTCACCGCTCCAACTGGACTGGCAGCACATAACATTAAAGGGATTACTTTACATCGTTTACTGATGCTGCCAGTGGAGCATGACAACAAATTAGAATATCACAAGCTATCTGGAGATGCTTGTTTTGAAGTTTCAAGAGTCTTGAGGAAAATGAAACTTCTTATCATTGACGAAGTAAGCATGGTTTCCAATGTCATGCTTGCCTTTGTGCATTTGAGAATGCAAGAAGTTCTCAAAACAGAGTATGATGTGTTATTTGGTGGCAAACACATCATTGTTTTCGGAGATCTTCTGCAGCTGACACCAGTGAAAGGGCAACCTGTGTTCAAAATGCTCACGCATGAAGATACCAGGAAGTGCTTAGGGAGTATTGGCAACGTCAATATATGGTTAAACTTCAATTATGCTGAACTGCATGAAAATATGCGTCAGGCAAAGGATGAAGTTTACAAGACTATTCTACAAGATGTTAGAATTGGAAAAGTGACCGAGCATGGGAAAGAAGCTTTACATGCACGATTACTGACAAATTTATATCCAGACGAAGATGTTGTGCCTGAGAATATTTTTCAGAAAGTTACTGAGAAAAAATCTGGAATATGTTTGATGCCAACTCTTGCAGAATGTGCCAAATTCAACAACAAAATGTTGCATTTAGAAAAGCAAGAGATTGTGAAATTGGAAGCTATTGACAGAGTAGAGCATATGGGATCAACAATTATTTTGTCTGAGAATCTGAAAACAAAATTGGATTCATTAGAGAAGAGTATATCTAAAACTGCGGGTTTTGAAAAGACTCTGAATGTGTGCTTGAACTGCCGTATAATTTTAAGAAGGAATTTACATGTTGAAAGAGGTCTGGTAAATGGATCAATGGGTAATGTTGTTGATTTTGTGAAATACAGAAATAGAGATGGAATTGAATTTTTAAAAATTAAATTTGATGGCATTGAGGAAGTACAGCTAATTGCTCGTTGTTCTGCTAGATTTTTGCTTGTAAAAGACTTATATGTTCGTCGTAAGCAGTTTCCTGTTTGCTTGGCATATGCGGTGACAATCCATAAATCGCAAGGTTTAAGTGTAGACTGTGCATTGGTGAATATTGGCAGTTCTGTGTTCAAGGAGGGTATGGCATATGTGGCATTGTCACGAGTTAGGACTTTATCGGGATTGTACTTGATTGAGTGTGATGTCACAAACATTTGTGCGGATCTAGATTGTGTTAAGGAATACAATAGGTTGAGAAGAGAGTATGCGCCACATTTGCCTCAGTATCCTTTGTTTGAGAAACGTGTGGTAGGCCGGAAACGAAGAAATGTGACCAATACTGGGGAGGTTGTAGCAAAAAGACGAAAAGTCGATGAACCTGAAATTATAAGCAGAAACAAAAAGGATTCTGTTGAAGATGTTGTTGGTTTTCAATTTGAAAACAGTTCTTGTGTCAACTGCTATGCTAATGTAGTGGTTAATGTTTTGTTTTCTCTACAAAATGTAAAAGAAGAGATTGTGGTCAATTCTGATCAAAGATTTTGCAGTTTGTTAAATTCTGTGTTAGAGAAATGTAGCACTGATAGAACAAACATAGAAAGTGTGTCTGAAATTCGAAATCTGTTAGACAGATGTTCAGGCCAAACACAATTCTCTCAAAATAGTCAGCAAGATTGTCAGGAGTTTTTAATGTATATGCTTGATGTATTGTATGCTGAAGGTGTAGATGTAGATCATCTGTTTGGGCTTTCTTATCAATGGCAGCATGACTGCGAGAACTGTAGGGTATCAAGTACTACTAGTGTAGACTCAGAAAGATTTATATATTTAACTTTGCCAGACAGTAAATCAGTCTCTTTTAATAAGCTAGTAAAAGCAGCTGATCACAATATGGAGTGTAGGCAATGTAAATCTGAAATGATGTCCACATTATTTATACGAACATATGGCCAGTATGTCATTTTAATGTTCCAACGATGTAGGCCTGATGGAACAAAATTGACAACTTTAATTAAAAATTTTGTGGCTTCACAGTTGTCAATATCAGGAAGGACTTTTGTAACTGTAGCAATTATATATCATGATGGTTCTTCAATAACATCAGGACATTATACAGCTTATTTAAAGTGTAGAAATGGCTGGTCATTCTGCAATGATTCTGTTTTAATTTTCAAAAAAAAATTGCCATATGACCTTAAAAACTCTTACCTGGTGTTTTTAAAACCAAAATTTTAGGGAAAGAATCTCGGGATGTGCTCTGAGGAATTTCAAGAAGTTCTCATGGCTCCTACACTATTTGGCCTTGAAGATAAGTGTAGTACAGAGACATAACTTTTTACCATAACACTGGACGTTATTGAGAAATACGTGCACTTTGAATGAGTTCAGAAAAACTATTTCTTTTTATAAGCTAATTGAAGCAGCGAATCAAAACATGGAGTAGAGGGAATGTAAGTCTGCAATGCTGTCTACTGTTTTACATTGCTTTGTGATTAAAAGTGATGTAGAGAATTAAATAATTGTACTAGTCATAAAGGTAGTGTAAGTCTGCTTCATAGTAAGCAGTATCAGTGTGATAGGAAATGTAGAACATGATTGAGCAAGAAGGGGAAGATATTACTAGTCCAGGATTGTGTAAATGATCTTCAACATTTTAATTCTGAAAGTTGCGGAAATGCGAAAAGACGGGATTGGCTTACAAGAAATCCAAGAGTTATACATGGCTCTGACAAGATTTGGCCTTGTGGAATCTTGTGGTAGAGAGCAAGAAGTCATTTATTGTATGTAACATGTTTTTGAAAACGATGGAGGTTTTCTTTCAGAAAGTGGCGGGTTGAAAGTAATAACAGCACAACAGAGTGTAAGCTGTTCATAGGACATCCTTGGCCGTCATGGAAAGTAAGTTAACTTTAAGGAGTTCTGAATTCTGATTTCTAATGTTGTATGGGTTTTTTAAACACAATCATTTTGATTGTGGTTTTTTTTCCCCGCTGTTATATGATGAATACCTTCAAGTCACTGTTTTAGTGAAATTTGATACATTCTGAGAACAGCAAAAATAAACCATTTAACATGTATAATTAATTCTGTTCAGTTTGCATTTATGATGTACATGTAGAACTGTGTAGGAGGCATGGAGAAGGTGAGGCTTCTGTAAGTGTCAAAGTTGTTGCATACAGTGCTCATATTCTACGTAGTCTTTTATATTTCATTACTTTCACTGTTTCTGACTGATCTAAAAATTTTTTTTTAAAAAGAACAGTAAGTATAAGGGAAGGAAACAGACAGTTATGTTAAAAGAAACACAGCTATAGGGAATAAACTAGGGATACTGTTACCCGCAATCCTCTGCTGATGATGTCACTGAGCATGTCATGAATGATGTAATATGTGACATCATCAGCAGTGGATTACGGGTAATAGTATCTCTAGTTTACTCCCTTATAGCTGTCTTTCTTTTAACATAAGTGTCTGTTTCCTTCCCTTATACTTACTGTTCTTTTTAAAAAAAAAAAATTTTGGTTCGCTTCCGGTTCGCGTACCGGGGAGCGAACTGGGAAGCGAACTAAGAGAAATAGAGGTTGGCACAGTTGCAAATATTGTACCAATTTTTTAATAACGGGGAGGTAGTTCTGAAAAGAACTTTTTTTTAAATTGTTTTTGTTGTTTTATATTTTTTTTATTATTTTTCTGAACATTTTTTTACTTTTTTTGAATTTTTCTGAACAGTTTTATATTTTTTTTGTTTTTTTTTCGGAGGGGGCAACGAAAACGATTCATTGTAAAGGGCTCAACAGGAGCAAGAAAACAAAAAAAAATAATTTATTGTTTGGGGAGTTTCGGACAAACATGAGCATGATTGTCAATAGCTCTGTTGATCAGAGTGATGCTATTTTCTCCGTAGCAAATGAATCCACTGCAATGTACGCAGACTTGTTTTACTTCACGAAATCTCGTTTGTATATTTGGCACCATCTCCCTGCCCTCTGGTCCCGTTACTTCCGGTACAACAGATCTTCTGGCCATAATAGGGAGATTATCTAGGTCGTCCTGTTCCTCTTCTTCCTCTTCTTGCTGAATTATAACTTTAGCAGGTGGTCCACTCTTCCTTGGATGTGGTGGAGGTGGTGGGGAAGCACCAGCTGAAGCTAGTAAAGAAGCCATTGCTCACTGGTAACAAAGGGTCTTTCTCTCACAATGATGAAAGTCAGAGTGAGGAAAGAAGGAGGGATTTTCACCATTTGGGAAAAAAAATAGTTCTCAACCAATGAAAAGTGTTCATTTTAATCATATGACCTAGTCTTACATCATTAGGAAACCGAAAGTGAAATGAACCAATGAAAAGTGTTATTACCAAGTCACATGACCTGCTGTGTGTATGTTACGCGCTTTGCAGGGCCTCCCGGTTTGCTTCCAGAAACCTGTGCTTTGCGACTCGGTAAGCGTACGAGTTCGCTAACGTAGCACGTCATATGACGTATCACGCGACAACGCGAAACGTCATGCGGACGGGAGGCGTCACGATGTTGTTTTCTAACGCGGCAGTTGCGGTAAAGAAACGTTTACCGGCTCGCGGTCTATTTCGCGGCATCAAGGTCAGCTAACGGGAAGCTTCCCGATTCGCGAAGCGGGAACGAAGAAAAAAAAATATTAAAAAAAAAAGTTATTAATAAACATATAAAATATATTTTTGGATTTAAAGAAGAATACATTTTACAGCTACAGATATTAGCTGTTAAAAAACCAATGAAATTCACTGAAAAAACCATAGGTTATAGACCATATATAGTTAGGAATTAGCATTTACAAAACCTTGAAAATTCACTGAAAAAACCATAGGTTATAGACCATATATAGTTAGGAATTAGCATTTAAAAAACCTTATTTTACTCACACAAAACCATTGAAATTCCATATATAGTTAGTGGCACTAACTATATATCGCGCACCCGCAATCCACTGCTGATCATGTCACATATTACATCATTCATGACATGGTCAGTGACATCACTGATGACATCACTGATGACATCTCAAATGACATCACTGATAACATCTCACTTGACATCAATGATCACATCACTGATGATATCATTCATGTGATAATACAATGCATCTCCTCACACTCTAATATAACCTCCGTTACACCCAGTGTTAAATAGAGAGTATCATTTTTGAAACCATTGACACAGCAATACTAGTTACTACATACGCACTCACTGATTCCTATGTCTACACACACATTCACTCATACAATCATTCAATCATTCATACATACAATCACTCATCTTTACAACACTATCATATGCACTCATACACCTATACAGACACTCACACTCTGCCACTCATCCATGGAGTTACTCACACACCTAGTCAGTCCTGAAAAGAATCAATCACACTTCCATTTTCTCATCTATACAGTTAAACACAGAACACCTTACATTTTTGAAACATATACTAACACATAGTTACTCTCTTATAGAATCACTGATACAAGTACACATTGATCTGCACAGAGTCACACACCTCCCAGCCAGCCATACACACACTCAGTCTCCCATACAAATACTTGTGCAACCAATCAATAACCCATATAGCTACTTATATAGCTACTGATCAACACGTGCAGCAGCTTGCACAACAACAGACATACTGATGCACACTTTTAGACAGTTTAGTCACTAACCCGTGCATTCAGTAAGACGCATTTAATCACTCACTCATACAGTCAATCACGCACCTACTAAAACCTTCATTCAGACACTTATACATCCACTCATTCTTCAATATGTAAAACATATTTAAACTTTACAGAAACACATAATCACTGGATGTTGTCATCAGTGATGTCACTGACCATGTCATGAATGATGTAATATGTGACATGATCAGCAGTGGATTGCGGGTGCGCGATATATAGTTAGTGCAACTAACTATATATGGAATTTCAATGGTTTTGTGTGAGTAAAATAAGGTTTTTTAAATGCTAATTCCTAACTATATATGGTCTATAACCTATGGTTTTTTCAGTGAATATATATATATATATATATATATATATTACCTACTGGCGATAGCCAGTAGGTATATATAGTTAGGATTTTTTTCCTATGGGATTTTTGAAAATTCTATGTCGAATAACTTTGGCGTTTGAGGACAGAATTGGCTGAAATTTTCAGGAAAATGGAACATTTTGTTTTTGAGCAGCCCCTGAAAATTTGGGGGGGTTTCGTCAAGGGGGGGCCGAGAAAAAAGGGGGGTCCCAAAACGTGTTTTTCCTATGCAATTTTTCATAGGGCGGTTGGCCTCACTTTTAGCCTGAACGGCTGAATGGATTTACACCAAACTTGGCAAAATTGTAGGGACTGGTAGCCCGATGTGCCTTTGCTATGTCTCAAGCTATAGGCTCCAGTGGTTTTTACGAAAATTAACTTTGAAAAATATATATTGGGCTACATTGGGCTATATATATGTTGGAGCCCAAATGTAGCCCAATGTAGCCCAATGTAGCCCAATGTAGCCCAAAGATGGCCACCAGAGACAAAAAAAACAAATGTAGCCCAAATATCAGCCAGATGTAGCCCAACTATAGCCCAATGACAGAATGTCCCAGAGTGTTCTAAAGAACAACTAGAGTGCTAACAGTCCTACTTATTACAAAGGTATGGCACACCTGAAGCCATCTTGATTGGAATAAAGTGGTAACTCTTAAAACATTTAATTTAAAAAGGAACAAAATGAGGGGGTTCATTTTGCCATAGAAAGTATGATTAGCGAATATATGACGAAATCCCGCATACCATCAGTCCGCAAAAAAAATCCCGCATGTACTATTAGGCCGCAAATTCAAATAACGAAAACTTTTAGAACGAATATGCCTTTAGCATACACTAAACAACTAAACTACCCTAAACCCTAAAACACTACCCCCAGCATGACCCTACACTACACAAACAGTACAACACTACCCTAAACCCTAAAACACTACCCCCAGCATGACCCTACACTACACAAACACTACAACACTACCCTAAACTCTAAAACACTACCCCCAGCATGACCCTACACTACGCAAACACTACAACACTACCCAAAACCCTAAAACACTACACCCCAGCATGACCCTACACTACGCAAACACTACAACACTACCCTAAACCCTAAAACACTACCCCCAGCATGACCCTACACTACGCAAACACTACAACACTACCCTAAACCCTAAAACACTACCCCCAACATGACCCTACACTACGCAAACACTACAACACTACCCTAAACCCTAAAACACTACCCCCAGCATGACCCTACACTACGCAAACACTACAACACTACCCAAAACCCTAAAACACTACCCCCCAGCATGACCCTACACTACGCAAACACTACAACACTACCCAAAACCCTAAAACACTACCCCCAGCATGACCCTACACTACGCAAACACTACAACACTACCCAAAACCCTAAAACACTACACCCCAGCATGACCCTACACTACGCAAACACTACAACACTACCCAAAACCCTAAAACACTACACCCCAGCATGACCCTACACTACGCAAACACTACAACACTACCCAAAACCCTAAAACACTACCCCCAGCATGACCCTACACTATGCAAACACTACAACACTACCCAAAACCCTAAAACACTACCCCCAGCATGACCCTACACTACGCAAACACTACAACACTACCCTAAACCCTAAAATACTACACCCCAGCATGACCCTACACTACGCAAACACCACAACACTACGCAAAACCCTAAAACACTACCCCCAGCATGACCCTACACTACGCAAACACTACAACACTATCCTAAACCCTAAAACACTACGCCCAGCATGACCCTACACTACGCAAACACTACAACACTACCCTAAACCCTAAAACACTAGCCCCAGCATGACCCTACACTACGCAAACACTACAACACAACCCTAAACCCTAAAACACTACCCCCAGCATGACCCTACACTACGCAAACACTACAACACTACCCTAAACCCTAAAACACTACCCCCAGCATGACCCTACACTACGCAAACACTACAACACTACCCAAAACCCTAAAACACTACACCCCAGCATGACCCTACACTACGCAAACACTACAACACTACCCAAAACCCTAAAACACTACCCCCAGCATGACCCTACACTACGCAAACACTACAACACTACCCAAAACCCTAAAACACTACCCCCAGCATGACCCTACACTACGCAAACACTACAACACTACCCTAAACCCTAAAATACTACACCCCAGCATGACCCTACACTACGCAAACACTACAACACTACGCAAAACCCTAAAACACTACCCCCAGCATGACCCTACACTACGCAAACACTACAACACTATCCTAAACCCTAAAACACTACGCCCAGCATGACCCTACACTACGCAAATACCACAACACTACCCTAAACCCTAAAACACTAGCCCCAGCATGACCCTACACTACGCAAACACTACAACACAACCCTAAACCCTAAAACACTACCCCCAGCATGACCCTACACTACGCAAACACTACAACACTACCCTAAACCCTAAAACACTACCCCCAGCATGACCCTACACTACGCAAACACTACAACACAACCCTAAACCCTAAAACACTACCCCCAGCATGACCCTACACTAAACAACCACCACAACTCTACACTACACTAACACAACACTACACTACACAACACTACACTACACTACACAATCACTAACCCACGAAAAAATTAACACAAACCCACTTACCTCTCTCGTCATCGTGGTTTTCACAACGCAAATGCATTTACCATACATGCCTTTAAAACGTAATTCTTTGTAAAGGCATGCGCGATAAATGCACATGCGTTTTGAAAAAATGCGGGATAATGGTATGCGAGGTTAATGACCTTGCGGGATAATGGTATGCGGACTGAAAGTCTGCGGGATAAAAAATGCGGGAAAATGGCTGCAAACCATGATTAGCAGCAGACTTCCCTGGTGAGCACTAGCTTTACTACAGTGATCTAATGAGCAACTAGAGTGCTAACATTCAGAATTTATGGCAAATGTGTGACACATCTGAATGCCTTCTTGATAGAACCAAAGTAAACAAGCATTGAAAATGCAATAGATCTCGCCCTCGTTTAAGTTAAAGCCATTCTGTTTGTAATGAGGTGGCTTTTTAGCTTTGCTTTTATTAGTGTTTTTAAAACGTTCATGTAAATAACATGCATATGTATGCATATATGTATATGTATGCATGCATTTATATTTATATAGATATGCAGATTATATATGTTTATATATGTATATTACCTAATGGCGATAGCCAGTGGGTATATATAGTTAGGATTTTTTCTCTATGGGGTTTCTGAAAATTCTATGTCTAATAACTTTGGCGTTTGTGGACGGAATTGGCTGAAATTTTCAGGAAAATGGCACATTTTGTTTCTGAGCAGCCCTTGAAAATTTGGGGGGGGTTCGTCAAGGGGGGGCCGAGAAAAAAGGGGGGTCCCAAAACGTGTTTTTAACATTGAGTTTTCCATAGGGCGGTTGGCCTCACTTTTAGCCCGAACGGCTGAATGGATTTGCACGAAACTTGGCAAAATTGTAGGGACTGGTAGCCCGATGTGCCTTTTGTAGGTCTCAATATATGTGCTCCAGTGGATTTTGAGAAATTAACGTTTAAAAAAAGATATATATCTGTAACAGCGGACCTGGCAGCGTCCCAGGACGCGTACTTTACGCGCAACGGAGCTTTGTGAAGCGAAGCTGATTGGTTCTCCGGCGTCTGTCAACATTCCAAACAGTCCGTAGCGGCCGCCATCTTGTCTCTCGGTAGGATCGAGAGACAAGAGGAGGCCAAAGCGAAGGGGCAAATGACCATAAGGGGGCATAGTACATTGTCGCTCACCCCCTAGGTTTGATGTGGAGGTTTTAAAAGGGCCCCGCGGGGCAAAAAAAAATAAAAATAATAATAATCGAACAGCTGAATGGATTTGCACGAAACTTGGCAAAATTGTAGGGACTGGTAGCCCGATGTGCCTTTGCTAGATCTCAATATATGTGCTCCAGTGGATTTTGAGAAATTAACGTTCAAAAAAAGATATATATATCTGTAACAGCGCACCGCTTCGCGTACTTTTCGCGTTACGGAGCTTTGCGAAGCGAAGCTGATTGGCTCTCCGGTGTCTGTAAACATTCCAAACAGTCCGTAGCGGCCGCCATCTTGTCTCTCGGTAGGATCGAACAGCTGAATGGATTTGCACGAAACTTGGCAAAATTGTAGGGACTGGTAGCCCGATGTGCCTTTGCTAGGTCTCAATATATGTGCTTCAGTGCATTTTGAGAAATTAACGTTCAGAAACAAGATATATATCTGTAACAGCGCTCCGCTTCGCGGAGATAAAATTATATGTGTATTACCTAGCTGTTGCTAACACCAGTTAGCGACGGCTAGTAGAATATAGCGACCATCTTGGGCCCCACTTTGCATGTGAGTGATATTTATCACTAATGACATGCAAAGTGGGCATGCCAAGATGTTAGCGACTGGAAACAGTCGCTAACATCGCTATCTCCTATTATCAACTTTTGGAAATATTCGAGATAAGCGCGAATATCTCCAAAAGCTACCACCTGCCCTGAGTAGTTCTTAGCCATGTTATCCAATGGGAGGTGGATAACATGGCTAAGAGCATTAGCTCGGTAATGCATGAATATCGCTGAGTTTTCAGCGATATTAATGCATTGCGGTCGTTTTTTATCGTATTTCCGATAAACCTTGATAATAGCAAGGTTTATCTGCGATAATTTCTGACGGTAAAAAAATCGTTGCTAAGCATCGTTAGGGATAAATATCGCTTAACTTTGGTAATATGCCCCAACGTCTGTTAACGTTCGATTCGAAGGAAATCAGGAAGTGTTGAAAAACATTGTCTGCGCCATCTTGTCTTTTTTCAAATGCCACACTTTTGTCGTGCACGGCAGCCATTTTAGATGCCTTGACCAGACCCACTCTGTGCACGCTGTCGATCCTTAGCATGGCTCCCCACCCTCGCAAGCATCTCCCCCAGGCAGTGGTCACCCCCGCTCTCTGTCTTATGCATGGGTAATAAACCTCCCCCCATCTGCGCTGCTCTTCCCTGAGAATCACACCCTGTGCCCGCCCGACACCTCCCTTTCGCCCTATTCACAACCGCACCCTCTGACACTCCTTTTCCTCTGTGTCCGATTGTCCAGGCTGGTCCTAGGGTATCAGCTAGCCCTGCAGATGTAGTTTATGGCCACAGCTGTAAAGAATCACCCCTCTTCAAAGGAGTTATCGTAGATCAAGGCCCACACTCGATGAGATCCGTCACAGCAGAAGCGTTGCTATTATCTGAAAACCATCCTGTATTGTGATTGGGGAGGGGACCGAGCCTGAAGCGGAAGATTCCAGGGATGACTCTTTGTACATCAAAGTTTTTACAATTATGTGTCACATTAAAAATATATAGCACTCCGACAAAGTAGTAAGATTATAAAACTTTAATAATTTATAAATATATACAAGAAAACAAAAATAGTAATAACATATAAACATTTTTAGGGAAAAACAACGAAGTAGCGGTCGGCTATGCGAATAGTCCCAACGCAGCACAACGTCCAGATTTCCGGCGTGGGGCGTCGCGGGGGGTGGGTCATCAGTAGCAAACTGTTGTGCGAATAGTTCCAAGGCAGCAGAACGCGCTGAAATCTAGATGACATGAAAGTGATGTCTAGTAAGTTGCCACCCAGCAAATAACGGCATGGGGCGTCGCGGGGGGTGGGTCATCAGTAGCAAACTGTTGCGCGAATAGTTCCAAGGCAGCAGAACGATGGCACCAAGGTGATGTCCAGTAAGTTGCCGCACTGGATTTGGTATCCTACAATGCTGCTCCGAATAACGGCGTGGGGCGCTCCGGGGGAGGCGGCGTGAACGGGCCTCTCCAGGTGGAGTGTCATCTGTTGTAGTGGGGCGCCCCTTTACCGTTTCAGTTGCCATTCCGTCCGTTTTTGGTCCACTGTGTCAAAAGCCGCAATTCAGCTGAGTTGCGCCCACTCTTGTGGTGCAGCGATAGGCGGCTGTCACAGGACTCTCAAAATGGCGGCAGGCTGTTTCCTTTTTGGGCCTGGTCCACTGAAATGGCCCTGGGACACCTTGGAAATCGGACGCTTGTCTGCTAGGTCTTGGACCCCATTCTCGAAAGCGTCCCCTCCGCCTTGAGAATTCATCAAAAGTTTTGGGGGCTCCGACTCCTGCAGGCTTCTGGTGAGGAGCGGCTGCCATGATTGCTCGCGGAATGACCACGACTGAGCTACGAGATGGTGGTGCTCTCATGCTGACGCCAGCTTCAGTCTGAAACATCCAGAAACAAGGTGGGGCTTTCATCGTTTGGGAAAAAAAAAAAAGTTTTCATCCAATGAAAAGTGTTGTTTTTAGGTCACATGATCAAGCCTTCCATCATTAGGAAACCAAAAGTAAAATGAACCAATGAAAAGTTTTATAAACAAGTCACATGACCTGTTATGCGGCATAGGGTGTAAAATGCGGAGAAAATACGTTGGCACGTGAGGCGGCGTCAGTAGCGGACCGATGTGCGAATAGGCCGAAGGCAACACAACGCGCCAAGATCCGGATGGCACCGAGGTGGTGTCCAGCAAGTTGCAGCACTGGTGTGGCCATCCTACAATGCTGAAAGTCGGCGTGGGGCGCCCCGTTGGCCTGTGAGTTTGCGTCAGTAGCAGACCGATGTGCGAATAGGCCGAAGGCAGCACAACGCGCCAAGATCCGGATGGCACCGAGGTGGTGTCTAGTAAGTTGCCGCACTGGTGTGGCCATCCAACAATGCTGAAAGTCGGCGTGGGGTGCCCCGTTGGCCTGTGAGTTTGCGTCAGTAGCGGACCGATGTGCGAATAGGCCGAAGGCAGCACAACGCGCCAAGATCCGGATGGCACCGAGGTGGTGTCTAGTAAGTTGCCGCACTGGTGTGGCCATCCTACAATGCTGAAAGTCGGCGTGGGGCGCCCCGTTGGACTGTGAGATGGCGTCAGTAGCGGACCGATGTGTGAATGGGGCCGAAGGCAGCGCAACAATATTTTCGGAATAGAAGACACCACTAGGCGCTGAGATTCCAAGATCCGGATGGCACCGAGGTGGTGTGTAGCAAGTTGCCGCACTGGTGTGGCCATCCTACAATGCTGAAAGTCGGCGTGGGGCGCCCCGTTGGCCTGTGAGTTTGCGTCAGTAGCGGACCGATGTGCGAATAGGCCGAAGGCAGCACAACGCGCCAAGATCCGGATGGCACCGAGGTGGTGTCTAGTAAGTTGTCGCACTTCTGTGGCCATCCTACAATGTTGAAAGTCGGCGTGGGGCGCCCCGTTGGCCTGTGAGATGGCGTCAGTAGCGGACCGATGTGCGAATGGGGCCAAAGGCAGCGCAACAATATTTTCCGATTTGAAGACACCACAAGGCGCTGAGATGCCAAGATCCGGATGGCACCGAGGTGGTGTCTAGCAAGTTGTGGCACTGGTGTGGCCATCGTACAATGGTAAAAGTCGGCGTGGGGCGCCCTGTTGGCCTGTGAGATGGTGTCAGTAGCGGACTGATGTGTGAATGGGGCCAAAGGCAGCGCAACAATATTTTCTACAATATTTTCGGAGTAGAAGACACCACAAGGCGCTGAGATGCCAAGATCCGGATGGCACCGAGGTGATGTCTAAGTTGCGGACCGATGTGCGAATGGGGCCAAAGGCAGCTCAACAATATTTTCTGAAGAGAATACACCACAAGGCGCTGAGATGCCAAGATCCGGATGGCACCGAGGTGATGTCTAAGTTGCGGACCGATGTGCGAATGGGGCCAAAGGTAGCGTAACAAGATTTTCTGTATGGAAGATACCACTAGGCGTTGAGATGCCAAGATTCGGATGGCACCGAGGTGATGTCTAGCAAGTTGTGCCACTGGTGTGGCCATCGTACAATGGTAAAAGTCGGCGTGGGGCGCCCTATTGGCCTGTGAGATGGTGTCAGTAGCGGACTGATGTGCGAATGGGGCCAAAGGCAGCGCAACAATATTTTCTGACTGACACCACAAGGCGCTGAGATGCCAAGATCCGGATGGCACCGAGGTGATGTCTAAGTTGCGGACTGATGTGCGAATGGGGCCAAAGGCAGCGTAACAATATTTTCTGTATGGAAGATACCACTAGGCGTTGAGATGCCAAGATTCGGATGGCACCGAGGTGATGTCTAGCAAGTTGGTGTGGTCATCCTACAATGCTGAAACTCGGCGTGGGTCATCCCATTAGCCTGTGAGATGTCGTCAGTAGCGGACCGATGTGCGAATAGGCCGAAGGCAGCACAACGCGCCAAGATCCGGATGTCACCGTGGTGGTTTCATAGTTGAGAGGCACTTCATCTGCAGTGGGGCGCCGAGATCCGGATGGCACCGAGGTGATGTCTAGCAAGTTGCTGTACTGGTGTGGTCATCCTACAATGCTGAAATGTAGTGGGGCGCCCATTTACCGTTTCAGTTGCCATTCAGCTGAGTTTCGGCTGCTCTTGATGCTACAGCGACAGGCGGCTGCAAGAGGACTCTCAAAATGGCGGCCTGTTCTTTGGATTTGGGCCTGGTCCACTAAAATGGCCCTGGGACACCTTAGAACTTGGACGCTCGATTTTTTTTTCCTTTCCTGTACATGCAAAAAAAGGTAAATGCCCGGTACGTTACACGCTTCATCTGCCACGATGAACTCTCCAGAGGAACCGAAAAAAAATATAGTTGTGGTAACTATACCATGCATCGTCATATGGAGAGGTGGCACCAATTAATTATAGTGCTGCATAAAAGAGAGATTTGGAGGAGAACCCCTGACCTGCTAGTACATTCATCAAAGAAGTGGCACTGAGAGCTTCAGAGGCAAGGGAAACGGTCCCAAATATTTAGAAGAACTTTGGAAAGATTAAAATGACATGTTTAGATTGTGGTAAATTAATTTCATGTGGACAGATGAGTGTTACTCTAATAAATACAGCATATGAACATCATCATAGTCGATGGTTGGTAGAGACATTTTGACTATATCCTGGACCTGCCCGTCCTCGCCCAAAATGGCGCCGGAATAAATGGGACTCGTAACTCCTTGTTGTGTACTGGTTGCAGAACCTTGAAATCACGAGATACGTATGCAGTTTTGAAGCACATGGCGGGCGGGGACGAGAATTGATTGAATATTTCGACATCCCTATTGATATTAAGTTCTGATGTGTTATTGATTACTGTACTGTTGAAAGTTCGAATTAACGTCACCCATGGTACTTGCCCGCAAATGTATATCTAGATAATTTTATTGTAACTGGCCCTGTCGTATTTTAATTATAAAATGTACGTCCACTGATTCTGTAACTGTTAGACACCTTAGTTCTTGCAACCTAATGGCCCGCCCATTACGTTCCTCTACAGTGTAAATGTCTATTCATCATATACGATTACAGTTTGCTCCGTGGCAGGCCCACGTGGTTATAGGCTCGTATTTGTATAATGAAATTTTCACAATAAAGGTTTTTAAAAGAAAACATGGTAGTAGTATATACATTGGTAAAGTTTTTAATAATAGTCACTGTTTTAGAATCATTAAAAGGCAAGTGAAATAAAGCAGACCAATTACATGAAGGGTAAAAGGTATAATACGAAGGAACGCAGTAAAGATAAATGGTCAAGGGCTGTTGTGTTTTCTATTCCTGCAACATAAAGTGATCGCTAAGAATCTCATATTCAGGCGTATCGGCGACTAAGACAGCAGGTCGACCCTCTTTTGCTCAACGGCTCCGTCATGGGACGAAGAAACGCTCTTTTTCTCGAAAAAAGAATATATTTTACTTGCAGGACAGTTGTAAATTTTCCGGGAAAGTACATTAGCCTGGAACATTATAACATATATTTAAGAAAAAATAATGTTCGGAAGTAATAAAAAGCGTAATTTTTAGGTCATATGACCAAGCCTTTCATCATTAGAATAAGAAAAGTAAAATGAACCAATGAAAAGTTTTATTAACAAGTCACTTGACTTGTTATGCTTACGTTACGCGCTGCGCGCCCCGGATGACTTCCGGATGCGCTAACGCGGCGCCTCATATGACGCATTACGCGACAACGCAGGTCCAGAATATAGTCAAAATGTCTCCACCAACCAGCGGTTGGAACACAACCCCTTTCAGCAGGCTAAATAGTTCTGTTAAATGACAACAGAAGGGACAGGCAACAAGAAACATCAGTCAAAGAGGGGATGGCTAGTTCTTCTCTACCGGGTTACATTGGGGCGCTACCGGAACTGATCGAATTGGTAGTCTACAGTGTTTCTGGATGTTTCAGACTGAAGCTGGGGTTAGCATGAGAGCAGTACCATTTCGTAGCTCCGTCGTGGCCATTCCGCAACCAATCATGGCAGCCGCTCTTTATCGTTATTTTGGGCGGGGTGGGTGGCGGAGCCGAGCTGTTTTGCAGCCATCATTGTGTGGAGTTCAGTTCATTTCACTAGTTTTGTATTTGTCATGAGGGGTTGTTCCTAATGTTTCTATTTTAGTGAGGTCAAAAAGAGATCCCGTTAGTGGCCTACTGATTTTGCTCGATTCCTTTTCTTTTTTTTTTACACGATTTTTCGTTATCTGCAAAGACTAAACAGAGTATTGCGGCTCTGTGTTTGTTTGTAAATAGAGAATGAACCAAAGAGAACCAATTCTAAAACAGTAAATACTTGGATAACAATCAATCAAATGGAGAGAGAAGCAGGCACGACGTATTACAACGGGGGCAAAGGCCTGCGTTAACTACCCTTCACTATGTGCAAAGAGAGAGTACTCCTAATAGAAATGAGGGGGGGGGGCACCATTCAAAGCAGATCAGTGTGCATAAACACGAAAATGTTTTCACTTACCACGTACTTGACATTCGACAGCTTATGATATTTGCTATTAAAAAACCATTGAAATTCACTGAAAAAAACAGAGGTTATAGACCATATATAGTTAGGAATTAGCATTTACAAAATCTTGAAAATTCACTGAAAAAACCATAGGTTATAGACCATATATAGTTAGGAATTAGCATTTAAAAAACCTTATTTTACTCACACAAAACCATTGAAATTCCATATATAGTTAGTTGCACTAACTATATATCGCGCACCTGCAATCCACTGCTGATGATGTCACATATTACATCATTCATGACATGGTCAGTGACATCACTGATGACATCACTGATGACATCTCAAATGACATCACTGATGACATCACTGATGACATCTCATTTGACATCAATGACCACATCACTGATGATATCATTCATGTGACAATACAATGCATCTCCTCACACTTTAATATAACCTCTGTTACACCCAGTGTTAAATACAGAGTATAATTTTTGAAACCATTGACACACCAATACTAGTTACTACATACGCACTCAGTGATTCCTATGTTTACACACACATTCACTCATTTACCCATACTATCATTCATACATACAATCACTCATCTTTACAACACTATCATATGCACTCATACACCTATACAGACTCTCACACTCTGTCACTCATCCATGGAGTTACTCACACACCTAGTCAGTCCTGTAAATAATCAATCACACTTCCATTTTCTAATCTATACAGTTAAACATAGAGCACCTTACATTTTGAAACATATACTAACACATACTTACTCTCTTATACAATCATTGATACAAGTACACATTGATCTGCACAGAGTCACACACCTCCCAGCCAGCCACACACACACTCAGTCTCCCATACAAATACTTGGGCAATCAATCAATAACCCATATAGTTACTCATATAGCTACTGACCAACACATGCAGCAGTTTACAGAACAACAGACATAATGATGCACAAATTAAGACAGTTTAGTCACTAACCCATGCACTCAGTGAGACACATTTAATCACTCACTCATACAGTCAGTCACGCACCTACTAAATCCTTCATCCAGACACTTCTACATCTACTCATTCTTCAATATGTAAAACATATTTAAACTTTACAGAAACACACAGTCACTGGATGATGTCATCAGTGATGTCATTTGAGATGTCATCAGTGATGTCATCAGTGATGTCACTGACCATGTCATGAATGATGTAATATGTGACATCATCAGCAGTGGATTGCAGGTGCGCGATATATAGTTAGTGCAACTAACTATATATGGAATTTCAATGGTTTTGTGTGAGTAAAATAAGGTTTTTTAAATGCTAATTCCTAACTATATATGGTCTATAACCTATGGTTTTTTCAGTGAATATATATATATATATATATATATATATATATATATATATATATATATATATATATATATATATATATATATATATTACCTACTGGCGGTCGCCAGTAGGTATATATAGTTAGGATTTTTTCCCTATGGGATTTTTGAAAATTCTATGTCTAATAACTTTGGCGTTTGTGGACGGAATTGGCTGAAATTTTCTGGAAAATGGAACATTTTGTTTCTGAGCAGCCCCTGAAAATTTGGGGGGGTTCGTCCAAGGGGGGCCGAGAAAAAAGTGGGGTCCCAAAACGTGTTTTTAACATTGAGTTTTCCATAGGGCGGTTGGCCTCACTTTTAGCCCGAACGGCTGAATGGATTTGCATGAAACTTGGCAAAATTGTAGGGACTGGTAGCCCGATGTGCCTTTTGTAGGTCTCAATATATGTGCTCCAGTAGATTTTGAGAAATTAACGTTTAAAAAAAGATATATATCTGTAACAGCGGACCGGGCAGCTCCCCGGTTCGCGGACCGGGGCGCGTACCAGAACTTCGCGTAGCGAAGCTGATTGGTTCTCCTGCGTCTGTCAACATTCTAAACAGTCCGGAGCGGCCGCCATCTTGTCTCTCGGTAGGATCGAGAGACAAGAGGAGGCCAAAACAAAGGGGGAAATAACCATAAGGGGGCATAGTAGATCCTCCCTGACCCCCTAGGTTTAATGTGGAGGCTTTAAAAGGGCCCCGCGGGGCAAAAAAAATAATTTTTTTTTTGTTTTTTTGCGTGGGTAGCGCCCGGTCCGCGAACCGGGAAGCGTTCTGGGCAGCGTACTACAATGAAAAATGAATGATAGACTTTTCAAATGCTGTATGTTAACTGATTGTTGGTTTTGTTGATTATTTTTTATTTTCTTTATTTTTTAAGCATTTTTTTTTATTGTGATTGTGTTTCATAATTTATTAAACTTTCTAACATTTCATTGTCAGAAATTTCATAATTATCATGGAATATACATTGTAGTCTCTGAGGGTGTAAAATGTCCTCATTTGCAAGGAGGTTATCTACTGCTTGTACACATTGCAGTAGTTCATTGTCCCAAGTTTCATCGAAAAATTCAATATCATTTTCATCAATGATTTCTTGGCTGCTCTCTTGCAGGACAATTTGAAATTCAACTTTCTGTTCGCCTTCCATTTTGCCTGAAATTTAGATTAAAAAAATATATATTAGTAGAGATAGGGCACTGTTGGGATTAATTTTAGATAGGCAGTTTTTATCAGTGAATTTATCTTTGGGCAGTGTATAGTATCAGAGTGGAAGTAGGAATATAAAAAAGTGTATGTGATTTAACGTAAGTAAATTCATAATTATACAAGAGAAGCCTAACTCCATCCATAACTATAACAGAGAAGTCTATCTTAATCTATAACTACTATAGAGGGATAGTATATAACTATCAGAAAAAGTTTACCATATTAACTTATAGTGCACAATATACTTCAGTTTTAAAAATAAAAACTTACCTTTAGAAAGAAGTTGAAGGAATTAGTGAAAATACTATTGAAATGTACACCAAGAAGTAGTAGTCAAAATGGCTGTGTTTTCTTCTCTTCCTTTATATATATTGAGGTATATAACCAATGAAATGTCAGGTAAAAAAAGTAGAAAATGAAAGTAACATTTTCATTGGTTGTCAATTCCAACACTTCAGATGTGTTTTGTGAAGTAATTTACCTCAGGGTATTTAGAGAGGTCTACAGGCTAAATGGCTCAATGGAATTCCAATCAAATTTGTGAAAATGGTAGGGATTGGTATGTAGTATGAGCTAATCTATATTTGGTGAAATTGTCTCCAGTGGCTTTTCTGTGAACTACTTTCCCACCTTTTTTGATGGTGCGCTTCCCAGGGAGCGACCCGGTACGCGAACCGTTGAGCGCCTCGGTTCGCGGACCTTAAGCGTTCCGGGAGTCCACCATTTTGTGTTTCGGTCGAATTAAGATACAAGATGGAGGGCAAATAATGTTCAGAATGGGTAGAAGGGGGCACGGTAGAGTTATCTTGACCCCCTAGGTTTTGTGAGGGTGGCTGAGGAGGCTTATATGTGCGAAAAAAAAACATTTTTTTAAAAAATTTCGCGAGGTTAGCTCCCGGTTCGCGTACCGGGTAGCGCCCCAGGGAGCGTACTTTGTTGAAAATTAGTGAAAAATGTTAGAGTAAAATAATAATTGTGAGTGATTAGATGTAGGGTAGCTCTGAGAAGAGCTTTTGGGTTTATGGTACATTTAGGTACTTATAAGTAGGTACCAATGCACATTCTTAAATTCAGAGTGAAAATTCTGTTGCCCTCATCTGAGAAGTGAACTCCATCTCCTCTGTAGATATCTTGCATGTAGTAACGCAAGTTATTGTTGTACAGGGAGCCCATTCCATGGTCTCTCATGTAAGCTGAAACAGATTTGTTTACATGCTTCCTCGACTTCTCAATTTGTGGACAAAATTGGTTTGACCACCTCCATTTCTGTCTTTGGCATATATTTGAATATACCAAGGCAGTCTGAGGAAAAAGTGCCATTAATTGCTCAAAGGTGTCCTTTAAAAGCATTTCCAGACCTACACCAGTCAAAGTGCCCAAGTCATTACCTCCACAGTGCACAATTAACAGGTCAGGTTTGGGCAAATGCATAAAGGTTTTCACCAATGGTATCAATTGGTGACATTTTAATCCTCTGTGGCCAAACCACTTAATTTCCACATCTTGTAAATTGAGGTTAGGTAAATTCCTGTTTTCAACGTACCTTTGAGCCCAGTGAATATAACTATGTCCAACAATCCAGACAGAAAACATGGTGAGAGAAGGTTCTCCTGCAGTCAGATGAAGTGTGGCAATGAAATGGCAGTTGAAAAAATGAGAGTGTAAAATGAAAAAAAACTGTGGAGTTTCTGTGTTCATGAAGCAGTAACAGTGATTGGTGGATTTTGATTGCTGAAAACAGAAAGTTAGGGTGCACGGATGTGTTCTTTGAAAGATGTATTTTGAGTGGTCAATAAAAAATCATTAAATGAAAGAATGCACTGGATATGCAGGTGCACTGAGAGTTCAGAGTTCAATTGCAACATTGTTGTGTGAACTTGCAAACACCAGAAGTCTTCCAAGAGGTGGTTGCCATGCAGAAAAGGCAGAAAGGGCAGAGGGGGGATGGGTTTTCATTTGAAAAAAAGTGAGGGAAGACTTTTGATTGGGTGACATGAGAGATATGTGTGAAGAATTACAGCATTTCTGTGCTTTTGATAGCTGCAGACTCTGGAGTGCATACCTTTTGCTCTGCTGAAGACAAATTGGTGTGTTTCTGAGACTGTTTTCAAACTCAAAGTATTTGCTAAGGTGAGAAAATATTTCTTTAATTTAGATAGAGAATAGTGTGCTTTAAGGAGAAAATTATGAATTATGTGGCGCAAATTGCTTGTAAATATGCTCCCACCTGTGCATGGAAAATTTAGATTTTGAATGTTTGTGTTACATAGCCATGTTAAAAGTGACCCAACCATGCTGGAAAGGCAATCAAAAAACGCTTTCATGTGTCTTAAGGACATTTTAAGTCATTTTCCCATGTGCAGTGTTTTGAAATTATGATTTGAAAATCGTTTTTGGGGAAAAGGAATTGTTTTTAAATTTATGACAAGGACATAATGGTGTATGCTTCTTTATAAGGCAATTGACTGTCCCTGATGTTATTTTTCCAATTTTAATGTAAGACCTTTCTCTGTGGCGCAAATTGCTTGTAAATATGCTCCCACCTGTGCATGGCAAATTTAGATTTTGAATGTTTGTGTTACATAGCCATGTTAAAAGTGATACAAACATGCTGCAAAGGCAATCAAAAAACACTTTTATGTGTCATTTTAAGTAATTTTCCCATGTGCAGTGTTTTGAAATTATGATTTGAAAATCGTTTTTGAGGTAAAGGAATGTTGTTAAAATTTATGTGCGCCATATGCCCCCAAATTTCTTTTTCAGCGGTGCAGCAGGGTGTTATTGAGACACCCCTGCACCTTTGGAAAAATTCCTATTTTGTGATGAGCTAATTGTTAATCGCAAATTGCACCTTCATTCCTATGAGCCTCCTAGCCCATGGAAATGAATGGGTAATTTGCAATTAGCAATTTGCTCATCGCAAATTTGGAATGGTAAAGAATCGCTATTTATTCCTTAAAATTCGCTATTTTGGAAATGCAAAAAAGTTATATGATACATATGGCGGTTGATGTCTAACAAGATAAGAAGCTTAGGGATACATTTATGATGACTGGCGCAATGAAGTGGACATCACTTACTTCATTGGTAGAGCTTTACATGTATTATGTCCTCTGTATTCTTCATCAAGTGTAACTTTAATCTGCAATCCTGAGTAGGCCTCACCTTAAACAAACCTCTGGATAGGCCACATCTTATTGTCATCCTGAATTAATCATTTAAAATGCTAGGGACAGATTTATGATAGGTGTATGCCTCTTTTGCGCCACTTAGAAAACACTGTCCATGGGGAAATGACTTAAAATGTCCTTAAGACACATGAATGTGTTTTTTTAAAACGTTTGCAATTTTTTTGGGTCACTTTTAACATGGCTATGTGACTCAAACAGTCAAAATCTAAATTCGCCATGCACAGGTGGGAGCATATTTACAAGGAATGTGCTCCATGGGGAAAGGTCTTATAATGTAATATGGGAAAAATGACGTCAGAGACACTGAAATGCCTTATAGAGAAGCATACACCATTATGTCCTTGTCATAAATTTGCAAACCATTATTTTTCCCCAAAAACGATTTTCAAATCATAATTTGAAAACACTGCACATGTGGAAATGACTTAAAATGTCCTTAATTCAAAATTTGCTATTCCTTATTTTGCGATTGCACTGAAGGATTTGCAAATTTTGCGATTCCTTAAATGCAATGTATCAAACAAAAAATATGTAAAAAATGATATTAAGGATTTGGAAGCTACCACCAACTTCTAGTTTGTGGTAATTTGCGAATGCTTTTCAAAAAGCATTTTTTCCCAAAAAACAAAAGGTCCCATATGACGCCCATACATGCCCTTAGGGCATGTATGTGTGCCATATGCCCCCAAATTTCTTTTTCAGGGGTGCAGCAGGGTGTTCTTGAGATACCCCTGCACGCTTGAAAAAATTCCTATTTTGTGATGAGCTAATTGCTAATCGCAAATTGCAACCTTCATTCCTATGAGCCTCCTAGCCCATTGAAATGAATGGGTAATTTGCAATTAGCAATTTCCTCATTGCAAATTAGGAATGGTAAAGAATTGCTATTTATTCCTTAAAATTTGCTATTTAGGAAATGCAAAATAGTTTGATGGTACATATGGTGGTTCATCTGTAACAAGATAAGAAGCTTAGGGATACATTTATGATGACTGGCGCAATAAAGTGGACATTACTTACTTCATTGGTAGGCCTTTACATGTATTATCTCCTCTGTATTCTTCATCAAGCGTAACTTTAATCTGCAATCCTGAGTAGGCCTCACCTTAAACAAACCTTTGGATAGGGCACACCTTATTGTCATCCTGGATTAATCATTTAAAATGCTAGGGACAGATTTATGATAGGTGTATGCCTCTTTTGTGCCACTGTGCGTCACTTTTATGATGCAGCGGCGGTGCTAATTTGCAATTAGCAATTTGCTCATTGCAAATTAGGAATGGTAAAGAATTGCTATTTATTCCTTAAAATTTGCTATTTAGGAAATGCAAAATAGTTTGATGGTACATATGGTGGTTCATCTGTAACAAGATAAGAAGCTTAGGGATACATTTATGATGACTGGCGCAATAAAGTGCACATTACTTACTTCATTGGTAGGCCTTTACATGTATTATCTCCTCTGTATTCTTCATCAAGCGTAACTTTAATCTGCAATCCTGAGTAGGCCTCACCTTAAACAAACCTCTGGATAGGCCACACTTTATCGTCATCCTGGATTAATCATTTAAAATGCTAGGGACAGATTTATGATAGGTGTATGCCTCTTTTGTGCCACTGTGCGTCACTTTTATGATGCAGCGGCGGTGCAAAAGATTTGCTATGAGGCGACAACATTACAAATTTATGCATTTAGGCAGATATGTCATGGTGTAAAAAAAACGTACCACATGAAACCGATGCAGCAGTGATGCAAAAGATGCACCATGTCGCAAGACAGGCCTCACTTGGGGCCATATGTATCAAGCTAATTAGCATTCGCAAAGATCAAAATTCTACGAATTTCGGCCTTTGCGAATGTTAATTAGACAAATGGTATGTATCAAACAAGTTTGATGCAAAATAAGGAGTAGCAAAATTTGCTATTCCTTATTTTGCAATTGCACTGAAGGATTTGCAAATTTTGTGACTACTTAAATGCAATGTATCAAACAAAAAATATGTAAAAAATGACATTAAGGATTTGGAAACTATTGTGGTAAATTGGTGGTAATTTGTGAATTCTTTTCAAAAAGCTTTTTTTCAAAAAAACAAAAGGTCCCATATGACGCCAATACATGCCCTTAGGGCATGTATGTGTGCCATATGCCCCCACATTTCTTTTTCAGGGGTGCAGCAGGGTGTTCTTGAGACACCCCTGCACCCTTGGAAAAATTCCTAATTTGTGATGAGCAAATTGCTACACGCAAATTAAACCTTCATTCCTATGAGCCTCCTAGCCCATGGAAATGAATGGGTAACTTGCAATTAGCAATTTGCTCATTGCAAATTAGGAATGGTAAAGAATTGCTATTTATTCCTTAAAATTCACTATTTAGGAAATGCAAAATAGTTTCATGCTACATATGGCGGTTCATCTGTAACAAGATAAGAAGCTTAGGGATAGATTTATGATGACTGGTGCATCACCAGTGATGTGTCAGTCATCCTGCGCCGCTGTTCCGCCACCCATGGTGTGCTGCATTTAGAATGCGAGGCATCATGGGGCAAAAATGACACAGATGCGTGACGTATCTGTGCTGTAAAGGTAGTGATTGCTGGAGTTGTATCGCAAGTGCGATGCAGCTCAAGCAAGGCTCAGGGGTGCCCCATCTCCACAATGTTGCGTCAAGACCTATGCCTGCTTAAAGCAGGCGCAGGGTTTTGACGAAGCTTTCTCCTATCTGATTGTAAATACGGCACACCATGGGTGGCAGAGTAGTGGTGCACGTTAACTGGTGCATGCCTGGGGATGTGCCATTTAACATAAATCTGCCCCTTTACATTTAAGTATGTGCAGGACACACAGAGTCGGTGAGGCTTATCCAAGGTTAAGAAGAGATGAGTCCTGTTCACTGAAAATTTAGACATAGTCTTCACCTGCTCAGCATTGTTGGACATGGCTAAATAATAGCTGCAAAATATTACTCTTGTTAAACAATTTTACTATTATAATCTCTGAGATTTGCCTCTTACTCTGCAACATCTCATTGTTGTTATCTTTCTTTAAAGATAAAGACAACCTCAACATGAGCGACAATCTGCCATCAGTTGATTTTGACCTCATCGTTGAACTTGTAATTGAAACATCAGTGGATGTTGATCCCTTGGATGATTTAAATCCTGAGGATGAAGAAGAGCGTGATGAGGATGCAGATTTGTCCGAATTATATGACATAGGATGGGAAGCTGACCTGCTTGAGCCTATGGAAATATAAACATTTATTTTTAAAATTTATAATTAATAAAAAGTAAAAAGGTAAACCGTTTAATTTAAAAATAAAGACACCTTCAAAAGCAGGTTATGTGTAGTGTCTTCAATAAAATATTAAAATATGCTAATAAAATTAGATCAGATTCACATATAAAATAGCATAGGTAACATAAATATAAATGTCATTTCTTTTCTGATATTTCTGTATTGTAAATTTGGAAGGACTAAAAAATCTTCTATTTAAAATGTCAAGTAGTGTGTTAAGTTTTTGATCACTGTTATTGTTTTACTGTTTGGTAATAATGGTTAATAACATTTTTTATTATATTTTACCACAGATTCAACTGCAGATCATTTCAAGATTTCACCATGCCAACAATAGAAAGACAGAGAAAGGCTGCAAAACGTCAAAGACAGCAGGTGAAAGAAAATAAGCAGCAGTCCTCTAACAAAAAGATTTGTCAAGTCACGAAGAAAGCACCGGGTAAGAGCACAAAATATTTCATAAGAAATATGTGTAGTAAAAAAAATATTACTACAGAAAATGTTTCAGTCCATAAAACGAGAAGGAATTCAAATGGAAAGGAAAGGCCAATCAAAAATGTTAGTGCTAGAGCAAGAGATAACTCTGTGCATGATAGTAGAAGGAAACAACAGTTTAGGGAGATTCGTAAACGAATGTTCCGCAACAGGATAATTGGCAATTTGTTAAAAAATATTAAGAAAGGTCAACAGAAATTGGTTTTTTATAAGAGAAAAAAAAAAGTTGAGAAAGTTATTGATCAGGCATTTGAAATTAAACGTAAGTTATTTATTTTGATAATCAATAGAATTAGGAAGCTAAACAAGGCAATTTATGATTTCAAAAGAAATAGTAGATGGAAGAGAATAGTTAATCGTAGTAATTTTTGTGAAGTTTTTTCTGGAGAATGGATGCATAGTTCAAGCTGTGAGGCATTTTTTAATGAGGAGAGTTATTTCCAGGATAATGATTTGGTGCATGCAGTTGACACCGGTGGTCGTGCTTATGAAGTGAAAGATGGTTGTCCAGTTGAAAAAGAAAAACTTGTGACAACAGAGGCAGAAGAGGTGTTAGGTAATGAGGTTTTAGGAAGACGTGCTAAGGGTCCTGTGTACACCTGGAAGTGTAGTAGTATTTGCAGTGTGCGACAGGATTCCATCAATTTGCTTTGTGATTTTGTACGGTCATTTAATAAGAAAAGTTTGAAGCAGAAAATAAGGTTGTTGCAAGAATTAGATCCTTGCAGAGTAAGAGAAGTGACAGGTTTGCATGGTCATTCACTGGCTTGTCTTTCCAGGAGAGTATGCCAGAGTGTTTTTCATCATTTCAGGATGCTAGCAGTGCATCATAATAAAGTGAGGAAATTAGTTAGAATGTTGTATTATGCTAAGAGTCCAGCAATTATGCTTAAACAATTATGCGCTGCTCTTTTGCATGGTTCTGAAATAGATGTGAAGAATATATGTGAAGAAATTGAGTTTTGTTACTTTGGAAGTAAAGAGGAGAATGTTGAAATTGAGCAAGAAGAAGAGGGTCATGTGGAAGATAGTGTACAGGTTTCCAGTACAGATAATTTCCAGAGGGAAATTGCGACGTTTGAGGTGAAATCAAGTGAGAGGCCTAATTTCACTTGTGTGTGTTGTCGACGCACTTATTATAAGAATCAGACTAAGTTAGTGGATTTATATGCAAAAAGTGAAAGGGAAAATAATAGTGAATGGAAGGATTTCGCAACATACTTGATGGTAGAAAATTGTTTTGATTTGGGATTGGATCAACGTGTGTGTAGTTATTGTTGTTGCAAATTAAATCAAAACCAGATGCCTGCTAGAGCAGTTCATAATAATCTGGAATTGGTTGAGATTCCTTCTGAATTGAAGGATTTAAATACTTATGAATCTATTTTGATTCAAAGTATCCATCCCTTTCAGGCTATTGTAAGAATGGAGCCAAAGACAGGGAAATTGCCTCCATCAGATTTACAGAGAGGATTAAAGGGAAGAGTTGTTTATTTGCCTCTAGATTTGAAGAAAAACATTAACACAATTGGAGTAGAAAAAGTGGAAGAGGAACCTCTGGTTATCTTAGTTAATGGGGTTCCGACAAAGAATAAGAAAATATGGCAAGATTTAGTAGATGTTAGGAAAGTTAAAAAGGCAACATTGTATTTGAAAAAAAATAATAAATACTATAAGAATGTATATGTTGCAGAAGAGGAAGTAAGTGAGGAAGAGGATAGCGATTTGTGTGCTGGTCAAATTGAGAAAGTAGAACCCTCTACTAGTGAAGAAATATATGAACATTATAGTGTTCATCCTTTGCATTCCAAGGAAGTCATGGGGAATGCTATTGAGTTGTTTCAAATGAAACAAGCGAAAGGGAGTCCCATTAGTGTTTGGGAGGAAAGTTTGGAAGCTCGGTGTTTCCCACAGCTTTTTCCAACAGGTCAGGGAGGAAGATATGATGAGCGACCTCATCAAATTCCTGCTTCTGAATACCGGACTTTGCGATTGTATGCAGGAGATGCTAGGTTTCGACAATGCATTCCTTATTTGTTTCATCTCCTGTTTGAAAGCGATCTGTCTGGACTGTCATATGCAGTGAACCACATCTTGAAAAGTGGTATACACATGCAAAACATCTCGGCAAGTGACTTTATGGATAAAGTCAATGTCCAAGACAGTATTTTGGATTCTCACCTGATTAATCTCATGGCGTGTCAGCGTGGTACTAATGAGTACTGGTACCGTCATCATGGTGATTTAAAATGTATGCTGAGGAACTTAGGAACTCCCACATGGTTCCTCACTCTGAGCTGTGCCGAGTATGGCTGGGAAGACTTACTTGAATTTCTACGAGAGGCAAATGCTAACGTAGATAACATCGAATTCAAGACACCCGGAGAACTGTGCTCTTTGGATCCAGTCAATGTATGTAGGTACTTCAATCATAGATTTGAAGCGGATCACTGACATAATATCGACGACACAAATATCGAGATACACAAATATCGAGTCAAAAATATCGATTGACAAAATATCGACTCCCTATCTTCAAACAGGTAAGTACCAAAATATCGACTCCAAAATATCGACTTACAAAAATATAGACTGTCAAAATATCGATTTTTTAAAATGTCTTAAAAGTAAGTTAAAACTAATATAGTAATAAATATATTTAATATAAACTTAGAAATAATTATTAAAAAAATATAATTTTAATAAATAATTTATATAATTAAAAAAATGATATCACCAAAAATTACACACACACATATATATATATATATATATATATATATATATATATATATATATATATATATGTATATATATATATATATATATATATATTTAAACATATTATTAAATAAACATATATAACATTTTAGAAAATGTTTAAAATTTATTGTTACAACTATAGTGAGTTCAACATTAGCAAAAGTGTTGGATAGCGTAGAGGTAAAATGTACTACTCCCACTCCAGTGGGTGCAACAGTAGGGAAAGCGCTGGATAGCGTAGAGGTTAAAATTACTATTCCCACTCCAGGGATGTATGACGTTACAACGCATACTTTTACAACGCCTACCATTACAACAAAACTTTTACAACGCAAAAACTTTTACAACGCATACATTTACAACGCAAGATTTTACAACGCATATACCTTTACAACACATACCATTACAACATAAGTATTGGTAAGTATATAATAATTTTTTGAATATAAAATAATAAAAAATATTATAATATAATTTAATTTTATTAAATAAATGTCATTTAAATGTAATTTTACTTTATTTTTACAAAGTACCCCTGTACCCCAAAAACCCAAAACTGACCCTGAACCCTAAAAATACCCCTTTACCCATAAACTGAAAACTGACCCTGAACCCTAAAAATACCCCTTTACCCAAAAACTGAAAACTGACCCTGAACCCTAAAAATACCCCTTTACCCAAAAACTGAAAACTGACCCTGAACCCTAAAAATACCCCTTTACCTACAAACTGAAAACTGACCCTGAACCCTAAAAATACCCCTTTACCCAAAAACTGAAAACTGACCCTGAACCCTAAAAATACCCCTTTACCTACAAACTGAAAACTGACCCTGAACCCTAAAAATACCCCTTTACTCCAAAAACTGAAAACTGACCCTGAACCCTAAAAATACCCCTTTACCCAAAAACTGAAAACTGACCCTGAACCCTAAAAATACCCCTTTACCCAAAAACTGAAAACTGACCCTGAACCCTAAAAATACCCCTTTACCCAAAAACTGAAAACTGACCCTGAACCCTAAAAATACCCCTTTACCTACAAACTGAAAACTGACCCTGAACCCTAAAAATACCCCTTTACCCCAAAAACTGAAAACTGACCCTGAACCCTAAAAATACCCCTTTACCCAAAAACTGAAAACTGACCCTGAACCCTAAAAATACCCCTTTACCCAAAAACTGAAAACTGACCCTGAACCCTAAAATTAAAATATTTATCAATTAATCAATTATAATTAATTACCAATTATATTTTAATTAATTACCAATTAATAATTAATTAACAAATAATTTTTAAAAAATATCAATAAATAAATTAACATATTTAATTAATTATAATTAAATTACTTCCCACCCTATTCCCCTATAAACCCACAACCCGCTACAGAAAATAAATTACTAAAATTAAAATATTTATCAATTAATCAATTATAATTAATTACCAATTATATTTTAATTAATTACCAATTAATAATTAATTAACAATTAATTCTAAATTATTATCAATAAATAAATTAACATATTTAATTAATTATAATTAAATTACTTCCCACCCTATTCCCCTATAAACCCACAAACCGCTACAGAAAATAAATTACTAAAATTAAAATATTTATCAATTAATCAATTATAATTAATTACCAATTATATTTTAATTAATTACCAATTAATAATTAATTAACAATTAATTCTAAATTATTATCAATAAATAAATTAACATATTTAATTAATTATAATTAAATTACTTCCCACCCTATTCCCCTATAAACCCACAACCCGCTACAGACTTATATTACACAAAAAATAAAAATTATTATTAACTTACCTTAAATTCGATATTTTTGTTGTCTATATTATGTCTAGTCGATATTATGTCCATTCTATATTTTTGATTCGATATTATGTCCATTCTATTCGATATTAATTTTCTCTAGTCGATATTTTTGTTGTCTATATTATGTCTAGTCGATATTATGTCCATTCTATATTTTTTACTCGATATTCTGTCCAGTCGAAATAATTGACTCGATATTATGACTGTACACCATTTGAAGCTATGATGTCTTTCATCATGAATAAGAAGAATCCACCTCTTGGAGAGGTGTTGGATTTCTTCTGGAGAAAGGAGTACCAAGCAAGAGGTGCTCCTCATATACATATGTTGCTGTGGATCAAGGATGCACCTAAATTTGGAACGGATCCAGAAGACTCAGTGATGAGTTTCATCCAACAGTATTCTACGTGTGCTGTTCCAAACGCAAAGGAGAAGAAAAGCCTAAGAGAAAAAGTTCTGCGTTTCCAAAGCCATCGATGTGGAAAGTACTGCCGTCGTAAATTCCGAAACAAGGACAAGTTCTACACTAAATGTCGTTTCGGCTTTCCACGACCGGTGATTTCTAAAGGAAGAGTAAACAGTTTGATGTCTTCGCTGCGACACAATGTCATGAAGAAATCACCTAAAAACACTTACAATTTGAAGAGGAACGAAGAGTCCAAGTACATCAACGACTACAACCCGGTGATTTTGTCCATGTGGAATGCTAACATGGATATACAGTTTGTGGCTGATAACTGTATGGCTGTGGCTCGGTATGTGACGTCTTACATCACCAAAAAAGAGAAGACAGAATTGAAGGATATGTGGGAGGACATTTCCCATGAAAAGAGCCTCAGCAAGAAGTTGTACAGTTTCAGTCTGAAGATGTTGTCGCATCGAGAAATCGGAGCGTACGAATGTTCTGACCGGTTGTCTTCAGCAAGTCTCTATGCCAAGTCCAGGAGTATCGTTTGGGCGAGTCTTGGTCTTGCTGCAACGCGTAATTGAGTTCTCAAACCTGTGCGGGAAATTGAGTATTTGGCGGAAAAGGAGCCAAACAGTACCGACATTTTGAAGACCAACATGTTGGATACATATTATCCAAATCGAAGCATTCACCTCGACAATGTTTGTCTGTATGAGGTTCTTCAAAATTACATATTCAAGAGGAACATCAAAGAAGATACTGAGAAAGGAGTGTATGCTGTAATAGGAAGTGAGGGATGTCTGTTCAAGCAAAGAAAATGCCACTTGGTAAACCATCGAAAATTGTGTGGCAAATCTCCTGAAAAAAAGGAGTTTTTCTATTTAGCACTTTTGCAACTTTTCAAGCCTTGGCGTGCAGAAGAGGAACTGCTTGGAGATTTCCTCTGTTACGAAGACTCTTTCAATGCCGCCAAAGAGACCATAGAATGTCCTGCTTTTCCCAAATATGTAGAAATGTTGAATGCGGAAATTGAGCAGGAAGCAACGATTGCAGCCGAGATTGCCAGAGACAGTTCTCAGGACAGTCAGAGTTCTGCTTCATTGAGTCAGGATCCACTAGGAGGACCTGTTATCGAAAATGAAGCTGCCACTGCTATGAATGAAGTGGAAAGAGCCATGGCACATGCTCAAGAGGATGCGGTTAACTTAGAAGAGTTGGAAAGACAACTCAACGTTGAGCAGAGGAAAATATATGGCGAAGTTACCATGCAAATTGATCATGGATTAAGTCATGACAAGAAAGAGTGCTCATGTACGTCGTTGAAGCCTGTCCGACTGTACGTGAGTGGAGAAGCGGGAACTGGAAAAAGTTTCCTCATTAAAGCAATTTCATGCTATTTGCAGGAAAGGACAGAGTCATCGCTGTCTTGTGTTGTCACTGCTCCAACTGGACTGGCAGCACATAATATTAAAGGGATTACTTTACATCGTTTACTGATGCTGCCAGTGGAGCATGACAACAAATTACAATATCACAAGCTATCTGGAGATGCTTGTTTTGAAGTTTCAAGAATCTTGAGGAAAATGAAACTTCTTATCATTGACGAAGTAAGCATGGTTTCCAATGTCATGCTTGCCTTTGTGCATTTGAGGATGCAAGAAGTTCTCAAAACAGAGTATGATGTGTTATTTGGTGGCAAACACATCATTGTTTTCGGAGATCTTCTGCAGCTGACACCAGTGAAAGGGCAACCTGTGTTCAAAATGCTCACGCATGATGATACCAGGAAGTGCCTAGGCAGCATTGGCAACGTCAATATATGGTTAAACTTCAATTATGCTGAACTGCATGAAAATATGCGTCAGGCAAAGGATGAAGTTTACAAGACTATTCTACAAGATGTTAGAATTGGAAAAGTGACCGAGCATGGGAAAGAAGCTTTACATGCACGATTACTGTCAAATTTATATCCAGAACAAGATGTTGTGCCTGAGAATATTTTTCAGAAAATTACTGAGAAGAAATCTGGAATATGTTTGATGCCAACTCTTGCAGAATGTGCCAAATTTAACAACAAAATGTTGCATTTAGAAAAGCAAGAGATTGTGAAACTGGAAGCTATTGATAGAGTAGAGCATATGGGATCAACAATTATTTTGTCTGAGAATCTGAAAACAAAATTGGATTCATTAGAGAAGAGTATATCTAAAACTGCAGGTTTTGAAAAGACTCTGAATGTGTGCTTGAACTGCCGTATAATTTTAAGAAGGAATTTACATGTTGAAAGAGGTCTGGTAAATGGATCAATGGGTAATGTTGTTGATTTTGTGAAATACAGAAATAGAGATGGAATTGAATTTTTAAAAATTAAATTTGATGGCATTGAGGAAGTACAGCTAATTGGTCGTTGTTCTGCTAGATTTTTGCTTGTAAAAGACTTATATGTTCGCCGTAAGCAGTTTCCTGTTTGCTTGGCATATGCGGTGACAATTCATAAATCGCAAGGTTTAAGTGTAGACAGTGCATTGGTGAATATTGGCAGTTCTGTGTTCAAGGAGGGTATGGCATATGTGGCATTGTCACGAGTTAGAACTTTATCGGGATTGTACTTGATTGAGTGTGATGTCACAAACATTTGTGCGGATCTAGATTGTGTTAAGGAATACAATAGGTTAAGAAGAGAGTATGCGCCACATTTGCCTCAGTATCCTTTGTTTGAGAAACGTGTGGTAGGCCGGAAACAAAGAAATGAGAACAATACTGGGGAGGTTGTAGCAAAAAGACAAAAAGTCAATGAACCTAAAATTTCAAGCAGAAACAAAAAGGATTCTGTTGAAGATGTTGTTGGTTTTCAGTTTGAAAACAGTTCTGGTATCAACTGCTATGCTAATGTAGTGGTTAATGTTTTGTTTTCTCTAGAAAATGTAAAAGAAGAGATTGTGGTCAATTCTGATCAAAGATTTTGCAGTTTGTTAAATTCTGTGTTAGAGGAATGTAGCACTGATAGAAGAAACATAGAAAGTGTGTCTGAAATTCGAAATCTGTTAGACAGATGTTCAGGCCAAACACAATTCTCTCAAAATATTCAGCAAGATTGTCAGGAGTTTTTAATGTATATGCTTGATGTATTGCATGATGAAGGTGTAGATGTAGATCAGCTGTTTGGGCTTTCTTATCAATGGCAGCATGACTGCGAGAACTGTATGGTATCAAGTACTACTAGTGTAGACTCAGAAAGATTTATATATTTAACTTTGCCAGACAGTAAATCAGTCTCCTTTAATAAGCTAGTAAAAGCAGCTGATCACAACATGGAGTGTAGCCAATGTAAATCTGAAATGATGTCCACATTATTTACACGAACATATGGCCAGTATGTCATTTTAATGTTCCAACGATGTAGGCCTGATGGAACAAAATTGACAACTTTAATTAAAAAATTTGTAGCTTCGCAGTTGTCAATATCAGGAAGGACTTTTGTAACTGCAGCAATTATATATCATGACGGCCCTTCAATAACATCAGGACATTACACAGCTTATTTAAAGTCTAGAAATGGCTGGTCATTCTGCAATGATTCTGTTTTAATTTTCACAAAAAAATTGCCGTATGACCTTAAAAACTCTTACCTGGTGTTTTTAAAACCAAAATTTTAGGGAAATAATCTCGGGATGTGCTCTGTGGAATTTCAAGAAGTTCTAATGGCTCCTACACAATTTGGCCTTGAGGATAAGTGTAGTTCAGAGACATAACTTCTAACCATAGGACTGGACGTCATGGAGAAATACGTGCACTTTGAATGAGTTCAGAAAAACTGTTTCTTTTTATAAGCTAATTGAAGCAGCCAATCAAAACATGGAGTAGAGGGAATGTAAGTCTGCAATGCTGTCTACTGTTTTACATTGCTTTGTGATTAAAAGTGATGTAGAGAATTAAATAATTATAGTAGTCATAGAGGTAGTGTAAGTCTGCTTCATAGTAAGCAGTATCAGTGTCATAGGAAATGTAGAACATGACTGAGCAAGAAGGGGAAGATATTACTATTCCAGGATTGTGAAAATGATCTTCAACATTTTAATTCTGAAAGTTGCGGAAATGCCAAATGACGGGATTGGCTTACAAGAAATCCAAGAGTTATAAATGGCTCTGACCAGATTTGGCCTTGTGGAAAATTGTGGTAGAGAGCAAGAAGTCATTTATTGCATGTAATGTGTTTTTAAAAACGATGGAGATTTTCTTTCAGAAAGTGGCGGGCTGAAAGTAATAACAGCACAAAAGAGTGTAAGCTGTTCATAGGACATCCTTGGACGTCATGGAAAGTAAGTTAACTTTAAGGAGTTCTGAATTTTGATTTCTGATGTTGTATGGGTTTTTTAAACACAATCATTTTGATTGTGGTTTTTTTTCCCCGCTGTTACATGATGAATACCTTCAAGTCACTGTTTTTAGTGAAATTTGATACATTCTGAGAACAGCAAAAATAAACCATTTAACATGCATAATTAATTCTGTACTGTTTGCATTTATGATGTATATGTAGAACTGTGTAGGAGGCATGGAGAAGGTGAGGCTTCTGTAAGTGTCAAAGTTGTTGCATGCAGTGCTGCACTTCTGCGTATTCTTTCATATGCTAGACTACATCTGCACAATGAGATACCTAAGCAAAGGAAACACAAGTGATGTGATTGTGAAATGAGCAAAATAAATTGCACGTATTTCAATTACATCACCTGTGTTTCCTATCATTATGAATCACATTGTGCAGATCAAGTTTAGTTCTGTCCAGGGAAACATAGGAGATTTGGACTTTGTTGAAGAGTGCAGTGGACATGACTCACTTCATTGGTAGACCTTCACATGTATTATCTCCTCTGTACTCTTCAACAAGTGTAAATCTCATCTGCAACCCTGAGTAGGCCTCACCTGAAACAAACCTCTGGATAGTAGACATCTTATTGGCATCCTGAAGCAATTATTTAAAATTTTAGTGTCTTGCGACACTTTTCTGAAACAACAGCAATGCAAAAGATGCACCATGTTTTAAGATAGGCCTCACTTCATCTGCATCAAGATACTGTTAGTTTAAAATGTATATCTTTAGGACTGTGTAGGGGGCCTGGAGAAGCAGAAGCTTCTGTAAGTGTCAAAGTTGTTGAAAAACTGTTTGTCCTTCAATCTTTTCCCTTGTCTTTTCTAATTTTTAAATACATTTTTTTATATTTTTCAAATGTTTGTTCTCTCTTTCACAGATTGAAAGTATAAAAACAAAAAGTGAGTAATTTAACGACAATTATAAGGTAAATATTTTGTACTGTTTTCGTTACATTTCTATCACATTTAACTACTATTAGTTCCACTGCTTCATTTCTTTAACCCTCAGTTTCCTGCCTTTGCTACTTCCCTCATTCCTTTCTCTATTACCTACTTACTCCACTCCTTCCACTCTTTTTCTCAGTCCCTCTCTTCTCATAGTTCCTCACTCTTGTTCACTCACTGCGTCTCTATTACTCTTAGTGTCTTTGACTGATCACTCTATCACTACTTGTTCATAATGCTTTCTCTGTGTAGTTG
The DNA here is from genome assembly GCF_964261635.1 of Lissotriton helveticus. Classification (NCBI taxonomy): domain Eukaryota; kingdom Metazoa; phylum Chordata; class Amphibia; order Caudata; family Salamandridae; genus Lissotriton; species Lissotriton helveticus. Next base: position 121,162 of record NW_027611923.1, read on the forward strand.
AAGCACACTAAGGGGAATATTATGAACACAGCCAATAAAATTATTGCTCTTTTTATTGGCAGAAAACTGGTGCAAAAGTGGTTTTAGTGGCAGTTTTCTGCCACAAAAGCAGCTTTAGCGACACATTTCTGCCAATAAAAGCTGCAAAACTTTTATTGCCTATGTTGATGATATGGCTCTATGTTAATTACATTTCTTTGCTGTTTCAATTAATCTTTTTCTGTTATTTTTTGTTTTCTGTTTTCTATTTTTTCTCTCTGTTATTCCTCATGTTTTAATCTTATTTTGAACATTCACTCACATTCTCCAAGAAACTCTTCTTTGTTAATGTTATACTCTCTTTTTTTTTCTTTCACTTCGTTATCTATTTTGTTTTTCACAATTATACCCTCTTCTGTCTTTTCTTCGGTAAATAGATCTATTAAACAGTATCTCTTCTTTACTCCCTATAGCTGTCTTTCTTTTAACATCACTCTCTGTTTCCTTTCCTTATACTTACACTTTTTATTTTTATTTAATTTTTTTGGTTAGCTCCCGGTCCGCGTACCGGGAAGCTAACCCGGAAGCGAACCAAAAGAAATAGAGCTTGCCAGAGTGCTAAACATTCTAGCAATTTTTTTGGAAAGGGAAGGTAGTTCTGAAAATAACTTTTTTTTTAATATTTTTGTTGTTTTATATTTTTTTTGTATTTTTTGAACATTTTTTGTTTTTTTTGTATTTTTTGAACGATTTTATATTTTTTTTGGTTTTTTTTGGGGGGGGGAAACAACAAAAAACAGGCGTTGAAAAGGGCTCAACAGGAGCAAAAAAAAATTACTGGGGGCGGTTAGGGCAATCATGGTGTTCATACGCCAGGTTCAGTGCATTGATGCTCATGTTGCCACAAGCTAATAATGCACGACAGTGCATACATAAGTGAATCATTTGCCCAAAATTTTCTTGAATATTTGGCACAGTTTCCCGTGCCTCTTCTGGTGTTAGAGAAACCGGTATTGTTGGTCTGGCCACAGGAGTTGGTCTTGGATTGTCGTGCATATCCCTTAATTCCGCCCGGCTGTAATTTAGGGGATGTTTCCTCGTCATGTGCCTGTGCATTGTGTGATTTCCAAAGCTATATTTTTTGTCCGTCCCTCTGGACAATTGTTCCTTGCATATCAGGCAGGTGACATACCTCGTGTTGACTTTTTTTTGGCCACGAGGTATTGAAAAAAACTGCCAGATGAAACTGGCTTTCTTTCTGGAAACCCGGGGCAACTCTTCTAAAAATTGTGGTTCTTCTCCCTCCTCATCCATTTCTTCCTCTTCCTCCTCAGTGTTGGTAAGGACCTGGGGAGGTGGTCCTCTCTTCCCATGAGGAGGTGGTGGTGGTGGTGGGGGTCCACCAGCTGAAGCTACCAATGAAGCCATTTTCCAACAAGCAAAATAGGTCTTCCTCTCACAATGATGAAAGTCAGAGTGAGGAAAGAAGGAGGGGTTTTCATCATTTGGGAAAAAACAATACTTCTCAACCAATGAAAAGTGTTATTTTTAAGTCACCTGACCTAGCCTTCCATCATTATGAAACCAAAAGTGAAATGAACCAATGAAAAGTTTTATTAACAAGTCACATGACCTCTCACGCTCATGTTACGCGCTGCGGAACGCTCCCCGGTTAGCTTCCGGGTCGCTCCGCTTCGCGCCTCGGTACGCGCCCCGGGACACTTCCGGGTGCGCTAACGCGATACGTCACAAGACGCATTTTGCGGCAACGCGATACGTCGCGCTTTCGCGCCGCGGGTCGCTTCCGGGGAGCTGCGTTTCGCGCCTCGGTCCGCGCCCCGGGGCACTTCCGGGTGCGCTAACGCAGTACGTCATAAGACGCATTACGCGGCAACGCGATACCGTCACTATGTTGATTTCTTACCGGTTCGCGAACCGGGTCGCGGAATCAAATTGAGCTAACGGGAAGCTTCCCGGTTCGCGGACCGGGAGCGAAAAAAAAAAATATTTAAAAAAAATTATTAATAAACATATAAAATATATTTTTGGATTTAAAGAAGAATACATTTTACAGCTATAGATATTAGCTTTTAAAAAAACAATGAAATTCACTGAAAAAACCATAGGTTATAGACCATATATAGTTAGGAATTAGCATTTACAAAACCTTGAAAATTCACTGAAAAAACCATAGGTTATAGACCATATATAGTTAGGAATTAGCATTTAAAAAACCTTATTTTACTCACACAAAACCATTGAAATTCCATATATAGTTAGTTGTACTAACTATATATCGCGCACCCGCAATCCACTGCTGATCATGTCACATATTACATCATTCATGACATGGTCAGTGACATCACTGATGACATCACTGATGACATCTCAAATGACATCACTGATGACATCTCAAATGACATCACTGATGACATCACATCACAACTGAATGAGTGGATGTATAAGTGTCTGAATGAAGGTTTTAGTAGGTGCGTGACTGACTGTATGAGTGAGTGATTAAATGTGTCTCACTGAATGCATAGGTTAGTGACTAAACTGTCTTAATTTGTGCATCATTATGTCTGGTATTCTGTAAACTGCTGCATGTGTTGATCAGTAGCTATATGAGTAACTATATGGGTTATTGATTGATTGTCCAAGTATTTGTATGGGAGACTGAGTGTGTGTGTGGCTGGCTGGGAGATGTGTGACTCTGTGCAAATCAATGTGTTCTTGTATCAATGATTTATAAGAGAGTAAGTATGTGTTAGAATATGTTTGAAAATGTAAGGTACTCTATGTTTAACTGTATAGATTAGAAAATGGAAGTGTGATTGATTCTTTACAGGACTGACTAGGTGTGTGAGTAACTCCAAGGATGAGTGGCAGAGTGTGAGTGTCTGTATAGGGTGTATGAGTGCATATGATAGTGTTGTAAAGATGAGTGATTGTATGTATGAATGATTGTATGGGTGAATGAGTGAATGTGTGTGTAGACGTAGGAATCAGTGAGTGCGTATGTAGTAACTAGTATTGGTGTGTCAATTGTTTAAAAAAATATATTCTGTATTTAACACTGGGTGTAACAGAGGTTATATTAAAGTGTGAGGAGATGCATTGTATTGTCACATGAATGATATCATCAGTGATGTGACCATTGATGTCAAATGAGATGTCATCAGTGATGTCATTTGAGATGTTATCAGTGATGTTATTTGAGATGTTATCAGTGATGTCATCAGTGATGTCATCAGTGATGTCATTTTAGATGTCATCAGTGATGTCATCAGTGATGTCACTGACCATGTCATGAATGATGTAATATGTGACATGATCAGCAGTGGATTGCGGGTGCGCGATATATAGTTAGTACAACTAACTATATATGGAATTTCAATGGTTTTGTGTGAGTAAAATAAGGTTTTTTAAATGCTAATTCCTAACTATATATGGTCTATAACCTATGGTTTTTTCAGTGAATATATATATATATATATATATATATATATATATATATATATATGTATATATATATTTTTTTGGGGAGGCAATAAAAGCTCTGAAAAATGATAAATCAATAGAGATAAAGCCCTCGGACAAAGGTGGGAATATCGTCATCTTTAGTAAGGAGAATTATGAACAAGAAGCGCTTAGACAACTAAAAGACACAGAGTGCTATATCACTGTAAAGAAAGAGCAATATGTGAAAAGTACCATAGAATATCAAACCCTATTGATTGGATGGAGAGCAGATGGTATGTTGAGCACAGATGAATTCAAATTTCTCCACTGTGAATTCCCGGTACTTCCCACCTTTTATCATTTACCTAAAGTCCATAAAAATGCCCGAAGACCACCAGGAAGACTGATTGTTTCGGCAATCGGAAGCATGTTGGAAAACACCTCACGCTTCATTGACTCATACCTTGTGCCCATTGTGAAGGACTTGCCCTCTTATGTAAGGGACACACAAGACTTCCTTCGCATCATGGACAGTATCTCTTGGGAACCAAACATGCTACTAATAACATTGGATGTGGTTAATCTATGCACATGTATAGATCACGAAAACGGATTAACAGCAACAAAGTGGTTCCTAAATAGGAAACATGTTAAATTCCAGGCACATAGTAGCATGATTCTATCCATGATCAGATTTTGTTTGTATACCAATTTTTTCCTTTTTTCTGGCCAACTGTATAAACAGATACGGGGTACTTCTATGGGCTCGTGCTTCTCCCCCAGTTACCCAAACCTGTTCGTGGGCTGGTGGGAGAGGCACGAGGCCTGGGGGGGACCAATGAGGTGTGGAGTGAAAGGATTTTAATGTGGACTAGATACATTGATGATCTTTTTATTGTTTGGCTTGGTGATAGGACCTCGGCGGAGGAATATATTGCTTCACTGAACAATACTAACCAGTGGAGAAGTGTGGCTCAATGGTTAGAGCGGCAGACCCTGATGCAGAGGTCTAGCCCGGGACCAGGGTTCAATTCCCCACCTCGGCGGGTCTTGGGCTCAAAAATTCCACGGACCTTATCATTCTCGCCTCGATGCCTATTCCAATCATGGAGTCCCACTCTGCAACTCTGGGCAATAGCTTGCTTAATCTCCACAACGGCCCCCACAACGCTAAGGATGCCTGGCCTCCACCTTGGAGGTGCCCAGGAGTGGACACCTCACAGGGAAATCCAGGATGGGTTCCACAGCGGTATTCGTACAAGCGCCTTGAGACCCTTGCGGGTGAGTAGTGTGCTATACAAGTGTCAATTTACATTTACATTTTTAATCTGCGATTCACCAGCAATATCAGTGAAAAAAGCGTATGTTACTTAGACCTAGAGGTATTTGTTGAGAATGATAGTCTCCAAACCCGACTATATAGGAAACCAACGGCGGGCAATGCCGTGCTACACGCGGCAAGCCACCACCCTAGGAGTCTAATTCAAAACGTACCATATGGTGAATTTTTGCGCCTCAAAAGAAACTGCACAGCTGAGAAAGATTTCCAGAATGCTAAACAAGATGCAAAGAATAGGTTCCTGGCTAGGGGCTATTCGAAAGGCATTCTACAACAGGCAGCTGTGAAGGCATCAGCAATTAATAGCAGGGACCTCCTAGTGGTGCAGGAGGCGAAGCCAGAAGGTGATCAGGTGAGAATGATCACCACATTCAATAATAAATCAGGTGATTTAGTCCACACATTTAAAAAGAACTGGCACATCTTACATACAGATAATATCGTAAAGAGACATCTGTCAGATAGACCCATGATCACATATCGTCGATGCCAGTCCCTTTCAGATCATCTGATTCACAGCCATTTCTCCCCCCAAACGAAAACCCCGGTCATCAATAGTATACAGGGGTTCTATCCATGCTTGCGCTGTAAAGCCTGCAAGTATAGTAAAAAAGTTAAAGAATATCCAGGAAGAACAGGAGATGAGAAACAGAATAGAACAATCACCAAACACCTCAATTGCAACTCAGAATACACAATTTATTGCTTAGAGTGCCCTTGTAAGAAGCGTTACATAGGTAGCACCATTAACCCCACTAAACTGAGGATCTTAGAGCATATGAGGGCTATTGCGAATAAGGACAAAGCATATACGGTAGCCCGTCATTTTGCGAAATTCCACGGCAGCGATAGGAATATTCTCAGTTTTTACTGTATAGACCAAATTAGTCGTTCAGAACGTGGTGGGAACAGGGAAAAGATACTCCGCATCGCAGAATCAAGGTACATCATTGACCTCAAAACCATGACACCTTGGGGTCTGAATAATGATGAGGAGATGTGGGTATACCTGTAGGCACAAAAGAGTTGCTCTTCTTTCTTTCAGAACTGTTAACGAGTAACATCAATTATTTTTACTGTACTGCAATAACTCCTAAAAATGTGACACTGTGCAATGTTTATGATAGATTTTTCACATATACAAGTTAAAAATAAAGCCCATTCAGGACGCAATAATGAGTCCCAGAATTAGATATTGAGGCAATGTGGCCTCGTACGAATCGGCAAGGGGATACACCCCGTGATATGAAAAAGAATGATTTAAGAACTGAATAACCAAATGGCGAAACGATGGGACAATGTAAATATGTGATGAATTTTATGCAATGGAGCTTGCACATGAATAATGATATGTTTGTTGCTGTCATGGTTTTTAATTTGCACTAGAGCACTTTATATTCGCCTTTTTAAACATTGTGAGAGATGTAAAATAAGACACTTCAAAATGGCCACCATGTTTACCAAAGTTGACCATCATCTATTTTGCTGCACATTTGCAATGCAAGGTGGGGTTTAAAATGGCGATCATTGTAAGGCACAAACTGACACTGACGAAGCTCATAGCGAAACGCGTCTGTCAGGGGTGAAGGGGGTTTGAAATAAACATTTTTGTAATCGATATCCGTGTGCTTGCCGTTTATCGACCGAGAACTGGTGGATTGTGCTATTATATATATATATATATATATATATATATATATATATATATATATATATATATATATATCTCCTTGTAGATTCTGCATATGGCGTGCTTACACAACAGAATAACGGACCACTACGCAGCAAGTAAATATTTCAGGAAGTTTTATTTTCTCTTCTCACGATCCTTCTCTGGCATGATGTGTTTCAGTTACCACGTAACCTTGATCACATAGCGACAATGCAGTAACCTTCCACATTAAATACTTAATTTTTGCAACCATTTGCACCACGTGGTGATAACAAGTGAAGAAATACTGTTTAGGACAATACATTTTTCTTTCTTGTGTATGCTTTACAAAATTCCATTTTGTTGTATATTCTCAATGGCATTGACAATTGATAGTTGTTGTTTCGACAAGCCGTTCTTCATGAATGTGCAAAATATATGCCATAAATATTAAATAAGCAATAAATATGATCAAATGCAATTTCATGATATTTACATTATTTAAAACAATCTAAAATTCATTTCATTTTAGAGAATTAAATATAGCAGCTTTAAATGCTAAACAACCACTCTACTGTTGTGCAAACTTGCGCCTTGGTTCGTTTTAAATTTCTAAAATACCAAATTATTAAAGAATAACAGCATAAAATGCTTTAAAACCAGAAATGTGCAAAATTACGCAGATACAGTACATAGAGGAACCTCCTCCTATATGTGCCAAAAATTGCCTCTCGACAACTGTCCTCAACACCAAAAAATTAATATAGCATACTCAATATTCTGGGTCCAAGCCAGGGCCCAAAACCACATATGTTATCTGTATTTAGTCCAAAAAAATGCTCTGTGCATATACAAATAATGGATAAAATGTAAGTGTATTTAAAATTTCTTAGGAAATGAGAGATTGGCTTCTGCATTTGCATAAAAAAATCTGATTTCATTATTGCCGTATTCTACTATGTACTTATTAGTTTTCATAGGAACGTGTGCAAGTCTTCCGTGTTATTTAGTCCATTTGGAGACTTACTATTCAGATTTAAAATATATTTCGTCTCCAGCTGCCTTTAAAGCTTTTCCCTGTCCCCACCTATATATCAAGGAAGACCGAAATGCATCAGGGAATATAACAAATGCCAGCGCGCTTTTAAAGAAATGCAAGTTGTGTGCGGCTCATTTCCTTCTCGCTGAGAGGGTTTGTTTCATATATATATATATATATATGTTTCACTATTTTAAATAATTTAGCTTACCTTTCAGTGCTCGGTGGTTGCATGATGACCACATTATAAAAGACTGATGTGCACTCACTTTAAGACAAGGAAGTAAAATTTGCCAACGATGTGTGAAGTTGAGTGTATCGTGGTGAAAGGCTTTGCATCTCTGGAGAATACACTATGTATTGGCATGTGAACAAAAACAATGTTAACCATGAGTCTGCTAAACTCTTACTATGCGGCCAATTAGGATGGCGGTTAATCCGCATCCCCCGGGCCGGCGGAAGCCACCGCCGGCCTGGAGGATGCGGATTCACCATTGCAGCCACATACAACTTCCACCGCCAGATTAGGATGGCAGTGGGATTGCGGTTGGACCAGCGGCGTACGGCAGGTCCGTCCGCTGCTGATCCGCAGGATGGGGAGGGCTATTTGATGACGGTGTCTGCAAGACACTGTTAGCCAAATTAGGATGTTCACGGAGACATGCTTTTCCGCAGTGGCTTTTCCTCCGTGGAAAAGCATGTGGACTTTGGCGTTTGGGGGCCCGTTGCGGGCCCCGAGGGTGTCGGGGGGTGGGAGGTGCACATGGGGGGTACCTATGGTACCCCCAACATTTACATGCACAAAGCAGCAGGCACCGCGCCGCGGTGCCTGCCGCTTTGTGCATGTAAATGTAATACATGCATGTTTAACATTGCGGCGGGTGCTGCTTGAAGCAGCACCCGCCGCAATGTTAAAAATACAGCATGTGACCGCCAGGGTGGCGGTCACATCCTAATTTGCACGGAGGGACCACCGCTGCCCATGCGGACGGTCCCTCCACCTCTGGGGTGGCGTCCGTCCACCATCCTAATCGGCCCCATAGTTTGGAAATGATGGTGGACATTTGAAATTATTGGGTAATTATTTCCCTCTGATTGATATTTTCCTCGTTAGGGAATTGAGACATTTTGTTGCTCCAGCAAAGACCTGCATTTAATATCTTGAAAAAACTATGGTGATATGGTGATTTGTGTCTCTTAAAATCATATTTGAAAAAGGTTGATAAAAACAGAAAGGTAGTTTTAGGATTTAAGTGGTGTTTGCAAGATACTTAAAGTACTGATTCTTAATTACTTTACAGGAGTATAGACTTACATTTTTGATGCACGTTATTCGCATCCTAGTTGTACTTGCAGTAATGGAAAGCACCCTCTTAACTTTTAAACACAGTTGATATAATGTATTTAGGGTAGTTATGGGTGTTAAGTCACAAGGTTGGTTGGTACTAATTCAAGCTACATAATTAATGTTCATATATTTGATATATTACATTCTAATGAAAAACAACTTTGAATGTATATCAGCACCGGAGAACATGTACTTGCAAATTGGAAGGCAGCTTCCTACTCTGAGGAAGAATTAAGCATTTGTAAAGGGATAAAATAACATTGACTAAATAAATATTATTAACTTTCCTGTCTTCAGGAATAGCATTGTTCAACTTTAACTGAAAGAATAATATTTCCACAGAAAGTGATAGATGATTCAGTATAGTGATTGGGTTCTAAAGATATTCATCTTGCATTAACTATCCACTACAACCCATGGATGTCAGCGACAAGCAGAGTGAGTTGCAACATAGTCTGTCTCCCTCTTATTCCCATTCCATTTGCCCTGGCCCTAAGGTTAACTAAAATATCTGTAATGTGCATGGTTGACTGTGGATACTGAGGAGTGTGAAAACAAACATCGCTCCTTTTGGGTCCAAACTAAAAGGTCTGTATTTTCTGATACTGAGACCACTAATAAATTATATACATTGAGATTAAGATAGATGTTCTTTTCTGGTGACCGTCAAAAGCAGGCATTCACTTTAATGCATTTAAATAGGGCATAAATGGAAGAACCTTATCAGCAAAACATTCTACAGGTACATTTCTTGTAAAACATACCATGTTATGTTATGTTATGTTTTGTTAAAGAAGCTTGTATAGCGCACAGCTGCCCCAGCAAAGGGGAGTCCCGGCGCTTTCAGCTACAAAGTAAGAGGGGCACAGTGACCGGAAACAAAGCAGCAGCCAGAAATACCAAGGTTAGGCTAAAGGAAAGAGGAAAGTCTTGACAGCTTTTCTAAAGGCGAGTAAACAATCCATACCACGGATCTGCTCCGGCAAAGAGTTCCACAGTCTGGCTGCCAGATAGCGGAAGGAACGCCCTCTCGCCCTGCTACGCTTAACCCGAGGGACATCGACCAATTGCTGATCTGCCGACCGTAACCTGTGTTTGGGGACATAGAGAGTGAGCAACTTGCTCAGCAGACTAGGGCGGGCTGATTTCACAATTTTAAAAGAAAGACACAGTGCCTTAAATTGAATCCTACTCTTCATAGGGAGATAATGCAGTTTATGAATAGTGTCAGCAGCTGAGCAGAATCGTGAAAGGCCTACAAGCACTCTTGCGGCGGCATTTTGGACGCATTGTTGCCGACATATTTCGGCCTTATTAGTCCCAAGCAAAAGAGAGCTGGCATAGTCAAGGCGTGAGAGAATAGTAGCCTGTATAACCAGCTGACGTGTAGTAGGATCTAAAAATTTCAGAAGGGGCTAGAAACCCCGTAGCAGGCCGGGACAAGTACCGGCAACTTTCCCAGTGTGATCCCGAAAGCTAAGGGAAGCGTCCATCCAGACCCCAAGATTTTTGAGCAAGGTCGTTGGTGTGGGGGCTGCACCCAGAGCGGTTGGCCACCATAATTCATTCCAAAGATTAACATTCTTCCCAACCAACAAAACCTCAGTTTTGTTGGCATTGAGTTGCAAATTATTATTATTATTATTATTCTGAGTTTTGTATAGCGCCTAGTTACCATTAGGCATCCCAGCGCTCACCAGAGAATGAAACTACCAGAATAGTGCGGAAGTTAAGCAGAGAACAAAAAAGTTTTAAAAAGTTTGCGGAACCGAAGAAGGCTAGCTTCCGAACATAGATGTAGGGGAAGAGAGTTCCACAGGGTGGCCACGTTTATAGAAAACCTTCTGCCACCAGTTCTTGCCTTCCTCACCCTCCCTACCTGCAGAAGATGTTGATGGTCGGATCGGAGAGAGCGAGGGGCCTTATAAGGCTGAACCATCTCCCCCAGAATAGGTGGACCTACCCCCTGCAGGAATTTATGAGCGATACAGAGTGACTTAAACTTCACCCTGTCCCTCACAGGGAGCCAATGCAGCGCCTTCAGCGCGGGGCGAGCAGACTGATGCCTGGGGAGACCTGTCAAGAGCCTGGCGGCCGCATTCTGCACTTGCTGTAGTTTGTTCAAGGTGGCTTCTGGGGCACCCAGGAACAGCGCGTTGCTGAAATCCAGCCGCGAGATGATAAGCCCCTGGATGAGAAGTCTCCTAGTGGCCGCTGGAAGCAGAGGTAGAATCTTCCGAGCTGAGCGGAGCAGGCCAAAACACACGCCAGCAGTCTTTTTAGCATGGGTTTTAAATGAAAGGTCCTGCTCAAGCCACACCCCCAGGCTCTTAATCTCCTGCTTGGGAGTGGGTGCTGGTCCAAGGCAATCGGGCCAGCTGCTGGGGGACAGAGATGGAAAAGAGTTCCCCAGCAGCATCAGCTCAGTCTTGGAGCCATTGAGCTTTAGTGCTGAGCTGCACATCCATGTATAGATCTTCTCCAAACACGAGTGCAGCCGGTCAGGATGGTGAGCCGACTGGGAAAGGCCTACCACCAGCTGAGTATCATCAGCATAACTGATGATTTTAATACCCAGCGGCAGTACCACACTCTCCAGGGGGGCCATGTAGACGTTGAATAAAGTAGGGCTCAATGAAGAGCCCTGTGGCACACCACACTGGAGAGGGATTGAAGATGATTTTTCATGGCCTTCCCACACCTCGAATGTACGTCCTTCCAAGAAGGAAGCAAACCACTCAAGGGCCAGACCAGTGACCCCCAACCCCGCCAGCCGTTGGAGAAGCACCTGATGGTCCACGGTGTCGAAAGCAGCACTGAGGTCCAGGAGGATCACTGCCACTGATCCCCCCGAATCCAAAATGCTCCTAGCATTCTCCACGACCGCCAGCAGGGCGGTGTCGGTCCCCTGACCAGGGCGAAAACCCGTTTGGGAGTCGCCTAAGAGGGAGTTGGCCTCCAAGAAGTCCGACAAGCGGCAATTCACCACCTTCTCCGCCACCTTACTAAGGCCCGGCAGCAGGGAGATAGGCCTAAAGTTGGCAAGGTCGGCGGGGTCCAAATTAGGCTTCTTTAAAAGAGCCTTAACCACCGCCCCTTTCCAACTAGGGGGTACTACCCCTTGAGTGAGGGACAAGTTTATAAGGTCCGTCACTGGGCCGCCGATAGTATAGGCCACCTGTTTAAGGCAAACAGTTGGAAGCCATCTGGCGAGCCACAGCCCTCATCCCATCTCTAACCTAGAGGCGTTAGGAGCGGAAACTTCCGCCAGGGTGACAACCAGCTGTGTGTCGTTGGCATATGAGACCATCACAATGTCCCATTGCCTGGCGACCGCAGCCAGGGGTTGAACATAAAGGTTAAACAACACCGGACTCAAAGCTGAGCCCTGGGGTACACCCTGCTCAATACGATGGGCTTGGGAGAGAAACGGAGGAGCGGGCACTCTAACAGATCTCTCCGTCAGAAAACAACTACTTATGTGAATAACTCCCTACTTTTAATGGTACGATTTACAACAGTAACATTTCCCAATTGTTAGAGGCCTCCAGGTTGTAAACAACTTGGACATTGTAACTGTACCTTGGCCAATAACTTAGTGGGAGTGTCATTCTTCTTTGATAATATCACTTAATTGTGTGGCATGTCACAATCCTTTTTGAAGAATCTCAAAAAGTCTGTTGATGTTACTATTCAGTATGTCAAATGCAAATTGTCTTTGCTCACAGATTGGACAATAACATGGTTGTTGATATTTTGGAACATATACACATTTTGTCAAATCAGGAAAAAACATCATTGTCTTAGGCAAATGAAAGTCTTCAGTGATTTTTGCCCAGAAGTGAGAAAATGTTTAGCTTGATGTGCTGAAGTAGTAAAGGTCACTGAATTTCTACAAATGATGTCCGTGTCTCTTCTTGTTATATTTTATGAGGCAAAATGCATAAATAGGACATTCTATGAACCATGGCAACCAGAGACAAATGGAAGTCAGAGTCTTTGTTGTGGGCTTAGATTTCCTTGCTCTTCCATACTAGCTAGGGGACTGCATCCTGAACTTTTCAGACATCTGCAGGGGATATCTGTCAGAATTTACAGAGAAACAGATCAAACATATGAACTAAACATATTCAATTTGAGGAGGTTTGAACAAGAATTTGCTTGTTGGAGTGAATAAGCCAGCATACCATCAGAATGATATTGTTACTTTGTGAAAGACAGGCTCAAGACTTGGGATCTTAGAATTTGGCAGATGGGTACTTCATCACAAATGTGACTGGAATCATTTTTGCCTTATTACAAGTGCCACTGGATAAAATGCATTTGTAATAAGGCAGACAAGATATCCATCATACTTGGAACAGCAACTCTAGTTTCTGGGCACCAGTAGAAATCATGAGTAATTTAGTCTTTTTTAATCCAGTGGGGCATTTTTCTTCAGATGTAGTCTTCCCTTGCCAATTAATGTACTGAGGAGGTGGTGGTGATGTGCCAGTCTTATCCTCTGCTATAGCCAATGACTTCACCCACCAATTCCTGTCTAGTTACCCTGTTGCCCTCTGCTCTGTAGCACTTTCTCTTCATTTTATTTTAACAATGCCCAGTCCCTTCTTCCATCAGCACTCCACTTCACCTTTAGATGAAGTATTTTCCCTCTGTCAGAGTCAAGAACTGAAGTTGAGAAGTCTCTGAGGGCCATGGCAATACATGAGTGTAGATCTGAGAGAAGATTGGGCCAGCCCAAATTGGCATCTTAAATTCAAAAGTGATTATAAGAAGGCAGCCTCATTATTCTTTAAACAGTGCATTACCCCCTTCAAAATAAATAATTCATAGTAACTGGCCACTTGTTGACAACACCTCTTCCTTCTCACCCTTGACATTACTGGCTGGATTACAACTGTCCGACGGGCTCTCAACGCCCGTTGCAAGCCGGCCGGAATGACCGGCTGGTGTACCTTATAACTGCCTATATCTTAATTAGCCAGTCAGAAAGTAAACCGAGGAGCCGAGTACGATGCAGCTCGGAAGGCCCCAAACACTGGTCGGAGCCTTCCGAGCTGCATCGCAATCAGACCCTCAACAGTTCCATAGTGAATTGAAGTCTTTACATGTCAGTTGCACAATGGTTTAATAAAGTGGCCGCTCAGGTTTAATGTTTGTATTTCTGCATTTCTTTACTGGGCATATCCTGCACATTTAAACTCACGTTGATCCTCATTAATTTTATGTTTATGCTTCCTTTATCTTCAGAGCTGATTTCCAACTTTTATGCCTTCGCGATCAGTCCCTCAAGCTGGCCAAACCAAGGTAGCTATGCTCTGGCTAAGGTCTGAGCCTAGAATTGTTCTCTACATTGTCCTTTAAAATGGAAGCGCAGCATGCTATGAGCCACATGTAGGTATTAGGAATGTGGATCTGACACTGTCCTTGGTTTCGATGTTATGCTTTTTGAAATTAAACTTTTGTTACCATGATGTGAGAATTGTAAGGGGAGGTCAGGTAGTGGGCAGAGGCATTGTAAACTCAGCTGTTTAATAATGGTTTTCTTCTCAATGATAGGAATCTAAAGACAACTTCGATAAGTTAGAGAAACCAAGGCCAACCAACGAGAAATAGTATTCTAGCCTTATCAAATACTGCAGGCATTTTAGCAGGAATGTTTTAAGAACCCTGGTAAAGACATGAGAATATAAAAACATGGTAGCTTCAAGGTGGCTCCGTGGGGAAAATGAAAATGATAAAAAAAAAATTCAAACAATCCAGAATGCCAAGTTCACAGAGTAGGAGGGCGAAGTGATGGCGATAGAATTTTAGGGATAAAGATTCAAAGGGCAGATTTACAAGCCCCTTGCTACAACTTTACGCCGCTGTTTTGTCACTTCTGTGACGCATCAGCATCATAAACAATGTGTCACGATGCAACATATTTACAACATGACGCATCTAGAGAGATGCGTCACGTTGTAAAGCCCTGCGCTACATTATACCTGCCTCAGGTATAATGTATGCAGGGTTGGTGTTCCGACGCAATAAAGCCTCAGAAAAGTGCCACAGTGAAATCTAAAAGATTTCATGGAGTCACTTTTATGACGCCACTGCGTCAAAACCTTGCACCTGCTTGAAGCAGCATGATAGGAATAGGCATTCCTGACCATTGCTGGAGTTGCGTCATGCTTGTGACACGACTCTAGCAATGTGCTGCCCTTACTCCAAAAGTTGCGTCATACATGTCTATCCTTGCGCCTTGGTGCGCTGCTTCGTAAATGCAACGCATCCATGGTGGTGCAAGGTTTTTTTATGTGTTGCAAATTAACTGGCGCACCTCTGCTAATATGTAGAGATGAGCAAGTTCCTGTAAATCTGCCCTCCAATGCTAAAAAAAACCAAAAGGGTTTACATTATTCTCGAGATGAGAGTATTTTTCAGTACTATTCTATTTTAGGTGTAGAACTTCAGAAAGAACATGAAGATTCCGAGCAAACTGCTCGCATGCAAAATTAAAATAATTAAAGCACTACAGTAGTATGATGGAAAGGGAGTCACTAGTTTCATTAACTCGAGGAACATAACGGCATGAATTAGGGCTCTGAATTAAAATAATATATTATACGGAGTAGTGCATAATATGGGACAGGGTTGGACTGCCTGAAATAGTTTTTCCCACTTGCATTAAATATTAAATTGCAACGGGAAAATATTTTTTTCCTGAAAAAACTAAACACGTCTAATGTGTCTATGCTGTTGCCATTTTTCATATCGCTGTGGCTTTAAGCCACGTTAGGGGTTTTGATGACCTTTAGGAAAATTACTCTTACCTTTACCTCGTGCTTTTAAAAAAGATATACAACCGAGGCCCACGGTGGCCTGAGACCACATCGCATTTGTTCAATTTTGACGGCTCTCATAAGTGTCCTTTTTATCTTATTTCTTTAGTTTTTTATGTATTGCTCGCATATATAGGTTCTGGCCTTCATAGATCAATCTCGGACACCCACGATTTTAAAATCACATTGCCGTGTATTTTCCATCTTTCTAGCTCACATTCCCTCCTTTCTGATTCCGTTCTTGTCTTCACATGCTCAGTCCCATGCAGTACCTCTGACGCATAGGCAATGTTCATATTAATCTTCTGAGATATCACCGATTTGAGCCCGGTTTTCCCCCGATGGGACTTTGCAAAGGGATACGCTCTGATAATGAAAATAAAAAAATAAAAAAAATAGATCAAAAGAAAAAGTGCTTATGTTGCAAAAACTAATGATAAAAGAAGAAAAAAAACGACAATAACAAGTTCTTGGAGCTTAATACTCGCATCAAATTACAATGAACTCCCTGGTGCCAAACAAGCGACAATTTAGGAATAGGAATTTCCTCTCACTTCGTTTGCATGCCACTGTGCAACCTTTACACATAGTTTACATCGTACATGATCATCATTACAGCCCTGATGAATGATGCACTCGAGCATTAATCAAACATTAATCATGTTTTTAATTAGTAATCAATACAATGAGCTGCAAAGACTACAGCATGCATGCAAAGCATCTCCGAACTTCCCTAGATACAAATAAATGCTAATCAACGCTAATGAACATTATCGCTATATACAAGTGGCTCAGAGTTTTATCGTCTCTAACATGGATAAGAATGACACATTCAACTTATTAGGTGTCATTTTAGTAGCAAAGTGTTTAGACTTGTAAAGAAAATCAAAATCATGTTATACCTATTTAAAAATAAATCATTTAATGGATACTGGCTGACCAGTCTACCTCACACACTTCACATCAACCTGGTGAACACATGATAATGATAGCTGCAAAATAGCTTTAGACCTAAAGCAAACAAATCATACATAACACTGGACATGAAATATAGCGCTGAATTATGAATTAATAACATATGCATTTGCATTGCATGCTTTTACCATGCATCCCTTACCACGCAGATTCTTTATCACACATTGCCTTTACAACTCAAGGCATGCATATGCCTTTGCCATGCATGCCTTTACAACACAAGGAAAGTATGTATAAGGTAAGTAAAATCATATATATATATATTACCTACTGGCGGTCACCAGTAGGTAGTTATAGTTAGGACCTAGTTTTCGACAGGAAATCTGCAACATTCTATTTGGAATAACTTTGGTGCTGGTTGACGAATCTTTGCGAAATTCTCAATGAAGATCGGGCGCTCTGCTCCTTCCCTGAAAGTTTCGGGGTGATTCGTGAAGCGGGGGCCGGGAAAAAAGGAGGGTCCCAAAACGTGTTTTCCCCATGCAATTTTCCATAGGGACCTTCAGACACAGCTACAGCCCGAACTGCTGAAAGGAATTACACCAAATTTGGCAAAAAGGTAGAGTTTGGTTCACAGATCACACTTTTTGTTAAATGGTGTAAATCCATTCAGTAGTTCCTGAGAAAATCAAAAGTAAAATCATAGATATATATAGACGAAGAACGGTAGGCGTACAGTACGCGTACCCACCCAAGCACGGGCTTTATGCTAATTTGCTGTCAACACTCCAAACCAGGAAGTGTTGGCAGCCATCTTGTACCTCGGTGGAACTGAGGCACAAGAAAACGTAAAAAGAAATGGAAAAAACACAAAAAGGGTGCAGGGTAGAAACACCCTGACCCCCTAGGCCTGCTTCGGGGGTCCCAAAAGGACCCTCAAGGCCCCCAGGGCCCCCCCAAAAACAGAAGTGGGGCTACACAGCCCCCTTCTTAAATCCAAAATAAATTTTAAAAAAAGGGATCGGGGAGGAGCCCACGCCCCCTCCCTGCACCACTCTGCAAATGCGCCCCAGCGCGTTTGCAGAGGGGGAAGTAGTTTCCCTTGAATACTGGGGTCCCTGGGGCGTGGCCTCATTACACCTCTCTGCAACGCAGCACCCTGGTGCATACTGGAGGTTCCTGGTGGGCTAGTTGGCCTACAGGGACCCCCAGTATTCAAGGGGATTTAGTTCCCACTCTGGAAATGCGCCAGGGGGCTGCGTTGCAGAGAGGTGTAATGAGGCCACGCCCCTTTTTACACCTCTCTGCCACGCAGCCCCCTTTGGCGCATACTGGAGGTTCCTGGTGGGCTAGTTGGCCCCCAGGGATCACCAGTATGCAAGGGGATTTAGTTCCCCCTCTGGAACGAGCCAGGGGGCTGCTTTGCACAGAGGTGTAATGAGGCCACCTCCCTTTTTACATCTCTCTGCAACGCAGCCCCCTGCCGCATACTGGAGGTTCCTGGTGGGCTAGTTGGCTCCCAGGCACCCCCAGTATTCAAGGGGATTTAGTTCCCACTCTGGAAACGTGCCAGGGGGCTGCGTTGCAGAGAGGTTTTATGTGGCCACGCCCGTTTATACACCTCTCTGCAACGCAGTCCCCTGGCACAAACTGGAGGTTCCTGGTGGGCTAGTTGGCCACCAGGGTCCCCGAGTATGCAAGGGGACTTAATCCCCCAACTTATAATGCACTACGGGGTGCATTTGCACAGTGGTGAAGGTAGGGGGCGGAGCTTGAGGTGATATGTGTGCATTTTGTTTCGCATGAAGAAAAAGGAGTGAGATACACTCTTTGGCCCTTGTGCACTTTGGCTTTTGCACATTTGTTTTAGAGAGTCCCAGTGGGGACCCACCCAGAGGGCACAGTAAGTGCTCATGCCTACAGTTCATCACAGCTGCACAGCAATTAGTGGCAGCTGCAACATTCAGGCCTGCTCAATTGCGCACTTTGAGATATTGCTGTGTTGGCAGCCAAGCCCTGAAATTCTGGACAAAGGGCTGTTAGGGCCCAGGTGAAAGACCAGATGGCCTAGGGTCATTGTGGGTGAGATTGGTAGAGTGCCAGGCTCTAAAAAGCTGCACAATGTGTTGTATGCCTCATGTGATTGCATAATGTGATTTATGTGATGTGATTTATGCACCCTGATTTATACCTCTAATGATGTTTAGGGTTTTGAGGTTATTGCATACTGTGTGTATGCTGGTGAGGCCTAATGTGTTTATGCTGATTAGGTTTGGGCCTAATGTGGTTATGCTTAATTTCATGCTATGATATTTTAGGAGGCTGTCTAATGCTAATATGATAATGCTTAGGTCCTTATTGTGCCAATAGTTACTGGTGTTGTTTTATATTCACTTACCTATTCTAATGGTTCTGACAGTGGCCCGATGGGCCCTGTCCTGTATATAATCCCCTGTGAATATTTCTAGGGCCAGTTGGCCCAGTGTAAATGTGTGATTATGTTTCTAATGTGTTTAAGGTAATACAAAGGCTATATTTTGATGTAACCTATTGTGGAGCTCCTTTTGTGGTGTGCCTAGTGTGTTGCTGCTGTGTTTGTGTGTTGCGCAAAACCTTTACACATTGTCTCTGGGATAAGCCTGACTGCTCCTGCCAAGCTACCAAGGGTGTGAGCTGGGGTTATCTTCAGCGTGTAACTCCCTTGCCCTGACGAGAGTGGTGATTTCTGCCTGCTTTGGCGCAAGCCCTAGCCAACCAGAAATCCCATTTCTAACAACGTCCCTGAAACCTATCTTTTTTTCAAATAATTTCTAAAGTTTTTTTTAAAGAAAATTTCTAACTATGATGTCCCTGAAACCTTTGTTTTTTTCAGTGAGTTTTTGTAAGGTTTTTTAAATGCTCATTTCTAACTATGCCTACAGGGGTAGGAAATGTGCAGAAAGAGGAAGAAAGGCACAGAAAGAAGCAAGATAAATACAGAATGAGGCAATAGAAGTCCAGAAAGAGGAAGAAAGGTGCAGAAAGATGCAAGAGATATGCAGAAAGAAAAAAACAGAGGTGCAGAAAGAGGCCTTGTTGTAAAGTCATCCTTTGCCCTGGGCACCCCCCAACATTTTGCTGACTTCTACTGGTGGTAGCCGACTGACGATGGGCTCAGCCTAACTAGGCCCGGAGCCAGTGCTATGCTCAAATACACTTAGAATATAGTGAAAAGACCTACATATACTAGGGTACACTATGGGTTGGGGTACCCCTGTGATTGGCATGACCTCCCCTGTAAAGCCCTAGTACATAACAGGATAGGGGGATTAAAATTACCTCTAAGTCCCTAGCATATAATAAGGCAAGGCAGTTTAGAGGACAGCAGCCCATTTCTGCACTTGCATGTGTGCACTGCTCAGCCTGATGTCAGTTTAACAGTAGCCCTGTGTGTGCAGAAAGAGGAAAGCGAGGTGTAGAAAGAGGCAAGAGAAGTACAGAAGAAGCAACAGAGGTGCAGCAAGAGGGAAGAGGGTTGCAGAAAGAGGCAAGAGAAGAGCAGAAAGAAGCAACAGAGGTACAAAAGAGACAAGAGAAGTTCAGAAAGAGGCAGCAGAGGTGCAGAAACAGGCAGAAGAGGTACAGAAAGATGGAACAGGGGTGTAGGAGAGAAAAGGGTAGCTAAAGAGGGGTGCAGACATTTGCAAGAGAGATGCCGAAAGAATCAAGAGCCGTGCAGTAAAAAAACAACCGAAGAGTAGAAGGAGGCAAGAGGGGAACAGAAAGAGATAAAAGAAGAGCAGAAACAAGTAAAAGAGATGCAGAAAGAGGCTAGAGGGGTGCAGAAAGAGGCAAAAGAGGTGCACAAAGAGGAATGACTGGTGCAGAAAGAGGCAAGAGGAGTGCAGAAAAAAACAACAGAGGTGCAGAAAGAACCAAGAGCAGTGCAGAAAGAACTAACAGAGGTGCAGAAAGAGGTAAGAGTGGTGCAGAAAGAGGCAAGAGAAGTGCAGAAAGAAGCAAAAGAGATGTAGAAAGAGGCAAGAGAAGTTCGGAAACAGACGGCAGAGGTGCAGAAACAGGCAGAAGAGGTATAGACAGAGGGAACAGGGGTGCATAAAGAGAGAAGAGGGGTGCCAACAGAGGCAAGCAGGGTGCAGAAAGAAACAAGAGACATGCAGGAAAAGGGAAGAAGGGTGCAGAAAGCAGCATGGGGTTGCAGAAAGAAGGAAGAGAAGTGCAGAAAGAAGCAACACATGTACAGAAAGAGGCAAGTGTGGTGCAGAAAGAGAGAAGAGAGGTGTAGAAAGAGGCAAGAGAGTTCCACAAGGAGGGAATAGGGATGTGGAAGAGGCAACAGGGGTGCAGAATGAAGCAAGTGAGGTGCGGAAAGAGGCACAAAGGGTGCAGAAAGAGGCAAGAAAAGTGCAGAAAGAAGCAACACATTTACAGAAAGAGGCAAGCGTGGTGCAGAAAGAGAGAAGAGAGGTGTAGAAAGAGGCAAGAGAGTTCCACAAAGAGGGAAGAGGGATGTGGAAGAGGCAACAGGGGTCCAGAAAGAAGCAAGTGAGGTGCGGAACCAAGCACGGGAAGTGCAGAAAGAAGCAAAAGGGCTACAGAAGGAGGCAAGAGAAGTGCAGAAAGAGGCAAGAGAGTTGCAGAAACAGGCAGAAGAGGTACATAAATAGTGAACAGGTTTGCAGACAGAGGCATGAGAGGTGCATACACAGGTAAGAGGGTGTAGAAAGTGACAAGAGGTTTGCAGAATTTTGCAAAAGAGGTACAGAAAGAAGCAAGAGCAGTGCAAAAGATTTAATGGAGGTGCAAAAAGAGGCACGTGAGGTACAGAAGAAGGCAAAAGGGGTGCAGAAAAAGGGAACAGGTGGACAGACTGAGGCAAGAGAGGTGCAGAACGAGGGAAGAGGGGTGCAGAAAAAGGCAAGAGGGATGCAGAAATTTGGAAGAGAGGTGCAGAAAGAAGCACGCTCAGTGCAGAAAGAACCAACAGAAGTGTAGAAAGAGGCAAGAGGGGTACAGAAAGAGGCAAGTGAAGTGTAGAACAGAGCAATAGAGATGCAGAAAGAATTAACAGAGGTGCAAAAAGTGGCAAGAGGGTGCAGAAAGGGTGAGGAGAGGTACAGAAAGAGGCAAGAGGGGTACAGAAAGAGGCAAGAGGGGTACAGAAAGAAGGAGGAAAACTGCAGAAAGAAGCAACAGAGGTTCTGAAAGAGGCAAGAAGGGTGCATAAAGAGACAAGAGAGGTACAGAAAGAGGCAAGAGTGGTGCAGAAAGAGGGAAGCGAGGTGTAGAAAGAGGCAGGAGAGTTGCGCAAATAGGGAAGCGGGGGTACAGAAACAAGCAAAAGGGGTGCAGAAAGAAGCAAATGAGGAGCAGAAAGAGGCACGAAAGGTACAAAAACAGGCAAGAGAAGTGTTGAAAGAGGCAAGAGCGGTTCAGAAAGAGGCAAGCAAACTGAAGAAAGAGGCAAGACAGTTGCAGAAAGAGGCAAGTGGGCTGTAGAAGGAGGTAAGAGAACTGCAGCAAGAGGCAAGAGAGTTGCAGAAACAGGCTAAAGGCGTACATAAACAGGTAACAGGTGAGCAGACTGAGGCAAGAGAGGTGCAGAGAGAAGCACGAGAAGTGCAGAAGCAAGAAACATAGGTGTAGAAAGAGGCAATGAATGTGCAGAAAGAAACAACAGAGGTGCACAAAGAGGCAAGAGAAGTGTAGAAAGAGAGGTGCTGAAGCAGGCAGGAGAGGTACAGCAAGAAGGAACAGGGGTACAGAAAGAGGCAAGAGGGGTA
Organism: Lissotriton helveticus; assembly: GCF_964261635.1. Lineage (NCBI taxonomy): Eukaryota > Metazoa > Chordata > Amphibia > Caudata > Salamandridae > Lissotriton > Lissotriton helveticus. Next base: position 143,505 of record NW_027611923.1, read on the forward strand.
CAGGAAGAAGCAAGTGAGGTGCAGAAAAAGGCAACAGGGATGCAGAAAGAGGCAAGCAAGGTGCAGAAAGATGCAAGAGAGGTAGAAAAAGTAGAAGAGATGAGCATAAAGAGGCAAAAGAAGTGCAGAGAAAAATTGAACATTGCAGAAAGAAGCAATAGAAATGCAGAAAAAGGCAAGAGAGGCGCAGAAAAAAGCAGAGTGGTTTGCACATCAATAATACAAATTTAAAATCCACATTGAGCAATAGGTAACAAGTGACCATTCTAGTTATGCAAAGGGCCTTCCCCGCTGAAACACTTGCCACTGTGGTACTGTTTGAGCCGTTTGAGCTAGAAACAAGGCTTTTTTTGTTCAAATCTTCCAATTAGGCAGCAGATGATGGATTATGCGGCTAATGTGCAAAATGTATAATTGTGCGTAAGTTGGTGCCACCAGTCGCTTAATTCAAGTGGCCCTGCTCATACCTCTGACTTGGTCCAGAAGTGCTCCTCAGTAATTCATTCTTTTTTTGTCTCATTGAGTTTGTAATTTAGCTACTAAAAAAAAAAATAAGACTAAACCTGAAGTTACCACTCCACAACACAGACTACCATATCACATAATTACTCTCCATAACACATAATCCCACTCTACATAATTCCCATACTTTATATACCATATACTTTCTATCCACATAATTTCCCTGCACAACATACCACATAATTCCACTACAAACAAAGTAATCCACTCCACTCCCCAAAAAATTAGTAAAAAACTTTTAGATTAACAACGCCAATAGCTGTAACTCGTAAAAATGTGAGACCTATTACATTACAAATGCTTCTTTACTGGTAGTCACGTTTGCAGAGTGGTGGAAAAAGGGGGCTGGGCCTCCAACCAGCACTCAGGAATTCTGCTGCCTAGGACTTACAGGAGGGCTACTTGGCTGCCAAAGTCCCTCAGGAGTAAAGTGAACTTCATCCCCCAACCGGTACTGTCCCAGGAGCTGCACTTGCAGAGTGGTGGAGAAAGGTTAGCATGGTCTCCGAAGATCTCTCAGCAATCCTACTGTGTGGGACTTACTGGAGGTAACAGGAGGGGTAGTTGGCCCCCAAGGTGAACCTTGGGGGCCAATTACCCCCCTATTACCTCCAGTAAGTCCCACCCACCAGGATTGCTAATTTCTCATAGCAGGCCAAGCCCCCTTTCCCCACCACTCTGCAAACGCACTTCCTGGCAAGCTCTTGGATGAGGATTAAAGTCCCTTTCGCTTCTGATACCTCCAGTATGCCCCAGATAGTGGGATTGCTGAAAGGTGGATACAGGCCATGCCCCCTTTCTCCACCACTCCGTAAACACACCTCTTGGCACACTCAGGGTTGGGGGATTAAGTCCCCTTAAATCCTGAGGGTCACTGTGGGCCAACTAGCCCACCAGATACCTCCAGTAAGCCCCACACAGCTGGATAGCTGAAAGTTGTCCGAGGCCACGCCCCCTTTTACACCCCTCTGAGGTCCTCTTGTGTCCTGAGTACCTCAGGTCTAAAGCGGACTTCATCCCCCGAGTCCCACAAAGAATGTTTTAAAAACAGAAAAGGGGGTAGGGTAGGAATACCCTGACCTGGTAATTGTGTTCCTGCCCCCCCCCACTTACCCCAACAGGGCCAAAAAGCATTTTTTTTATTTTGCAGAGGGAACATGATGGAGCTGCAAATCTGTTGCAATTTTGTTTTAAGAAAACAAAGTTGGAGCTCCAGTGTTTGTTTACATTATAGCCCCTGGGTGGGCAAGGTCCAGGGGGCATGAACGTTTTTTTTAAAAGCAGGGGGTTTAATTATGTTCCAGGGACCACTACCTCAACTTGGCTCATTTTAATAATGTGGGTCTACTCAAACCCTCCTGAGCCCTCGGGGACCCCAACCTCACCGGAACTATAAATAAATTGACTTAGGGGCAATGCAGACCCCTCCCGAACCCTGGGACCACCATTTACCTGGGGCTAAATACAAAGAAATGGGAGATCTCATGGACCCCGCTGAACCCTGGTACCCACCATCTCTGCAGGGCTATAAAGAGATTGACTAGAGAGTGCCGCACAGACCCCCCTCAAACCCCAGGGGTGTATTAAATATGGAGAGTGAGGTTGGGCAAACCCTTCACGTCCTGGGACCATCACCTCCTCTCCTTTATTTAAAAAAAGGAGGGGGGCAATGCAGCCTGCCTTCAGGCCATTCTCATCCTGGGGGCTCGCCACCTCCCCAGAGTGACCCATGAAAAATGAAGGAGGAGGGCTGCTTGGCCCCCTCCTGGAGCCATACATGGCCTTGGGGACCACTAACGCCCAGAGCTGGCTTTTGCTATGTCCCAGGGTGCCACACAAGACATGGCTGTTTGCTTTTGCTTAGCAAGAGCTTTGACAGCTCCTGCCAAGCAAAAGAAAACATTCTGGCTCAGCAGCTGCAAGCTGTCAAAGTTCTCCCGCCTGCTGGAAGCAGAGACCTCATCTTTTCTTTCTCCTGCTCTCGACCATGGGGGCTGGGAATGAAATAAAACAATTGTCATTACATGGAGGGAGCTGTCTTTCCAGCAGCTCCTTCTGTTCAGGAGCAGAGCTGTTTCACATAGGAGGCCGGGAGCCAGCTGGGACCACAGGGGCCTTGAGGCCCCCGCAGTCCAGGGGAAAAGAACAGAAAGACGTAAAGTAAAGGTCAGAAAGCAGAGGAATATGACGGAATAAAGGTGAGAAACAATCAGAAAAAGGCAGAAATGAGCAGGAAGAGGTGGAATAGAGGTCAGCAAGGAGCAGAAAGCGGAAAAATAAAGGTGAGAAGTGAGTAGAAAGAGGCAGAATTAAGGTCAGTAATGATCAGAAAGAGGCAGATAAAAGGGGTGAAACGAGCAAAAAGAAGCAGAATATTGGTCAGAAACAAGCAGAAAGACGTCAAATAAAGGTCAGAAATGAGCAGTAAAAAGCAGAGTAGAGGTCAGAAACCAGTAGCAAGAGGCAGAATAAAGGTCAGAAACAATCGAAAAAAGGAAAAATAAAATTCAGGAGCTTGTAGAAAGAGGCAAAATAATGGGCAGAATTAACAGAAAGAGGCAAAACTGGGGTCAGAAGTGAGCAGCAAGAGGCAAAATAGAGGTTGGAAAGAAGCAGCAAGTGACAGATTAAAGGTCTGGAGCAAGCAGAAAGAGGCACATCAATGGGCAGAACGAGCAGAAAGAGGCAAAATAGAGGGAAGGAGCAAGCAGAGAAGAGGCAGAAGATTGAGCAGAAAACAAGCAGAGGAGACACAAAACCAAACACAGCAGAGTATAGCAGATTTCAGGCAAGATGGACAGGGCGCACGATCAAGACTGATATGCATATGGCTGCGTTCAAACTGGAATGGCAGGGGGAGCAAAAAAACGATTAATTTAGGCCTAGATCTCTCTACTGGGGTGAATGTATGACATTGTTCTGCATTATGTCCATAAATTGTTGTTTTTGCATTTGTCACCCCGAGTGGGATGGGTAAGCCCAGACGTGGGTCCCGTGCCATCTATGCCACTGGAGTCAAGCTATCCTGGCTGATGAGGGGTGAAACCTCAAAACTGGTCCTAAGATGCTTGTTTCCAGTCCAGGGAGCAGTTTGGCCTGGACTGCCCCCATTGGGGACATGACCAAATCTGATTTGCATGTGGCTGGGTTCAAACTGGACTGGCATGGGGAGCAAGAAAACAATGGATTTAGGTCCAGATCTCTGTACTGGGGTAAATGTATGACATTGTTCTGCATTCTGTCTATCAATTGTTGTTTTTGCAGTTGTCACCCCGAGTGGACGGGTATGCCCAGATGTGGGCCCCATGATCTCCATGACACTGGAGTCAAGCTATCCTGGCTGATGAGGGGTGAAACCCCCAAACCGTTCCTAGGATGCTTGTTTCCAATCCAGGAAGGACCTGGCCTGGCAGTTCGGGCTGGACCGTTACCATTGGGCGCAGGGTCAAGTCTGATTTGCATATGTCTGGGCTCAAACTGGAATGGCATACGGAGCAAAAAAATGATGGATATAGGCCCTGATCTCCATACTGGGGTGAATGTATGACATTGTTCTGCATTCTGTCCATCATTGTTGTTTTTGCAAGATAGACAGGAGGACCATCACAGGGGAACTGGCATTAAGATTTGCTCCTGTGTACCCCCCTACTTTTATTCTGCATTCCCACTGACAGACCCAGTCACATTCCTACTCACATACCCACTCACACACTCATGCACCCACTCACAGACCCACTCAGACATGCACCCACTCACAGATAAATTTAAGCCCTCATTCACCTACTCACAGACCCACTGAGAGACACAAACATATACTCAGAGACTCACTCACACACCCACTCAGACACTCATGCATTCACTCACAGACCTACTCAGATACTCTCATACACACACACAGGCCCATTCAGATGCTCATCCACCCATTCACAGACCCACCCGGAGACTCAAGCACCAACTCACAGATCCACTTAGAGAGTCATGCACCCACTGACTTACCCACTCAGACACTCACTCACCCACTCACAGACCCACTCAGAGGCTCACAGTACCACTCACAGACCCACTCAGACACTAACTCACCCACTACAACACTCACAGACAGAGATTGTTTCCTCGCTCGCATTCATCAACGTCATGTTGGCGAGCACAAGCATGGAAAATCAACAACACCGCGAGGTTTCTTTTTGAGAGTGGTCGCGTATGCTTGCGACAGCTCGCATTGGAAATTGCCTTTTTGCATTGAGAAAGCTACCACTCTTGTAAAAATCTACTTGCATGGCAGAAAAGGAAAACAGGGACCGCCTGCACTGTGCATGGTGCTGTTCGCAATGAATGCACAGTGTGGACAAGCATCCGGCACTGTGCAATCACCGCAAACATAATTTTTCTATATTACTCTGCCACTTGCAGAGCTCCGTGTAGAGCATCAGAGGTTTTTTTGCAACTCTGCGAACTTCGCCCAGGGTTACTAAAACACCCTTTTCACCCTCACTGAAAAATCCAAAGCTTAAAGTAATGTTATAGTGATGTGAATTTGCCAGTTACAAAAATAAAGTTTTGAACTAAATAAACACAGAAATTCACTATTCACTAGTTATATTTTGCAGAGCTAACCCTAACTTGTGCCCCCACTATACACTGCTTATGAGCTCACATCACTCATAACATGTTCTATGACATAATTTATGACATTACTGATGACATCTGTGGCAAGTGTGGTTGCTAATGACACAAAGATCTGAGAGACAACAAAAACAACTTGCTGTAAGTTATCGACAAAATTGGTAAACATAAACAGATGAAGCGAGAGATTGTCTTTGGAAATTAGATCCTTTATTTCATATTCTTTGGAGAATTGTGAATACAGCCAATGCGTTTCTCCCGTATTTGGCTTCTTCAGGGCTGCCATGTATACAAACATGACTTACATTAATTCATTGTAATAACAATTCATAACCGCATTTAAAAAATGTTGTCTTTAAAATGCAATCCCCCCAAACAAATAACCGAAATTTGGGTTAGGCACCCAAAGATTTTTTGTGCAGTTCTTAAATATTAAGTGAGGGATATTAATGGACAAGGAATTACATACCTAAGAACCTCAGACTCATTTAAACAATAGGTTGGCAAAGCAAATCAATCGGAATACAGTATGTTCAAAGAAGATGGTAAATAATAACAAAGGTAAACGGCAATGCATAATAGCAACTCCAGCTGAGCAGATTCTATAGATCATTTACAACATAACAGTTTTTGATGATATTAACATGCAAAAGAAAACCTCCTATTCACAACAGTTTAAAGAATAATTATTGATCCAATGTCAATTTCATCCATCAAACACAGGGAAGTTATTATCACTTAACATCCAAGAAGCCAAACTTCTCAGTGTCATGGTTGTTCCCTGTGCGATATCTTTTTTAAAAACCAAGAAGCTACGAGTAAAAAGGATGTAACCACATGCATGCCACACCCATGCTATCTAAAAATTTACTACCTAGTTGGTCAAGAATAGACTGTATATAGGGCTAGCAAAAGCTGTCATCTAAAGTATAAGCAAATAAATATTCCCTCACAAAAATGAGAAGGGATTAACTATTAAAGGTTGAAGAATGCCAAATCCAAAGGTGAACAACAATGAAGTTTATAAAACTGCCTAATGGGTGCAAGTTCATGTCTTGCTTGAGAAAATGCTCAGCCCAATGTGTCAAGATGGCGGCCGCTACTGCTGCCGAGTGAGGAGCCGTGTCGTTCTGCTCGATCTCTGACCTGATCTTTGTGTGGAGCAGCTGCTGCGTTGTGCCGAGTCGATCCCCTTCGGTGTTTTGCTACAGAGCCGTGGTTACAGCGTTTGCCTGGGTCTTGCTGGTTCCGCGTGTCCAGAGCGGTGCTTTGTTTGCGCTGGTGGCTGCTCCGGGCTGCAGGGCTGCTGTGAGTCGCGGAGCCTCAACGAGGAGGAGGGAGACGGTGGCAGGAGCCGCGGAGCGCCTGGGACTGCAGCGGTGGACGGAAAGCTCCAGGGAGCTCCAGGAGGGTGCGAAAGGTGCAGAGCGAGGCGGAGGCGTGTGAGTGCTGAAAAAAAAAACCCTGTTGAGGACGCCGAGGATTTCGGTAGGAATTCCCTTTCGAGGTGCAACATCTAATAGGGAGTTTTTGTGTCTGCAGCTACTATAGCTATATGAAATAGCTGTATGGAACAGTCTGACGGGGGGTTTTGGATATTTGGTACATTGCAACAAACACCTCTGTCTTGATATCAGCTCTGGACTTTTTTCAGTAGTAATTTGTAGGTGCAACAAAACTTAGGCAAAACAAAACTCAAGCAAATCCGAGTGAATTACTGATACTGCCATAAATTGCTATTGATACTAGTACGGATACTGACATGGCTGTTAGGTAAGCGCCATGATTTAAAGGCTGCTGGTGGTTTCTTTTTAACGCTGCTGACTAGCGCGAGTACAGCGCGAGTACAGCGCTTTTAACGAGATCATTATTTTAATTTAATTATAATCTGATTTGTGGACTCTGCATTCTGCCGGGTTTGTGTTAGGACACACTTGCACACTAATAGTGAATTGCACCGCGGTTGAGTGGGTCTTTAGTCGCTACCTTTGGGGTGGGAGCCATCTTGGGGGAGGAAGCGCCGGGTCGGGACGCCATCTTTGTTGACAGGCTAGTTGCTGCCTGACAACCTCGCACGCTCGAGGCCATTTAAGCTGATCATTCCAGGGCCTCTCCCTTTTAGGTAAGCGCCGTGATTTAAAGGCTGCTGGTGGTTTCTTTTTAACGCTGCTGACTAGCGCGAGTACAGCGCTTTTAACTCGATCATCATTTTATTTTAATTATAATCTGATTTGTGGTCTCTGCATTCTGCCGGGCTTGTGTTAGGACACACTTGCACACTAATAGTGAATTGCACCGCGGTTGAGCGGGATCTTTAGTCGCTACCTTAGGGGTGGGAGCCATCTTGGGGGAGGAAGCTCCGGGTCGGGATGCCATCTTTGTTGACAGGCTAGTTGCTACCTGACGACCTCGCACGCTCAAGGCCATTTAAGCTGATCATTCCAGGGCCTCTCCCTGTTAGGTAAGCGCCGTGATTTAAAGGTTGCTGGTGGTTTCTTTTTAACGCTGCTGACTAGCGCGAGTACAGCGCGAGTACAGCGCTTTTAACGAGATCATTATTTTAATTTAATTATAATCTAATTTGTGGGCTCTGCATTCTGCCGGGTTTGTGTTAGGACACACTTGCACATTAATAGTGAATTGCACCGCGGTTGAGCGGGTCTTTAGTCGCTAACTTTGGGGTGGGAGCCATCTTGGGGGAGGAAGCGCCGGGTCGGGACGCCATCTTTGTTGACCGGCTAGTTGCTGCCTGACGACCTCGCACGCTCGAGGCTATTTAAACCTGCCCCCATGCAAGCGTGCAGCGCACGCGCGCAGCGGGCGCGTGACCAAACGGGACCCGGGGCCATGACCCCTGGTCCGCGTATTATCTACACAGGCGTGGAGTTGGAGGCTCTCAATTCCGGTAATATTGCTATCAGTCAGGGATGTGTTGCTAGACTTAGGCAGGAAGGACTACTGATAGCCCCCAGTTCCTATCTAGGTCGGAAGGCCGCTACTAAGGTCCAAGGCCTGCGCTATGGTCTCCTTAACACACGTTCCCTTCAACGCCATCATTTAGAAGTTTTTACTCTTCTGGAAGAAGGAGAATTGGACCTTCTTGGAATAATAGATACATGGCTAGAAGACTCTTCAATGCCGGATCTCGTAGCCTCTTTGCCATCTGATTTTTTGGCACTTTTCTACAATCGTACGGAAGCTAGGAGAGGGGGAGGCGTGGCCCTTCTGTACAGCTCACGCCTATTGGGCGAAAGGTATCTGACCGAAAATCTGGCTGACAGACTGCTTAATCATTCTGTTAGTATATCGCCCCCCGTGGGCTTCGCCGGAATTTCCCGATTTGTTCATGAGATTGGCCCAGGACATCCGCTCGAGATATGACAAAGTAGTCATAATGGGTGACTTCAATTACCATTGGGAAAAGGTCCCGAAAGAGGGTCAGGCATCACAGATCGAGGTGGCGCTAACTTCACTGGATTTGGCTCAACAAGTGAAGGGCCCGACACATGTTAAGGGACATACTCTAGACTTGGTTTGGATGACAGTCCCTGCGCAGGGCGCGGTAACGGCCCAGCCATGTGTATGGTCCGATCACTATTTGGTGAGAGGTGAGCTACTAGTGGGCAAACAAATTACAACGACTAGAGGAGGGTGGAAGGCAGTTAGGAAGTGGAAAAACATCGATGGAGATAAAATGGTAAATCTACTTCGAACCAACCCCCCCCTAAATCTACCTCTACAGGTAGGACAAGTGCCTGCCTCCTTTAAGGAAGCTCGGCTGATCCCCCTGCTAAAAAAAACGGGGGCGGACGTGAAATGTCTGAAAAACTTCAGACCAATTTCCCAGTTGCCGTTTTTGGCGAAAGTACTGGAGCAACATGTTCTCACCACTCTGTCGGAACACCTGGAAACCAATATGTTGTTAGAGCCGAATCAGGCAGGTTTTCGTGCGAACCATAGCACGGAGCTTGTTATGCTGTCGATTGTAGATGAGCTAAGGAACAGAGCAGACAAGAAAACTCCGGGTGCCCTGGTGCTGCTGGACCTCTCCGCGGCATTTGATACCGTGTGTCATGAACAACTATTGTCGCGGATGAGGGATTTCGGCATTCAGGGCACAGCACATGCATGGTTCACATCCTTTCTTCAAGGGAGGATGCAGAGAGTGTATCTATGTGACCTGCTTTCCACCGCAACATCGATCACCTGCGGAGTACCGCAAGGGTCTGCTCTGTCACCCCTTATGTTCAATATATATCTACAGCCTCTGATTCTAATGCTCAATCAAATGGACTGCCAGGTGTAAAATTACGCGGATGACACCCAACTTATCATCCAATTGGATGATAGTCAGGATGCCACTGCGTGATTGCAAAATATTCTGAGAAGCACAGGTAACTGGATGTCCGGGAACTCCCTAAAGATCAATCCGGATAAAACCGAGGTGTTGCCAATCACCATCTCTGGCAACCCATGGAGCGATCAATTTTGGCCCAGGGAGCTGGGTATGCCCCCGGAACCGGCGGCAGTGGTTAAGAGCCTGGGCATCCATGTGGACGGTAAACTGTCCATGAAAAAACAAGTCACAGCGGTGGTGGGCACCTGCGTCGGCCTCCTCCGACAACTCAGGAAAGTTTCCTCGTTGCTGTCTTTTTCTACCCTGAGGAGTGCGGTCTCTGCTATGATTCTAGCCAAGTTGGACTATGGCAACTCGTTGTACATAGGACTACCACAAAGACTCCTAAATAGAATGCAGATTTTTATGAACGATACCGCGAGACTCATTTTTAAAAAGCCGAGGAACATTCATGCATCTCCCCTCTTGCGTGAACTACATTGGTTGCCAGTTAAGCAGAGGTTAATGTTTAAGGGGCTATGTATTGTCCATAAAGCTCTTTATGGCAGGGCACCTAACTACATGAAATCACGTCTGCTTCCCTACAGACCGGGAAGGTTGCTTAGATCTGCAGAAGCTTTTCTCCTTGTCCAGCCACGTTGCAGACTGGCTACTGTGGGAGGGCGTGCTTTCTCACATACTCTCCCAGCTCAGTGGAATAAATTGCCATTGGAATTGCGGAAAGACACCAAGCTAATGTATTTTCGAAAGAAATTAAAGACGGTGCTCTTCCAGCAAGCGTGGGGCTGTCTTTAATCTGTTACCAGCTGTATCCTTCCGAATTGCCTAGCGGACCCTGTCAAAGCGCTTAGAGACCTCTGGGTTATAGTGCGCTATATAAATCAAATAAATAAATTATAAGTGTAAAACTGCAAAAAGATGTTAATGGCATACGTATTTAGCTAGATTTCCTTCCGCACACAAGAATTCCAAAATTGTGGACGCTGAAATTCTTCAGTTTAGAGCTAATGATGATACAACACAAAGAAGAGGAGAAAGGAAAGGAGAAGAAAATGATGAAGAAGGCCATAAAAAACACAAGAAAACAACACTATTCTACCCTATGTGAATAAGTGAATAAGGTAAGTTTTAGGAAGACACTTTACCAAACACAAGATATTAATATTAAAACCACAAAAATATTCTGAAAGGTGGTCTTAAGCCTATACACCCACTAAAAGTTAAAAATGCAGATCAAGTGTATGACACCATAAAAACCAAAAGATTAGAATCGTTAGACCAAAAAAGGTCTTAAATAATACCAAAAAAGCAAGAGTATCTTAGACAGGTTAACACATCCCATAATGTAGGGGAATTAATAAACACATATACCCTACCTATGCCACTAGGGTTCTTCGCACACATACTAGTGATTAAAAGTTGTAATCAGCATTATCAGGTTTAAACTGTGAAAAAGTCAGAGAAAGGAAAAATATTTTAATACTAGTGACTAGAATGTGACACATTAATGTAGCAGATTTAACAGTAGGAAGGATCAAATGTGACTAAGTCAACTTATATCATATTACTGTCTAAAAAAGTCTAATCCAAAATAGCTAGCACTGTCAGCCAATCAAGTGTAAATGTATATTAATACATACACTCTATGTTTAACAATGGTATATCCATGTTCATATTGTCCATGATTGTGTAGTCTGTGGACAATTAGGAATTAAACTAAAAGTCAAATGAGAGGAGTGCAAAGGAGAGAAGGGCCATTCAGTAGTAATACATATATATTGAGAGCAAGGGGTAATTCTTATATAAAAGGTGAGGAATCCCATACCTATCCGATAGCACACTACGCAACTTATTAATGTAGGAGATATTGGTGCCACATGAGAGCTGTGGTACCACCTGTAAGTAAATGTATAATGTAAGAAGTACATAACAAGAAACACGATTCAGTGTTATAAATGGCATCATAATGACACACCTAACAGAATAGGCATAGAAAATAAAGAGCAAACCTTTATAATGCCCCATGATCAAACATGGAAGGAATACCATGTCACCTCTGTGTCAGACCCCATTGCAACTACATGGGGTGCGTGCAACGAGATGTATAAATATACATTAGAAGGAGCATATCAGTGGAGCTCCGGTTAGTAAGCCCCCACAGTCCCGCATCTCATCCAGTAACAAAGGTATGCAGATAAATATTGGTATTAGTGTAACTTTTGAACTATGAACAAATAATCCCACATCCTCCTGCATCCCATAAACAACGGAAAACATAACTACTTCTAGCATAGCGGAAACATTCTAAACAAAGTCCAAAGTCTTCAGCATTGCAGCGCACACAACTTACCCGTGTCCGGGTTCCGTCATCGAGGCAACATAGGTTTCAGTTGGGCAGCGTCAGAGAAAAGACACCCCAGTCCCTCCTTAAATACTCCCACCTCTCTAAGACAACTAGAGCGGCACGAGGACAGGAACAGCATGAACAAAGAATGCACCTCTAGCTTCCGTCGGCCATATTGGATTGGATTTCAAAGTTTTGAATATTTGTACCTTTATTTGTTACACAGTGACAAAGAACAAAAAAATAAATCGGTATTCATTCAGCATTAGAAAAGTGACAGTTGCGACCATCGCAACAATCAAAGGGTCAAGCAAAATTACATAAGGCTGTCCTTCAGTACCAATTATATGTAACAAGTGTGTTGGTTCGGTACAGAGTATTCTTTTTAATTATTAAAAAAATAATGTTAAAGAGCAAGTAACAATTCTTCTTATATTATTAGCAGAACAATATACCAAATTATCATACTGCCACATAGAAAGATGCTAGTCTTGAGTCTGTATTAGGATCATTATTGCCAAGTGAGAGACAGATATTACTCATCAATTTATTAGAAGATATAAACAAACAGCAGTGGAAAACAATGGCACAGATGTTCACATTAGGTGAGAAAAAATCGTGCAATTGAAAACGTCAGGCATTGGGCATGCTTCCTATAAAGAATAATTAGGTCAGTAATAAATGGAAACAATATCAGAACCCTGCTCCATCAACAGAAGGTATAAAAGTCACTCACACAATGATAACAACCACTGAGTACATAAAAGTCTCCAAATTATTTAGAGACACTGAAATTGACAACATACAACAAATAAAGAATCATGCGGTCAGAGATAAAAGTTAACAATGTCAGAACCCTGCTCGATCAACGGAAAGTACAGAAGTCATTCACACTATGCACAGAAATACCGAATACATAAAAAGGCTCTAAATTATTTAGAAAAAGTTGACAACAACTCATTTCTTTCAACAAGAAAAAAGATAAAACCACATTCAAATTGAAATATTGTTTGAAGGATGGAATGGCTTGCAGAAAAGACAATACAGTACAAGCGTCATAAAGAAAAACAGACAAGTACTTATTATGTACATTATATTCCATGTGGAGATTGCAACGAGAATCCCCACATTTGATGTGATATTTTACTCAAGTTGTAATATAAAAAATGTATGTGTGCAGGATTCATCACAGAAAATGTTAGAACGTGTTGTCTTGATTGATACCTTCTGATACAGCTGTTAGGTTACTGATTCATTTGGCCTCTAATTTACGCAGAGATAGTTCCCTGTTGCCTCCTCTCTGGTGTGTAAGTGCCACATCCATCCCATGAAACCTAAAGTTGATTCTGTTGGTTCCCGGGATGCATTCATGCAACACCAAGGAGTATGATTGGTCACCATTAATGCAAGCTCTGCAGTGTTCCATTATTCACATACTAAGTGGCCGCATAGATTTTTGCGCACACACATTTAATTACATAAACCACCTGACTGGTCTGACAATTGATATTTTGTCTGATCTTATATTTCTTTTTCAAATTATATTCAAACTCTGATGTTTCCTGTCCTAGATGGCAAACTTTGCAGTTGTTACAAAGAAAGAATCCAGTAGGACATTGTAACAATGTTTCATTTTTCTTTTTCTTACTTGGAGTATAGCTCGGGCAAATCATGTCTGTAATGGCCCTACTTCTTCTATAGGTTATATTGGGCTTATCACTCATCAATTGATTTACACTAGGTACATTCTTAAGGAGTGCCCAATGTCTGTTCATTATCTTAAAGATTTCATGATTTATCTTAGAATAGGTGATAATGAAGGATAGTCGCTCCTTTTTGTTTTTTTCTTTAACCTTCAAAGTTTCAAAACAATTGATTTTACGTGTTTTCTGAACTGCCTGTTTGAGGTTGTTCTCCGTAAAGCCTATCATCTTCAGTCTGGTCACAACCTGGCTAGCTTCTTCCTTAAAATGAGTGTCTTCGCTACAACTCCTGCACATGCGTACGAGTTCTTGATAGGGGATTGCTCATTTTGACTGGGCAGATGCGCACTTTGCTATTGTACAATGCTGTTGACTGATGTTTTCTTGTGAAAAAGAGTACTGTGTACATTGGACTCCTTGATATAAAATTCCACATACAGGAATTGTATCCTTGTCTGTGACATCGTCATTGTATACCTAACATTATATGGGTTGTTGTTCAGGTACCTAAAGTAGTCTTTAAAACTACCTTCTGTACCCGTCCAGATGATAATTATATCATCTACATATCGACCCCAGTAGTAGACATCCTTCCACCATTGGGCTGTTGCAGATGCCCATATGTGTCTGTGTTCCACCCAGCCCATGAATAGGTTTGCATACAATAGGGCACATTTTGATCCCATTGCTGTTCCCTGGAGCTGTTGGAACCATTTTTCATCATAGAGGAAATAGTTGTTCATAAGGATTACCATCACCATTTCTAAAAGCATAGTGTTGTGTTTGTAGTAATTTGCCCAGGGTTTAGAAAGGAAAAAATCTATTGCCATGCATCCATATTCATCTTGACTCAACGTCTAAAGTGATTAGCCACATTGTTCCATACCATACCAGATCCTTGAATTTGTTTAGTATGTCAGTTGTATCCCTAATGTATGAGGGAAGCTCAACCACCAAAGGTTTGAGGCCGAGTCTACGTACTGCAAAAGATGTTCCTCGCGTTTTCTTTTTTTAAATGTTTTTTTTGCCCTTCGGGGTCCTTCAGGGACCCCCTGAGAAGCCCTAGGGGGTCAGGGAGTCTCTACCCTGCCTCCTTTTCATGTTTTTAAAAGTATTTACAAAAATCGGGTAAAACGTTTTAAGGATCCAATCCCGGAAATTATGGGATGACCCAGAGGGAATGCTCCCTTTTTATGGATCTTGAGTTTGTATTTTCAAGACTAACATTTTTAAATGTGGTTATGAGTTATTACAATAAATTAATGTAAGTCATGTTTGTATGTATTGCAGCCCTGAAGAAGTCCAGATGCTGGCAAAATGCGTTGGCTGTATTCACAATTCTTCAAAGAATATGAAATAAAGGATCTAATTTGCAAAGACAATCTCTCGCTTCATCTGTTTATGTTTGCCAATTTTGCTGTTAACTTACAATAAGTTGTTTTTGTTGTCTCTTAGACCTCTGTGTCATTTGCTGAATAATCTGGTGTTCTTACTGGTGGTAAACCCTTTCTTGAGGATGGTAACTGGGAATCTGATATATTCTCTGACATTTCTTGCAACACATGATTAGGCAATATACAGGTCCCCTAGCCACCAATGTGTGTTGGATCTCCTGCAGTGTGGTTGCTCTCCAAGTCTTATTGTAGAACCCCAGTGCAGATGGGTTCCTGGAGAGTGAGGTAGAGTGGTAGGATGGACAGCAAATCCCCATTTGCATTTTCTGATATGGTGGGTGCCCTTGAATTACTGGGCAGCTACTGAAACAGTGACACCACTGCAGGTTAGCAGCTACTTTAATGTCAAGTTCCAAAGGCGCTGATGTAATTTACATGGAGTTTTAATTGACCCTGTGCTGCTGGTCGTGGACTCCATCAACCATTTCCACATTGTAATGGCCTGCTGGTCCTCTGAAATGGTTATTCTTCATACATTGCCCATCCTACACTGATATGCTTTTCTTTTCTAGAGAACATCCTACATCGGGGAACACTGGCATCATCCCTCCCATACTCAGTTAGCCTCTTCCCTGACGGCAGATGCAGCAAATCTAGTAGGGTAAGTAACCAAGTCCCTTGCACTGATAGCGGCGAAATGCGTGAATATCGCTGAGAATACAGCGATATTCACACATTAACGACGAAATGCTCTTAGCCATGTTATCCACCTCCCATTGGATAACATGGCTAAGAACTGGTCTGGCCAGGTGTTAGTATTTGGATATGTTTTTTTCCAGTGAATTTGCAAGGTTTTTTAAATGCTAATTCCTAACTATACCGTGTGTGAAATGTATGGTTTTTTCAGTGATTTTCAAAGGTTTTTAAAATGCTAATTTCTGTATCAATTTTTATATTTTTTATATATTTATTTTTCCACAAACTGCCTTTGTATGTTGTAATACATTGACTGTATCCTGTAATATGCAACGGCACAGTTACTTTTTATGATTTGGATAAAGTTGAACAGTATAGTCTACATCTTCAATCAACATATAAACACTCAAATTTGTTATTTAACTTTTTTTTTGTTTTTTTCTAACGTGCGCGTATCGTGCACGCACCTCGCATTTTTTTTTAAATTAAGAAAAATGGTTTTTTTGCCCTTTGGGGTCCTACAGGGACCCCCTGAGAGGGCCTAGGGGGTCAGGGAGTCTCTACACTGACCTCTTTTCACGTTTTCCACTATTGTTTTTGACTCACTTCTGCCTCGGGGGTGCGAGCAACGTGCCCGCACCTCGCGTTTTCTTTTTTTAAATGTTTTTTTTGCCCTTCGGGGTCCTTCAGGGACCCCCTGAGAAGCCCTAGGGGGTCAGGGAGTCTCTACCCTGCCTCCTTTTCATGTTTTTAAAAGTATTTACAAAAATCGGGTAAAACGTCATTCATATGCGATGGTCGCGCAACGTGCGCGCGCCCGTGCGCGCACGTAAAGTCATGTGACTAGAAAACAACACTTTTGATTGGTTTACACTACTTTCTTTTCCAGAATCTTCAAAAACCCCACCACTTCCCTCACTATATCTTTCACTTTTCTGGGAGAAGGTTCTTTGCTGATTTGTTCCAGCTTTTTTGGAAAAATGGCAGAGCAACAGCAGCCACAGGATACATCATCATCTGACTCAGATGTGGAGAATGTTGAAGAGCAACCACGTGCTAAGGAGACCAAGGAGTCCTTCATCTGGAAGTTTTTCAGCAATCCAGAGGGGCAGAAAAAAGTTAATGCCCCGAAGGTCACCTGTAACATCTGTGGAAGTGTGCTGTCTGGAGGAAATCCTAACAAGCAGTACTCTTTCAGCATCCACACCATGATTCGGCACGTAAAGAATGTGCATCCTAATAACTTTGCACGTGCTTCAACAAGAGCCCTTGCTGCTAATCCTCCAGCGACTTCGAGTTATGATGTCTGGCCACTTTTGGCTAATGTACATATAAAATATAACTTCTGCTACGAGATCCTCTGCTATGGAGAGCAGAGTGTGAACTTGATCTAGATGAAGATTCAGCAGCACACATGGTCCCGCAGATAATTTTTTTATTTTATTTTGTTTGTTCCTGTTGAGCAGTTGTTCGTTACCTGTTTTTTATTTTTGTTCTAAAAAATCCAAAAAATATATAAAATTGTTTATAAAACGGAAAAAAAATGTAAAACAAAAAACAGTTCTTGTAAGAACTAACTTCACTTCTCAAAGAAGAGCTATATCTCTTATATACTATCTTATACTTTTTTGAATGCATGTGTAGTGTATAAATAAATGACTGAAATTACTGAGTTAAGGGAAGGAAGGGACTGATGGAATGAGTGAGGAAAGGGTTTATGGTGAGTGAGGAAAGGGGAGTCAAAGAGTGACTGAAACCAGGGGACTAAGGGTAGGGGAGTGAGGTAAGGGGAGTGAAAGTGAAGGGCAGTAAGATAAGGAAAGGGAGGGAGGAGGAGTGAGAAAAGGGGAGCATGGGACAGAGACAAGAAAGGGGAGTAAGAGACGGAGAGGGAGAATTAGAGCAGGGTAAAGGGAGTGAAGGTTAGAGAACTGGAGAGACAGTGAGGAAAGGGGTATGAGGATGAGAAAAGGGGGGTAAGGGAAAGTGAGAGATGGGGAGTGAGGGAGAGAGAAGTGGAGTGAGGGATAGAGGGACTTAGAAAAGGGGAGTGAGAGAAGGGGAGTAAGGAATGGAGTGTGAGAAGGAGAGCGAGGGGGAGTGAGGAAAAGGGAACGGGAAAGTGAAAGGGTGAAAAATACAGACAGGAGGAAGTGGAGTGGGGGAAGGGGAGTGACGGTGAGTGAAGGGCAGTGACAGTTAGGGAAGGGGTATGAGGGTGAGGGAAAGGGAATGAGGGAGAAGGAAGAAAATTAAGAGAGAGGGAAAGTGGGTGAGAGAGAGAGGAGGAGTGATAGAAAGAGAGAGGAAAGAAAATTAAGCATAAAGGAAAGAGAGGGAGAGAGTGAGAGAGAGGGAGAGCAAGGAACTGAGAAGGAGTGAGGCAGTTGGAGTGAGTGAGACAGAGGGAGACAGGGAGACAGGGAGAGAAACATGGATAAAAAAGTGAGTGAGGGAGTGAACGAAGGGGAGTAAGTGAGATGGAGTGAGGGAGTGACGAACGAGGAGTAAAGGAAGGAGAGTGAGGGAAGGGGAGTGAGAGAAGCAGAGTGAGGGGGAGTGGGGAAAAGGGAGCGGGAAAGTGATGGGGTGAAAAGTACGGATAGGATGAAGTGCACAGGGGGAAAGGGAGTGACGGTGAGTGAAGGGCAGTGACAGTTAGGAAAGGAGTATGAGGAAGAGGGAAGATGAATGAGGGAGAAGAAAGAAATTTAAGAGAGAGGGAAATTGAGTGAGGAAGAGAGGAGGAGTGATAGAAAGAAAGAGGAAAGGAGTTTAAGGGTAAGGAAGAGAGAGGGACAGAGTAAGAGAGAGGAAGAGCAAGGAACTGAGAAGGAGTGAGCCAGTGAGAGTGAGTGACACAGAGGGAGACAGGGAGAGAAAAATGGATGAAAAAAAAGTGAGGGAAGGAATAAGCGAAGGGGAGTAAGTGAGATGGAGTGAGGCAGTGAGGAAAGAGAAGTGAAGGAAGGGGAGTGAGGGAAAAGTACTGAGGGTGAGTGAAAGGCAGTAACAGTGAGAGAAGGGGTATGAGGGTGACAAAAGGGGAATGAGAGAGAAGGAAGGAGATTAAGAGAGAGGAAAGAGGACTGAGGGATAAAGTAGGAGTGAAGGGAACATAAATAGAAAGACAGTAAAGGTGAGGGAGAGGGAGAGAGTGAGAGAGAAAGAGAGGGAGAGCAAGTGAGTGAGAGGGAGTCAGGCGATTAGACTGAGTGAGACAGAGGAAGAGAGGGAGAGAAAAATGGAGTGAAGAGGAGTGGGGGACTAAACGAATGGGAGTTAGCAAAAGTGAATGAGGAAAGGGAAGTAAGGGAAGAGGATTGACGGATGGAGTGAGGGAAAGAGAGTAAGGGGGAGTGAGAGAATGGAAGCAGGTGAAAGAGAATAGGAGTGATGCACAGAGAGGAGAATATGAAGTAGGAGAAGAGGAGTGAGATTGAGTGAAGGGCAGTGACAGGGAGGGAAAAAGAAGCATATTAAGATAGAGGGAAAAGTAGTGAGTGAGTGAGAAGAATTTATGGAAAGAGAGAGGAAAGAAAAGGAAGATTGGTGGAGATAGAGGGAGACAGTGAGAGAGAGAAAAGGAGGGAGAGTGAGGGACTGTGAGAGAGTGAGGTGGTTATAGTGACTGAGACAGAGGAAGAGACTTAAAGACGGATGGAGGAAAGGGGAGTGAGGGAGGGAATAAAGGAAGGGCAGTGAGCAAAAGGAAGCGAGGGAATAAGAGAAGGGGAGTGACTGAAAGTGAGTGAGGGATGGTGTGAAGGAGAGAGAGTGAGGGGGAGAGAGAAAAGAGTGAGGGATAAAGCAAAAGAAGGGTAGTGATGGAGGAAGAAAGAAAAGAGAAGTGAGGGTCACGGACAGGAAGGAGGGAGCATGAGAAGGTAAGTGAGGGTAAAGAAAAGGGTACTGATGGTGAGAGAAGGAGTGTAAAGGTGAATTAAGGGTAGTAAAGAGAGTGAGGTAAGGAGAGTAACATGAGCAAAGGAAGTGGAGTAAGAGACAAAGTGAAAAAAGTGAAAAAGGTTAAGAGAAGTAAGAGAGTGATGAGACAGTTTTTGTTTCTCATAATCACCTTATAAGTAATGAAAAGTTAATAATCTATTTTTAATAAATATAGTATCTGTGGAAGAGAAGACAAAATTGAGTTATAATATATATTTCACAATACAAAATAATTTGTACAATATGTTATGTACTTTATTTTGCTGTTCTCAGAATATATTGAATTTCAATAGTACTCATCATATAACAGCGGGCAAAAAAAGGACAATCAATAAGATTGTCTTTGAAAAACCCATTCAACATTTTCATTAAGAATGTAACAATTAGAAAAAAACATATCTTAAATGTCTTTTTCGAACAGCAATCTTTTACGTAAGTAAGGGATATCACCAACAATCACAATGTAACAAAACATTATTACTTCTTTCTTATACACTCTGAATAAAGTAATGTATAAACATATGCTAACAACATTTACTTGAAATAGTCATTTTTTGTTTCACATATCATTCCTCATGGCCAAATAGTATGTGTGAAATCCTTAGTTTGGAAGTTACTTAATAGTACTCTTAAGCGTCCGTTTCCCAACCTTCTGCATCAAAAGCACCAACATCTTTTGTACCATCTAACAATGGTTATACCTCCTCCCGATGCTATTTATCATGTACATAGAACCCTAAACAACTAGCATGCTATCAGAACCTCAACCTCATCTGGTATGCCGATCACACTCTGCTAATCCTTTATCTTACCAAGGAGCTGTATACCATTAAAAGAAACCTCTACAAGGGAATACAAAATGTCAGCAACATTTCCAACAACTACAACAAATCTAAAACACATCTGCCTCACTGATAATCAACATCTCCTGTGATAGCCACATCATCCACTATCTGATACACTTACACTACCTCTACGTCAACTACAAGAATGTTTTGAACCTCATCACCCTCACTCACAAAGTACTTTTCAACACCAGACTACCCTTTCTTAACAGCAATTATTTTCCCAGGCCAATTATTTTCCCTAAAATTTGGGTTGTAAAAACACTAAGTAAGAATTTGGTAAGTCATAAGGCAAACCTTTAAAAATCAATTGAGTATCATTACAATGAGTCCAGCCTTTTGTACATTTTAAATAAGCTGTGTAATGTCCTGATGTTGTAGAAGGACCATCATGGCAAATAATTGCTACAGCTACAAAAGTTTTTCCTGATATTGATAGTTGAGAAGCAACAATTTTTTTTATTAAAGTTGTCAGTTTTCTTCCATCAGGTCTGCAGCATTAAAATTACATGCTGTCCATATCTTTGTATAAATAATGTAGATAACATCTGTGAGTTACATTAGTAACAGACCATGTTTTGATTTGCTTCTCTAACTAGATTATTAAAAGACACTGACTTGCAGTTTGGTAAAGTCAAATATATAAATATTTCAGTGTCTATTTCAGTACTACTTGAAAATGAACAATTGTCAGTCATGTGCCATTTATAAGAAAGGCCAAAAAGATTTTCAATTTCTATACCTTCATCTTGCAATACAACAAGCATATACATTAGAAATTCCTGACAATCTTGCTGAATATTCTGTGAAAATTGATTTAAACCAGAACATATGTCTAAAACATTTTGAATATCAGAAACACTTTCTATTTTAGTTTTATCACTACTACATTTCTCAAACACAGAATTCAACAAACAACAAAACCTTTTGTCCCGATTTTCAACAATTTATTTTTTTTTTTTTTTTTATTGAGATGGATTAGAATACAAAAAGAAAAAGAGAAACAAACATACATACATTTAGGTTATCAGCTGGATAAAAGAGGGAAATATACACGGAGGTTTTAAAAGGTCCATTACAATCTAAACGCTTAATTCTTATTTACACACGTTCACATACTGATAAAGTACCTCAGATCTTACAAAAGGCAGTAACAACCCCTTATCTAAAACGGATTTTACAAGCCGGTTTTGATTCAACAGTTTATCCTCTTGTTTCCCTCCATTTATTAAGGGGTGCCCAATTTTTTTTCCCAAATTCTTTTTTTTTTTGTCCCTTAAAATTATATAAACAATCCTCAATATTATGGATCCCAAGCAGTCTAGTTAACCATATCTGAAATGATGGTGCTATTGGATCTTTCCAGGCTGCCGCTATTAAGATTCTTAATACTGCAACACACAAAAACACAAAAGCTTCCGCCTCCTCTGTAATTTTAAGATTTTCATCCCTGCCAATTAAAACCGTTGTTGGGGATAGAGTAATGTGGCCCTCTAGCAGCCCCGATAAAAACTTCTCCATTTCAGTTAAAACCGGTTTCAGATTTGGACAGGAATAAAACATATGAATTAAATCTGCTGGGCCTTGATCACATCTTGGACATCTGTCCGTATCCCTTTTACCCCATTTAAACAGTTTCGTGGGTGTGTAGTATATATTAAAGATCATCTTATAATGTTGAGCTTTTAAATTAGTTGCTCTTAGAATTTTCTTATT
Organism: Lissotriton helveticus; assembly: GCF_964261635.1. Taxonomy (NCBI): domain Eukaryota; kingdom Metazoa; phylum Chordata; class Amphibia; order Caudata; family Salamandridae; genus Lissotriton; species Lissotriton helveticus. The sequence goes on from NW_027611923.1 coordinate 165,653, forward strand.
CAGCGCCAGTGCATAGTCCACATCTACATTTGGGTCCCCAATTTTACGAGCCCAAGCATTTTCCACATGTACAACATCCTCTTCCATGGCCTGTAATAGAAAACCGTATCCTATTTTGATCTTCCTACCCCCATTCCTTATATACTGCACAATCGGGCTAACCTCCTGAATAGAGATCCTGGGTCTTATGGATTTCACTGATTGCTCTAGCTGGTTGTACAACATCCAATGGTTCGCTGAAATACCGTATCTTTGTTGTAAGGTCTCAAATCCCAACATCTCATCCTTATTCATAACATCCCCCAGATACCGAATACCCAGCCTTTTCCAGAGAGCACTATTTCTATTCTGTCCCAGATGTAAGAATGGGGTTGAATCCCACAGGTCTGTAATTCCATTAATCTTGGGGATTTTAAGAAATTTCAACATTAGCTTCCAAACCCCCCATGCACCTAGCATCACCTTACTTTTGCTCCTCTTAAAAAATTGAACACTTACTTCCCGGGTTATAACTCCATTAGCTTTTTCACCTAATACTAATTCATAAATTGTAGGGACCCTAGGGGAATCATCAGGGATGTTGAAGCATAGTAGGTGTTTCATATGTAACAGTAAACATACCCAGTGATATAGCCTTAGATTGGGAGCTGCTAGCCCTCCTCTCTCTATTGGTAGTGACAATTTATCTAATGACCTTCTTACTTTCCCATATTGCCAGAGAAACTGTGAGAAAACTGATTCCATTTTTTTCATCAGGGATTCATCAATTAACAAGGGGATAGCACGAAATAAATACAACAATTTCGGGAACATTTTCATTTTGAGCACATTAACACGGCCAATCAGGGAGAGATGTAAAACGTCGATCCTCCTTAAATCTTTCTCAATCGCCGCTAATACTGGCACATAATTATCCTGAATTATTTTACCCACGTCAGCATTAATTTTGACTCCTAGATAAATTGCATCGTCAACATATCTTTGATCTCTTTTCGGAATATTCTTTGTACAAATTATTATAGTTTTATCAGTATTAAGTTTGTATCCTGAATATATCCCAAATTGCTGAGCCAGGTTATTTAATTCTTGTATTGCTGTATCCGGCTTATTTGTGACAATTGCCAAATCATCAGCATACGCTAATATCTTAGTAGTATGACCGTGAGATATAATAGGGGAAATTTTCTCTGACGCCACAATTTCCCTAATCAAAGGATCTATATATAAAGCGAATAAAATGGGTGAGCACGGGCAACCCTGACGTGTACCCCTTCTAATCGTTATCTCTTCTGATTGAAGCCCCATAGTGGTAATTCTGGCCACCGGGTTCGTATACATAGCCTTAATACCTTTCCTGCAGTTTTCTCCGAAGCCCCTTTTCTCCAACACCTCCCACATAAAGTTCCAGACAACCCGGTCAAACGCCTTCTCGGCATCCAATAAAATCATAGCCATGTCACCCCCTGCAGCCGTAACAGCGTCAAATAAAGTAATAGCCCTGGCTGTATGTTCGGTGGTACCTCGCCCTGGGACAAACCCATGCTGCCAGGGTGACACAAGTTGACCTATAATCCCTCCTAATCTTTTAGCCCAAACTTTTGAGTATAATTTCGCGTCTGTATTTATTAAAGATATCGGTCTATATGAACCGGGATTATCCTCTGGCTTACCCTTTTTGTGAAATACCACAATATTGGTCTGCTTCCACGTATCAGGGATGACACCTGAGAATATGACTCCGTTAAAAAGATCCTCAAGTATTGGGAGAATTTCTTCACTCAGAGCTCTATAAACCTCGATTGGAATCCCATCTGGGCCTGCTGCTTTACCCAATGCCGATTCACTTAGAGCCTTCATTATCTCCTCACTTGTTATACTCTCTTCCAATCGATCCCTATCTTCCTCCCCCAGCCTAGCTGTTATAGAAAATTGGTCTTGTGTATACGATACCACCCCCGGCTCCTCATCATACAGTTTTTGATAAAACTCTTGAAACACCTGTACTATAGAATTTGGATCATTATAATCTCTCCCATTAAATTTCATCTTACTAATTTTATTCCTATTCAAATCCTGTCTTATGCGCAATGCTAATACTCTCCCAGCCTGCTCTCCTGTCTCATAGCGCCTAGCTCTTTGAGTCTGGTATTCGCAAATCTCCTTTTGGGTAATTATTTTTAAGAGGTCCCCCTTAATCCTGGCCATATTTCTTGTAGTCTCTCTACTGTCTTTACCAGTTATTATTTCATCAATATGGTATCTCTCTATTTCTGCCAAATCTGCTGTGAGTTTATCTGTCTTGATTTTATCCTCTTTCCTAATTCTCGATGAACAGCTGATCGTCTCCCCCCTTAATGCGGCTTTAAACGACTCCCAAACTCCATTTCTGGAGGCACTATATCTATTGCAATCAAAGAATTCCTTAGCCCATCTTTTCATATGTTTTAAGAACCTTTCGTCATTTAACAACTTTCTATCGAAAGTCCATCTGGATATTTTTCTTAGGACACTGGGAACTTTATAAGAGAGTATCAAAGGGTTATGATCAGAAATTATTCTAGGTAATTTCTGAATATTAACCTTACCTATCTCCCCTAGTGTAATAAAAAAATAATCCAACTTGGAATACTTTTGTGCTGGATGAGAGAAGTACGTGTAACCACAATCCCCTGGCATCTTTTCTCCCCATACATCTAACAGGCCATGGGATTGTATCATGGAACTTATCGCTGTGTTAACTTTTCGTTTGCGGCCTGTAAATCTAGCCCCCTTTTGCCAGTCCACCGAGATATTCATGTCCCCACATACTATCATTGGGGCTGTCCAGTTGGCCAATTCCTCTTCTAGTTTGTTGAACATCATAGGATCATCCTCATTTGGACCATATATTACGCATAGTGTAAACCCCAAACTCATTTCTGCCAATACCCATCTCCCCGAGCCATCCGTTTTTATGCGTTTCGCACCACCCAGGTGATTCTTGGCTAATATAGCCACTCCTCTTATCATTGATGTCTGGGTGGAACACCCAATCAAAGTAAACCCATACAATTCCAAGACCTTCCTTTTATTCCAGGGGATATGGGTTTCCTGAACACATACTATATCAATATTATTAGATCTAACCAGATGGCTCAATCTCTGCCGCTTCTTCCAGTCATTTAACCCCCCTGCATTGATACTACAAATTCTAATGTCTGGCATATTTTGCGAGTTTACCTTTCCCACAATAACTCATATCCAGATACCTGATATCAACCTGAAAACTATTCTTTTCCATCTCATACTTTTTCATTATTTTCGCCCCCCCTTCCCTCCCACCCCCCACCCACTCCTCCCTCTGCACTCTCGCCCTCCCCCTCCTGGGCTCCAACACCCTCACCCCCCCCGCTTGTCTAGAGGCGCTCAGACCGCTGGTCTGTGCACGTGATGGATGCAACTTAGTGTGAGGAGAAGTGGCCATGCTTCAACCATTTTCCTTTTATATACATCTCTCACCTTTTTTATTATATTTCTTTTCCCTTACCATTTTTTTCCTTTTTTTGTTTCCCCTTTTTTTTTTTTTTTTTCCTGAACTCCCTCAGTGAAAACACCTCGCCCAAAAATTGTTCCCTCCCCTTAAAGATATTTCAGTAACTCCATTTACACTTTACTGGTACATTTGGTACATTTTGGCACTCCCGATACTCCATCTATGACTGCAAAAACTCTTTGGCTTTAATCTCTGAGGAGAAATAAAATGTTTTTCCACCCTGAATTACTTTCAGCTGGGCGGGGTTGATCAAATATGCCTGCATGCCCTTGTCCTCAAAAGGTTTGATCATTTGCCGCAGCCTCCAACGCCTCTCGACTGTGATATGGCAGAAGTCTGGACAGACAAAAAAGGTATATTCATCTACTGTCTTTTTTTTGTCAGGCCTTGCCCTTTCAGAGATTGCTTGTCTTAAATTGAAATTGCCCAAAAAGATTAATATCGCTCTGGGCTTATCTCCCTCTTTAGCCTTTTTATAGATTTTGGGTGGAGTACGATGCGCTCTCTGAATCTCCCTATCGAAATCCCAGTCTTTCAGCTCTTTGAAGGCGGACACAAAAAGTTTAACGATAAATGCTTTCATGTCTGTCCCCTCGGCCCCCTCCGGAATACCCAGGACACGCAGGTTATTTTGCCTCGATCTGTTCTCTAACGACTCCAATTTCCATTGAATATCAGTAAGATGTTTTGCTTGCGTGTCAACTTTATCAACTGCTGCTGCCGCATCAGCTTCTGTAGATACCACTCTATCTTCCAAGTTGGTCACTCGTTCCCCCAGGTTCACGCAGGCCTTAGTCAGTTTTCTCACCACCCCTTGCATTTTTCTAACGGCAGCCTGCGATTTCCGACTTTCTTGCCGTGTTTCTTCTCTATGAGCCAGTATCTCCTGGTGAATGATCTCCAAGAGTGACATTTGTGCTGAGTCTCCTTCCGGGCTATCTGCTGAGGCATTCAATTGTGATATTTCTTTTTTTTGGTTAGATACTTTGGCTCTCACTACCATTTTAACTGCTGTGTTTGGTGGGCTGGTTTCCTCGGTCTCTAAATCGCTACCAGTCTCTATATCACTGGTTTCTTGCCCCAAACTATCCTCTCCTTCCTCAGACCATTCACCGCCTTCAGATACCGAGAAAAATGCCTCACTCGGTGTCTCTTTTTTACTGCAGCTACTCCCCCCTGTGTCATCTTCCAGGATCTTTTCTAAGCCTTGGTGTGGTAAATTGCTATCCCCCAACCGACCTGCTGCTGGGGTCTCCGATTGTTGTTCTTCACCTTCCACCGTTATTATTGGGTTCAATTGCTCAGCAAGCTCATCCACTATAGTGTCAGGGGATGCCTCATCAATCCCAGCACTAGGGGCAGCCTGTAAATTATCTTCCTTTAAATCTTTTGAATCTTTGGCCTTATTTAGCTTTTGGAAAATATCCGATATTGGGACAGTACCCACATTATCCAGGTTTCCCTTACTGGCGGCCTGCTGTGCTGTTTTTTTAACTTGAGGGGAGCCTTGCTTTTTCCCCTTACCGCCATCGTTGTCCAATGCCTCCGCTAGCACCGCTGCTGCCTTCCTCCTAGCCGCCGCCTTAGTGCTGGCGCTTGACTTGGGAGCCATGATTGCCCTCCGCCTCTCCTCTAGCCCAAATGCCTCCTTACCGGCTGAAGAGTCACCGTTTTCGGCAATCTCTGTCTCCGTCTTAGCCAGCAGAGCTCCGCCGCCCTCCAGAGTGTAGCTTGTCTGTTCCTCCCTGCTACACGGGAGGCTGGAAACCACCTTTACTTGCTTCTCGGCGTAGAGCTTCCTTCTGCGCTGAATACGCCGTTTCTGAGCCAAGCACCGCGATGCTCCCACGCTGAATACCAACTCCGCAGCCTCCGCTTGTGAACGGATGACAGCTCCGCCTCTGAGCCGCCGTATCAGCTGAGCAATCTCCAGAAGCAGCCGCTTCAGCGGCTGACTACACGTCAGTTTCAGTTTCATCCAGCCGCGTTCGCTTGGATGTGAAATTCTTTTTCGCCCGATCTCCTCCGTCCTAGGTTGTAGGAGACTCGTATTTTACATTACTTCATTTCACCAACTCCAGCTTTGTTGGGGAAATACGGGGTCTTAGTCCTGCATAGCACTCCTCCTCACACGAGCTGCTTTCCGACCGTCTCACACGGTCGCCATCTTGCCTCTCTACCGATTTTCAACAATTTGTTGTAGTAAAGTTTCAAGAAAAAAACAACATTAACCACTACATTAGCATAGCAGTTGACACAAGAACTGTTTTCAAACTGAAAACCAACAACCTCTTCAATAGAATCCTTTTTGTTTTTGCTTACTATCACTGGTTCATCTAGTTTTATTTCTTTTCTCTGCAACCTCGCTACAATTTTTCTCATATTGTCTTTTTCGACCTACCACACGCTTTTCAAGTACTGGATATTGAGGTAAGTTGGGAGCATGTTCTCTTCTTAACCTATTATACTCTTTTACACAATTTACATCTGCGCTAATCTTTGTGTTATCAAAATCAATCAGGTACAATCCAGAAAAAGTTCTGACTCGAGATAAAGCAAATTATGCCATACCCTCTTTAAACACAGTACTTCCAATATTCACCAAAGCAGTATCTACACTTAAACCTTGAGATTTATGTAAAGTCATCGCATGTGCCAAACAAACAGGAAACTGTTTTCGGCGAACATATAAATCTTTTACAAGCAAAAATCGAGCTGAACAACGACTCAATTGTTGTACTTCTTCAATTTCATCAAATTTGATTTTCAAAAATTCAATGTCATCTCTATTTGGGTAATTCACAAAATCAACAACATTACCCATTGCTCCATTTACTAAACCTTTTTCCACATGTAAATTACGTCGTAAAATTATCTGACAATTTATACATGCATATAGATTCTTTTCTAAACCAGCAGTTTTAGATATTATTTTTCTAAAGAATCCAATTTTGACATCCAATTTTCTGACAAAATAATAGTAGCTCCTTCATGCTATATTCTATCAATAGCTTCCAGTTTTATAATTTCTTTATTTTCTAACTTTAGCATTTTTTCATTGAATATTAAACATTCTTGCAGAGTTGGCATCAAGCATATCACTGATTTCTTTTCTGCAATTTTTCTATATATATTTTCTGGGAGAATATTTTCGTTTGGAAACAAATTTGTAAGTAATCGTGCCTGTAAAGCGTCTTTGCCGTGTTCAGTCACTTTTCCAATTCCTATATTTTCAAGAATACTTTTATAATCAGCGTCCTTTGCCTGGCGCATATTTGTAATTAGTTCTGAATATTCGAAATATGACCAAATATTAACATTTCCAATGCTTCCGAGGCACTTTCTGGTGTCTTCATGGGTAACTGTTTTCAATACTGGCTGTCCTTTCACATGAGTTAGTTGTAGTAGATCTCCAAAAACTATGACGTGTTTGCCTCCAAATAACACATCATACTCTGTTTTAAGGATTTGTTGCATTCTTAAATGCACAAAGGCAAGCATTAAATGTGATACCATGCTTACCTCATCAATAATGAAAAGTTTAACTTTTTTCAAGACTCTAGAAACTTCACAACAAGCTTCTCCAGATAGCTTGTGGTAACCTAATTTATTTTCATGCTCTACTGGCAGCATCAATAAACGATGTGAAGTAATCCCTTTAATGTGATATGCTGCCAACCCAGTTGGAGCAGTAACAACTCAAGAGAGTGACGACTCAGTTCTTTTCTGTAGATAAGTGTCAATTCCCTTAATTAGAAAACTTTTTCCAGTTCCTGCTTCTCCACTCAAGTACAGTCAGACAGGTTTAAATGACGTACATGAGCACTCTTTTTTCTCGTGATATTAACCATGCTCAATCTGTTCTGTCACTTGATCGTATCTTTGTTTTTGCTCACCATTTAGTTGTTTTTCCAATTCTCCTAAGTTTATTATATCCTCTTGAGCTTGTTGCATTGCTGTTTCCACCTCATCCATGGCAGTTGCTGCTTCATTTTAAATAATTGGTTCTCCCAGTGGATCCTGACTCAACGAAGGAGAACTTTGACTGTCTTGAGAACTGTCTCTAGCAATCTCTGCTGCAATTGTAGCTTCTTGCTGTATTTCGTCGTTCAACATTTTCAGATAATTAGTAAAAGCAGGACATTCTATAGTATTTTTAGTTGCGTTGAAGGAATCTTCATAACTGTCAAAATCTCGAAGTAGTTCCAGTTCTGTTCGCCATGGCTTAAAGAGTTGCAAAAGAGCAAAATAGTAAAATTACCTTTTGTCAGCAGTTTCGCAACTCAGTTTTCGGTGATTAATCAAATGTCCTTTTCTTTGTTTCACTAACATCCTTCAGATCCAATCACAGCATATACTCCTTTATTGATATCTTCTGTAATATTCCTCTTAAAAGTATAGCTCTGCAGTACTTCATAGAGACAAACGTTCTCAAGATGATGACTTCTATTTGGATAGTATGTATCGAACATATTTGTCTTCAAAATATCTGTACTGTCTGGTTCTCTCTCTGCTAAATACTCAATGTATTGTACAGATTTCAAAACTCGGTTTCGTGTTCTTGCAAGACCTAAACTCACCCAAATGCTTATTCTAGATTTGGAGTATAGACTTGCAGATGATAAACGATCTGCACATTAATATGCTCCAATTTCTCGATGAGACAACATCTTCAAACTGTAGCTGTACAATTTCTTACCTAGGCTCTTTTCATGAGAAATTTCTTCCCACATTTCCTTTAGTTCCATCTTTTCAGATTTAGTAATGTAAGACGTTACATATCGAGCCACAGCAATGGAGTTGTCTGCAACATATAGAATATCCATGTTAGCATTCCACATGGAGAAACAACTGGGTTATAGTCATTTATGTATTTTGACTCTTCATTTCTTTTTAAGTTGTAGGTATTTTTCGGTGATTTTCTTGTGACAGTATGTCGCAAAGATGACATCAAATTGTTCACTCTTCCTTTTGATAATACTGGACGTAGAAATGAAAATCGACATTTTGTGTAGAACTTATCCTTAGATTTGTACTTTCGACGACAGTATTTTGCACAACGATGTGTTTGAAACCGTAAGACTTTATGTCTTAAGTTCTTAAATTCTTTTCTACTGTACTTTTGGGTACAGCACATGTAGAATATTGTTCAATAAAACTCATCACTGTGTCATTTGAATCTGTTCCAAATTTGGGGGCATCTTTGATCCATAGCAGCATATGAATGTGAGGAGCACCTCCTACTTGATACTCCTTTCTCCAAAAGAAATCCAGAACCTCTCCAAGAGGAGGATTTATTTGTTTGTGATAAAAGACATCATAGCTTCAAATCTATGATTGAAATACCTGCATACATTAACTGGATCCAAAGAGAACAGTTCTCCAGGTGTCTTGTATTATATATTTTCTATGTTAGCATTTGCCACTCGAAGAAATTGAAGTAAATCTTCCCAAGCATAATCTGCACAGCTTAGAGTAAGGAACCGTGTAGGAGTTCCTAAGTTTCTTAGCATACATTTCAATTCCCCATGACGACGGAACCAATACTCATTAGTACCACGCTGACATGCCATGAGATTAATTAGCTGAGATTCCAAAATGGTATCTTTCTGTTGGACTTTATCGATAAACATTTTGCAAATGTACTCCACTTTTCAGTATCTGGTACACTGCATAAGAAAGTCCAGACCAGTCACTCTCAAACAGAAGATGAAACAAATATGGAATACATTGGGGAAACCATGTACCTGCTGCATATAATCTTGAAGTCCGGTATTCAGATGCATGAATGTGCACAGGTCATTCATCATATCGTCCACTTGCCTGTTAGAAATAACTGAGGGAAGCAACGAGCTTCCAAGCTTTCTTCCCATACACTAATGGGACTTCCTTTTGCTTCTTTCATTTGAAATAACTCAATAGTATTTCCCATCACTTCTTTAGAGTGAAGTGGATGCACACTATAATGTTCATAAATTTCTTCAGTTCTGGACACATTCACTTTTTCAATTTGTGCAGTTGGCAAATCACTCTCCTCTTCTACAATTGTTTCCTCTTCTCCTACATACACATTTTTATAGTATTAATTATTTTTTACCAAATACAACGTTGCCTTTTTCACTTTCCTAACATCCTCTAATTCTTCCCAGATTGTCTTACTCTTCATAGGAACGCCGTTAACTAGAATAACTAGAGGTTCCTCTTCCACATTTTCTACACCAATTGTTTCAACATTTTTCTTTAAATTTAGAGGCAAATATACAACTCTTCCCTTTAATCCTCTCTGTAAATCTGCAGGAGGCTCCATGCGAACAATAGCCTGAAATGGATGCACACATTGAATCAGAATAGACTCATAAGTATTTAAATCCATCAGTTCAGAAGGAATATTTACCAACTCAAGATTATTATGAACAACTCTAGCAGACATCTTATTCTCATATAATTTATTATAACAATATTTACAAATACGTTGATCAGAATCCAAATCAAAACAATTCTCTACCAACAAATAAGGTACAAATTCCTTCCACTCATTATTATTCTCCTTTTCACTTTTTAAATATAGATCAACTAACCTGGTCTGATTTTTATAACAAATTCGTCTACAATAAATACAAGAAAAGTTTGGCTTTTCATCTGAAATGACCTTAAACCTTGTAATTTCTTGCTCAAAATTTTCTGTACTAAAATTCTGTACATTTTCTTCCACATTTCCTTCTTTTAATGTATCTGTTTCTGCACTTTCTTCTTCAGGACCAAAGTAACTAACCTCAATTTTTTCACAAATGTTGATCACATATAACACAGATCCATGCAAAAGAGCTCTGTTCAACTTTTTTACCATTGGACGTTTTGCATAATACAACCTTCTCACTAATTTCCTCACTTCAGTATGATGCACTGCTAACATCCTAAAATGGTGAAAAACAGTCTGACATACTTTTTTAGATTGACAAGCCAAAGAATGACCTTGCAAACCCGTTTTTTCTCTCACTCTGCAGGGGTCTGATTCTTGCAAAATCTTAATCTTTTGTTTAACACTTTTCTTAGTATACTTACGTAAACAATTGTGAAAAAAATCAATTGAATCCTGTCGTACACTACAAATACTACTACAATTCCAAGTGTACACTGGAGCCTTAGGACGTCTCCCTAAAACTTCATCAGCTAACAACTCTTCTGCATTTCTAGGGACAATTTTCTCTTTTTCAATCGGACTACCATTCTTAACCTCATAAGCTTGACCACTGGTATCAACTGCATGCATGATTACTCTGAAAGTAACTCTCTTCATTAAAAAAAGGCTCACAACTTGAACTATGTTTCCATTCTCCAGAAAAAAACATTACAACAATTAGTTCTATTAATTAGTCTTTTCCACTTACTTTTGACCTTCATAACATTGATTGGCTTATCTAGTGTTCGAATCCTACTGATTACTAAAAGAAACATTTTTTTTAAATTCAAAAACTTTCTCAACAATTGTCTGTATTTTTTTTTCTTATAAAAAGCAATTTTTCTTTTACAATTCTTTATATTTTTTAATACATTTACAACAACTCTGTTATGAAACATTCACTTCCGAATCTCAACAAACTGATTTTTTTGTCTATTACTATAAAGACTTATGCCCACATGCATCAAAGTCAATTGCATTCGCAAACAGTGCGAATCGCAATTTTCGGCCGTTTGCGAATGCAATTGACTAATTTGGAATGCATCATGCATTTCACAATATTAGGAATCGCAACCATGTTGCGATTTCTAAAATTGCGATTGCATTTAAGAAATCACAATTTCAGATTTCTTAAATGCAATGCATGATCATTTTTAGAATTGCGATTTCGCAATTTGGAAGTGGTAAATTAGCATGAAGTTGACCTTCATGCTAATTTACCGAAAAATTTCAAATATGCACAAATTGCATTTTTGAAAGTTTTAATTTACACGCACACATGCCCTTGGGGCAAGTGTGTGTGTAAATTGCATTTAAAGTTACATTTCAGGGGTGCAGGGAGGGGTTCTTTGGACCCCACCTGCACCCTTGAAATTGCATTCACATTTTGCGAATCGCAATTTGAAATTCGCAAAATGTGAATGCCTTCCCATTCATTCCTATGAGCCTTTTGGCCCATAGGAATCAATGGGAAGGGTTTTCCTTAATTGCGATTCGCAAATTGTGAATCGCAATTAAGGAAAAATACCGAATCGCAAAAAAAAATGCGAATTTTTCATGCATTGCAGTTTGCGATTTCTAAATTGCGATTCCTTAATTTTGCAATTTAGGAATCGCAAACGGGTGCAATGATGCATGTGGCCGTAATTGCAAAACCCTGATACACCATCCCTAGCAAAACCTGCTAAACTCTTTCAACACTACTGCACTGCTTTAAATCCAGAATCACCATCCTCAGCGAATGCCCCTATAATGTTGAAACACCACTGCACTGCCCTAAACCCTGAAACAGCACTACCTGCAAGAACCCCTTTCACTGTAGTAATAATTTTACTAAATTTTAAGGGATACTGTCATGTGTCTAAGATCACACTGTGAGTTAGTATTCATTTCAGATAATTATGGCAGAATAATTTTCTTAGTTGATGTGTTTAAAAATATGAGAATACATGTACTTATGGAGTGAGTCAGAGTTTAGGACATGTAGTGCTATAAAAAATATATGCAGCATGTGTGTCAGTCCTCTTAATTCCCAAATAGTCTCCATGCTGTGTAATAGAGATCCTGGGTGTGCTGTAGAAATGCCATAGCAACTCTCTCTGTAGCAAGTAGTAATCATTTCAGTGTATTTTCATTTCTTTATTCTCAGTCCCACCTAGACCCCTTATACTGCCTGAACAGCACTGCACTGTCACAAACCCTAATATACCATCTCTATCAAAAGCTGGTAAACTCTTTCAACACTACTGCACTACTCTAAACTCTGTAACAGCACTCCCAGCAAGACTCTCTTTCACTATAGTAATCATTTTACTGAATTGCAAGGCTTAATGTCTTGTGTCGAAGATCACTGTGTGAGTCAAAATTCATTTCAGAAAAATGTGGTAGAATAATTTGCTTAGTTAATGTGTTTTAAAATATGGCAAAATATGTAGTTATGGAGTGAGTCACTCCTTAGGAAAAGTAGTGCTATAAAGTCCAGAGCAGCATGTGTGTCAGGCCTCTGAATTCCCAAATAGTCTCAATGCTGTGTAATAAAGATCCTGGGTGTGCTGTAGAAATTGCATACCAACTGTCTCTGTAGAATGTAGAAATCATTTCAGTGAATTCTCATTTCTACATTCTCAGTCCCACCTTGATCCCCTGCACTGCCTGAACATCACTACACTGTCCTAAAATGTGAAACAGCACTCCTAGCAATACTCTCTTTCACTGTAGTAATCATTATACTGAATTTGCAAGACATACTGTCATGTGTCTAAGATCACAGTGTGAGTGAGAATTCATTTCAGAAAAATGTGGCAGAATAATGTGCTTAGTTGATGTGTTTTAAAATATGGCAAAACATGTAGTCATGGAGTGAGTCAGTCCTTAGGACAGTTAGTGCTATTAGGTCCAAAGCAGCATGTGTGTCAGGCCACTGAATTCCCAAATAGTCTCCATGCTGTGTAATAAAGATCCTGGGTGTGCTGTAGAAATTGCATACCAACTCTCTCTGTAGCATGTAGAAATCATTTCAGTGAATTCTCATTTCTTCATTCTTAGTCCCACCTTGAGCCCCTACACTGCCTGAACACCACTGCACGGGAAACAACCTTTACAACGCAACTTTTACTACACACTACAATTACAACAACATTTTTACAACGCAACATCCATTACATAGCATGACATTACAACGCAACCATTACCATTAGTAGGGTAATTCAAAATCATCTTAATTGTAAAATAAGATTTTAAGTACTATTCTGAAAATGCCACTTTTCGAAAATTACACTGAAGTATACAGAAAAGTGATGGCCTGAATGCTTGAATTAATCTCAGCCACTGGTAATTACTCAAACCTCATTCTGGTCCATCAGTATTTTGCACACAATGCCACCTCAGCTTGGAGCTAGCCACATGAAATGCAGCCTAGACCCAGCTCAAATGGGAACAGTCTAGATTGAACCGGCAAGCCAGGTACTCCCTGAACTAGAGCACATGCAGCCCAGGAGTGTGATGCCCTAATTAGGGCTCATCAACAGGGTTAAGCTTGTTCCCAGTGGCACAGTGTGAACAGGACCCACATCTTTGCCTAGCCTTCCCATCTAGGGCATGGAACTTAAGTATACAAAAGAAATTATGGATTGAATGCTTGAATTAATCTCAGCCAATTGTAACTACTTGAGCTGCATCTAAGTCCATCATTATTTTGCACACCATGCCACCTCAGTTTAGACCCAACCATATGCAAATTAGCCTTGATCCTGCAACAGTGAGAACAGTCCAGCCAATTACCTACAAGTGACTGAGAATAATTCAAGCAATCCAGCCATGACTTTTTGTATGTTTCCGTTTGAGAAAGTTGACATTTTTCTGCCTAATACAAATGTGCCTTTATGCCAGTGACTAGGGTCACATAACAGTGAATAGCTCAGCTGTGGTGTTTTGTGTATTCCTTCCGGATATGAGAACAAAAGGGCCAGGGGTGTGGGGCAGTGGTTTGCTCTCCTGATCAGGATATCTAATAGGTTGAACTCAGCCCTTCCTGAGGGCTTTTTCTTGTGGCATATATTCGCTTCATACCTCTCATAGAAAGGGTGCCCCCAAGTATCCTAGTTGAGTCTGGCAAGTGGAAATATCTCCATAATCATAAATGAACATTCCCACTAGATTTAGCTATATGTATTACAGGAATTAATCAGACTCACTGACCCAAGACCTTTATTCTGATGTTTATTTCTCATAAACTGCTTTTGATCAGATACATTTCATATTTTTGTACATACATTACATCATATTGTTTCCAAATTGTTTTATATAAACAATGTCCACGTTGAATCTCTTTATCCCATCAGAAAAACTATATACAATAACAAAAACTAACCAAATAATTACAGCACAGGAGAGCAAAATACATTAATTAACAAAACTACTCCGTACCACACTCATAATCTACTGCTTTTTGTTCATACCCACATAACACACTAATCAGGAACTCGCAGCATACATATTTTATGACCCCAGAATCATCCTATATAGTTCGAAAATGAAACCACTTCTTTTGGTCCCAATATTACTTCTGGGTGGCTTGAAATGGAACCGGAAAACTGAGCGCAGTGGAGCTGCGGAAGCTGCATGTGAAATGTGGCTCAACGGTTAGAGGCGGCAGACCCGGAGGCTGAGGTCGGCCCGGGACCAGGGTTCAATTCCCCACGCGGCCGGGTGCAGGACCAATGTCAGCGGGCCCGATAATTCTCGCCTCGGTGCCACTCTAACCATGGGGTCCCACACTGCAACTCTGGGCAATAGCTTGCTTAATCTCCACTCCGGCCCCACCACCGCCGGGGATGCCTGGCTTCACCTTGGGGATGCCCAGTAAAGGGACCATTTCACAGGGAAAGGCAGGACGGGTTCCCCAGTGGTAAGCGCTGGGATGCTCCAGGGTAACCACGCGCTCTATAAAACCAACATTCATTCATTCATTCATGTGCGGTGCTGTGTTGTTGACTTCCGTCCTCAGTCTCCGAAACCTATGAGGGGACTGCAAGCCTAAAACGTGAGGTGGAAGCTGGGAGACGAGTATCGCAGAACAAAGCACAGGACAAGGGACCCGAGAGTGGGTGAGCGTGGGTACATCGGGAAAAACATGCCAGTGCACGTTTCCTCCAGCTGCGCAGAAGCGGTCGGCGTTTGGCTGACGTGGGTTGCGCTGCGATGAGGTTCGATTTCCCATCCCCTCTTTTGCTCTCCTACGCTCCACCACCGCACCACAAATCAAGCCCTTTTTTTAGCATGAAAGGGGAGATTTGCCAGGCTTTAAGCAACTCTGTACCGAGCTTGTGTAGGAGTAGCTGCTCCAGACTCTCCAGACAGCCAGTCCAAACCAGGTCCCGTAGATACAGATCTGAGGATTTTTGAGATTCAACATTTATTAGTCGATATGTTACTTGAGCGCCCTCAAATCAGTCAATTCAGTCATACATTTCCCTACTTTTAAACTGCATGTAAAGTAAAGTTCAGAGTGATACAACAATGTAAAGGTCACCCTATCACTGCTTGAGCAACACAACATATGTACTAACGCACACACGTACGTAATCGTGGTCAGATTGCATCTCACTACTTCTTCCCACTTCCTGTATAAGGGAGATGCAGTAGAGTGTGAGGAGTGAAAGTAGCAAGGGCGAGGTGAGGCGAGTCAAAGAAAGTGAACTGTAAGGTCGGCCTCGGCCCTTTGCCCCTGCCTTTGGAAGCCGCTAGTTAGCTGAATTCAGGGGTTTTCCTGTGGCGTGTTTGCATTTATACTTTTCTGGCAGTGTGTGCCAGGTGGCCAGGTGGGACACGAGGGAACGAGCGAGAGGAGAAGGAGGACTGTAACTTGTGGCCTGTGAAAATAATGAGGTCCTGAGCTGTCTTGAGCTGACCTATGTTTCGAACTTCGTCCGTCCACAATAAGAGCTTTTTGTTGTGATATTTCCCTCCTTACTACATCCTCGAAGTAATACGCCTCACATCATGAGATCAGGTCGCACAAGGGGACCAATGCAACTCTCCTTTCAAGACTACAAAAGAGGTGTAAAGCTACCGTGAAATTTCAAACTCATTCCCAAAAGGATGCATCGCAGGTTAATAATATGGATCTTGAGGAACTGTCGGCCGTTAATAGGCCATCATCAAATCCAGAGTGTGCATTAACTGTTGTGGGTCAAATATATAATCAGACATAAAATCAAATATCCACCGGTGGGGGAGGTGGGACCCACTTCTATCAGCCCAGCATATTGGAATATTGTAAACAATCAGACAGAGCTCAATGAGAAGCCCAAGGTGAAGCTGATGCGTCTTTGTCTGTGTTTATCATTAGTTCAGAACATTTGTGTTGGTGCCCTATCCATGGGAGATGAAACAAGAGAATGTGGGAATCAGTCTGCTGCTAATACTTTGTTGACCTCTAATGCATCTGCATCAACAAATACAGCATATGAAGAGGGGGACTCTCATGTAGTAGTAGCCAAAGCTCAAGTCTATTATGTTCCCAAAGCCAGTCAGGTAAATATGCTGTCTACTCAAACTACGTTGTTGCCCCGAATGAACTGTGCACTCCAGGCAGAAGATAACCATTGGGATATAACCAAGTGTAATAAGGCCTCAAATAACTGGGATGTTTCTGTTATCTGCTTGGGTGAATTTCAAGGTAACCGTAGCTCTAATCATAGTTCTTTTAAATCTCGGTCACCTAAAACTGGGTCTGAGAGTGTCTGTGAGAGTCAAGGAACATTTAGATCTTAGTCACCGAATTAGAATGTCTTAAATCCACTTAGTCCTGGACTATGTGATGGGGAACAGGTCCCAGAAGTACAGCCAACTTTAGTCCCTTTAAAGAGTAAATCTACGAATTTTGAGCAGGGTCTAAAGAATATAGCCCAAGTAGATAATTTACTGAATTTTGCATACCTCTTGTTTCTACATAAATATGATGTTTCTACTATAACTGATGAGCGTTCTGCTACACATAAAGTGCAGATAATAATGGAGTGTGGCAAAATTTGTTAAATACAATTAACGCAATAACAACAGCATTAAACTTTTGTTCAAATAAGCTTGATATACTGCTGGAACTACTAAATACTTTAGCAGTTTATGTTGCAGGCATTGATATATTACAATCTGACACATTTGGTGGTTAAGGCTCAGACTGAGGTCAACAATCAATCAAACACATGCACATGTTCACACATTTTAGATAAAGTATCTGACCTCCCAACAATAGTAAGTTCACTCTTTGATGAAGTAAAAAAAAAACTGCTTGGTAATCGTATCCTGAACAATCCCCTATTTGTTATAACAAATTGGGAATCAGTACACCCAGTGTGAGCATGAAGCAGCAACCACCTCAGCGAGATGTGCCTCTTGTTAATACTAGAGCACCAGCAGAGTGGGGAGTCAGAGGTATGTCTGGGGTTAGCCACTCTAATCGATGAATCTCAAGTATGTCAGGGAAAAGAAAAAACAAGATAATCCAGGTTGTTAATTCCATGGGGCAGAATTATGAAGGCCTTGCGCCGCCGGTGCGTCACTTTATTTGACGCAACGGCGGCGCAAACAATGCGCCCTATTTACAACGTGATGCATCTAGGAGATGCATCACGTTGTAAAGCCCTGCGCCATAAGGAGGCGTTCCTGCGCAGGGGGGGGGCGTTCCTGCGCAGGAACGCCTCCTAAAAGTGGCTGAGTGAAATCTATTAGATTTCACTGAGTCACTTTCAGGACAATGCTGCGCCAAAACCCTGCGCCTGCTTGAAGCAGGCGTAGGTCTTGACGCAGCATTGTGGAGATGGGGCACCCCCGAGCCTTGCTGGAGCTGCGACGCAGCTCCAGCAATGCGCCACCTTTACGGCACAGATGCGTCACGCATCTGTGCCGTTTTTGCCCCATGGTGCGCCGCATTGTAAATGCGGCGCACCATGGGTGGCGGAGCAGCGGCGCAGGATGACTGGCGCATCCCTGGGAATGCGCCAGTCATCATAAATCTGCCCCCATATGTTTAAGCGCAGGAGATAGCTCTAGTGATGTTTCCCCACCATTGAAAAGGGCTAGGAAAAGGTTATGGAAGGCTCGGTATAAAGCCAAGAAGTCAGTTGTTCCAGTAGCTTCAGTAGCAAAATCCAAGGACTGTTAAACTATTTTTAAAACAGATAATCAGAAATGCCAAGACAAGGACTGCTCCCAAGAGTGTACGGAATCCCCTTCTTATTGAAGCATCAGAACCCAAAAATGAGAAGTGAGGCTCAGCCTTCTGGAAAGGGTAATAAAAAAGATGTTTACACTGCAATCATTATGATAGATAGAGTCAGCATTAATAATCGAGGTGTGTTTAGGTATAACAGCAAGCCCCAGATTTTGAGTGAGATTAATCAGACCCTGGGATACGTAGGTAGTGAAATCATTTGTCATCCTCAATCTGAGATTAAATTGCAAGTAAATTATGCTCCTGTCCTAAGACCAAGTAGTTCACCCACCGCATAGGTTTAATTCAGACGATCTGATAAAGCCATGTGTCACTCCGAGTCTAAACCCCCTTAAAGAATATAATATTATCTAGTTAATGATAGCAAACCAGGCCCAATAACATCTCCATGTACTATACAGGAAAATATTACCGCTAACAGGGAGAAATTAGCACTGCAATCCCTATATGAATCTCGGCATACTCATGACAGTCTTAATCAGAATTTAATCCTGAAAATAATCTCAACGATTCCTGATTTATCATTTATTAAAACTACTGTTCTTTTGTCTGTGCAGTTCAAACAAATACAACCTAACTCACTTAGTGAGTCCACTATAACAACTATGTTCACTAATGAAATTGTGACTAAAATCTTAGACTCAAGTGCATGTTTTATGGAATGTGGTTTTAAGGTTGATCATTGAAAGAATAAAGGTGGAAAGTAATACGTTAAATCCAGTACTAAGAGGGGCAACAGGTCCGACAGATAAATCATCTTGTAACACAGGCCTGTTGATTACTAATTCTCAAACAGGAGGGTATATTTGGATATTTGGATATTTGGAGGGGTATTTATAGAGCGCGGCGTTCGCTCCGGAAGGAGCATCATGGCGCTGAATAGTCCTTGAGGCCAGGTCGCAGAGTGGTAGGGGGGAGGCTAAATGGAAGCTTTGGTCCACTCGTCGGGGAGATTGAAAATCCATGTTTTGAGAAGTTTTCTAAAAGGCTTCTCAAGTGTCTGATGTCTTAGGTTTCTGGGCATGCTGTTCCAGGCTTTGATAGCCAGGGAGCTTAGGGTTTTACCTCCTTTAGACTTCAGGTTAAACCTGGTAGAGGCCATGAAATTTTCTTGGGCAGAGCGGAGGGAACGACTCGGGTTGTAGTGTGGGAAGCGTCTAGTAAGGTAAACAGGACCTGTTTTGTTAAAGGCCCGAAAGGCAACGATGAGAATCTTGAAAAGTATTCTCTTGTGCAGGGGAAGCCAATGTAAAGTCTTTAGAGCTGCAGAGATTGAGGATTTGCGAGGTAATTTTAAGACCAGGCGGGCGGCAGTGTGTAGAACACTTTGGAGTTTGGAGAGGGTGGACTTCTTGGTCCCTGCCAGGAGGCCGTTGCAGTAGTCCACGCGCGAAAGAATGAGGGCTACTGTCACCGTTTTTCTAGAATCTAGGGGAAGAAAGTCAAAAAAATTTCTGAGGGATTTGATTATGC
Source organism: Lissotriton helveticus (assembly GCF_964261635.1). Taxonomy (NCBI): domain Eukaryota; kingdom Metazoa; phylum Chordata; class Amphibia; order Caudata; family Salamandridae; genus Lissotriton; species Lissotriton helveticus. The sequence goes on from NW_027611923.1 coordinate 185,570, forward strand.
CGAAGCATCTGCCGGCCACGGTCGTGGCATGATGGTCAAATGAAAGATCAGAGTCAAAAAGTACCCCGAGGTTTCTAGCGGTAGTGACGGTCTGGGGGGGGGGGGGGGGGGCAGCAGAATTATCAGGCCACCAGAGGGCAGGACAGAAAGAGGCGTTTTTCCCGATGGGGAGGATCTCTGTTTTATTTGAGTTACAACGGAGGTGGTTGGAGTCCATCCATTGGAATACAGCAGTTAGGCAATATTTAAGATTGAGCTCTGCAATGTTGGAGTTGTCGTCTAGGGGGATGATCAACTGAGTATCATCGGCATATGAGGTGACAGTTATGCCGAATGATTCAATCAGGGTGAGGAGAGGGATGAGGTAAATGTTAAAAAAGAGGGGACTTAGGATGGACCCTTGGGGAACTCCGGAGGAGACCGTTTTCTCTTTAGATTGAAAAGGGCCCAGGGCGACAGTTTGGGACCTGTCGCTGAGAAAAGATCTGATCCATGATAGGGCTGAGTCAGAGATGCCGATGTCCATTAATCTGTTAATCAGGATGCAATGGGATATGGTGTCGAACGCTGCCGTGAGGTCAAGAAGGATCAGAATGGCCTTCTTCCTTTGATCTTGCAGCGTTTTGATGGTGTCAGTCAGTTCAATTAAGGCAGTTTCGGTTGAATGTTTGGGCCGGAACCCGGATTGTTGAGGATGAAGTAAGTTGTGGGTTTCCAGAAAGGATTTAAGTTCTTTATGGACTAACTGTTCTGTTATTTTTCCCAGAGCGGGGAGAAGGGTGATAGGACGGAGATTGGTCAAGTCCACTGGGGATTTATTAGCTTTTTTCATAAGCGGTTTGACAACACCCTTTTTCCATAAGCGAGGAACAGATCCAGAACTGAGAGACAGGTTGATAATGTCATTGACGATAGGGTTTATCTCATCAATGATTTGATGGAGAATCTTGGGGGGGGCAGGGGTCGGAAGGGGAGCCGGATTTGCAAGAAAGAATGGCATCTCTGGTTTGGGCCAGGGTGACCGGGGTGAAGTTTTTAAGACTGCCAGCTGTCGGGCAAGGTTGATCGGGATGGGGAAGTCCATGGGGGGTTTGGGGAGGGGGGAAGTTCTTTTGGATGGAGGTAATTTTTTCGTCAGGTATACCAGTCGTATACCTGCGACTGGTTATGTAAAAATAATATGCAAATGGAGGATTGGTCTTGACTTCTAGCTACCCTTGCACATGTGCATCTAGTAGAAGAGAATTGAACATTATTAGCTTCAAACGATAAAGATGTGCAATTGAGACTATGTTTATGGAATGTGCATGGGATGACTTATTTACTGTCAGACTCAGATACAGTTTTATTTTTACATTCTTTCACAATGTTACTATTCCAAGAAACATGAAGAGAACATGCGACACCCTTGCTTGGGTTTAATGAGTTCAATCTACCAGCAGCGTGCACTAATAAATCAGGTTGTGCAAAGTGCGTGCTCTCATTCTACATTGCTACTGACCTAAACTTTGCAGTAGGTTTATCTTGATTTGGATTGTTGCAATGCCTTGTTTTATGGAACAAAGATTTTTGTCTAATTGTACTTATTGCATATCTAAGTCAGAGGAGAAATAAGACCACGCAGTTGTATGTCTTGCGGGATATCCTCAGTACATTATTATTCCAGTTCTCAGAAGCCAGTTTTATGGTTTCTGGTGATTTTAAGCTACATTTGATTCCTTTAAATCCAGCAAATTGATTAACTATACTGCATAATGCACCAGTTTGGGTTTCCTCTGTTAAAAGGCTCATTCCTTCCAACATTTAAATATTCTAAACATGGATCAATCCTCGACTATATGTTTATTTCTGAAAATTTAAGATCAAAACTGTTGGAATATATGGCAACCCTTCGACTCGAGAGTGATCACAATCTTCAGATAGTTCTATTGAATTTTTCAATGAACCGTAACTTTAGATTTAATGAGCTCACAAATATGGCCCAAATTTCATACCACTTGAAGAAGTTAGTTTATCATATTGATAAACAAGAATAAATAATACAAATTGCTAAAATAATAATAAAGGAAAGTGATCAGTGCGAGGTGGGGGCTGTCAACATGAATAATAAATGAAATTATAGAAGATCATCCCTGGTGGGAAAATTCTCAGTTCAATATCATACAAAGTCAAAGAGTGCATTAAGATCCCCAAACAAATGGTTCACTTCTAAGCTATTCAAGCTAAAAAAAAAATCACTTATCAGAGCTGTACGGAGTGCTTCTTCCCATAGATTCTATCAATCCTATTTTGTCTATAAGAAAACATTACTGCACTAAGAAAAGTTTATAAACAAGAAGTCTGGAAGGCTAAATCTAACTATCAAACAGGCCTTTGATACAGATTACTATATGCCTCCAAACAAAATAATGCAAAAATGTTTTGGTAAGTAATTAATGAACTCAAAAGAGGAGGCAGCAGAGCATTTTGTGTAAACATTTCAGAGACTGAATGGGTACATTTTATTAGTAATCTGTATGGCATGGTGGACCAAGCTGTAAAAAAAAAAACAGGCTTGCCTTATGTAAGGAATAAAAAGCAAACCAAAACTAATATGGAGAGTGGTATGTGCCTGGCCTGAATAATATTGTGAAATTTAGTGATATCAGTTCTGATTTGAGGATTATCCTGGAACGCATCAGTTGTAATGAAGTAGCCATCCTTCTATGTGGCCTTTGTACTAATGCTGCTCCCGGCCCTAATGGGTTGCCAATGCCAGGTTTCTTGTCAATATTGACAAGTGGGCCGAAATTCTTACCAAAATATTTAGTGAGATATTGACATCAGAAACTGTGCCTGTTTCATGTCAAGGCAGCATACTGCAGCCTATTTATAAAAGCGGTCCGGTTGATAAACCTGGTAACTCAGTTAATTTCACTAACTGATGTTGACACTACAGTTTCAACATCAGTTTGCCTCATGTTTTTTGCCTCATGTTTTTTTAGAGGTTTGAAAAATGGGCAATGCAGCAAGGTATAAAGGCCCAATCTACACGACCAACTTTTTGGCACTGACTCTACTTGATTAGTGGGCTGCTTTAAAAAAAAAAAATAATAATATATATATATATATATATATATATCTATAAATATACAAATCAAAGTATGTCTGTTTGTCCTTTATGCATTACTACACCATTCATCTGATCGGCATGAAACTTTGGGAAGTTGTTGAGTACACTCCCGCGAAGGTTTCGGGCAAAAAAAAAATTAAAAAATTGTTAAAAGTTGTTGAGTACACTCCCGCGAAGGTTTCTGGCAAAAAATGTTTTTTTAAATATCGGCCCCTCCGGCCACCCAGGGCCATCATAATCTTTCATGCATTCAGTAAGACACATTTAATCACTCACTCATACAGTCAGTCACGCACCTACTAAATCCTTCATCCAGACACTTATACATCCACTCATTCTTCAATATGTAAAACATATTTAAACGTTACAGAATCACACAGACACTGGATGATGTCATCAGGGATGTCATCAGTGATGTCATTTGAGATGTCATCAGTGATGTCATCAGTGAAGCCATTTGAGATGTCATCAGTGATGTCTTCAGTGATGTCACTGACCATGTCATGAATGATGTAATATGTGACATCATCAGCAGTGGATTGCGGCCCCGCACCGCTCCTGCCCATTCGCCGCCCTGCTCCCACCACCCAGCTGCTTCTCCCTCCCGGCTCCTTACTTAAGGGGACCGCACAGAGGTGCAGGGAGCGACCGCTGAGCCTGTAACCAGGCGAGGTTGCCCCCACACACCACTGCTCCTGCCTCGTATTTCCGCTGCTTCTGCCACGTTTTTGCCGCTGTTTTTTCCACCGGACGACCCAGCCGCCGCTGAACCGCCCTCTGACCTCTTTCCCGCTGCTGCCTCCCTGCGGCCCGCCCCCCTCCTGCCCATTCGCCGCCCCGCTCCCGCCACCCAGCTGCTCCTCCCTCCCGGCTCCTTACTTAAGGGGACCGCACAGACGTGCAGGGAGTGACGGCTGAGCCTGTAACCAGACGAGGTCGCCCCCACACACCACTGCTCCTGCCTCGTATTTCCGCTGCTTCTGCCACATTTTTGCCGCTGTTTTTTCCACCGGACGACCCAGCCGCCGATGAACTGCCCTCTGACCTCTTTCCCGCCGCTGCCTCCCTGAGGTCCCACCCCCCTCCTGCCCATTCGCAGCCCCGCTCCCGCCACCCAGCTGCTCCTCCCTCCCGGCTCCTTACTTATGACGTGCAGCGTTCACCCGCAGCGGGCACGCCGTTTTTACGCCAAAGGCGCGCCAAAGGCAAGCCCGTCTGCGCCCGTCCGCTCCTGGACCGCGCCCAGCGCCAGGACCCCTGGCCCTCGCAGATGCAAGACCACCCGAAGGATCTACGACGCCGCCACTCTCAATGCACTCAATACCGGCCGGAACCCTGCCTGCTACCGAGCCACCCCAAAACGCACCCACGGACCCTTCACCTGCAAAGCCTACCGCTTCACCTGCCTCCGAACCTGCACCGCCCCCGCCAAGCCTAGCACCAGCAAGACCCACCTCAAGTGCATCCTGCTTAACACCCGCTCCGTCCACAGACACGCCGTGGAACTTTGGAACCTCCTCGACACAACATCACCAGACGTCGCCTTCCTCACGGAAACCTGGATGAACGCCTCCTCTGCCCCCGACATCGCCATCGCCATCCCGGACGGATACAAGATCATCAGGAGGGACCGCATCAACCAGATCGGAGGAGGCATCGCCATCGTACACAAGAACACCATCCGCATCACGATCAACTCCGACGACACCATCACCACCACTGAACAACTCCACTTCCAGATACACACCGACCCAAAGACGACCCTCAGAGGAACCCTCATCTACAGACCCCCGGGACCATGCACACGATTCAGCGAAGACATCGCAGACTTCATCAGCCCGCACGCCCTCCCCTCCACTGACGACATCCTCCTAGGGGACTTCAACTTCCACTTGGAGAACAACAACAACACTAACACCACCACCCTGGTGGACAACCTCAACAACCTCGGACTCAAGCAACTGGTGAACACCCCCACCCACTACGCCAGCCACACGCTTGATCCCGTCTTCTCCTCCAGCAAGCACATCTCCTTCAGCCACTCCACCGGACTCCACCGGACTGACCACAGCTGCATCCACTTCAGCTTCAGAAGAACCACTACCCACCACCACCCGCAACAAGCTCCGTGCAGGAACTGGAACAAGATCACCAACGACCAGCTCACCACCTGCCTCAGCCAGAACCCCCTCGCCAGCACAACGGATCCCAACGAAGCAGCCCGCAACCTCACACAGTGGATCACCATCTGCGCAGACTACCTCGCTCCACTGAAGACCCCCCCCAGCAGACCCGGCAGCAAGAAAGCCTTCTGGTTCACCGAGGAACTCAAGAACTCCAAGAAGAACTGCCGCACCCTCAAGAAAGCCTGGAGCAACAACCAGACCACAGACAACATAACTGCCCTCAAGCACGCCACCCGCAAACACCACCAGCTGAGCCGCACCACCAAGAAGACAGCATTCAAGGACGGACTGGACAACAACGCCCACAACAGCAAGGAACTCTTCAACATTGTCAAACAGCTCTCCAACCCCAACGCCGGAAACAACGACATCACCCCCTCGCAAGACCTCTGCGACTCCCTCGCCTCGTTCTTCCACAGCAAGATCACCGACATTCACAACAGCTTCAACGCACAGACTACGCACCCAATCACCGAACCAACGCCCCCCACCACCACCCTCCGCGCCTGGACTCCGGTCAGCACCGAGGACACCACCCGCGTGATGAACACCATCCACTCCGGATCGCCAACCGACCCCTGCCCCCACCACGTCTTTAACAAAGCTGACTCCATCATCGCACCCCAACTCCGGGACATCATCAACACCTCCTTCAACACCGCCACCTTCCCAGAGAGCTGGAAACACGCGGAACTCAGCGCCCTCCTGAAGAAACCAACTGCGGACCCCACTGACCTGAATAACTACCGGCCCATCTCGCTCCTCCCCTTCCCAGCCTAAGTCATCGAGAAGACCATCAACAGTCAACTGGCCGCCTTCCTCGAGACGAACGGATCCCTCAACCACTCGCAGTCCGGCTTCCGTGCCAACCACAGCACCGAGACCGCCCTTATCGCAGCCACAGATGACATCAGATCCCTGCTCGACAACGGGGAAACAGCGGCCCTCATCCTCCTGGACCTCTCCGCAGCCTTCGACACGGTGTGCCACCGCACCCTGGTGCAGCGTCTCAACAACATCGGAATCCAAGAGAAGGCACTGGAATGGATCATCTCGTTCCTCACCGGAAGAACCCAGAGGGTCCACCTGCCCCCGTTCAGATCCAAGGCCACCGAAGTCATCTGCGGCGTACCACAAGGATCATCACTCAGCCCCACCCTCTTCAATGTCTACATGAGCCCCCTCGCAGCCATCGCACGCCAACACAACCTCAACATCATCACCTATGCCGACGACACCCAGCTGATCCTCTCCCTCACTAACGACCCAGCCACCACCAGAACCAACCTACACGAAGGGTTGAAAGACATCGCCGAATGGATGAAGATCAGCCACCTAAAACTGAACTCAGACAAGACGGAAGTCCTCATCCTGGGATCATCACCCTCCGCCTGGGACGACTTCTGGTGGCCCCCTGCCCTGGGCACCGCTCCCAAGCCAATGGACCACGCACGCAACCTGGGCTTCATCTTGGACTCCTCCCTCTCGATGACCAGACAAGTCAACACCGTCTCGTCGTCATGTTTCAACACCCTGCGCATGCTTCGAAAGATCTTCCGTTGGATCCCCACCGAAACCAGGAAGACGGTCACCCAGGCACTGGTCACCAGCCGTCTGGACTACGGGAACACCCTTTACACCGGTCCCACAGCCAAACTTCAGAAAAGGCTCCAACAAATCCAGAATGCCTCCGCACGACTCATCCTGGACATCCCCCGACACAGCCACATCTCCGGACACCTGAGAGACCTGCACTGGCTTCCTGTCAGCAAGAGGATCACGTTCAGACTCCTCACCCACGCGCACAAGGCTCTCCACGACCTGGGCCCCAGGTACCTCAACAACCACCTGGCCTTCTACACTCCTACCCGCCAGCTACGCTCCACCAGCCTCACCCTCGCCGCCGTCCTACGCATCCGCAGAGCCACCACCGGAGGAAGATCCTTGGAACTCCCTCCCCACCCACCTCCGACTGACCGAGGACCACCTTTCCTTCAGGAAGCAACTCAAGACCTGGCTCTTCGAGCAGTAGCAGAACACCCCCACGGGCCTTGAGACCCCTCCGGGTGAGTAGCGCGCTATACAAATACTATGATTGATTGATTGATTGATAGTGAGTCCAATTAACTATAACGTGGGAATTTCAATGGTTTTGTATGAGTAAAATGTTCAGCTAACTATAACTGGTGTGAAAGCTATGGTTTTTTCAGTGAATTTCAAAGGTTTTTTAAATGCTAATTCCGAACTATAACGATTGTGAAACCTATGGTTTTTTTAGGGAATTTCAAAAGTTTTTTAAATGCTAATTCCTAACTATAACGATTGTGAAACCTATGGTTTTTTCAGTGAAATTCAAAGGTTTTTTAAAAGCTAATTCCTTGCTATATCGTGTTTGTAACCTATGATTTTTAAAGTGAATTATTACGTTTTTTTAGTAGCTGTTTTTTATAACTATTAATTATTATATTTTTAATATATACATTTTTTTCTAAAATTAATTTTTGATGTGTTTTTTTTTTTTATCATTTTGCCTCGGAGCACTCAGGGTGCGCGCACCAGTAAGCGCACCCGTAAACGCAGCGAGAGCTATATTCCCGCGTGCGGAAAAAAAGTATGTTTTTAAAGTTAATAATGCAAGACATTCAGTGGCATACTTATAAAAGTAGTATTTTTGATTTTAAATAACCGTATTTTAACTTTGAAAGCATTTCCTAAAATCTAACAAAACGTCATTCAGGCGCACCGTGTAAGCGCCCCCGGAAGCGCCTACGTACGTGCCGCGTAAGCGCTCCCGGAAGCGCTCCGGTGCGCGCAGCGTAAGCGCGTCAAGTCATGTGACCTTAAAATAACACTTTTCATTGGTTGTTAACAGTTTATTTTGGAATTAATGAACACCCCACCCATTTCCTTCACTACCTCTTTCACTTTGGAGAGAGCAACACCTATTCCTTTCTTCTCTTCAATTCTTTGCAAAGAATGGCTGCAAGACCACCAAGCAGCAGTGATGACTCTGATGAGTTTCTCCAGGAGGACCCTAATCAGCAAAGAGTGAAGGAGCACTTCATTTGGAAATTTTTTACAATTCCAGAAGGGGAGAAGAAGGTAAATGCTCCTAAGGTGGAGTGCAAGATTTGCCGCACTGTTCTTTCTCGTGGTGACCGCACCAAAAAATATAGTTTTGGGAACTTTACCATGATAAGGCATGTGTAAAGAAGGCACCCCCAGAACTATGCCCGGGAGAATGTCAGGGACCTGGCACGGAATGCCCCGAGAGATGGCGCCTCGACTTCCACCGAAGGAGCAACATCATCGGGGAGAGGAAGAGCAGTGGAGCTGATACCCAACATTCAGCCTGTTTTTACTGACATTACCATTAGGTGTAATCAGTGTAACAAACTGCTTTGTTATGGGGAGCAGAGTATCCTACGAATTGTTCGCAAAAGAGAAGCACACCGCTGCCCTCCCCAGCCCTAATTTTTCCCCTTTTTTTTGCTCCTGTTGAGCAGTTTGGCATTCCCTATTTTTGTTTTTGTTCTGAAAAAAAAAAAAAAAAAAATTAAAAAGTTCGGAAAAAGTAAAAAAAAAACCCTAAAAAAGAAGAAAAAAACCAGTTCTTTTTAGAACTACCTCCAATTCTCCAAAAAGAGCTATATTCTTTACAAATTCCAAAGGAGTGAGTTAAGTGGAGTGCAGTGAGAGAGGAAAGGAAAATGAGAGAGGGAGCAAAGTAAGGGACGAGAGGGGAAGCAAAGTGAAGTAGGCGGATTGAAAGAAGGTGAGTGTGGGAGGTGAGTGAAGGAAAGGGGAGTGAAGATGGGGAATGAGGATAAGTGAGGAAAGCGGAGTAAGGGAACGGGGGTGAGGAAGGGTAAGAGAAGATCAGTGAGGTTGAGGAAAGAGTGGTGATAGAGAGTGGATAAAGGCAAGTGAGCGTGAGACAAGGGGAGTGAGGGAGTGAGGAGACAGAGGAAGTGAAGGAAAGAGTGAGAGAAGAGGACTGAGTGAGGGAGCAAAGAAAGATAAGTGAGGGAGTGTGGCTGAGTTATAGGGAGCGTAACAGAAGAGGAGTGAGAGACTAAGAGGACAGAGAGAATGGGGGTAACAGAGAGAGAGTGAGGGAAGGGGAGTGTAGAAGTAAGAGGACAGAGGGAGTAAGAGAAGGAGTTAGTGAAGTGGAGTAAAGAGAGTAAGGGAAGGGAAAAGAGTGAAGGAGGGAAGGAAGGGAAGAGAGAGGAAGGGAAGTAAAACAGGAGATCTGAAGGAAAGTGAGTGTGGGAGTGTGGCTGAGTTATAGGGAGTTAGAGTGACAGAAGAGGAGTGAGAGACTAAGAAGAAGGAGAGAATGAGGCTAACAGAGAGAGAATGAGGGAAGGGGAGTATAGAAGTAAGAGGACAAAGGGAGTAAGAGAAGGAGTTAGTGAAGTGGAGTAAGGAGAGTAAGGGAAGGGAAAAGAATGAAGGAGCAAAGGAAGGGAAGAGAAAGGAAGGGAAATGAAGGAGAAGGTCTGAAAGATGGTGAGTGTGGGAGGGGAGTGAGGAAAAGGGGAGTAAACATGGGGATTGAGAATAAGTGAGGGAAGCGCAGTAAGGGAACGGGGGTGTGGGTGGGTGAGAGAAGAGTAGTGAGGTTAAGGAAAAGAGTGTTGAGAAACTAAATTTTGTATGTCAAACTTACCTTATAAGTAATGTAAACTTAATTATATATTTTCAGTAAGGGGAGTTAGGTGAGTGAGGGAAGGGGAATGACTGAGGGAGCAAAGGAAGGAAAGAAGGGGAAGAGAAGTGAAGCAAATGGACTGGGAATAGGTGAGTGCTTGAGAAGACAAAGAGGAAGGGGGTTAAGGATGATGAATGAGTATAACTGAGGGAACCGGAGTAAGGGAACAAGGGTGAGTGAAGAGCAGTGAGGTTGAGGAAAGAGGGAAGATAAAGGGAGGATAAAGGCAAGTGAGCATGATACAAGGGGAGTGAAGGAGTGAAGACATAGAGGTAGTGAAAGAAAGAGAGACAGAAAGGGACTGAGTGAGAGAGCAAAGAAAGGTTAGTGAGGGAGTGTGGGTGAGTTATAGGGAGTGAGCGAGACAAAAGAGAAGTGAGAGACTGAAGGGACGGAGAAAGTAAGGCTAAAAGAGAGGGACTGAGGGAAGGGGACTGAGGAAGTGAGAGGACAGAGGGAGTGACTTAACCACTTGGAAGCTCATCATATTCTGCTGCTGCGCTGGGATTTACAAAAACCCATTATTCATGACGAGCTGGGCTCGTCATGAGCGTGCTGGGAGGCTACTGCATGACGAGCCCAGCTCGTCATGAGCGTCGAAGGGGTTAAGGAGTGAGAGAATTTGAGTAAGGTGAGTAAAGGAAGAAGAATGAGTGAGGGAGCAAAGGAAGGAAAGAGAGGGGTAGGGAAGTGAAGTAAGGAGACTGAAAGAAGTTGAGTGTGGGAGGGGAGTTAGGGAAAGGGCAGTAAACATGGGGAATGAAAATAACTGAGGGATGTGGAGTTAGGGAACGGGGGTGAAGTAGACTGAGAGAAGGGCAGTGAGGTTGAGGAAAGAGAAGTGATAAAGGGTGGATAAAGGCGAGTGATTGTAAGACAAGGGGACTGAGGGAGTGAGGACATAGAGGTAGTGAAGGAAAGATAAAAGGACTGAGTAAGGGAGCAAAGAAAGGTAAGTGAGGGAGTGTGGGTGAGTTATAGGGAGTGAGCGTGATTGAAGAGGAGTGAGAGAGTGAGAGGACCGAGAAAGTGAGGCTAAGAGAGAGGGAGTGAGGGAAGGGGAGTGAGGATGTGAGAGGACCGAGGGAGTAAGAGAAGGAGTGAGTGAAGTGGAGTAAGTTGAGTGAGAGAACGGGAATTATTGAGGTAGCAAAGAATGGAAAGAAGGGGAGGGGGAGTGAAGTAGTGTGACTGAGAGCTGAAAAGTAGTGGATGGGAGAGAGGGAAAGGGCAGTGAAGAAATGGAGAATGAGGATAAGTGAGGGAAGTGGAATAAGGAAAGGGAGGTGAGGGAGAGTGAGAGAAGGCCAGTGAGGGTGAGTTAAGAGGAGTGATAGAGGGTGGAAAAAGGTGAGTGAGCATAAGACAAGGGGAGAATAATATATATTTGATAATACAAAATACGAAATAATTTGTACAACATGTTATATGGTTTATTTTTGCTGTTCTCAGAATATTTAATTTCACTTAAAACAGTGACTTCAATACTACTCATCATATGACAGCGGGCAAAAAAAAACACAATCAAAATGATTGTGTTTAAAAAACCCATACAACGTTTCAATAAATAATATAACATTTAGAAAAAACGTATCTTAAGTCACTTTTGATCCGCGTACTTTTCCACGAGTCCAAATAGTATATGGAAAGTCCTTTTCTTTGGAAATTACTCAAGAGTATTCTGAATCTCCCATTTACCCGAGTTTCTGAAAGAAAAGCTCCAACATCTTTTACATTATGAAACAATAGTTTTATTTCCAACCCCTCGCTTACTTTTGATTAATATTTCCTACAATACTCACATAACAAACTACGTGATACACTTATACTACCTCTATGACAACTACATGTTTTTTATTATCTTCATCAGTCTCACTCGGAAAGTAATTTTGAACAACAAACTAAATTTTATTAACTGCTCAAATCTTCATAGGCCAATTACCTTCCCTATAATTTCGGTTGTCAGAACACTAGGTAAGAATTTTGTAAGTCAGAAGACAAACGTTGTTTGAAAGTCAATTGAGTATCATTACAATTACTCCAGCCTTTTTGACATTTTAAATAAGCTGTGTAATGTCCTGATGTTGTTGAAGGACCATCATGGTAAATAATTGCTGCAGTTGCAAAGGTTCTTCCTGAAATAATTAAGAAGCCACATCATTTTTAATTAAAGTTGTTAATTTAGTTCCATCAGGTCTAAATCGTTGGAACATTAAAATTACATACTGTCCATATCTTTGTATAAATAATGTTGATAGCATTGCAGATTTACATCGAGTACAGACCATGTTTTGATTTGCTTCTCTAACTAGATTATTAAAAGACACTGATTTGCAGTCTGGTAAAGTCAAATATATAAATCTTTCAGTGTCTATTGTAGTACTACTTGAAAAGGAACAATTGTCGCAGTCATGTTGCCATTTATAAAAAAGGCCAAAAAGATTTTCTACATCTACACCTTCATCTTGCAATACAACAAGCATATACATTAGAAATGCCTGACAATCTTGCTGAATATTCTGTGAAAATGTATTTAGACCGGAACATATGTCTAAAACATTTCGAATTTCAGAAACACTTTGTATTTTTGTTCTATCACTGCTACATTTCTCAAACACAGAATTCAACAAACTACAAAATCTTTGATCTCAATTTTCAGCAATCTGTTCTTGTACAGTTTGGAGAAAAAAACAACATTAACCACTACATTAGCATAGCAGTTGACACCAGAACTGTTTTCAAACTGAAATCCAACAACATCTTTAACTGAATCCTTTTCCGTTCTGCTTACAATTATTGGTTCATCTAATTTTTTTCTTTTTGCTACAACTTCACTAACATTTTTCTCATTTCTTCTTTTTCGGCCTACCACACGCTTTTTAAATAGAGGATATTGAGGTAAATTTGGAGCATACTCTCTTCTTAACCTATTATATTCTTTTACACAATTTAGATCTGCATTAATCTTTGTCTCATCAAAATCAATCAAGTACAATCCAGATAAAGTTCTGACTCGAGATAAAGCAACATATGCCATACCCTCCTTGAACACAGAACTTCCAATATTCACCAAAGCACTATCTACACTTAAACCTTGAGAGTCACTGCATATGCCAATGAAACAGGAAACTGTTTTCTGCGGACATATACATCTTTCACAAGCAAAAATCGGGCAGAACAATGACTGATTTGTTGTACTTCTTCAATATCATAACACTTCATTTGTATAAATTCAATTCCATCTCTATTTCGGTAATTCACAAAATCAACAACATGACCCATTGCTCCATTTACTAACCCTCTTTCCACATGTAAATTAGGTCGTAAAATTATACAACAATTTAAAGATGCATACAGAGTCTTTTCCAAACCAGCAGTTTTAGATATTGTCTTCTCTAAAGAATCCAATTAAGATTTCAACTTTTCTGACAAAATAATAGTTGCTCCTTCATGTTCGATTTTATCAATAGCTTCCAGTTGCACAATCTTCTCGATTTTCCAACTTTAACATTTTGTTGTTGAACGTTGAACATTCTTGCAGAGTTGGCATCAAGCATATGACAGATTTGCTTTCAGGAATTTTCTTACAAATATTCTCTGGGAGAATATTTTCATTTGGAAACAAATTTGAAATTAATCATCCATGTAAAGCTTCTTTGCCATGCTCAGTTAGTTTTCCAATTCTTACATCTTGTAGAATATTTTTATAATCTTCATCCTTTGCCTGTCGCATATTTTGTAGCAGTTCTGCATATTTGAAATTTAACCATATGTTAACATTTCCAATGCTTCCTAGGCACTTCCTTGTATCTTCATGTGTAAGCATTATAAACACTGGTTGTCCTTTCACTGGAGTTAGCTGCAATAGATCTCCAAAAACAATGATGTGTTTGCCTCCGAATAACACATCATACTCTGTTTTAAGAATTTCTTGCATTCTTAAATGCACAAAAGCAAGTATTACATTTGATACCATGCTTACCTCATCAATGATAAGAAGTTTCATTTTCTTCAAGACTCGGGAAACTTCACAACAAGCTTCTCCAGATAGCTTGTGGTATTGTAATTTATTATCATGGTCTACTGGCAGCATCAATAAGCGATGTAAAGTAATCTCTTTAATGTTATGTGCTGCCAACCCAGTTGGAGCGGTAACAGCACAAGACAGCGATGACTCCATTCTTTTCTGCAGATACGTTGCAATTGCTTTAACCAGAAAACTTTTTCCAGTTTCTGCTTCTCCACTCATGTACAGTCGGACAGGTATAAATGATGTACATGAGCACTCTTTTTTCTCATGAGATAAACCATGCTCAATCTGTTCTGTGACTTTGTCATATATTTGTCTCTGCTCAACGTTTAGTTCTTTTTCCAAATCTTCTAAGTTAACTACATCCTCCTAAGCTTGTTCCATGGCTCTTTCAACTTCATCCATGGCAGTGGCAGCTTCATTTTGTATAATTGGTCCTCCTAGTGGATCCTAACTCAATGAAGCAGAACTCTGACTGTCTTGAGAACTGTCTCTAGCAATCTCTGCTGCAATTGTAGCTTCTTGCTGTATTTCCTCGTTCAACATTTGCAGATAATTTGAAAAAAATAGGACATTCTATGGTATCCTTGGTTGCATTGAACAAATCTTCATAAGAAAGAAAATCTCCAACTAGTTCCTCTTCTGTACGCCAAGGCTTAAAGAGTTGCAAAAGAGCTAAGTAATAAAATTCCCTTTTGTCTGGAGATTCACAACTCAATTTTCAATGATTAATCAAATGGCCTTTTCTTTGTTTCACCAGACAGCCTTCACATCCAATTACAGCATATACACCTTTATTGATATCTTCTGTGACGTTCCCCTTAAAAGTATAGGTTTGCAGAACTTCATAGAGACAAACGTTCTCAAGATGACTACTTCTATTTGGATAGTATGTATCCAACATGTTTGTCTTCAAAATATCTGTACTGTCTGGTTCTTTCTCCGACAAATACTCAATTTCTTGTACAGATTTCAAAACTCGGCTTCGTGTTGCAGCAAGACGTAGACTCATCCAAATGATGGTTCTAGATTTGGCATATAGACTTGCTGATGATAACCGATCAGAACATTCATATGCTCTAATTTCTCGATGCGACAACATCTTCAGACTGTAACTGTATAATTTCTTGCTTAGACCCTTTTCCTGTGAAATTTCCTCCCACATTTTCTTCAGTACGTCTTTTCTGATTTTGTGATGTAAGACGTCACATATAGAGCCACAGCAATAGAGTTGTCAGCAACATATTAAATATCCATGTTATCATTCCACATGGACAAAATGACTGGGTTGTAGATATTTATGTATTTGGACTCCTCATTTCTTATTAGGTTGTATTTATTTTTAGGTGATTTTCTTGTCACAGTATGTCGCAGAGAAGACATAAAATTGTTCACTCTTCCTTTCGATGTTCCTGGAGGTGGAAATGCAAAACAACATTTTGTGTAGAACTTGTCTTTGGATTTGTATTTTCGACGACAGTATTTTCCACAACGATGGGTTTGAAAGCGTAAAACTTGATGTCTTAAATTGTTTTCTTCTGTACTTTTCGGAACAGCACATGTAGAATACTGCTCAATGAAACTCATCACTTTCTCATCTGAATCTGTTCCAAATTTTGGTGCATCTTTAATCCATAGCAGCATATGTATGTGAGGAGCACCTCTTGCTTGATACTCCTTTCTCCAAAAGAAATCCAACACCTCTCCAAGCAGAGGATTTTTTTTGTTTGTAATAAAAGACATCATAGCTTCAAACCAATGATTGAAATACCTGCATACATCAACTGGATCCAAAGAGCACAGTTCTCCAGGTGTCTTCTATTCAATATTTTCAATGTTTTTATTTCCCTCTCGTAGAAATTCAAGTAAGTCTTCCCAAGCATACTCAGCACAGTTAAGAGTGAGGAACCATGTAGGAGTTCCTAAGTTTCTTAGCATACATTTCAATTCCCCATGACGATGGTACCAATACTCGTTAGTACCACGCTGACATGCCATGAGATTAATTAGCTGAGATTCCAAAACACTGTCTTGCAGTTTCACTTTATCCATAAAGTCCCTTGCCGAAACATTTTGTAGATGTACTCCACTTTTCAGTATATGGTTCACTGCATAAGAAAGTCCAGACAAGTCACTCTCAAACAGTAAATGGAACAAATATGGAATGCATTGACGAAACCTTGGATCTTCTGCATATAATCTTGAAGTCCGGCAGAGAAATCACTGTCCTCTTCTACAGTTGTTTCCTCTTCTCTTACATATACATTTTTGTAGTAGTGATTGTTTTTTACCAAATACAACATTGCCTTTTTGACTCTCCTAACATCCACTAATTTTTGCCAGATTTTCTTACTCTTTGTTGGAACACCATTAACTAGAATGACCAGAGGTTCCTCCTCTACTTTTTCTACACCAATTGTATCAATATGTTTCTTAAAATCTAGAGGCAAATAAACAACTCTTCCCTTTAATCCTCTCTGTAAATCTGAAGGAGGCAATTTCCCTGTCTTAGGCTCCATGCGAACAATAGCCTGAAAAGGATGCACACATTGAATCAGAATAGACTCATAGGTATTTAAATCCATCAATTTAGAAGGAATGTCTACCAACTCCAGATTATTATGAACTGCTCGAACAGGCATTCTGTTTTCATTTAATTTATTATAACAATATTTACAAATACATTGATCAGAACCCAAATCAAAACAATTTTCTACCAACAAATACGTTGCAAAATCCTTCCACTCATTCTTATTTACCTTTTCGATTTTACATATAAATCAACTAATCTAGTCTGATTCTTATAATGAGATCGCCGACAACACACACAATTAAAATAGGCCTTTCACTTGAATTGACCTTAAACTTTGTAATTTCATGTTCAAATTTTTCTGTACTTGAAATCTCTACATTCTCTTCCACATTACCTTCTATTACTGTATCAATTTCTGCACTGTCCTCTTTTTCACCAAAGTAACAAAACTCAATTTCTTCACAAATGTTCTTCACATCTAATTCAGTTCCATGCAAAAGAGCACTGTTTAACTGTTTTAGCTTAAGTGCTGGACTTTTTGCATAATACAACCTTCTCACTAATTTCCTCACTTTATTATGATGCACTGCTAACATCCTAAAATGGTGAAAAACACTCTGACATACTTTTCTTGAAAGACAAGCCAGTGAATGTCCATGCAAACCTGGTTTTTTCTCTTACTCTACAAGGATCTAACTCTTGCAAAATTTTCATTTTTTGTTTTAGACTTTTCTTAGTATATGTCCGTAAGAAACTGTGAAACAAATCAATTGAATCCTGTCGCACACTACAAATACTACTACAATTCCAAGTATACACTGGAGCCTTAGGACATCTCCCTAAAACTTCATCAGCTAACACCTCTTCTGTATTTCTAGGCACAATCTTTTCTTTTTCAACCGGACAACCGTCCTTCACCTCATATGCTCGACCACTGGTGTCAACTGCATGCACCAAATCATTATCCTGAAAGTAACTTTCTTCATTAAAAAAATGGGCTCACAACTTGAACTATGCTTCCATTCTCCAGAAAAAACATCACAAAAATTAGTCAGAATAATTACTCTTTTCCACTTACATTTTGATTTAAACACATTGATTACCTTATCTAGTGTACGAATTATATTGATTACTAAACTATATAATTTATTTTTCACTTTAAATGCTTCATCCACAATCTTAACTATGCTTTTTTTTATACCTCTTTGCATTTTTTAATACATTTGAAACTATTCTGTTATAAAACATTCGTCTACGAATTTCAATAAATTGATTTCTCCTTCTATTGCTATAGACAATATCATCTCCTTCTACAGGTCTAACATTTTTTGAGAGGGACAATTTCTTCTTTCTAATTAGAGGTGTCTTATTCTTCTTTGAAACAACATCTTTTTTTTTACATTTCAATAACTTCCTGAAAAAATCCTTAGTTTGCTTACCAGGAGCATTTTTTTTTTGACTGAAGATTTTGTTTTGGATGAGTCTTGTATTTCTGTTTTCTTGGACCTTAAATCCTGTTTGTATTTTTTTGACGTCTTTCCTTTGATGGCATATTCTTTTATCTTTCTATAGATGATTATAATCTGTGGTAAAGAAAAAATAACATATTATAGACCACTACAAACATATTACATTGCAATTACAATAAGTAAATGATATAAACACTAGTTTACAACATAAGCCTGATTTACATTACATGTGCTGTGCTTTGTGTCAAATACGATTTACTATGGAAAATATTTTCTGGTAAAATGTCTGGCTTAAAATTTTTGTCAAGGATCACACTGAGTGTCTGTGTGAAATAAGGAACTACATTTTCAAATTTTTCAATAATGTCACCAGTGCCTTCTAACAGTTTGCCTCTCTTAGCTTAAAAGGTACTCTGTGTCTGTGTCTCATGTCACTTTGCACGTGCATAATCTCTCTTTTTCAGTGTGTCATTTCTCTCTTTGTGTGTGTGTCATGACATGTGTCTCATGTGGCTGAGATCACACTGTGAGTCAATCTTGATTTTAAATGGATCTGGGTGAATAATTTGCTTAGTTGATGTGTTTTAAAATATGGAAATACATGTTTTTTTAAAGTCAGTTAGGCTTTAGCATATGTACTAGTAGGTAATCTTAGGCAGCATGTCTGTTAGGCCTAGTAGTGTTTTCTTAATTTTCGAAAACACCACTGGAGCAATTTTCACCAAATATAGCAAAGGCACTTCTGCGTACCAGTCCCTACAATTTTTCAAAGTTTGGTGTAATTCGGTTCAGCGGTTCGGGCTGTAGCCTTGTCAATTCGTCCTATGGAAATAACATGGGGAAAACACGTTTTGGGACCCCCCTTTTTTCTCGGCTCCCACTTCACGAAACTTGCAGGGAAGGAGCGGAGCGGAGCTGGTCAAACTTTTGGAAAATTACACGCAAATTCTTCAACCGGCGCCAAAGTTATTCCCAATAAAATGTTAGTATGTGTGAGAGTATCTTTTGGATGACTGTCGGTGTCTAACAGGATGTATAGGTGTATCACTACATATCATGAGTGAGTATATGTATGAGTGACTATATAGAACTGTTGGTGAATGAGTGGATGTGTATATAGATGGTGGAAATATTGAATTGGTTGTTGTAACTGGTATGGGTATCTCATTTTTTTTGAAAATTTTAGTTTCTGTTTTTGAATATGTGTTTCAAGGGTTACATTACAGTGAAAGGAGGTCTGTCACTCTGTCACAAGGATGGTGTCATCAGTGATGTCATGAGTGAAGTCACTGACCATGTCATGAGTGATGTAATATGTGACGTCAGCAGCAGTGCATTGCACACGCAAGTTATAGTGAGTCCAACTAACTATAATGTGGGAATTTCAATGGTTTTATGCGAGTAAATTTTCCAGCTAACTATAACTGGTGTAAAACCTATGTTTTTTTCAGTGAATTTAATAGGTTTTTTAAATGCTAATTCCTAACTGTAACTGGTGTGAAACCTATGGTTTTTTCAGTCATTTTCATAGGTTTTTTAAATGCTAATTTCTAACTATAACTGGTGTGAAACCTATGGTTTTTTCAGTGAATTTCATAGGTTTTGTAAATGCTAATTCCTAACTATATATAGGGCCTCAAACCTAAGTTTTTTTCAGTTAATTTCATATGTTTTTTAATAGCTAATTTCTATAGCTATGATATATAATATTTTTTATAATAAATCCTATATTGTATATTTATATAATATTTTTTTTATGTATATTTTTCCCTTTTTTTGCCTTGGTGCGCTCCCGGTGCGCGTACCGGTGAACGCACGGATAAGCGCAGTGTTACGGAGCGCCCCGGTGCGCGAACCGGTGAGCGTCCCATTAGCGACATTGCCGCGAACGAAAACAACATCGTGACGTATCGCGTAGCCGCGTGATGCGTCTTATGAAGCACGGCGTAAGCGCCGCCGGGGCGAGTAGCGTAAGCGCGTCGGGTCATGTGACCTGAAAATAACACTTTTCATTGGTTCAGATCACTTTTGGTTTCCAAATGATGAAAGCCCGGATCATGTGACTTGAAAATAACACTTTTCATTGGTTCAGAACAGTTTTGTTTTCCAAATGACGAAAGCCCCCACCTTTTTTCCTCATTCTCACTTTGTATTTTGAGTGAGGAAGACCTGCTTTTTTCTTAGAGATATGGCTACAGTACTATCAGCAGCTAGAGCATCTGCCCCACCACCACCACCATAAGGACCACCAGAACATCACATTGGTGGTCAAGAAGAAGAGGAGGAGGAGGAGGAGGAAGAGGAGGAAGAGAGAAGGCAGTTCCTGCCAGAAGACAATCCCCCATACAAACCTAGGGAGCACTTTATATGGGAGTTTTATAAAATCCCAAGGGGTTCCAAAAAAGTAAACGCTGCAAAGGTGACCTGTGTCATCTGTGGCGCTGTACTATCCAGGGGGAACCCTGCCAAAAAATATTCATTTGGCAATCACACAATGATTCGCCACATCCAACGATTGCATCCCAATAACTATTCTGCAGCAGAGGTGAGAGAACTGTGCAGAAACCTTCCCCAATCGTCTTCCCGAACCTTAACAACCAAAGAACCCACTCCATCGGGTCCAGAGGCTAGGGAGATGGTGCCAAACATACAAACCAAGTTTGGTGGGTACAAAATCGTTTGCATTGTTTGTGGCAAAACAATTACCTATGGTGAGCAAAGTATTAATCTCATCAACCTTGCTGGTGACAACCACCAGTGCCGAAAGAAGCCTTAATTTTTTCCTGTTTTTTTTGCTCCAGTTGAGCTGTTTACAATTCCCTGTTTTTTGTTTGTCCCCATAAAAAATACAAAAAAAATATAAAATTCTTCATAAAAGCCAAAAAAAGTAAAAAATGTTCAAAAGAACAATAAAAAAATATAAAACAACAAAAAGAATAAAAAAAACAGTTCTTTTTAGAACTACCTCTAATTTATAAAAAAATGCTACATTTTTTGAAAACTCTGTCATTCTTTTTTCTCCAGGGTACGCGTACCGGTACGCTCCCTGATGCGCGTACCGGGGCGCACACCAAAAAAAAATAAAAAAATAAAGGAGTGAGCATGAGGGAAGGACACAGAGAGAGTGATGTTAAGAGAAAGAGAGCTACAGGGAGCAACACAGAGGGACTGTGTATTAGATAGTAAGACAGAGAGAAGGTGTAATAGGGTGTAAGTGAGAAAAGGAAAATGAATAAGGGAGCAAAACAAGGGAAGAGAGAGGAAGAAAACTAAAGCAGAGGTACTGGGAGAATGTGAGTGGGTGTTGAAAGTAAAGGGAAGGACAGTAAAGGATGGGGAATGAGGGGTAGTGACGGAACCGGAGTAAAGGAACAACGGTGAGGGAGGGTTAGAAAAGAGCAGTGACTAAGTAAAGAGAGGTGAAACAGGGTGGATAAAAGTGAATAAGGGTAAGACATGGAGAGTGACAGAGAGAAAGGAGAGAGAGAGTAAAGGAAGGAGTGACTGAAAGGGAGTGAGTGAAGCAGCAAAGAAAGGTAAGTGAGGGAGTGTGGGTGAGTTGTAGGGAGTGAGCATGACGAAAGAGTATTGACAGAATGAGGGGACAGAGACAGCGACGGTAAGAGAGACAGAGTGAGGGAACGGAAGTGAGGAACTGTGAGGACAGACGGACTGAGAGAAGGAGTGACAGGAGTGAAGTAAATGATTAAGGGAAAAGGAATGAGTGAGGGAGCAAAGGAACGGAACAGAGGGTTAGGGAAGTAAAGCAGGGGGACTGAAAGAAGTTGAATGTGGGAGGGGAGTTAGGGAAAGGGGAGTAAACATGGAGGATAAGAATAAGTGAGGGAAGCAGAGTAAGGAAACAGGAGTGAGGTAGGGTGAGAGAATAATAGTGAGGTTAAAGCAAAGGGTGATGACAAACTACATTTTTTTAGTCACACTTACCATATAATTAATGTAACTTTAATTACATTTTTTTTACTACACTTTGTATCTGTGAAAGAGAGAAGAAAAAATAAGTTATAATTAGTAAAATATATATTTTAAAATAAAAGATACAAATGAAGAGGTTAAAAATCATAACAGTGTATTAAGAAATAAAGTACGAGTGAAAGACACAGAAAGGGAAATAAAGTAATGTAGAAGGACAAAAAGAGGGTAAAAGAAATAGAAGGAGAGCAAATTACTAAGAGTAAGGCATATAGATTCACTGACAGAGAGGAAGAGAAGAAGAGAGAAATGAACTGAAGGTAAGAAAGATACTAAAAGAATGTGAGTTAGCAAAACTAAATCAGGAAACAGGAGTAAGTAAAAAGAGAATGACTGAGAAGGAAAGGAGTCTGATTAATGATGCATTTAGAAGAATGAGGAATGGAAGATAACTGAGAGTAAGTGAAGGAGAGTCATAGAGTGAAGGGATGAAGGGAGAGAGGATAATATAGAAGGATTGAGGGAAAAGGAGTGAGGAAGTTAGTAGACAGAGAGACTAAGGGAAGGACTAGGTGAAGTGGAGTACAATGAGTGAGGAAAGGAAAATGAGTAAGCGAGCATAAGAAAGAAAGAGAGGAGAAGAGGACTAAAGCAGTGGTACTGAGAGAAAGTGATTCGGTGATGAAAGTAAAGAGAAGAACATTGAAAGATAGGAAATAAGGGGTAGTAATGGAACCGGACTAAAAGAAATGGGGTGAAGAACGATGAGAGAGGAGCAGTGAAGTTGTTGTGAGAGAAATGATAGAAGGTAGATAAACATAAGTGAACATAACACAAGGAGAGTGAGGGACTGAGGACATAGAGGTAGTGAACGGAAAATAGAGAGAAGAGGTCAAAAGAAAGGAGCAAACAAAGATAAGCGAGGGAGAGTGGGTGAGTTATAGTGATAGAGTGCGACAATACTGGTGAGTGAGTAAAGAGGAATTACTAAAAGAGCAAAGGAGGAAAAGACGGAAAAGGGAAGTAAAACAGAGAGACTGAAAGCTGAAAAGTGGTGCAAGGGAGAGAGGGGATGCAGACAGTTGAAATGGAAATGAGGGGTTGTGAAAGAAGTGGAGTAAACGAATAGGTGTGAAACAGAGTGAGAGAAAGGCAGTGTGAGTGAGTAAAGAGAGCTGAAAGAGAGAGTAAAAAGAAAAGTGAGTGGGAGACAATGGGAATACAATATAAATTACACAATACAAACTATAGAATAATTTGTACAACATGTTAGATAGTTTATTTTTGCTGTTCTCAGAACATATTGAATTTCACTAAAAACAGTGAGTTCAAACTATTCATCATATGACAGCGGGAAAAAAAAACACAATCAAAAAGATTGTGTTTAAAAAAAACATATAAACTTACAAATCACATACGTACACTAATCTTTGATTCACTTACTTTTCCTTTAGGCCAAATAGTACATCATGAAGGTCCTTTTCGTTGGAAGGTACTCTGCTGTTCTCTAAAAATTCCATTTCATCGACTCTCTAGAAGAAAAGCTCCAAGAACATCTGAAATATGTTTCAATGTTTTCATATACTCCTTGTGTTCAGTCATGACTCTTTGCTCATTCCTTCACCTTTCCTTAAGGCCAAATAGTGTCAGATGTATCAGTATATTTTCAAATTACTTAAAACAAACTCTAAAATTACCGTTTTCCCGACGTTCTGAAAGAAAGGCTCAAACAAAATTTTCACAATATTTAAATATTCATAATTCCATCTCTGGCTCTCTCATGTTGAACATTTCCTATAATACTGATATCACTTACTATGCGATCTACTTACCGTACCTTTATGAGAAGTATAATTTTTATATTATCTTCATCACTTTTACTCACAATATAATTTTAAACAGCAGACTAACTTTTATTAACTGCTCCTGTCTTCATAGGCTAATTACCTTTACTTAAATTTTGGTTCTCTAAAAACACTAGGTATGAATTTTTTAAGTCAAAAGGCAAACGTTATTTGAAAGTCAAATGAGTATCATTACAGTTAGTCCAACCTTTTCGACATTTTAAATAGTATGTGTAATGCCCTGATGTTGTTAAAGGACCGTCATGATAAATAATAGCTACAGTTGCAAAAGTTCTTCCTGAAATTGATAACTGAGAAGCCACGACATTTTTAATAGAAGTTGTCAATTTAGTTCCATCAGGTCTACATCGTTTGAACATTAAAATAACATACTGACCATAATTTTGTATAAATAATGTGGACAGCATTGCAGACTTACATTGGGTACACACAATATTGTGATCAGCTGCTTTAACTAGATTATTAAAAGGCACTGATTTGCAGTCTGGTAAAGTCAAATATATAAATCTTTCGGTGTCTATTGTAGTACTACTTGATAAACTACAGTTGTCGCAGTCATGCTGCCATTGATAAGAAAGGCTAAAAAGATTTTTTATATCTACACCTTCATCTTCCAATACATAAAACATATACATTAAAAATTCCTGACAATCCTGCTGAATATTCTGTGAAAATTGATTTTGACCAGAACATATGTCTAGAAGATTTCAAATTTCTCAAACACTTTCTATTTTTGTTCTATCACTGCTACATTTCTCAAACACAGAATTCAATAAACAGCAGAATGTTTGATCCCGATTTTCAAAAATCTGTTCTTGTAAATTTTGAAGAAAAACAACAACATTAAACACTACATTAGCATAGCAGTTGACACCAGAACTGTTTTCAAACTGAAATCCAACAACATCTTCAACAGAATCCTTTTTCTTTTTGCTTACAATTACAGTTTCATCTACTTTTTGTCTTTTTGCTACTACCTCACTGCAATTATTCTCATTTCTTCTTTTTCGGCCTACCACACGTTTTTCAAACAGAGGATATTGAGGAAAATGTGGAGCATACTCTCTTCTTAACCTATTGTATTCTTTAACACAATCTAGATCTGCACAAATCTTTGTTTCATCACACTCAATCAAGTACAATCCTGATAAAGTTCTGACTCGTGATAATGCCACATATGCCATACCCTATTTAAACACAGAACTTCCAATGTTCACCAAAGCACTATCTACAATTAAACTTTGAGATATATGAATTGTCACCGCATATGCCAAACAAACAGGAAACTGTTTTCGGCGAACATATAAGTCTTTCACCAGCAAAAATCCAGCTGAACAACGACAAATTTGTTCTATTTCGTCAATGCCATCAAATTTAATTTTTTAAATTTCAATTCCATCTCTATTTTTGTAATTCACAAAATCAACAACATGACCCATTGCTCCATTTACCAGACCTCTTTCAACATTTAAATTCCTTCTCAAAATGATACGACAATTTAAACACACATTCAGAGTCTTTTCAAAACCAGCAGTTTTAGATATACTCTTCTCTAATGAATCCAATTTTGATTTCAAATTTTCTGACAAAATAATTGTTGCTCCCATATGCTCTATTTTATCTATAGCTTCCAGTTTCACAATCTCTTCATTTTCTAACTTTAACATTTTGTTGTTGAAGATGGAACATTCTTGCAGAGTTGGCATCAAACATATCCCAGATTTGTTCTCAGTAATTTTCTTAAAAATATTCTCTGGAAGAATGTTTTCATTTGGATACAAATTTGAAATGAATCGTGCATGTAATGCTTCTTTCCCATGCTCACTTACTTTTCCGATTCTTACATCTTGTAGAATATTGTTATAATCTTCATCCTTTGCCTGTCGCATATTTTGAAGCAGTTCTGCATATTTGAAATGTAACCATATATTAACGTTTCCAATGCTTCCTAGGCACTTCCTGGTATCTTCATGCGTGAGCATTTTAAACACTGGTTGTCCTTTCACTGGAGTCAACTGCAGTAGATCTCCAAAAACAATAATGTGTTTTACTCCGAATAAGCCATCATAGTCTGTTCTAAGAATTTCTTGCATTCTCAAATGCACAAAAGCAAGCATTAGATTTGAGACCATGCTTACTTCATCAATGATAAGAAGTTTCATTTTCTTCAGGACTCTGGTAAATTCAGAACAAGCATCTCCAGATAGCTTGTGGTATTGTAATTTGTTATCATGCTCAACTGGTAGCATCAGTAAACGATGTAAAGTAATCCCTTTAATGTTATGTGCTGCAAGCCCAGTTGGAGCGGTAACAACACAAGACAGCGGTGATTCAGTCCTTTTCTGCAGATAAGTTGCAATTGCTTTAATCAGAAAACTTTTCCCAGTTCCCGCTTCTCCACTCACGTACAGTCGGACAGGCTTAAATGATGCACATGAGCACTGTTTTTTCTCATGACTGAATCCATGTTCAACCTGTTCTGTGACTTCGTCATATATCTGTTTCTGCTTAAGTTTTAGTTGTTTCACCAATTCTTCTAAGTTAACTACATCATCTTGAGCTTGTTCCATAGCTCTTTCCACTTCATCCATGGCAGTGGCAGCTTCATTTTGGATAATTGGTCCTCCTAGTGGATCCTGACTCAATGAAGCAGAACTCTGACTGTCTTGAGAACTGTCTCTAGCAATCTCTACAGCAATTGTGGCTTCTTACTCTATTTCTTCGTTCAACATTTGCAGATAATTTGGAAAATCAGGACATTCTATGGTATCCTTGGTTGCATTAAAAGAATCTTCGTACCAGAGAAAATCTCCAAGTAGTTCCTCTTCTGTACGCCATGGCTTAAAGAGTTGCAAAAGAGCTAAATAGTAAAATTCCCTTTTCTCTGGATTTTCGCAACTCAATTTTCGATGATTAATCAAATGGCCTTTTCTCTGCTTCACTAGACATCCTTCACACCCAATGATAGCATATATATTCCATTATTGATATCTTCTCTGATGGTCCTCTTATAAATATAATTTTGCAGAATTTCATACAAACAACTGTTCTCAAGATGACTACTTCTATTTGGATAGTATGTATCCAACATGTTCGTCTTCAAAATATCTGTACTGTTTTGTTCTTTCTCCGCCAAATACTCAATTTCTTGTACAGATTTAAAAACTCGGTTTCGTGTTGCAGCAAGACCTAGACTCACCCAAATAATTGTTCTAGACTTGGCGTAGAGACTTGCTGATGATAACCGATCAGAACATTCATATGCTCCAATTTCTCGATGCAACAACATCTTCAAACTGAAACTGTATACTTTTTTACTTACACTCTTTTCATGTGAAATGTCCTCCCACATTTCCTTCAGTTCTGTCTTTTCTTTTTTTGTGATGTAAGACGTCACATATCGAGCCACAGCAATAGAGTTGTCAGCAACGAACTGAATATCCATGTTAACATTCCACATGGACAA
This sequence comes from Lissotriton helveticus, assembly GCF_964261635.1. Taxonomy (NCBI): domain Eukaryota; kingdom Metazoa; phylum Chordata; class Amphibia; order Caudata; family Salamandridae; genus Lissotriton; species Lissotriton helveticus. Next base: position 212,878 of record NW_027611923.1, read on the forward strand.
AATCACTGGGTTGTAGTCGTTGATGTACTTGGACTCTTTGTTTCTTTTTAAATTGTATGTATTTTTTGGTGATTTCCTCGTCACAGTATGTCGCTGAGAAGACATCAAATTATTTAAGCTTCCTTTAGAAATCACTGGTCGTGGAAACCCGAAACGACATTTTGTGTAGAACTTGTCCTTGTTTCTGAATTTTCGACAACAGTACTTTCCACAATGATGGGATAGAAAGCGTAAAACTTGTTCCCTTAAACTGTTTTCTTTGGTAGTTTTCGGAACAGCACATGTTGAATACTCTTCAATGAAACTCATCACTGTGTCATCCGAATCTGTTCCAAATTTGGGTGCATCTTAATCCATAACAACATATGTATGTGAGGAGCATCTCTCACTTGATACTCCTTTCTCCAAAAGAAATCCAAAACCTCTCCAAGGGATGGATTTTTTTTGTTGGTAATGAAAGACATCATAGCTTCAAATCTATGATTGAAATATCTGCATACATTCACTGGATCCAAAGAACACAGTTCTCCAGGTGTTTTAAATTCTATATTTGTATGTTTGCATTTGCCTCTCGTAGAAATTTAAGTAAGTCGTCCCATGCATACTCAGCACAGCTAAGAGTGAGGAACCATGTAGGAGTTCCTAAGTTTCTTAGCATACATTTCAATTCCCCATGACGATGGTACCAATACTCGTTTGTACCACGCTGACATGCCATGAGATTGATTAGATGAGATTCCAAAATATTGTCTTGCAGATTGACTTTCTCCATAAAGTCCCTCGCCGAAACATTTTGCAGATGTGCTCCACTTTTCAGTATATGGTTTACTGCATAAGAAAGCCCAGACAAGTCACTTTCATACAGTAGATGAAACAAATATGGGATGCATTGACGAAACCTTGGATCTTCAGCATATAATCTTAAAGTCCGGTATTCAGATGCAGGAATTTGAAGTAGTCGATCGTCATATCGTCCACCTCGACCTGTTGGAAATAAATGTGGAAAACAACGAGCTTCCAAATTTTCTTCCCATACACTAATGGGACTTCCTTTTGCTGCTTTCATTTGAAACAAGTCAATTGCATTCCCCATTACTTCTTTGGAATGCAAAGGATGAACAGTATAATGTTCATATATTTCTTCACTTCTAGACACATCAACTTTTTCAATTTGGCCGGCTGAACAATCACTGCCTTCTTCTGCAGCTGTTTCCTCTGCTCCAACACATACATCTTTGTAGTACTCATTGTTTTTGACCAAATACAACGTTGTCTTTTTGACTTTCCTAATATCCACTAAATCTTGACAGATTGTCTTACTCTTTGTCGGAACCCCATTAACTAGAATAACCAGAGGTTCCTCTTCCACTTTCTCTACACCAATTGTATCAATATTTTTCTTGAAATCTAGTGGCAAATAAACAACTCTTCCCTTTAATCCTCTCTGTAAATCTGAAGGAGGCAATTTCCCTATCTTAGGCTCCATGCGAACAATAGCCTGAAAAGGATGGACACATTGAATCAAAATAGATTCATATGTATTTAAATCCATCAATTCAGGAGGAATGTCTACCAACTCAAGATTATTATGAACAGATCTAGCAGGCATTCTGTTTTCATTTATTTTATTATAACAATATTTACAAATACGCTGATCAGAACTCAAATCAAAAGAATTCTCCACCAACCAAAAAGTTGCAAAATTCTTCTATTCACTATTATTTTCCATTTCACTTTCTGCATATAAATCAACTAACCGAGTCTGAATCTTATAATGAGTCCGTCGACAACACACACAATTAAAATTAGGCCTTTCACTTGATTTCACCTTAAACTCTGTGTGAGTGGCATTCTTCTTAATCTTCCAATAAGTTTGAAAGGTGAGTTGATTATTTGTAAGGGACTGTATGTGTTGCATTTTATTCTTTCTCATCATATGTCTTTCTTAATAATTTTCCAGTCATAATACAAAGGCTGCTGCGTACATTGTTGGGCAGGTTTACAAGCCTCTAGGGCCTCTTTCTTGTTGTATTGTGTCTTATTTTCGGATGTAATGTTGGCAAAAAAGTAATGCAGGAAATTGGAAATGTGACTGCTGCTTTGTGAATGGCTGTAATTCTTGTGTAGAGTGTGTTGCCACAGTGTAGTCTATTTCTTATTGTTTTCTTTAGGATGTACTTGTAAATGTTCTGGAGAATGTTGAGGGTGTTATAGCAGTATGAGGAAATGCTGTAGGCTTGTTTACACTTGTAGAGGGAGGACTTCAATATGAATCATAGGTTGTGTACATGGTCAGTAGATGTTGGTACTGTTCACAGTGTAGTTGATCAGCGGGAGATGTCTGATGGTAAGGGGGTAAGTTTGAGAAAGAGTATCTTCATGTTGTGTGAGTTCATGTTTAAAGAGCTGCTCCTTATCCACTTTGTGACGTGCTTAATTGTGTTGTGGAAGTTGTTTTTGGTGATATGTGGTCCTTGGTAAGGAAGAGGATGAGCTGGGTGTCGTCGATGTAGGAGATTATGTTGTCGTTCATTTGGTGGGTCATTTGTGTGAGGGTGGCCATGTAGATGTTGAATAGCATCGGGCTGAGGGATGAGCACTGGGAGACAGAGCAAATGATGTCTGTGGTTTAGGATCAGAAGGCTGGGAGGCAGACGCTCAGGATTACTATTGAACAATTATCAAACTAAGAATTTGACGCATACTATTTGGCCGTGTGGAATAGTACGTGAAACCATAAAAGACTTGTTGCTATATATTTTGTCAGCATATATTTGTAAGTAATATTATTTTCAGTGTATGCAAATTAATCATAATGTTTTGTTATGATTGTTTGAGATGTGTCATATTTACGTAACAAATTGCTCTTAGAAAAAAACACTTAAGATATGTTTTATTTCTATTTTTTAGATTGTTATTGAAAATGTTGAATGTTTTTTTTAAGATAATCTTATTTATTATCATTTTTTTTGCCCGCTGTTATGTGATGAGTACTATTGAACTCACTGTTTCTAGTGAATTTCAATATATTCTGAGAACAGCAAAAAAGGCATCTGAAATGCTTTACAAATGATTTTGTGTTGTAAAAGATCATTTGTAATTGTATTTTTTTTGTCTTCTACAGATGCTAAATTTATAATATATATATTTTTTATTTATTATTATGAAGGTAAGCATAAATTAGTGTTAAAAATGATCGATGGGATGTTCTTCTACAGAGCTGAAGTAAGAGAACGTCCATGGTATACATAAGTTTGTAAAGACGGTTTGTATCTTTTAAACATTTTTCAAGAAATTAAGAAAAATATATACAGAGTGTACCTGTATTCTTTGCATTTAACTGCAACACATTAACTACTTTGAAATTGGTAAGGTGAGGTGAATAGATATGTTGTACTTTTTTTAGTACTGCATTTTATTATAATTGCCATAGTTTTTTTCTATAGTGATAAAAAGTGACTGGTTTGAAAATGTAAGAAAAGGTGAAAACTAAAAATTCATATAAGCAATTTCATTGATATAATCATATAAAGTATTTGAGAATGTTTTTTGTATATTTTTTAAAATGGAAAATAGTTGATAAACCTAGTTTTGTATTATGTATTAGGAAACATGATAAAATGAAGTGTTTTTCTTTTTCTACAAGGAATAACAACATTATAAAATTTACTATGGAAGAAGAACAGACCAATACGGAAATTAGTTTTAAAATAAGTAACACTTTGATTGAAGAGCTAAATATACCTTTCATGGGCAGCGAGAATGAAGATGAAGGTATTGCTGCTGGAGATGTCACCTGCGATTTTTTAGACAAAACATTGGATGATGATTTTGCTCAAGCATTAGATGAAATCAAGTTTCATTAAATGACTTTCGAAATTGATCAACCAGAAAATGAAATTTCAGACGAAATGAAGTTAGAAGCTCTATTAAATTATGAAATGTTACAGGAATAAATTTATGATTTAAAATTAAAAATGGTTTGAGAGACTCTTCTTGTAGAATTGTAATCATTCAGGTAGTATCTAAGTACTCATGGTGGAAAGTGAACCTTAGGACAGGTACTGCTTCAAATTTCTATTGATTATGTATGCACTCTTCTATGCAAAAGCAGTTGTGTTTTATAGGTTTTATTACCAGGTCTATATTCCTCTGTCTTTCTCTCTCTGTCTCCCTCATTCTCCCTTTCTGTTTGTCTCTCATAGTTCTCTTCTTTCTCTGTCTCCCTTCCTCTATCTGTTTCCCTACTTCTATCTGTCACCCTCTATGTTCATCTCTATCTGTCCATGTCTTCCTCCCTCTGTCTCCCTCTCTGTATCTCTATCTCTGTCTGCTTCTGTCTTTATCTCTCTGTCTCTGTGTCTGTATCTATCTGTATCTGTCTGTCTCTGTTTTTATCTCTTTCACCTTTCTTCACTATGTCTCTCTGTTTGTCTATCTCCCTCTCTCTCTGTCTATTTCTGTCTCCCTTCGTCTTTCTCTCTGTTTACCTTATTCTTGCTTGCTCTCTAACTCTCTCTTACTATGCTTCCGTCTGTGTCACTCAGTCTCTCTGCCTCCCTCTCTCTCTGTTGCTACACGGTCGCAGAGAGGGAACCCAGCATGTTTTGTAATTTTCTTCCAGCAAGAAACCCTCCCTTAAACCCAAGTGAAGTTGAGTTCTAAACTGGTTTCTAGCTTGAAAGGGGTTTACAAGACCCTTTGCAAGAGCAGATATCTGGCGTGTAGAGACCACTAACACAAGAAAAGCCAAGCCTTGATCCATATGCAGAGCATTTCTTCAATAGGGTTTACTCTTGCTAACTTGTGCACAGTTTTAACTTACAACACATCATGAATATTCTACCATCAATAAATAAGAGAGCAAGCAGAGAGACCGTGTCTTGAATTTTCAGAGAGCAGCCATGCAACGTGTCTCAAATTGTTCTATGCAGAATAGCTCTGGTATGCACTAAAAGTGAAGATAAACTATGATCGCATGGACACACATTTTTAACTTGGCATGCATACTGTACATCCAACTTCTCTGCAAGAGGCTTCCCTGACTTTGCTGAGCGCAGGTAGTTGAGGCCTAGGTTAAGGCTTTGTTTTGCAAGTTAGAGACACTGAAGGAATTTCCACAAAAGGAATTGTAGAGCCCCAATTTACACTGAAAGCTTTTAGTGAACTTTTTTTGTAGCTGATAGGCAGGCGGCATTTCACTTCCCCTAGCCTGGAGATGAGAGCTGTCAGAACTGCTGCACTTCACAGGTGTTTCAAAGACCATAGAGCAGAGTGTCAAGGAATTCCTCTTAATTAGCAGCCGTTATGTGCTAAGTGCCTGCGACACAACCACTATTTGTAGATAACACAGTACTGTGTCGGGACACATAGTTTGGAAAGCTCTGCCTTAGGCCATGGACTGCTTTAAACTGTATAGACTATGTATGCAATCTTCTATGTACCTACAACCTAGTCCTTCATACATGGAATTCTCCAGTCTGTATCATTAGACTTTCAGCAATCACTCTCACTCTACTAATTCAGATACGGCACATTATTCTCTTTTTCATTTGACGTAGGGGAGTGCAGCAGGAAGGCCTGCTGTGCTTCCCTACGGCACAATCTCATAAATGAGGCGTTATGTCAGTAGCCAAGTATTCATAGTGCAAAGTGGGCCTTAGAGCAAAGAGTACTTCAAACCCCTATAGACTATGTACACACTGTTCTATGCACCTGTAAATTTGCCTTTTATATGTTGAATTCTACAGTTTCTATCCTTACATTTTCACCAAACACTCTGTCAAACTTGGTATACTTTTATAGTGACTCATTGATCCTTGTGTAGTAAGATATTCCCTACATTAAAACCCTAATCAGTAGATGGACAATAAGTAGTAGATCCCCATAGATATGCCAGTTATTGTGCAGTGTAACTTCAACAACATGCATGCACCGTATTTACAATGTGTTGCGCTATGGAGCAAAAACAGTACAGATATGTGATGTATCTCTGCTGTGAAAGTGGCACATTGCTTGACTTGTTTTGCAAGTGCAATACAGCTCCAGCAATGCTGTTGGGGCCCTATGCTGATAATGCTGTGTCAATCCTTACACCTGCTTCAAGCAGGTGCAGGGTTTTGACGCAGCATAGGCCGAAAAGTGTCAGAATGAAATGTTATAGATTTCACCTAGTTACTTTTAGGAGGTGTTCCTGCACCAGAACATCCTCTCCCTGTGCAGGAATGTCTCCTTCTAGCACAGGGCTTTGCAATATGATGCACCTTCCAAATGTGTTACATTGTAAATATCACTTACCATGGCACATCTTTTGCAACACTGCTACGTCACAAAATTGACACAACAGCTGTGTAAAAGTGGCACAAGGGGGTTATAAATCCACCCTTAACACATACAAATTCATCCAGGCAGTTTCACTAGCAGTGCAAATTGAAGCATAGACTTGTAACATATTTATGTGCATATGTTACATTCAAGTGCTTCGGAGGTACTACAGTATACTATAGGTAAACACCTTATAGATTAATGCTGTAGCACTTCCTTATAGTTCTGCACTTTCATATCCATCATACAATACTAATCTATTCATTCATTCATTAATAAACTACACATTCAATCTGACAATCTTTGACACACTAACATAGAAACATAGTTCTTTCTTTGACCAGTGAAGGTAGTTCTGAGAAGAACTGTTTTTTTAGTCTTTTCAGTTTTTTGTTTTTTTGTCATTTTTCAACAAGTGTTTTGTTTTTTTGGGGGTTTTTTTAAAGCAAAAAAATAGAACTAGAACCAAAAAATCTGTGGAACTGCAACAAAAAGTAAAAAAAAATATATTTTTTGGGGCAAAAGTGCTCCTCTTCCCTCTTTACAATAAGGTCAACTGACTGCTCGCCATAACAAAGAAGTTCTTTGCAGAACTTGCAATGAAAAGTCAGGTTGGCAAACTGAGGGACAATAATTCGATATCCACTGCTTGGAGGAGGTGGTGGTGGTGGTGGTGCAATTGAAGTAGAAGCCTCTCCAGGTGGTTGACTCTCTTGCAAGCTGTGTGTGGCTATCCTTGCGTAGTTTGCAGGATGCAAGTTCTTCACATGGCAATCCATGCTAGCAGTTCCAAAAGAATATTTTTTTGAGGGGTCTCCCCTTGAAAGAGTAACATCGCATATTTTGCATGTTACCTTAGGAGCATTTGCTTTCTTCTGCCTCTCTGGAAATGTAAAAAATTTCCAAATCAATGCTTCCTTCCTTTTTTTTCTGAGGGGGCTCAGCTATAAATTCTTCCTCTGAAGAATGTTCTGAAAAACTCTCAGGATGACCAGATCTTTTTCAGTTTTGTTCTAAAGGACTAGAACTCCTCAGGATAGATAGTGCTCTAAACAAAGTCCAAATAGAATGATCAAAATAAGAGGGGTCTTTCAACAGTTGGAATAGGAAATGTTATGAACCAATGAAATCTCTTCTTTTAAAGTCACATGGCTTTGCGTACTTTTACGGTGGGCTTACAGTGCTCTTAAGATGCATTTACGCACGACGTACCGTCGCAATGTGCGTAATTGCTTTTAAAAGTAATATATGCTCATTAAAAGTTTTAAAAATGATTGCTATGATTATCCCAGATAATGTATTCTCTTAATATGTACATTAAAAACATAAATATATGATTTTGAAGAGTTAGAATATTTCGCGCACGGTGCGATGTATATGACATAATACGCAAACGTAGATGCGATGCGTAACGTCAAAGCGCATTCGTTACCTGTGCGGGTACGCGCGTAGAACAATTTACTATAAAAGTATGGTGCGTTTACGATACTAGTACAATACAATTATGAAAAAAAACTATGAAAAAGGAATTATATCGAAATTAATTTTAATATATTGAAAAAGGTGCGCTCACGGTACGCGTACTGTACGATTATCAAAAAAAACTATGAAAAAGGAATAATAAAGAATTTAATTTTAATATATTGATAAAAAAAATGTTAACATTTTTTTTAATTTAGTTTTGTTATTGTTATTTTCCATTAAGTATTTGAAATATTACTTAAAAAATAAAATAAATATAAATATTTATAATAAAAATTTAGGAAATTACTATAAAAAGAAAGAAATATAATAATTAATATATTTTAAAATTATCATTTAAAAAACCTTTGAAATTCACTGAAAAAAGCATAGGTTTCACGCACGTTCTAGTTAGGAATTAGTATTTAAAAAACCTTGGAAATTCACAGAAAAAAACATAGGTTTCACACATGTTATAGTTAGCTGAACATTTCACTCATACAAAACCTTTGAAATTCCCCCGTTATAGTTAATCCAGCTAACTATAACTCGCGCGCCCGCAATGCAATGCTGATGGCGTCACATATTACATCACTCATGAGATGGTCAGTGACATCACTCATGACAACACTGATGACATCCCAAATGACATCACTGATGACATCATCCTTGTTAAAGAGTGGTAGACCTCCTCTCAGCGTAATATAAACTTTGATACACACATTCAAAAATAGAAACTAAGGGGTCCATTAGGATGTCGGGCGGTGGCACTACCGCAACGATGGCGGGGCGGAAAAACAGCTTTTTCCGCCCGCTAGCAGTGGAATTCACGTCCGCCACATTAGGATATGTAAACACAGGTCATTTCCCGTCCGCCGCGGAGCGCCGCGCTCCGCCATCAAGGTGCGCCCGCCACCGCGCCGGCTGCAGCCAATCGAGACCCTCCGCCGCGGCCGATGACGTCCGCCCCGCTCGACAAATTAGGATGGGCCAAACAAGCTGACGCACCGCACCGGAGACACCGCACAGCTCTAGCAGGCGGAAAGTCTACAGCGGAGCACGCACGCCGAGACCCGACATGAACCCCATGGACCCAGCCCTCCACATGCATCCGGTCATGTACCTGCTGCAACACTATCGCCAGATGGGCCGCCGCGGACGCCGCCGCAGGTACGTCACTACACATATACACCACACAACACACATGCCGACACAGGTCCCAAGCACCACACTGGCATCCTGCTGGGGGCACAACACATCCACATGGGCACCCACACATCACCCACCTCAGAACAAGGCACCCCACGGCATCCGGAACACACAACGTCGGCCAACCTGCAGCAACGTCACGGTCACGGACACGTCACCGCCGCGGTCAACACATGCGCACTATGCAGAAGGCAGGGCAACACCAAGGCATGGACACTTTCCAAACATCACAGCGACCCACCACCCCAACCAACACTGCACACCACCCGAAGTAGTCACAGGCCAGGTGCCTATCCCGTGCACCCCCTTGCACATCAACAAGCACTGTAACAACAAGCACAATACACACACACTGCGACACACAACCAGGGACAAAGGCACAGCAGGATTGCCTGACAACGGACACACAACACCAGTGCACTCCCCACAGCCCACACAATTGTATACAAACATCCACACAGGGCAAGACAAAACATACAACAGGCATACAACTCCTGCCTGACACATGTGTGTCTCACACCATACAGGGGCACACATACATACACTACAAACTAACACCCTTCACACTGCACACCTCTGCCACACACATGCCATGTAAGCCATGCCACCAGGACCAAGGGCCAACACAAGACGACCATACACATACACGCCAGGGCACACAGAAAGGGAAACACACACCTCATCACATCATAAACATCGACTACACCACAGCACAGCTGCACACCCTGTGCTGCCAGTGTCCCCCAAGGTGACCTGTGAACAGTGTATGCAGCAATAGCAATTCACCCACACGAAAACTGCATGGCCTGCCAAATAACCATCACAGAGTACAACATCAGCAGGGCCACAATGGACTGAAGACCCTGTCCCCCTGTCTAAAAATCATATGGGCACATAGAACCTTGCAATGGTGATGTACAAAATAGACCATGGAACTCAGTCAAACAAGAAAATGACTTTAATCAGTAAGGGGACAGAGAAAACACACCATAATGTACTGTATTTATTCACATATTGCACAGATGTAGCTACACAACATAAGTAGACACCAGCAAGTCTCAAAATCATGTGCAAATGCCATAGACTATGCACTGGTGAATCACAATCGGGAAGTGCAAAGTCCTTGGCAGGGCAGGGTACAGCACATCAGAGCAACAGGCCCAGTGTCCTTGGCAGGGCAGGGGAGAGCACATCAGAGCAACAGGCCCAGTGTCCTTGGCAGGGCAGGGGAGAGCACATCAGAGCAACAGGCCCAGTGTCCTTGGCAGGGGAGGGCACATCAGAGCAACAGGCCCAGTGTCCTTGGCAGGGCAGGGGAGAGCACATCAGAGCAACAGGCCCAGTGTCCTTGGCAGGGGAGAGCACATCAGAGCAACAGGCCCAGTGTCCTTGGCAGGGGAGAGCACATCAGAGCAACAGGCCCAGTGTCCTTGGCAGGGCAGGGGAGAGCACATCAGAGCAACAGGCCCAGTGTCCTTGGCAGGGGAGAGCACATCAGAGCAACAGGCCCAGTGTCCTTGGCAGGGCAGGGGAGAGCACATCAGAGCAACAGGCCCAGTGTCCTTGGCAGGGCAGGGGAGAGCACATCAGAGCAACAGGCCCAGTGTCCTTGGCAGGGGAGAGCACATCAGAGCAACAGGCCCAGTGTCCTTGGCAGGGCAGGGGAGAGCACATCAGAGCAACAGGCCCAGTGTCCTTGGCAGGGGAGAGCACATCAGAGCAACAGGCCCAGTGTCCTTGGCAGGGCAGGGGAGAGCACATCAGAGCAACAGGCCCAGTGTCCTTGGCAGGGTACAGCACATCAGAGCAACAGGCCCAGTGTCCTTGGCAGGGGAGAGCACATCAGAGCAACAGGCCCAGTGTCCTTGGCAGGGCAGGGGAGAGCACATCAGAGCAACAGGCCCAGAGTCCTTGGCAGGGTACAGCACATCAGAGCAACAGGCCCAGTGTCCTTGGCAGGGGAGAGCACATCAGAGCAACAGGCCCAGAGTCCTTGGCAGGGGAGAGCACATCAGAGCAACAGGCCCAGAGTCCTTGGCAGGGTACAGCACATCAGAGCAACAGGCCCAGGAACACACCCACATCGCTAACAATGGTGTACTGTAGCACACCTATGTGTGGCACAGGCGTCTGAGGGTGTTGACAACTCACTCCTGGCTGTCATGTGGAGTGGAACCTGGCTGTGTGTCAGGGACTGCAGGTTGACTTGACTGGTGTGACAGAGGGACATGTGGTGTGGCTATAACAGAGGGCCTGCAAGGTGGAGGGCTGTGCGGACCAGGTGGCACCGTGGCACGTGGAGGTGGAGTAATGCACGCCCTTGACACAGTGTGGGTGGGAGAGGTAGGAGGGGTGCCCTTCCACTTCTTTGGAATATGAATTTGCTTCCCTTTCATGGGGTTGATGGGAAGTGGCGTTGACACCACCTGCACACCCCCCAACTGTTCCACTTCAGGGGCAGACACTGCCACTCCCTCTGGAGAAGTGCTTGATCCTGCAGTACGCTTGTGCTGGCTACGCCTCCGGACCACTTTAGCCTCTCTGGAAGGTGTACCCCCCACAGTGACCACCTTCCCACTTACCCCAGGGGTGGTGTCTACACTGCCCTCCTGTCCCTTCTTGCCAGGGATGGCCACTACACTGCCCTCCTGTCCCTTCTTGCCAGGGGTGGTGTCTACACTGCCCTCCTGTCCCTTCTTACCAGGGATGGCCACTACACTGCCCTCCTGTCCCTTCTTGCCAGGGATGGCCACTACACTGCCCTCCAGTCCCTTCTTGCCAAGGATGGCCACTACACTGCCCTCCTGTCCCTTCTTGCCAGGGATGGCCACTACACTGCCCTCCTGTCCCTTCTTGCCAGGGATGGCCACTACACTGCCCTCCTGTCCCTTCTTGCCAAGGATGGCCACTACACTGCCCTCCTGTCCCTTCTTGCCAGGGATGGCCACTACACTGCCCTTCTTTGCCACAATGACTGGGTTGGTCACGACAGGGGTCTCCACTGCCACAATGACTGGGCTGGTCACGACAGGGGTCTCCACTGCCACAATGACTGGGCTGGTCACAACAGGGCTTCCCTCCACCTGCCTCGATGTACTTTGTTCTGGGGTTGATGTGGTAGGTGGGTGTGTCCCTGTGTTCTCCCCAGGTGTAGTCATGACATCCCACACATCCTCTGTGGGCATAGCAGAGTCAATATCTGGTGATGGCTCAGCAGCATGTGAGCCTGATGTCTGACACAATGCTCTTCTGGCCTTGCTCTTCTGTGACTTCACCTTGTCTGTGCATATTGGGGGGTCCCTGCCCTTTTTTGGGGATGGAGTCTGTGGACGGGATTGTTTGCTTTGGGTCTGAGCTGTGCTCCTAGTGTTGTAACGTTTACTTGATGTATGTCCCAAGTGCTCACTGTCATCTGATGTGGCCACTGACTGGGTGGATGTCACAGGCACCTGAGCTGCAAAGGGGGCATGTTGGAGGGCTGACGTCACTGTACCTGACAATGACAGGAGTGTACGATGTAGGCCACCCACGTCAGAGTGTATGCCCTCCATGAATGCCAGAACCTGCCCTATTTTGTAATCGTGGGCACTGAAGGCATTCAGCAGGGCGGTCTGGCCCACGCAAAGTTGCCGCAGGAGCTCTACGCACTCTGCACTGAGGGCAGCAGGGGGGACAGGTGCAGGTGCTGCGGTGCCATGTGTGAATGTCACACGTCCCCTCTTAGTGACATGGATACGGCCAGCCCCAGAGGAAGTGGATGGGAGGGTGGGCAGTGGCCGTTGGTAGTCAGATGCAGCAGCAGAGTCCCCATCCCCTGTGGCTGCTAACAGGGACTCATCCCCCCTGCCATCAGATGAAGTGGTACTCTGTGTCTCAGCCACAGATTCCTCATGCATACTCCTGTCACCCTCATCAGCGCTGGTGTGGTCAGTGTCACTTTGCTCCGTCTCACCCTGCTCTGCTGCCGCTGTCGTGCTGGTCTCGCCACCACTTTCAGGATCATGTTCCGCCGTGGTGTCTTTCGAATCTGCATTAGCGACAGAAACATGGTTGTATAAGTGTCATAGTCTGGTCACACGATATCAGAGCAATGCAGCACATGAGAGGCCTAGAGCTACATGGTAACCACCACACCCTCAAATCATTGTGCAGCTACACACCAGTTACACCACAACTGTGCCTGTCATGCGGACAAACAGGCAGGAGTGGACCAATGTCGATGACACACAGCACTACACCCTGCCCATGGATGGTGTTTCCCCAGCCCACATGGACCTGCCCCATGGACATGATGTAGCCACAACTAACATCACCACTTCCAGAGCCTAAAGGGATCCAGAGGGGAATACACACACCTGTTTTGTCTACACATGCCACATTGTCAAATAGGCCATTACAATCACCATGTGCCAATGTGGGTTCACATTGTTGTCAGATGTGTGGGCCACTACCATGCAGGTGCATGCAAAGTAGACTGACATGGTGTAACACTCATTAAGTGGACACAGCTGTACTGCATAATAGGGACTACACCCACCATCACAAAGAAGAGTGACCATGTGGACAACAAAATATATGTCAAGGACAGAAAACTGCAGCCAGGAGCTGCAGAGTAAGGCCATGGTGGGCCAATGCCTCATACAGACACACATCACAGTTGCCACTCACATCACATATCACAGCATGGCAGCACAGGCACATCACATGTGTCACCGCAGACACAGGCACTCTACACATGCATCCACTCCCAGACAAACTATCCCTCCCCGGATACTCACCATCTCTGTCTTGCTGCTGAAGCCCCTTCAGACGTGCATCCAGGTCTGGATAGGTCACTGCCAGTATGCGTGCCATCAGCGGAGTCATGGTGCGGCGTGCCACACGCCCTGTGCGTGGTACCATCCCCAAGTTCATCTCTGCCACTTGCTTACCCAGCCGGCTGATGTCGTCCCACCTCTTGTGACAGTGTGTGTGTCGTCTGTTTGATACCCCCAGGGCTCGCACCTTTGCTGCTATGGCCCTCCAGACAGCCTTACGTTGGTGTACTTTGAGCTGCAGGTATGAGAGTAAAGAAGGACTAATGAACATTTACACATTGTCATATGTCAGCATCTATCAGTACAGCAGCCAGACACTGAATCTGGACGCACAGTGACCTCCCTCCCTCCAGAACTGGGGGTACCCTCACAAGGCCACTCTGCATGGCATAAACATTAGTGAATGCATGCACACATTGAGCTTCGTAGTCTCCATGATTATCACACTGAAGAATGATGATTCAACACAAATGCATCGACAGCACAGTGTAAATCATAAATTGTACAGGGCATTGATGTGGCATATCCACTAATCAGTGTGCAGCAACAGTAGCATGTAAGTTGGCTGATGGACAAACTTTGGAAGGGCAGCCACTGAACCTACTCTGTGGGGCACACTGACTATGACTACAGGGGCACCCTGAAATTACATCACAAGCGGACACTGTCCAACCAGCTACAAGGCAAACAACCGTTGGTCATGTCTGCCCCAAAAAGTAGCACATCCCACTCACACATACAAGTATAGGCCTAGGACTGAGTCATAATGCAAAACACACACTCCCACCACCTGCAAACATCTTGTCTGTCAGTGTTTGTCTGCACCACACATCCACAATAACATACAGCTGCATCATGAATACACGTCTGACACCACCCTGCCCTACTGCTCCCTACATGGTGACTTACCACGACATTGGGGCCACCAAACAGCCGTGGGTACTGTGCCAGCACCTCGTTCACAAGGACATCCAGCTCCTCACTCGTGAATGGACTGGCACGGATCTTATCTGTTCTTGACATCCCTGTGGATATGGCAGACCTGTGGCGGAAGTGAGTTGTGAGGTGTCCCAGGCAGCAGGCTCTGTGAGCAGCAGGAGAGGGTCTCAGGCAGCAGCAGGAGAGGGTCCCAGGCAGCAGGCTCTGTGAGCAGCAGGAGAGGGTCTCAGGCAGCAGGCTCTGTGAGCAGCAGGAGAGGGTCTCAGGCAGCAGGCTCTGTGAGCAGCAGGAGAGGGTCCCAGGCAGCAGCAGGAGAGGGTCCCAGGCAGCAGGCTCTGTGAGCAGCAGGAGAGGGTCCCAGGCAGCAGGCTCTGTGAGCAGCAGGAGAGGGTCTCAGGCAGCAGGCTCTGTGAGCAGCAGGAGAGGGTCTCAGGCAGCAGGCTCTGTGAGCAGCAGGAGAGGGTCCCAGGCAGCAGGCTCTGTGAGCAGCAGGAGAGGGTCTCAGGCAGCAGGCTCTGTGAGCAGCAGGAGAGGGTCCCAGGCAGCAGCAGGAGAGGGTCCCAGGCAGCAGGCTCTGTGAGCAGCAGGAGAGGGTCCCAGGCAGCAGCAGGAGAGGGTCCCAGGCAGCAGGCTCTGTGAGCAGCAGGAGAGGGTCTCAGTCAGCAGGCTCTGTGAGCAGTGGGAATGTGTGGCTCACTCCCACAGATTTATAGGCCCATGGGGTCGTTAGGAAGCTGATAAGGTGCTACAATTGGTTGTCTGGGTCAGCCTTATTCAAAAGCATCCAATGACCGGCTCCGCGGCGGCGGCGCGCCGCTTCCGCATTTTTCAAATCTGCATCATGCCACATTGAACACCCATGCCATTGGCTGTATGCAATGCACCATGGCGGTGACGCTCCGCGGGTGTCCGGGGTGCGCTACCGCGATGGTGCATCATTCAAAAGCATCCAATGACCGCCTCCGCGGCGGCGGCGCGCCGCTTCCGCATTTTTCAAATCTGCATCATGCCACATTGAACACCCATGCCATTGGCTGTATGCAATGCACCATGGCGGTGACGCACCGCGGGTGTCCGGGGTGCGCTACCGCGATGGTGCATCATTCAAAAGCATCCAATGACCGCCTCCGCGGCGGCGGCGCGCCGCTTCCGCATTTTTCAAATCTCCATCATGCCACATTGAACACCCATGCCATTGGCTGTATGCAATGCACCACGGCGGTGACGCTCCGCTGGGGACCGGCGGTAGGTACCGCGACTGATGCGGCGGAGCCTAGCCAGCGGCATGGACACCAGTCCATGTGCAAATGGCTACCTTGGCTGGGTAGATGGTGGTGCTGGGGTCACACCGCCGGGGACCGGCGGTAGGTACCGCGACTGATGCGGCGGAGCCTAGCCAGCGGCATGGACACCAGTCCATGTGCCAATGGCTACCTTGGCTGGGTAGATGGTGGTGCTGGGGTCACACCGCCGGGGACCGGCGGTAGGTTATGGCATTTTCGTACACATTGCTGTGTATGTCAATCATGGACAATGTATAAGTGCCATGCAGCTACATGGTGTAGTGCACATCATTGTACACACGATGCCACAGAGCCATTGCATCCACAGGAGGACGCACGTTCAGTCTGAGCCACTTTAGCATGTGTTTGTGCCATTTTAGTAAGGCTTTTGATGGGTGATGATTGCCAGACGTCATGCTCTACATAGATGTAGTGAGGTTTAATGTGTTGTTGGTCAGTGCAGACCTTGACCGGGCTGGGGGCACTGCATTGTATCGTACCTGACTTGTGCATTCAGAACTGATCATGCACACAACCAGAAGTGTCCCTGCTATTGTGATCATTGTGTTGATGAATGCTTCCACAATGTACATGATGCATTGAGGTCTGGCAGGTACGGCAGATGGGTATGACAGACATGTTAAGTCACATTAGATTTGTGGCTCTTGTAGCTCCATGTCTGCGCATGTCACTAGTTCAATCATTGTATCCACATTATTGTCACTTGGGTATTGTCACTGGAGAGGCCTGCCCTCTGTGTGTAGCTATTGGGCAGCCATGTAACCAGATGTGCCATGCATCTTTCTGGCCATTGTTTTTTACCCATTACATCATTGATGCTTTGTGCTATGGCCATCTCATGATGCTTGTCATTGACCTATTGTTTTTAATCCTAAACTAGGAGGAGGCCAAATCTCCTACGTCAGGTGATTGTGCTTGAGGACATGGAGAATGAGGCAATCATCAGGAAATTCCGGTTGGACAGACCGACATTGAAGATCTTGTGTGATCTATTGGAGCCCCACCTGCAGCCTCGCCGTCACTATCCTACGGCATTCACACCCGCCCACAAGGTAATGGCAGCACTACACTTCTTTGCGACTGGTTCCTTCCAGGAGACCGTGGCTAACGCTGGGGGAATGTCGCAGCCCATGTTCAGCATGGTGCTGAGGGATGTACTCGAGGCCATGATGATCTATCGGAATCGCTACATCCATTTCCCCCGGGGACGTGAATTGGCTGCCGTTAAGGGGGACTTCTATCCACTTGGGCACATCCCACATGTAGTCGGTGCGATCGATTGCACCCATGTGGCTCTGGTGGCACCGCAGGCGACGGAGCACATTTATCGAAACCGGAAACACTACCACTCCATGAATGTGCAGGTGGTGTGCCTTGCAGACATGACAATTTCACATGTGTGTGCTAAGTATCCCGGTTCGGCACATGACTCTTTCATCATGAGGAACAGCATGGTGCCACGGATGATGGAGAATCTGCATCCCGAACGTGCCTGGATTGTGGGTGAGTTACACAACTGCTATCACGTGCTATGTGTCACTGCCTTTACTGTGGCCGTACAACATTGCAATGTGTGTTTTTTATTCACAGGGGACTCTGCTTATCCCAGTAGGCCATGGCTGTTGAGCCCACTCCGTAATCCCCAGACACCTGCAGAGATCCGCTACAATGAGGCCCATGGCAGGACACGACGGGTAATTGAACGTACATTTGGGCTGCTGAAGGCAAGGTTCCGGTGCCTTGACAGGACTGGAGGCGCACTTGCATACTCGCCTGGGAAGGTGTGCAAGATCGTTGTGGCATGCTGTATGCTACACAACCTGGCCATCCACAAGGGGGTCCCCCTGCTCCTGGACGACGGTGAGGAACCAAGGCCACAACCTGCTCAGGGACCTGAATCCAGTGATGAGGAGAGTGGAGAGGAGGAAGGAGTTGACCAACGGCAGCAGCTAATCCAACGCTACTTCACTTGAAGGTGTGTGACGAGTTACAACGTCTACATAGTCTAGTGTGTTAGCTTATGTTGTGAATGGTTATGCGCAGATGTTCCCAATAGCCACATGTTCTGTCACCTATGTATGGTATTGTTGGAATGGACGTTACGTCCGGAGATGTATTATGGACGGCATTACAGCATTTCAGATAGACACTGTGTAGGGTACCTGTGATAATTAGGATATTTGTGGATCAGTGATCTGTGTGTGTTGCCACGATGAGACCAGTGACTGTAGTTCTGTTGTGTCTCCCTAGGTTCTCCAGCGTGTTCCTGCCCTGCATACTGTACATCATGTTTACATATCATGGACATTATCATCATTGTAAATAATGCACTAAAGAATTCACTACACAAAATCTGGATTGTAAGGTATTTTATTTACGGGGTGGACATGTGAATTGTGCGTGAATATTTACAGGAAGGTGGGGAATGAGCAGTAAGTTGACAGTCATGGTCGCTGAGATGCAAGAGTAGACACCACATGAATGTGGTGACCCAGTCCAACAGACAGGTGCCATTGCCAAGGCAATGTGGGGAAAGATAGTCCAAAAGAGTCAATGCAGTTGGGGAGAGGGTTGTCTTCAAGGCTGGCTCCGTGACTGGCGTGTGGCAGGTGCTTGGCTTCCAGAGACTCCCAGGCTCTTCTTCGGACGCCCCCTAGATCTTTTTGGCGGTGGGGGGCCTGCTGAATGGCCAGCGGCGTCAGAGGACTCGCCCCTCTCTGTTGGCGCAGGGGAGGATGGTGGACTGTCATCCTGCTGCACAACAGGAGGGGACGGCGGTGATGGTTGGGACACAGGCCTGTCCCTCTGCAACGCCACTTGCTGGCCCATGAGGTCCACCATCTGTCCCAGGCGGTTATCGATGGACCTCATCAGCAGGATGAGCTCCCTGAAAAATTCATCCGACCGGCCACTTCGTCCCTGGACCTCTTGGTAGGCATCCACAACTCTGGTGAAGTGGTCCAGGGATGGTGTCCACTCCTCCCGAGGTCTGGTGTTGGCCCTGGCCCTCCCACCTGCTCTGCTGCCACGGACCTCTTCCCTCGCCACTGGTGCGCCACGCACTGGCTCCCTGCCCTCCACAGTTGTTGGTGTGGGCTGGTCATCCCTAGGGACAGGGAGGGTGCTGCAGGTGGTACTGGTGGTAGTGGTGGTGTTGGTGGCAGTGGCTGCGGTGGTGGTTGCGGTGGAGGCAGAGGCCGTGACAGCAGGGGTCTGCTGCGTTGTCGTTGCAGCAGAGGTGGTGGTGGGGAGGATGGGGGCCTGGGACCTCTGGGTGTGTGGAACACCGGATCGGCCGGCCTGGAGCTCATCGTCCAAACTGTCCTGGGAGTCTGCATCTGTGAGTCCATGTGCCGGAGGTGGAGACTGGCTCTGCAGGTCGTTGGTGTTGTCCCCAGCAGTGAGTTCTTCATCACCTGTGGAGTAGATGGGGAGTGGTCAGTGTTTGTGTCATCTGTGTATCATCAGCTGTCTGTACACTAGTGCATTGTGCTGTCATCAGTTGTACAAATCATGGCATACATAGTGGATAGTTAGATCATGGTGTCCTAAAGGTTGATTGTCTATGCATTTTGTACAATAGTAAATAGATTAATACACACACACTTCATGAAGATAAACGGTAGTTACATACCTGTAAGGTGAGCGTGCAGGGTATAATGGCTGACACTTTCTCCTGGGTGGGGGAAGCCTCCATGCTGCTGGGCTGTGGGCCAGGGGGCATGCTGGGAGTAGTGGTACAGGCCTCACCCCTACAAACACCCTCCAAGTGAAGATGGCTACCTACCTGTAAGTTTGTTTGTTAAACAGTGCAATGGCTGACACTTGCTCCTGGGTGGGGGAGGCCTCCATGCTGCTGAGCTGTGGGCCAGGGGGCATGCTGGGAGTAGTTGTACAGGCCTCACCCCCACAAACACCCTCCAAGTGAAGATGGCTACCTACCTGTAAGTTTGTTTGTTAAACAGTGCAATGGCTGACACTTGCTCCTGGGTGGGGGAGGCCTCCATGCGGCTGAGCTGTGGGCCAGGGGGCATGCTGGGAGTAGTGGTACAGGCCTCACCCCCACAAACACCCTCCAAGTGAAGATGGCTACCTACCTGTAAGATTGTTTGTTAAACAGTGCAATGGCTGACACTTGCTCCTGGGTGGGGGAGGCCTCCATGCTGCTGGGCTGTGGGACAGGGGGCATGCTGGGAGTAGTGGTACAGGCCTCACCCCCACAAACACCCTCCAAGTGAAGATGGCTACCTACCTGTAAGTTTGTTTGTTAAACAGTGCAATGGCTGACACTTGCTCCTGGGTGGGGGAGGCCTCCATGCTGCTGGGCTGTGGGCCAGGGGGCATGCTGGGAGTAGTGGTACAGGCCTCACCCCCACAAACACCCTCCAAGTGAAGATGGCTACCTACCTGTAAGTTTGTTTGTTAAACAGTGCAATGGCTGACACTTGCTCCTGGGTGGGGGAGGCCTCCATGCTGCTGGGCTGTGGGCCAGGGGGCATGCTGGGAGTAGTGGTACAGGCCTCACCCCCACAAACACCCTCCAAGTGAAGATGGCTACCTACCTGTAAGTTTGTTTGTTAAACAGTGCAATGGCTGACACTTGCTCCTGGGTGGGGGAGGCCTCCATGCTGCTGAGCTGTGGGCCAGGGGGCATGCTGGGAGTAGTGGTACAGGCCTCACCCCCACAAACACCCTCCAAGTGAAGATGGCTACCTACCTGTAAGTTTGTTTGTTAAACAGTGCAATGGCTGACACTTGCTCCTGGGTGGGGTAGGCCTCCATGCTGCTGAGCTGTGGGCCAGGGGGCATGCTGGGAGTAGTGGTACAGGCCTCACCCCCACAAACACCCTCCAAGTGAAGATGGCTACCTACCTGTAAGTTTGTTTGTTAAACAGTGCAATGGCTGACACTTGCTCCTGGGTGGGGGAGGCCTCCATGCTGCTGGGCTGTGGGCCAGGGGGCATGCTGGGAGTAGTGGTACAGGCCTCACCCCCACAAACACCCTCCAAGTGAAGATGGCTACCTACCTGTAAGTTTGTTTGTTAAACAGTGCAATGGCTGACACTTGCTCCTGGGTGGGGGAGGCCTCCATGCTGCTGAGCTGTGGGCCAGGGGGCATGCTGGGAGTAGTGGTACAGGCCTCACCCCCACAAACACCCTCCAAGTGAAGATGGCTACCTACCTGTAAGATTGTTTGTTAAACAGTGCAATGGCTGACACTTGCTCCTGGGTGGGGGAGGCCTCCATGCTGCTGGGCTGTGGGCCAGGGGGCATGCTGGGAGTAGTGGTACAGGCCTCACCCCCACAAACACCCTCCAAGTGAAGATGGCTACCTACCTGTAAGTTTGTTTGTTAAACAGTGCAATGGCTGACACTTGCTCCTGGGTGGGGGAGGCCTCCATGCTGCTGGGCTTTGGGCCAGGGGGCATGCTGGGAGTAGTGGTACAGGCCTCACCCCCACAAACACCCTCCAAGTGAAGATGGCTACCTACCTGTAAGTTTGTTTGTTAAACAGTGCAATGGATGACACTTGCTCCTGGGTGGGGGAGGCCTCCATGCTGCTGGGCTGTGGGACAGGGGCTATGGTGGGAGTTGTTGTACTGACATTCCGGCCCCATACAGGCATCCTCAGCAGAATGGGTGGCTACATGTTGGTTAGGGATGGACAGTGTATTGGTGGTTGGGTATTGCAAGGAGGTAAAAGTCAATGTGGTCTTAAACATATGTCTGTACTTACCAGCCTCCGCTCCCCCGGCTACTCCTGTGTAACTCTCAGGTAGCAGGATAGCAAGCACCTTCTCCTCCCATGGTGTGAATGTCTTCAGTGGGATGGGAGGGCCACTGCCAGTCACGTTTGCCAGATTCCAGTTCTTGCTCCTCTTCTCCTTGACAACCCTCTTGAGATCATGCCACCGCTTCATGATCTCCTTCTTGGATCTTGGGGTGGCCCCAACTGCATTCACCCTTTGGACAATCCTTTCCCACATTTGTGTCCTGGTGGCTAATGGTGTCTGTTGGACTAGGTTCCCAAATAGTTGTGGTTCTACTCTCACAATCTCGTTGACCATGACTGTCAACTCACTCTCTGTGAATTTTGGCATTTTTGGTGATGTCATGGTGTGGGGGTGTTGAGGTGTTTGTGGGTGCAGGGGTGTGTGGGTGCAGGGGTGTGGTGATGAGGTGTGTTCTGTGCTGGGGGTTTGAATGTGATGGTGTGATGGTGGTGTTGATGGTGGTGGTGGGTGGGTGGGTGTTGTGTGCGATTTTGCCTCTCCTCTCAGATGTGGTGTGGCCTTCTGTTCTGGGAAGATGCAAAGGATTGTGGTGAGTGGAGGGTGTGGATTTGTACTCAGCTGTGTGGGTGTGTCCAATTGGATAGTGGTTGTCAGGTGTGTTGTGGGTGTGGTTATGTAGTATTGTGTATTTATTTGCCATTTCTGTATCTGTGTGTGTGTGTTGTATGTATTTGTGGCTGGGCTACTATGTTTATGCAGTATTTGGCATTGCTGCGGTGCTTTGACATCGACCGCCATGGATTTCATGTTCGTCCGCTGCGGTGACTTTGCTGGTGCTTGTCCGTCATTTATCCCATGCAATCCTGCCTTCGACCGCGGCGGTCGGTGCCTGCCGTTCCGCCCGCGCCACCCTCGGGGATATCGTAATTTCCTGTGCGGTGTCTCCGCTTTCCCTGTGGGCGGTTTTGTTTTTCCAGCTGCTTTTCCGACCGCCGCGGTCGGAGTTTTGTCATCACCGCACACGTCGGGCGGTTTCATTTTCACCGCTACCGCCGCGGTAGGTCTCCAGTGGCGGTCGATCCTAATTTGTCTGCCGGTTGCACCGCCTCCATGGCGGGCGGTTGTTTCCCGCATCCATGGCGGGCGGGGTGGTTTTCCGCCCGCTATCCTAATGGGGCCCTAACATTTTCAAAAAAATGGTGATACCAATACCACTTACAAAAACCTATACAGTAATTCTACCATTTACATACACATCCACTCATTCACCAACAGTTCTATATAGTCACTCATACATGTACTCACTCATCTTATGTACTCATACACCTATACATCCTGTTACACACCAACACTCATCCATAGAGTTACTCACACACATACTCACACATGCAAATAAACTATCAAACATCCATTTATTTGCATTAACAGCTATACACACACCACTACACTTACTTTTACAGAAAAGTACACATACTTACTATCTTAAACAATCACTTATAGAAACACATACTTATTTATACAGGAACTCTTCTAATCTCACACTCTCAAATAAATTCACTTATATACATCAATACTCATGTATATTAGATTAAAACATATGTAGTTACTCATAAAGATACTATTGAGACAGTCATTCACTCACTAACACACCCATACACACACTCATCCACCCATACAGTCCTGCAAACAAGCTGTCTTCAAAACACATACAAAAAGCGAGTCACTCATTCATGCATCTATGTGCTAAGTAATACCCCCACCGAACCATACAGGCACACATACTGATACTCAAAAAACCAACTAAAAACCCATAAAGACACTCATGTAGCTACTGAACAACCCATGCAGCCACTTATAGACAAAGTGAGACACTGATACAGATATTTACATATTTAAACATTACTCGCTAATACATGTATTCCCTAAGATACACTTAATAAGTCAGTTATGCAATAATTTTTACAAAAAAAACATCTATTTAGACACCTATTTACCCATGTATTCTTCCATCGACATTTAGATATACATATATAAAAAATATTTATTTTTCAGAAAGACACAAATTCACTGGATGATGTCATCAGTGATGTCATCAGTGGTGCCATTTGAGATGTCATCAGTGATGTCATGAGTGATGTCACTGACCGTGTCATCAGTGATGTAATATGTGACGTCATCAGCAGTGCAGTGTGGGCGCTCGAGTTATAGTTAGCTGAACAAACTATAACGGGGGAATTTCAAAGGTTTTGTATGAGTGAAATGTCCAGCAAACTATGACATGTGTGAAACCTATGTTTTTTTCAGTGAATATATATATATGAATTATGAATTAATAACACATGCATTTGCATTGCATGCTTTTACCATGCATCCCTTACCACGCAGTTTCTTTATCACACATTGCCTTTACAACTCAAGGCATGCATATGCCTTTGCCATGCATGCCTTTACAACACAAGGAAAGTATGTATAAGGTAAGTAAAATCATATATATATGTATATATTACCTACTGGCGGTCGCCAGTAGGTTGTTATAGTTAGGACCTAGTTTCCATAGGAAATCCACAACATTCTATTTGGAATAACATTGGCGCCGGTGGACGAATCTTCGCGAATTCCTCCAAGAAAATGACCTGCTCCGCTCCTTACCTGAAAGTTTGGGGGTGATTCGTCAAGTGGGGGCCGAGAAAAAAGGTGGGTCCCAAAACGTGTTTTCCCATGCAGTTTTCTATAGGACCTTTAGCCAGGGCTACAGCCCGAATAGCTGAACGGAATTACCCCAAATTTGGCGAAAAGGTAGAGTTTGGTTCGCAGATTGTGCTTTTTGTTAAATGGTGTAAATCCGTTCAGTAGTTCCTGAGAAAATCAAAAGTAAAATCATAGTCATATCTAGAGATGAAGTACCGTACAGTAAGTGTACCGAAAACCATACGAGCACGAGCTGGATGCTGATTGGCTGTCAACTGTCTGACAACACTGTAAAGCAGGAAGTGTTGGCAGTCATCTGGTGCCTCGGTATAACCGAGTCACAAGAAACAGTAAAACAAAGTTGAAAAATAAGAAAAGGGGGCAGGGTAGAAACATCATGACCCTCTAGGCCTGCTCAGGAGGTCCCACATGTATTTTTAGGCCCAATTTTGTGGTATATGGTACGCGTACGCGGTGAAAAAGGAAAAAAAAACTAGAAGTTCGCTTTATTCTTAATAAGCCCCAGGGGGGCCAAATCCCGGGGCAATTTTTTTCCATAATGGGGGTCTGTAAGGCCCTCCGAGCCCCGGAGAACGCCACACCCAGGTCTTTATTTTTAAGTGTGCGGGGGTCTCACGGCCCCCCCGCAGCTCCGTGGACCGCCACCTCCTCGGGGCTTTTGATAAAAAATAAAAAACTTTTTTTTTAAAGTATGTTTTGAACCCCCCCTCCCACCGCATGCCCTGGGGACCCTTCAACTTCCTGGGGCAGTAATATTTAAAATAGGGGGATCCGTGACAGACCCCCAGCCCCTGGGACCTGCACCCCTCGGGGCTTTTGAATGTTAGGAGGGGGTCGGGCGGCCCCCCTCCTGGAGCCCTTGATGGCCCTGGGGTCCGACACCTCCCAGGGCTGGCTCCTGCAGTGTCCTGGGGTGCTTACCCCCGGGACACTGATGTTTGCTATGGTAGGGCGGGAGTGTCGCAGCTCCCACTTTACCACAGCAAACCGCTTTTCTATTTGAAAGAGAAAGCAAGTTAACCTGCTCTCTCTTTGAAGTAGGAAAGCAGATTGCTTTTCATCAGAGAGAGCAGCATGTACGCTGCTCTGTCTGACAAAGCAATGCCGGCTCTCAAAGGACGCAGGGAGTTGGCTTGGACCGTGGGGGCATTGGGGTTTCCCTCACGGTCCCCAATGTTATATTTGAGCCCCGGGGGATGGGGTCCCCAGGGATTATAAAAAATAGTTTTTTACTATCTATGTTGAATCTATGAATGTATGTTGGCAGTCTGTGTTGACTAGGGTTTGGCTGCCGCTGATGGGGAGCAGATAGTATTTCTTCTCCCTGTGGTTTTGAGTACCCCCGAAGTCTAAAAGCAACTTATACAGGCTGTTTTGTAGTTGACAGTGTGTGTTCAGTAGGGTGATGGTGTTTGTGTACCCCCTTTGCAGCTCCTTAAACATTCAAACATATAATTCCTGCAAAATCTTTTGTGTGTTGGTCAACAGAGTATTACCCCAGTGACTTATCTTTTTTACTTTTTCTTTATTTGAATTCCGCTTTATTTACAATATCTTTCTACCTCTCATCACAATGAGTTCCACAGCGTAGCAGCCATTGCAGTGTTCTTAGCCTTTTTGTTCTTTTGCTGACTTACCAGTTTGTATTCAAGATTCTCTGTCCTATTTGTGTAGCCTTCTTTTGTGTATCTTGTTGTGTATCTGACTTTGTTTATTTAGTGCTTGATCCAGTGTCCTGAATATAGCAGTGCATCTGTAGACATGTAGTTTACTCCTTTCCTTTCCTTTCCCTCCCTCCATCTTAATTGACAACGTAATGGGGAGAGTCAAAGTAAGGCACTGCTGTCGTCACTGTTTTAAGCTTGCAGCATAATAGGTAGGACACGGGTTAAGAAACCCAGCCTTCACCACTCTTGGAGTCTCCTGGCCCTTGTTGCCACCTCGTTTGCTATGTCTTAAGTATTTAATCTCTGCACTTGACTGTGGTCCTCCAACAGTGTATTCTCATCATAGTCCAAGCACATACAATCCATCATTTTATCTGCTCTTGCCCATATTGTGTGGTGGTACCGCCACCACATATTGCACATTATAGAACACCTTGAGTGTACCCGCCCGCAAAACGTCTCCACTGGCGATTGTACATGCAGACCTTGGACCACCCTTTTCATCCATTCGTGCATCCTGAGATGTAACCTCTTACCTCTGTTCTTCACTTCTTACTTTACCATTTTAAATATTCACATCTTGTTGGAAAGACATTACTAATCCTTATCATCGAAAAAGTAACAAGTTTCTGAAATAATTTTATATGTGAGTTGGGTATGTTATCCTAATACCCAACATTCCATTGGCATGCTTTGTACCATTATGTAATATGCTTGAGTTGTAGTGTTTTATCTTGTCTTGGTTTGTATATCATTGCAATCAAGGGTTACATATTCCTGCATAACCTAAATAAAGCACTTGACACAATGCATAGTAACACTGTATTTATTGTATTTAATTTGTGAATGTTTTCAAAATAATATACACCCAAGTACAATATATTGTTGCTTCATTTCCAAGATAAATATTTAATATATTTCATATGAATTACCACATATGCTGATATTACAGTAACGATCAAATGAAGTGTTTATGTTTTTGTACAAGGATCTCCAACATAAGAAATTCAGTATGGAAAATCAACAAAACAATCTCAGCTGTAATTTCCTAGACGAAACCTTAGATGCTGATTTTGTGGAAGCATTAGATGAAATCAAGTATGATCATATGACTTTTGAAATTGATAACCAGGAAAATGAAATACATGATGAAATTATTTTAGAAGCACTATTAAATTATGAGATGTTACAAGAATACATTTATTATTATATAATATTATAAAATATAAAATATAATATAATATAATATAAAATATTTTATGTGTGTATCTCAAACAATGATATTACAGGAAAGAAGTTCTTAAAATAGTTTCAATGTATCACAAAAAAAGTTATGAGAGCACGTCAAACACTGTTATTACAGTAAAGAACTTGTAAAAATAGTTGCAGTGTAGATCAAAATATTAAAGTGAGGACTACAAACACTGATAGAACAGTAAACAAGTTGTGAAAATAGTTTGAATTTATCAGAATAACTCATTTCACGTCACTGAGAACATGTTTCTTTACTACTAACAAATCTTACATCTTATGGATGGAAAATGTCACTTACACAGTAAACAATTTGTTCTTGGTATGAAGTGCTGTAGATTCAAATGGTTTCCATAGTCCTGCCATATCGTGTTGTGTTAGGATTTTTGCAAGTTGTTTTTCTTTGAAGAAGTCTATTTAGTTATGTGGTAAGGTTGTCTCCTCCTTTTGATAATATTGTGTCTGGGAATCGACTCTTGTCAGGCAGCTGTCTGACTGAATGTCATACAAACAGCATCTTACCCATCCCACTTCTTCTCAATGGGGTTCCGTTATAGACTTTGTAATCATCCCTTAATGTACTTCAGCGTAGTTGTTACCACCCCATCAACTTCTTGCCATCCTCCTATCTTCCTCACACTTCCTGCTGTCACACCATGAATAAGACGGAGCAGATTATATTAAGTTCAGCGTTAGACATGCATGATTTTTGAGAAAACAGGCCAGCAACGGCCACGTGGTGCAGGAATAAATAAGTCACAGGAGGAATAATGGATTGGCCCAACATAGAGCTAGGATTACTCTTTGCAGTACGATTAAATGAGAGGAAGCACTGGCTACGTTGCATAGCAAAAAAATGCAAAACAGAAAGAGAACATTTCTCTATTATTTGTGAACAAGATCTATTAAGGTGAAGAAGGTGTAAATCAATGTAAATAAAGGTCTGCAATTTTGAATGTAAAATCCTCAAAAAATTTAGAACTTATTAAAATATCTGGGTCTGGATGTTGAGTTATGTAAGAATCTGCAAACTAGGGCATGATTGCACGTCCTTATGAAGATTATGATACGTTCAGATGTCCCCACTATCAACTTTTGATGCTACTTTCTGTGCCTACCATGGTAAAATATAAAAGAAGATTTGAACAATTAAAGTAAGAATAAGAATTGTCAACCACATTCAACGATGGCAGGAGATGCACAAATTATCGACTGCCTTGTTGAGGAAGTAGTTACTAAAACAACAATACCAGACTCTTTCGAGGGCCTGTAATTAGAATTAGAATAGAACTGGTAACCACATCAAACTAAGGCCTTTTGGATGTTTCGTTTTCAAGTCCATTACACAGAGTGTGAGTCGAAGTGCACAGTGGGAGCCTGAGAAATGGCTACCACATCTAAGGAAGGCAGCAAGTGTCGGGGGGTAATTAGCAAAAACAAGAATACTGGACTCTATCGAGGGCCTGTAATTAGAATAGGAATTGGCAACCACATTGAACCACTTGCAGCCTGAATTTTATTATTCAACTAAATGTATAAATGAAAAAAAGAATTTCTTGAATGAAGCATACTAAATAGATATTGTATAAGGTTTGATAAATGTTATACTTAGTTTGGTATTGTAGTCTGCAAATAATAAATCAACAGTGTAATTAATTGTGAGCTCTGATGACTGCAGTGTAGGCAGGAGGCAACGGTCAGCAAGGGCCCACAGCCACGTGGCATTGAGTAGAGCTGTAGAGTATTGGTATTTTAGTGTGTGTGCAGTCAGCAATGATAAGTGTTGCAGAGAGTTAGTGGCACCTGAAGCAACAAAGTTCTGTGGAGTCTGCGATGATGCGTGGTTCAAGCAGGCCGCACTGGTAGCAAAATGCTTAAAATCAAGTTTTCTAATAAATATTGGTTGTCTATTCACAGAAGAATGTTGAAGTATATCTCTAAAAACTATGATATATTTTCTTCTAAATAAGTCATCTAATTCAATACGGTCATGTGGTGATAATTTCTGGTGGACTGAGTTAGTAATACCTTTGGCGCTGAGCTTGTACGTACCCTGCGATGATGCGTGGTCGGGGGGGAGGCACAGTAATTGAAGTAATGTCTTTTTTTGATTGAATTCTGCATGAATTCCATTTAAAAGTGGCAGTATGTCTCACTGTGACATAAAACTGTTCAATCTTCTTTGCCATGATTTATGGTGCACTGAGTTAGTAGTATCTTTGGCGCTGAGATTGTACGTACCCTGCGATAATGAGTGGTAAAGGGGGGACCGCATTCTGACCAATGTCTTTTCTCTATTGGATTCTGCTTCCATATGGCTATGTGGCGATGAATTATGATGCACTGAGTTAATAGTACCTTTGGGACTGAGCACGTACGTTAGCTGCGATGATGCGTAGTCTGGGCAGGCCGCACTGGGTGCAATGTTTTTTGACTATAGTGAATTCTGCTTTAACAAGGCCACGTGGAGATGACTTGTGGTACAATGAGTTAGTGGTACGTGAAGAACTCAGCGTGTGCTCATCCTGCGATGAATTGTGGTTCGGGCAGGTCGCACTAGTACAATGTCTCTTTGCTATTGGAATGCGTGCAATCACCATTCCATCTGTATCGTGAGCCCTCACAATGTAGATCGAAGGCAGTTGTCAGCACCGATATTGGCGAATGCTTTTTTGTCACAGTTAACAACATCTGAGGACATAGTACAGTTGTCTCTGTCTTAAATAAATTGAAAATGAATTTAATGTTGTTTGTAGTGCATTTCAGTTTCTGGTATCAAGTTGTGAACCCTGCTGTCTGCAGTACAGATCAAAGGTACTATTCAAGACAAACATCGATGAATGCTTTTTTTGTGACAGTTAACAGAATCTGAGGACACAGATTGTCCGTGACTTAAATAACTTGAGACTGAATGTAATGTCTTTAGTGCTAATGCGGCTCTAGTTGTGAAGACATATAGTAGATTTGTCTCTGCATTAAATAAATGAAGGCTGAATTTCCTACTGTTGAAACTTTAAGAAAATCTGAGGACATAGTGCAATTGTCTTTGTTTTAAATAAATCAAGAGTGAATTCAATGTTTTCTGTAGTGCTGGCGCTCCTGGTATGTAGTTGTCAACTCTACTGACGGGAGAATAGATTGAAGGCCGTTCTCAGCACAGATACTGAAGACAAATTTAGATCCAAACCTGAACTGAAGTAGTGAACCCTGCTGTCCGCAGTGGACATAGAAGGCACTACTCGACACAAATATCGATGAATGCTATTTTGTCACAGTTAACAGAATCTGAGGACATAGTTCAATTGTCTCTGCCTTAAATAAATCGAGAATGAATTCAATGTTGTCTGTGGTGCTGATGCGCTTCTGGTATCAAGTGGTAAGCTCTGTTGATTGCAGTGCACATATGAAGCAGTACTTAGTACAGACATTGAGGAACATTTTTTGTGGCATCCATTAACAAAATTGTCTCTGCCTTACATAAATCAAGGCTAACTATAATGGTGTCCGTAGTGTAGATGGAAACTTGAATTCAACTTGTGAACCCTGCTGTCCACAGTGTAGATTGAAGGCAGTTGTTGACACAGACATAGACAAATGCTTTTTGTCATTTATTTAAACAAAATGTGAAGACATATAGTAGATTTGTCTCTGCATTAAATACATGAAGGCTGAATGTCCTACTGTTCAAACTTTAAGAAAATCTGAGGACATAGTGCAATTGTCTCTGTTTTAAATAATTCATGACTGAATTAAATGTTTTCTGCAGAGCTGACGCTCCTGGTATCTAGTTGTCAACTCTACTGACCGGAGAATAGATTGAAGGCAGTTCTCAGCACACACACTAAAGACAAATTTAGATCCAAAGCTGAATTCAAGTTGTGAACCTTGATGTCCGCAGTGGAGATCGAAGGCATATTTCCTACTGCCTTAGGCCGGGTTAGTAGCTACAACAAAAAAGGCTCGATAAAGGGCCTTGACTTTGAATCAGAATATGACATTGAAGAATAATTGATAACCCCAGCCAAGAATGGCAGCAAGTAGGTGTGTGTACGTGTGGATGATGTGTACATTGAGTGGAAGATGAATAAGGTGAAAAATAAAAAAGGCTGCAAGTGTGCAAATTACCCACTGCCTTCAGCCGGGGTAGTAGTTACAAAAAAAGGCTCTATAAAGGGCCTGCACTTTGACAATAACCCCAGCCAAGAAATGCAGCAAGTGTGTAAATTTCCCACTGTCTTCGGCTGGGGTAGTTGTTACAACAAAAAGGCTTGATAAAGGGTCTTGGCTTTGAATCTGAATATGAAATAGAAGAATACTTGATAAACACAGCCAAGAAAAGCAGCAAGTAGGTGTGTGTACGTGTGGAAGATGTGTTGATTGAGTGGAATATGAATAAGGTGAAAAATAAGAAAGGCTGCAAGTGTGCAAATGACCCACTGCCTTCAGCCAGGGAAGTAGCTACAACAAAAAGGCTAGATAAAGGGCGTTGACTTTGAATCAGAATATGAAATAGAAGAATAGTTGATAACTACAGCCAAGAAAGGCAGCAAGTAGGTGTGTGTACGTGTGGATGATGTGTTCATTGAGTGGAAGATAAATAAGGTGAAAAATAAAAAAGGCTGCAAGTGTGCAAATTACCCACTGCCTTCAGCCGGGGTAGTAGTTACAAAAAAAGCCTCTATAAAGGGCCTGCACTTTGAGTTAGAATATGAAATTGAAGAATAATTGATAACCCCAGCCAAAAAAACACAGCAAGTAGGTGTGTGTAAGTGTGGATGATGTGTTGATTTAGTGGAAGATGGATAAGGTGAAAAATAAGAAAGGCTGCAGACGTGCAAACTACCCACTGCCTTGTAAGGGAAGTGGTCTTTGGATACCCAGCTCACTATACAGACTTTGCGTCGGAATCTGCTGTGGGAGCCTGAGAAACGGGTATGTCATCTAAGGTGTTAAGCAAGTGCACAAAGTACACACACTGTGCAGTAGAAAGGACGCAAGAAAGGAAGCAAGTGTGCAAATTACCCACTGCCATTCACAGGTAGTCATTAGCAAGAAGGCGCAATAAAGGCCCTGGATTTAGAATTTGAATTACTTGAAGAATAGTTGATAACCCCAGCCAAGAAAGGCAGCAAGTGTGCAAATTAGCCACTGGCTTCGGCCGGGGTAGTTGCTACAATAAAAAGGCTTGATAAAGGGCCTTGACTTTGAATTAGCATATGAAATTCAACAAAAATTGATAACCGCAGCCAAGAAAGGCAGCACGTGTGTAAATTTCTTACTGCCTTCGGCCGGGGTAGTTGTTACAACAAAAAGGCTCCATAAAGGGCCTTGACTTTGAATCAGAATATGAAATTGAAGAATAATTGATAACCCCAGCTAAAAAAGGCAGCAAGTAGGTGTGTGTATGTGTAGATGATGTGTTAATTGAGTGGAAGATAAAAAGTTGAAAAATAAGAAAGGCTGCAGACGGGCAAAGTACCCACTTGTTTGTAAGGGAAGTAGATCTTTGGATACCCAGCTCATTACACAGACTTTGCGTCGGATTCCGCAGTGGAAGTCTGAGGAACGGCTAGCACATCTAAGCAAGCAATGCAAGTGCACTATGTACACACACTGTGCGGTAGAAAGGATGCAAGAAGGGATGCAAGTATGCAAATTACCCACTGCCAATCACGGGTAGTAGTTACCAAGAAGGCTCAATAAAGGGCCTGCACTTTCAATTTGAATTACTTGAAGAATAATTGATAATTCTAGCCAAGAAAGGCAGCAAGTGTGCAAAGTTCTAACTGCCTTCGGTTGGGGTAGTTGTTACAACAAAAAGGCTCGATTAAGGGCCTTCCCTTTGAATACGAATATGAAATAGATGAATAGTTGATAACCATAGCCAAGAAAGGCAGTAAGTAGGTGTGTGTACGTGTAGATGAAGTGTGCAAATTACCCACTGCCTTCAACTGGGGAAGTAGTTACAACATAAAGGCTCGATGAAGGGCCTTGACTTAGAATCAGAATATGAAATTGAAGAATAATTGATAACGCCAGCCAAGAAAGGCAGCAAGTGCGCAAATTTCCCACTGCCTTTGGCAGGGGTACTAGCTACAATAAAGGCTCGATAAAGGGCCATGAGTTTGAATCAGAATATGAAATTCAAGAATAATTGATAACCCCAGCCAAGAAAAGCCCCAACTACCCCACTGCCTTCGGCCGGGGTAGTTGATACAACAAAAAGGCTCGATAAAGGGCCTGCACTTTAAATAGGAATATGAAATTGAACAATAGTTGATAACCCCAGCGAAGAAAGGCAGCAAGTGCGCAAATTTCCCACTGCCTTCTGCCGGGGTAGTATCTACATGAAAAATGCTTGAGAAAGGGCCTTGACTTTGAATCAGAATATGAAATTGAAGAATTGATAACCCCAGCCAAAAAAGGCAGCAAGTAGTTGTGTGTATGTGTGGATGATGTGTTGATTGAGTGGAAGATAAAAAAGGTGAAAAATAAGAAAGGCTACAGACCCGCAAAGTACCCACTGCCTTGTAAGGGAAGTGGATCTTTGGATACCCAGCTAATTACACATACTGTGCGTCGGATTCCGCAGTGGGAGCCTGAGAAACGGCTACCACATCGAAGCAAGCAATGCAAGTGCACTAACAGCCTGATTCATCATTCTCCCGTTTTGCGAGCCCCTAATAGCGATTCATAAGGAATCGCTATTAAGGACTTGCAAAGCGGGATTCATGTAGAAATTGCATAAAGAAATGCGATTCCTACACATTCCTTATTTGCGATTAGCAAATTGCTAATCGCAAATAAGGAATAAATCCCCATTCATTCCTATGGGCCTAAAGGCTCATAGGAATGAATGGGGAGTTATTCCTTATTTGCGAATAGCAATTTGCTAATCGCAAATAATATAGCGATTTCAAGGGTGCCAGGGGTGTCCAAAGGACACCCTGTAGCACCCCTGAAATGTAATCTACATTGGTGTTTCGCACACACATGTCCAAAGGTGTGTGTGTAACATGCAACTTAGAAAAATGCATTTAAATGCATTTTTCTAAGATTTCGCTATTTACCACGAGGTTTGACCTCGCGGTAAATAGCGGCCCAAAATAGCGATTTCGGTATTTTAAAATGGTTCATGAATTGCATTTAAGGAATCTCAAATAGAGATTCCTTAAATGCAATTCCTCGCAAATATGCGAATTCTTTAATAGCGAATTTTGAATTTGGGATGATGAATCCCAAATGCAAAAATTGCACTCGCAAAGGGCCAGATTCTCAGAATCTGGCCCTTTGCGAGCGCAATTAAGCTTGATGAATCAGGCTCTAAGTTTCCACTGAGGGCGGTAGGACTAAAAAATTACAACACCGGGCCCATTTCAGGGCCTCTACTTTGAATTAGAATAATACTTGGCAAAGGCAGCAAGAAAGTCAGCAGGTAAGTGTGTTTCAGGTAGTGGATGCAGAATAAGGTGAAAATTAAGAAAGGCAGCAGACGGGCAAACAACCCACTGCCTTGTAAAGGAAATGGGTGTTTGGTTTTCCAGTCCATTACAGATTGCGAGTCGGATTCTGCAGTGGGAGCCTGAGAAACGGTTATCTCCTCTAAGGAGTTAAGCAAGTGCACAAAGTACACACACTGTGCGGTAGAAAGGACACAAATGTGCAAATTACCCACTGCCATTCACGGGTAGTAGTTAGCAAGAAGGCTCAATAAAGGGTCTGGACTTTAAATTTGAATTACTTGAAGAATAGTTGATAACCCCAGCCAAGAAAGGCAGCAAGTGTGCAAATTAGCCACTGGCTTCTGCCGGGGTAGTAGCTGCAATAAAAAGGCTTGATAAAGGGCCATGCAAGAATAATTGATAATCCCAGACAAGAAAGGTAGCAAGTGTGCAAATTTGTTACTGTTTTTGGCTGGAGTAGTTGTTACAACAGAAAGGCTCGATAAATATCTAATGACTAATGTTGAGGACAGCGATGCTCCTGCGTCCTGCGTTTCATCAGGTCGATAGACTGTTCCCCGTAACACAAAAGTTCATTGCAATAAATCCATGGAATTTTAACTTCACCAAAATCAGGATCAATATGTGGGTGTGGACTGCTTGCTGAAAATGATTCTGCAGCAGTTGATGTGCTTGGTACAGCAGCAGGTGGGTTGTCCTGAAACCTTCAAGTTGCAGCTTGAGCAAAGTTGTTGGGGTGCAAGTTCTTCACGTGTCGTACCATATTCAATGTGTCAAAGGAGTATTTTTTAGATGGATCACCCTGAAAGAGTTGTTTGGCAAATGTTAAAGGTTACTAATGGAGCATTAACCTTTTTTTCCCCTTCAGGGAAAGTGGTGTAACTATATTATAGATTCTACTGTCAGACAACTACCTTAGTGATAGTGGATTTACCACTACTTGTTAGACTATTATTGTACAATAACGTGTGGATAAGCGGTATTGCTTGTTCACCTTCAAAGAGGAAGATTTAAATTTATATTTCAACACTTGGAATATTAGAGGAAGTCTGGCCCCATTCTAAAAGGATTGTGCAAGTTGTGACAGCTGAAGAAAGTGCGTCTCAACATTACTTCGTATGAAAATCCGGACACAACACTACATGGCAGGGGTATGCAAAACATCTAATTCGACATTTTGCATGCAATCACATGTTTACTTTAAAACATACATCTTTACTTTCTTAAGACATACATTTTGTACATTTATAACCAGTAAAAGGTAACCAGGATGTTACATTCATTTTGATACATTCAAGGTGGACCCATCTGCGGCATTCGAAACATTGGGCCTGTTGGGAAGATAGTGAAAATTAACTTGTTATTAAGATTGCATTGTTTAAAGGTCAATAGCTTTTTTAAATGAAAACTTTATATGTATTTACATAGTAAACATAGTGACCTGTCAACACTCAGTGGGAAAGTGGTAATGAGTACATAACTAGGAAGGGTGCATAGCCAGCTATCCAACATGGCAGACGCAACTCTGAAAAGATCC
Organism: Lissotriton helveticus; assembly: GCF_964261635.1. Taxonomy (NCBI): domain Eukaryota; kingdom Metazoa; phylum Chordata; class Amphibia; order Caudata; family Salamandridae; genus Lissotriton; species Lissotriton helveticus. The sequence continues at coordinate 249,294 of NW_027611923.1, forward strand.
TTGCAAATGCCTCAGTTATCTGAGTCATACTAACATACACCCTACATCAGACGAATGTGAACTGGAGACTTAATGCCACCAAAACAGCCGAAGGACTTATATCACTTGAGGGTACTTATCATTAAGTTTTGCATATAAATTGATAAAGTATCTTGGTTGCAGACACCACAATACTTTTCAACAGGCTCTAAATTTAAAAAAAGATGTACAGTAGCACATCATAACAGCAATGCTAATAATTCAACACTTATTTTGGAATATATCATGCATGATTCTAGGTGTTTTCAGATCCAGGAATAGAGACAGTCGCAACTGTTGCAAACATATTCAAATGGTTATATTATGAACATCATTGAAAATTCACAACCATAATGATAGTATCTTGTTAAAAATGTATGATATGCCTTTATCTATAAAAGACCTATGAAAAAACAAAATACAGAATAATCCAATGTTCAGGACTACACTAGAGTGTGACACCTTATTTATCATTGAAATGTTAAAATCAAACCAGATGACTCCATTAGGCCCATTGCAATTTTCAGTAGATAATGCCCCAGAAATATTACATTAATAAAAATCTCGGCAACTGGCTGCAGAGTTAGTTAGCATTCTTCAAACTGAAAACATAATAACTAATGTATATGTTGAGCAAAAGTCCAGCCTGAATGTTAATGTACATAAAAACAATTAATCACAAAAGGTTTGAGGTTGAAAAGCAATCATAAGTTTCAGTGCTCTAGATACATTACAAAATCATTTAGAAAAATTAGCAATTAAAATATTTGAAAAATATTTCTTTGGCAATTTCAACTATTGGAACCAGTCATTTTCCAACAAGAACTTTAAAAAAAGTTGCACTTACCAAAAGTATCCAATGTCATTCAGTATTTGTCAGGTAAAGAACAGTGTCTATTTTGTCATAAGGTATCTGAAGAGTTAAAAATGGCAATCATGAAAAACTATTATATAAATATATATGAAAGCATATTGTAATAATAATAATAATGTATCAGAAACTAACCTTATCAACTATTCATTGGTCCGTTGAAAGTTACCAAAAAGAACTGTCGTATATTTTAAGCTCAACACTATTGCATCCAAACATTCTTTTACTGGTTTCTTCTACACATCCAAAACTTTTTTTAGGGATATATATTGACTGGATGCTGGAGATGGATAACGAGCTGTAGCTGGCATAGGTGCTGAAGATGGTTCAGCTGATGAAGATGGAACAAGTGATAAAGATGGAAGAGGTACTGAAGATGTTACAGGTGCTGTAGAATTATCACTCGTCATGCTTCCTGCAAAATAATTTTGAAAAAGTAACATTTCTTAAAGAAGAAATTACTTAAACAATCTACCACAAACGTTTCTCAAACAAAAAAAGCTAATCAGAAATACCTTTCTTACATTAAAGTAATTAGCAAAATATGTTGTGTGCAGAAAGACATAATTACGCACTCTTTTTAAACTTACTAACCTCTCACCTGTATAGGAGAGAATTGCAACAGCCAATAGAACATCATTACTCTAGATATCCAAATTATGTGTCATTATATAAAAAAGGGCGAAGCACGACCCTGTGACGCAGAAAGAAAAATTTCCATTATGTACTCACAATTTAAAACCATTGAGGCCTGGGAGGGCCACGTGATGCAGAAAATAATACCATCATGCACTTACAATTTATCAGAATAAAGGCCATAGCACGTGGCGTACCATAGAAATACGACACATATACAGATGATACTTTTCTTTTAAGCCAAACCCCACAGACTGATAAACGCTTTTGATGACTATATACTAATGAATGGCCTCGAACTGAATATTAAAAAAACTAAAATTATGAAAATGTGTCCAGCAAAACAGAAGTTTAATTCATGGATGTCCAGAGGTAGGACAATTAAAGTTCTTAAAACATATAGATATTGAGGGGTTGTGTTTGATAATAGAGTTTCTTTTAAGTGCCATTTTAAAGATTTAAGGGCAAAAACTATGACTTTAATTCATGCATTTAAATGTTTGCAAAAATCACAGAGCGGTCAATCCTATGAACATATTCTTAAAGTCATGAGAGCCAAGTTACAGCCAACCATTTCATATGGCTCACCCATTACCAGGGGCAAAGATGTTAAGGTACTGGATTTGTTTGTAGTCAAAACTTATAAAGCAACTTTTGGGATACCCAGGCCAGTGGGTGTAGCTGAAATTAGATTGGAGTTTGGTCTCCAAAGATAGTTTTGTGTCACAAGGGACCTTTCTGTAATATATGTACTTTATGTTTTCTTGCACCCCTGTTTCTCTAGCAAATACCTGCTGGCTAGAACTAGCTTAATCTGCTTATGCTGCTACCTGGATATCCCATATTTTAACTTGCGTACATGATACTGGCCTGCAAATTTGGCTTCATAAATTGAAAATGCCCAATTATGAATTAATTCTAAAAAACATATCAAAGCCAAATCCCTTCTTAAGGATACAACTCTTTTAGCTGCAAAAAATAATGCATGGCATGTGATTAATTTACACCAGTCTTTATGCATCCACCCATACCTTAATGCCCATTTCTCTGCGAAAAAAACCAACACATTTTTAAAAACAAGAATTGGAATAAACCCAACTAAGGAGGGTATGCCGCTTTGGATTCAGCAGTGGCCTGATACTAATTGTAGACTTTGTGGATGGCACATCAATCTTTATTGCACAAAGTATGCATGTGTCCCAAATTGCTTAAAATAGGGCAAATCTTTTTAAAAACCCTATTTTTAAAAATGGGTGTTTGATTGGCTTGCCAGGCCCTTCTTCTTTGTTTATCAGGCGAATTGATTCTGCTGCAATGCAATTGATGAAGTTTTTAGTTGCCGGTGAAAAATGTTTGGTATCGACTGTATCTGTGCCGGGGGAGAGGACTCCAGGCTCCATACTCCTTTGTGGCTCGTGACACCACCAACGACGCCTTCAGTCAGCACCAGGAGGCGCAATAAATTCACCCGCGGGCTCCCGCTGCTCAGAAAGCCCATATCTGTATTTTCTCCCGGGGAAGAGGACCTCAGGCTTCCGACTCACTTGTGGCTCATGACGCCACCAACTACGCCGGCAGTCAGCGCCAGGAGGTGCGATGAATTCACCTGCTCGGGAAGCCCATATCTGTACTTGCTGCCGGGGGAGCAGACTCCGCGCTCCAGACTCCCTTGTGGCCCGTAACGCCACCAAAGACTCCTGCAGTCAGCGCCAGGAGGCACAATACATTTACCCGTGGGCTCCCACTGACCGTCATTGCCAGGAAGAGGCAGGGCAGGGCCACCTCCTAACCCTTAGGTCCGAGGATTTCACCCGGCATCAGGGACCAATTGCTAGGTACTGTGAGCCCCTTCATTAATTGTCGAACCTTTTATAGTTGTACTTTAATCCTGTATTAACCAACTTGTACTTCTTGTGGTTGAGACGATTGGGATTATTTCCAAAAAACAAAAAACCTGTGCTATTTTGTTTGGACTGATTGGACATGCTATTTGGCTCCTTTTATTGTGGGATCCAAGACTGGTTGTATGGGGAGCTACTTGGGACTCTCTGCTAGTGGGATATATAGGTGCACGTTGGGAATAGTATTGCATTCCTGGTTATCATAATAGTGTGTGTATATATACGGTTAACATGGGTAAGCGTAAGCCTAGTATAGGCAAGGGTGTGGTAGGGACCTTAGACGCCCTCTTACCGAGGACAGAATTAGCCCTCATTAATGAGATAAAGCTTACTGAGCAAAGGCTATCCCTTGAGACACTAACCTTTGCAGAACAGACTTTATTTAACTCCTGCAATCCCTGAATCTTTGGTGGTATCAAACCATGAAGTAACCCCATCCTGGATTAGTCAGTCTCCACATGTTGTCTTGGATTCAATGGCAGATATTGGCTCCTGTTCATTGACTGACTTAGTATCAAGCCCTGTTAGACCAAAAGTTTCAACCAGAGGGCAGAAAGCAAAACTTAGGTCAGATTGAATAAATAAATCCCTCCCTAAAAAAAGGACGAGTCGAGGGTTATTGAAACAAAGTAAACCTGCCCAGAGAATAATTGGGAAAAAAGTATTTCCTGTTATTACTGTAAGTGAACCCAATGAGGACCCCCTAACCCCACAGTTCATATGGTGACAGGACAGCTTGTCAATAGCTCACAGGAGGGGAACTTCTGGGGCAGGCTTGAAACCATGAAGACAACTTTACTGGATCCTTTTCTGCAAAAAATAAGGACTGTAGAAGCCAGATTATTAAAACTGGAGGGGATGGTTAGCTGCAAACCCCCGGTTATATTGGCAGCTAGTTCAAAACCTAGCACAGATCATCCAAATATCATGGGGACAGGTACGGGGGTGGGTTCATCTGCTAGCTCTCTTGCAAATAGACAGGCACCAGATAAGAGTAGTTCCAATAACATTACACTTAGTAGTGTTGATATCCCAGACTGTACTGGTCGGTCCCCTCTAAGACCAGGTTCTTCCATGCCTCCAGGGTCTGGGAGGTTAGAGAAAAGAGAGACACATAGACCTGCCACCTGAATCCACTCCCTATGTAGTGGTTTGGGGGAGTGTTCCTTCTCTCCCCCGAGGGGCTAGTGAGGATTATGGGCAGCTGAAAAAAATATCAACTCATTGGTTTGCACACAACACCATTCTGGGTGCCCGAGTGGCTAAAGACATTCTCATGGCCGATAGAGTGAGCTGGATACGGAGTTCATGAAAAATGGGCACTGCTGACTGTGTCATTGTAAAAATTGATAACCCCCATATTGTGGCCAGGATCCTTTCCAGGACACTGGTTATGCTCCTTTCAATTCTGGATCTGTCATCAGGGCCTTTCCACTGGGCTACTTTTATAAACCAGTCCCTTCTAGGGATATGTATCATAATATCGCTATGGCAGCTACTCGAGGAGGGTGATCAAATAGTCCAGTACCTAGGCAACAACCTTCTTCCATGGTCCATTCATCTTCTGAACCAGCTAGTCAGTCGGCGTCTGCCCTTCGCTGGAATTAAATAACAGATTCTCTGCTTTAACTGGGCTGGAGGAGTGTGATTTATTTATTTATTTATTTAAAGAGTTTTATATAGCTCTGGCTAGACCCGAAGGTATCAGAGCGCTTTACAATTAGGTTCCACAATGTAACAGAAAATGATCACAATTACACATGTTGTCAAAATATAAACAATACATTAAGAGAGGAAAGGAGGGAAAGAAATAGCGGAGGGGAAGGGGAGGTGAGAAGAGGGAGGATGAGGGGTGAGACGACAGGAGAGATGAAAGGAAGTCTGTCTAAAGACCGACTGGGTAGGTGATGTCCAAGGAGGGAATCCACTGCCCGTCTCCCCTTTAGCTAAACCAGGTAACTCCACCGGGCATCAGACGAAATAGCTAGGTCTCAAGTGGCGAGGGAAAACGTTCCCAGAAAAACAGGGTGGGGACTAAGGGCAAGGACAGGTGAGGGCAAAGGTCAGGAGCTGAAAAGAGCGGTGGGGGTAGTGGAAGGGGGAGATAAGGTCAGGAGAGACATGGGAGAGTTTGCCCAAAGTCCAGCTGGGTAGTTGATGGTCAAGGAGGGAATCCAAAGTCCATCTCCCTTTTAGCTCGTGAGGTAGCTCCACCGGGCATCAGTCAAAAAGGCTAGGTCTCAGCTGTCGAGGGAAGATCGCAGAGTAAAGGTCCTGGTGCGTGGGTGGGAACAGGGACGGGTGAAGACTGGTCGAGGTCCCAACGATGATTGAAGATTATAGACCAGGGGAGGAAAGAGCATTGCAGAGGGTCTCACTGAGTTGGCCATCTAGAAGTCAGGCAGGGGGGACGTGTCATTGAAAGATCGTATTTAGTCGGCCCCCATGAATCTCTATAGCCCAGAAGGGAAGTGGGAGGGTGGCCGTCATGAGGTCCGGTCAAAAAAGAGACATTAGAGCCACTTGTAATATAATGATCGTCATGGAGACAAATTCAACCCCTCAATGAGACACATCTCTTCATCTTCATCATAGTTATGGGGACCAATTAAGGGAGTCAAGCTGGTAGAGAAAGGCACTCCCTGTAAAAGGGTCTAATGGCATTACCTCCTCCCACTTGGCTAGCACCACGTTGACAAAGCACCAAGTCGCCAGGCTGGAAGGAGTAGCTCCGTTGTTCCTCGTAGAGTCACCATTATAAGGACAGATCGTGGCTCCCCGTTTTAAGTTTGCCGCCGCCAATTAAAGGTCAGGTTTCATCTCGAAAAGAGCAGCGCCGAGTTGTTGTCATGAGACGCAATTTAGAAAACTCTGAATCTCTTCCCAGTTGATGCATGCGCAGTGGTAATATAGGTGTTCACATGCCTGCGTTGCAGTGCTAGTTGTCAATGGGGGGGAACAGATTAACACACCCGATTTAATTAACGAGGGTGAGGCAATTGTGAGGTAATCATAGTACCGCCATTTTAAGGTCAGGCACAGGTCAGCTTGGAAGTTGCCCTTTGGTAATGAGCCTGTTGTACATACTCAGTCCCCAGCACAGGTAGCTGAGAGGAACATAGGGGTGATATACAATAATTTCATATCTTGGAACATTGCAGGGCTGGCAAATAAGCTCCAAGACTCACTATGGGTGTGATTTGTGAAGCAATTCCCTGTAATTAGCTTCCAAGAAACATGGTCATTGGATTGCAATCTATTTCTGGAAGGTGTAAGTTTTTATTTTCCTAGCTACTCCTTCAGAAGGTGCAAGACCCAAGGGCGGTCTAGCTGTCTATATATCTTTAGTGGTTGACTGTCAGATTCAGGTTGTGTCGACCACAAATCCAGGTTGTGTCGACCACAAATCCGGGAATACTGGCTCTGACAACAGTACACAAACACCACTGCACTACTTTAAATCCTTAAACACGACCCCCAGAACGATCCCCTATATTGACCAAACATCACTGCACTACCCGAAACATTAAAACACTACTCCCAGCATGACCCCATAAACTACCCAAATACCACTTCATTGTTGTAAACACGAAAAGGCTACCCCCAGCAGGACTTCCTACACCACAAAAACACCACTGCACTATCCTAAACCCTAAAACACTATCTCCAGCATGACCCCCTATATTACACAAACACCACTGTACTACCCTAAACCCTAAAACACTACTCCCAGCACGATCCCCTACACTACCCAAACACTACTGCACTGGCCTAAACCCCCTCCACCAGCCCCTTGTGCGCCATTCCCCCTCACCCCCACCACAAACAAATGTGAGAGCAATCTTAGGAAATCTGGAACATAACAAATTGGCTGACGTTGCACAATTATAATTAAGAAGATGCATGTGAGGTTGGACAAATAAGAATCACAGTCATGTATGGATTTACATATAAAACATTTTATTTAAAATAAACAACAACTAATATATCTATGTACAGCCAAAACGTGTCATCCGTGGACCATTTGTGAATCACAGCCTGCAAGACAAAAATCAAAATAAGATTGTGCGTCATGCGTCTATCAAAGGAGAGAGAGAGAGAGTAAGAGAAAAAGAGTGGGAGAGAGGAAGAGAGAAAGAAAGAAAGAGTGAGAGAGACAGGCAGACAGAGAAAGAGAAAAAGAGTGAGATAGAGAGGAAGAGAGAGAGAGAAAGAGTGAGATACAAGGAAGAGAGAGAGAAAGAGAGAAACAGTGTGAGAGAGAGGAAGAGAGAGAGAAAGAGTGAGAGAGAGGAAGAGAGATAGAAAGAGAAAGAATGAGAGAGAGGAAGAGACAGAGAAAGTGTGAGAGAGAGAAAGGAAGAGATAGAGAGTGAGAGAGAGAGAAAGATTGTGAGTGACAGAAAGGAAGAGATGGAGAGGGGGAGTGACTGTTGACACTGTGGATAAAATCCCCACAGCTCACCTTTCTGCCACTGGTGTGTCTCCAACCACATGCCGCCATATAGGGCAACCCTCAAGCTTAGTCATCTGAAACATAGAATGGAATTAGTAATGGAAGAGAACATACAACTGTGCACGCCTAAATCACTGTACCACCTTTGTGTATCCAGGCTAGTGTACCCCCACTACTTGCACTGGGGTGCCTGCCCGCTGCTGCGTACCCAGGTTGCTGCATCCCATCCACTTCCACTGCCCAGAGGTGTCTGCCCACTGCTGTACACCCAGGCTGGTGCTCCCCATCCACTCCCATTGTCCATTCGGTGTTTCCCGCTGCTGCGCACCCAGCCTACTGCACCCCATCCACTCCCACTGCCCAGGGGTGTATGACAGCCTCTGCGTACTCAGGCTGTTGCACCCCATGCACTCCCACAACCCGGGGGTGAGTGCCCGCTGCTGCCCAAACAAGCCTCTCTGCTCACCTTCCACCTCCGGCGTGTGTCGAAGATGGTCCACCAAATGCTGAAACAACCTCCTCACCCATTGTGTACTCACGGTGAAGCTGAGCTCACAATTCATTATGAGTGTTGATTGCAGGATGGTCATGCATCATCGCAGGCCTTCTAGACAAAAAGCAAGATAAGATTGTTCATCATGCATCCATCAAAGGAGAGAGAGAGAGAGAGAAAGAGTGAGAGAGAGGAAGAGAAAGAGAAAGAAAGAAAGAGTTAGAGGAAGACAGAGAGAAAAAGTGAGAGAGAGAGGAAGAGAGAGACAAACAGTAAGAGAGAGGAAGAGAGAGAAAGAGAGAAACAGTGTGAGAAAGAGAGAAACAGAGGGAGAGTGAGAGAGTGAGGAAGAGAGTGAGAAAGAGTGAGAGCAGGAGAGAGAGAGAAAGAGAGAAACAGTGAGAAAGAGAGGAAGAGAGGGAGAAAGAGTGTAACAGGGAGAAAGGAAGAGATAGAGAGAGAGAGGAAGAGAAAGAGTGTGAGTGACAGAAAGGAAGAGATGGAGAGGGAGAGGTAGTGTTGACACTGTGGCGAAAATCCTCTCAGCTCACCAGTCTGCCACCGGTGTGTCTCCAACCATGTGCCAGGATATAGGGAAGCCCTCAAGCTTAGTCATGTGAAACATAGTATGGAACTAGTAATGGAAGAGTACATACAACTGTGCACGCCTAAATTGCTGTCCCGACTTTGTGTATCCAGGCTAGTGTACCCATCCCCTTCAACTGCCCAGAGGTGCCTGCCTGCTGCTGTGCAACCAGGTTGCTGCACCCCATCTACTTCCACAGGTGTTTGCCCACTTCTGCGCACCCAGGCGGTGACTGTCCACCGCTGCGCAAACAAGCCTCTCACCTTTCGCAGCCTGCGTGGAGAAAAGAGGGCCTACCACGTGCCGCTGCAAGCCCGGGGCCCGCGGACAGGGTACCCTGCATATCATGCAGCCCTGCTCCGTAGGCCACCAGGTCTCACATTTGGTGCTGGGTCTTGATTTTGCCATGGCAGAGGACATACCAGTGCAACCGACTTTTCATCGCAGGCTGCACACCCGCTGAGCCCTTGCGGTGCCACTAACTCAGTGACTAGCGAGACAACGCAACATGGCGGTAGGCCTGCGCAGTCTGATGGCTCAGACCTACACTGCGGTCCAGCAGGGCACCCAAATCCTGAGCTGTCCAGACCACCAGGATGGGTCATCACCACAGGCTGCACACCCGCTCAGCAGTAACGGTACCCATAGTCACTGTCCCGAGCCGGTGTGCCTGTGCCGGCTGCAGTGCATCCGGTGCGATCAACTCTGAAATGGCGTAGAACACGTGCGCCTGGTCTATTTTATTGGCAGGGTCACATTTCCTGTGACGCCTGTGCTGGATAGGTGTGGTATGGGTGTGTACCAGCTGTGAAGGAGTGGCTATGGCGTACTGATAACTAAGCTGTGACCAGCAGATCACTGCAATGAAAACCTGGGCATTGTAGCATTGCTGTCCTTCCCTGTAAGTGTGAGCGGAGTGGGCTGGCCTGGCGTATGTCATTCCTGCGTGGGGCTGTGAAGAATGACTCCGGAGCTATGGGCGTGGCGATGTCATGAGCTGTATGAGTAATCAACTGATGCAGGTGTCCGTGTTGTAGTGCTGTAGTCACACGGGTTGAAAGAGTCAATGTGTCACTCTGTGAGCAAAGCCCCACAACATGGCCAACATGGAAGGTACGGGGAATCACTGACCCTACATTCATCCATAGTTCCACACATAAAAGATCGTGGACATGACACATCTGTGTGAATATGAATGTTTATTGCACACTCAGTGGAGTGTTGCAGCTCTAGCAATACAGGGCCATGGAAAGTTCAAGTTTCAGTTTCATGGAGGGCAGCCAATTAGAGCCAAGCTCGTGTTCGGGGTGAGGCTGTGCCAACATATGTAGTTATACAATCACTCTGCCAATCCCCAAGCACTTATAAATGTAATATACACTCTCCTTGCAGTATGATCCAGTCTCTACGTACGTACTTGTACAATGATCGAGACAAAGTTACATAACCAAAGTTTTCCACCACTGCCAAAGGTAACATGGTTGCATACGCTGTCCACAGCACAATGTAATGTGGTAGGGGCAGCATCTTGCATACATAATGAACACATGGACACAGATAGATAGTGGAACTGGGTACGGGCATGTGCGCTCAACTCTTTTTTATTAACATGCTCACATGTCCAGTGACATCTGTGCTGGATGCGTGTGTGGTGAGTGTAAGCCAGCCCTCTGGGAATGGTTTTTGCTGGTAACAAGTATAACAGTAATCCTTGCATCAGACACAGAGATTCAATCAAAAAGGGTCAATGATTTGTGTAACACTAAGGGAGGGGCAGCAGATGTGAAATAATACACAAAAGATTCTATGATAAAGGGTCCATGAATTGTGGTACACTGAGGTAGGGGCAGCAGATGTGAAATTATACACAAAACATTGTATCATAAAGGGTCCATGAATCTTGCTGCATTGAGATAGGGGCATTAGAAGCATTTAGCGGGTGCGCATCTAGCAATGATGCATGGTGTGGGTGGGCTGCACTGGGAGCAATGTCAATTGCCTACTAGACTGCGTCATCTACAATAGCCACTCCATCTGAATTGTGAGCCCTGCTGTCCGCAGTGTATATTGAAGGCAATAGTCTGTACAGACATAAGTCTTCGGTGCTGTGCCACTGGGTTCGCAGAGAGACTGTGTCGGATAGGCCGGCCGTCATGGAGGTAGCCACGTGGCAGGGTGAGGGCCGCCACTCTGGCAGATGCGTTGGCCTTCACACAAGTGAACCACGCCCAGAGCCCCAGCCGATTTATTCATACTACTACGCTGGAGTTGTGTAAAATGGACCAGCGAACTGCGCTTCCACTTCCAGGGACGAACAACACAGCTACATGACTGAGATCTTCCCAATTGACTGAGGTAACATGGTTGCGTCCACTATGCACAACACTACAAGTAACAGCAGAATATGTCCACATGCAGAGGTTTGTGCTCTGCATACTGAGGTCTGTTCAGCACATCACCACTACACTTGGTAATGTGGGCATTATTATTGATGGGTGACTTGCATCCTTCACACATACTTGGTTGCCACATCTTCGAACATTCAGCTATTGTGTGGCTGAGGGACCATGTTGTGTTTGGAAGGTCTGCTGTCTTGTTCTGCTCTGCCTCTGTGGTAGTAAGGAGGGGGTGGTCTGGGGGGAGGTCTTGAGGGTGGTGGTAGTGGGTGTTGTGGCCTTCAGGGGTGTCAGAGGTGCATTATCAGTAGCTCAATGACATGTGTTGGTCTTCAGATGTGATTCTCGGCTGGGCTCCCTTTCACACTGTAGGTAATCGTCCTTCTTTACACCAGTAAAAGGCAGATGTTAGATTCCTACTGCTAACGCGGCTTATTGCATGTTTTTGAATCACACTACAGATTTGGCTGCTCGTTGAAAATATGAGGAAGTGGTGTTTGTATGTTATTTTTGCACGGGAAAGCCTACTCTTCCATGTGTTCTAATGCTAATTGTTGCGTAACTGGTTCAAAATCTTTCATAGTACTCCAAATGTCTTCCAGAGTATAAATCGGATTCCGCATCCATTGGGATGCCTGAATCACTATAGCCCGTCTTTCTTCAGTTCCTTAGGATGATCGAGTAAAAACTCGTAGACCTTCCATCCCTCCCATAGGGCCTCGTGGCGTGACATCTGAAGAGGCAGCGGTCAGTCCCATAGGGATGACCATTGTTCCTCTAGCTGGGGGTGTTAAAAATACCCGGGACAAAGGGAGAGGCAGCACCCGACCCAGGTAACAAAGTAATCAAATCTGATGTAGTTGAACGAAGGGTAGGAGGGGCGGACAACAGAACCGGAGGGTGTACGGCCAACGGTGGGGTAGCAATTGCAGGCACCACTGCTCCCGCCCTCCCTGTCCGGTCCACTGGGATCGCCGGGTACAAGACTTGAGGGGCAAATGGAGGCGGAGGGCGAACCTCTAATAGTTCCTCTATTTCGTCTTCTGCCTCTGTTCCGGTCACATAACTTTTATCTGTTTGTAATCGAAACTGTCCAGTTGTTCAATATTCTTTTCTACTTTTTCCTTTTCATACACCACTGCCTTTTGAGTTATAGTCTGTCCTGCTTTAATCTGACGACTCCTTTTTAAAAACAATTTATTCTGTAAGTAATTAATTTTTCTTTCATGAAAAGACCCTGTTAAAGGCCATTGTAATTCTGCATTGTCTTTAGTATAAAATGGGAGAAATACCATGTTTAACATACATATCGAAACTAGGACTGCCTTCCGGAGGAGCAGGCTGTCTTTCTTCCAGCCGTCCACTCCTCTGACGGCAGCATCCAAAACACAATTTACTAAAACACGACATTTTTATGAATTCAACAAATCATACCATTCCAACTGAAGTTACTCTCATGGACGCGTCCACTCACCACATACTCTTTCACTTTTCAACTCAAAACAATTCCATTCACATAACATACCTAAAGTGCATAAGTTTTGATCGTTAAAAGTACTCCGGTCACGAATACACAATTCCATATGACATGTCTTATACTCGAACAGAGCCTGTCGACTCCTGTTCGGGGAATCGATCACCCTGGATTCCAGACCACTAAAAGAATTCACAAAAGAGACAGTCCAATGACTGCCCTGGGATCATCAGACAGGCGAACCACGAACCCTCTTACAGACTATCCTGTAGTCCTGTGCTGGTTGAGCCGGGCGTTTTGGGCGCGTAGCTCCAGACCCCGAGCTTAACCAGTTGCTCCTAGGGCTTTTCCGAAGAGGAGTCGGCCGAGTGAGCACCCCCCGTGCAACACTAAGGCATCCGATGTTGTCCCACCTAATCACCGAACAAGTCTGTGAGGCATCTGCCCGTGCAGTCACACCTCTGCCACGTCAGACCCCCAGATTCCCTGTGGTTCACTAACCACTACATTCCATACTCAGTTAACTGTTCTTCTGAGCCACTTCTCAAAAGAGCTCATGCTCGTTCGTGCCTCCCTCTCACTCTGGTGCACGGGAGTACAGACATGGCGCCTACAAGAATGTGTTCATCCCACAAGAAAGACAGATGTGACCTTGTGTTTTCTAAGTTAGAATCAATGGTCAGTTCATAGCCCAGGCCGACCTTTCAGGCTCTCCCCTCAGCAGCATGTCACGTGCTTTCCTAACTAACGAAACAGACCTTATGAAAGTTAACACCATTATGGCGTCTGTTCATCCTAGGCCTGATTCTTGCTTCTCGATGTATACATGGTAGAAATATATATACAGGGGGTTCGTCTAGGACCGCATGCTGATATATATTGGATATATCAGGACAACATTATGACATCGATTTATATATTCCTTCATCCTGTATGGTGAGCCTAAGGTTGCTGAGCCTGGGTCAGCCCGTGTGCTGATGGTACCCCAGAGCTTCAGAGCCTTCCTACTGGGGCTGGCTCTTTATGTGCCATTGGCAGGACATTTGGGGGAGCACAAGACCTTTGAGAGGCTTGTCACCCACTTCCATTGGCCCCAAATGCGCAAGAGTTCAGACACTCATTGTAGGACATGTCAGACTTGCCAGGCAAGTGAAAAGTGTGGCAGGAAGCAGAAGGCTCCTCTCCATCCATTCCCTGTGGTCAGTACCCCCTTTGAGCGGGTGGGGATTGACATTCTGGGGCCACTGGACCCCAAGACAGCCATGGGCAACAGGTTCATCCTGGTCTTGGTGGACCATGCCACCCGGTATCCGGAAGCCATACCTCTAAGCACAGTGATGGCCCCCGTGGTGGGACGAGCACTTAAGGGAATTTTATCAGGAGTGGGATTCCCTCACAAATTAGCGTCTGACAGGGGAACCAACTTAATTTCTAAGTATATGAAGTCCGCTTGGCAGGAGTGTGGTGTAACTTACAAGTTCACCACTCCTTACCACCCCCAAGGAAACGGGTTGGTTGAAAGGTTACCATGCCTACTCTTTGCATACCGTAAGGTGCCACAGAAATCTTTAGGATTCAGTCCCTTTGTGCTGATCAGCTGAGAGTAATAAACCATTTACTACCATTAAAACGGCAGGGGGCATCGGGATGTATTGCCTATTCATCTGCACACATTGTATTTATATTTCCAGGCAAAGACCACAGCTCGGGAATAATATTTGCCATTAACCACCTTAAGTATCATCCATGAACGTCTGTCTACAAGGTGGCCCATTGTCAGCTTCATCATTGTCTACAGTATCAGCAAAGCCCTTCAATTCCAGGCACAGTTACTGTCTTTAAGGCGCTTCATACTGCACCTCTGTGGTTTCTAAACATTGTAAATAACAGAGTTTACAACTTAGGACTTTTAAATCCACCTACTTGTTAGCAACCAGCACACAACTTAAGCTAGGGCATCACCCTGTGTGATGAAGAAAAACGTCATCATCAACATACAGGCAACCAACTAGGAAAGTACACCATTACATGCATGTTTGCAAAGCAATAAAATAATAATAGTTGGGCTAGCATACAATGTAAATATTCTTGACAGGTATAGTGTAATATGAGCCATCAAACCAACCACAAGTATGGTGACTTTAAAAAAAGCCCTGACACTGCGGTTTGCAAAGTTAATACACAAGCCTCTCAAAATACATTAACGAGCCGTAATGCACCTATACACCGTTCATACCTGTATGAAAAATGACAAAAGACCCCTCCACAACTAGACATCTAGATACATAGAGAAACCAATATTTTGACATCATTTCACCCAAAAGGTGATGGTAAACACGTGCCCCCCTTTCTTATTTTAATTGAGCCGGTCTCACACTGCCCAATAATTTAACACTCCAAACACCAACCCACCGGCTTCCAAATAAACACACATCGGCCCAGAGATAAGTTTGAATTTTCTAAAAATGAAACATTCAGCAACTGAGAAACTACTCTTTATTGCCACATATGCTTGTACTGTTTGTTGATGATACTCTTATGGGGCACAGTGGTATTGTCCCCATGAGGTGGGTTGGGGGGAGGGACTGTCGGTTTTGTTTTTCACGGGGAAGCCTTGAGACGTGCTACAGGAGGCAGGCGGCCCATGATAGGGGGAAAGTTGCGAGAAAGGGCTGTTTCCACCCGCTGCAGCTGAGGGAGAGAGAGGAGGCCCCGAAGGAGTTGGCACGTCGGCTTGCCTTTCAAATGAACCGATGCAGGCAGGCAGCGGTAAAGTGCCTGGAGCTTCGCTACCACCTACCCCATAAAGAGCGCTTTGTGAGCTGAGAGGTGGCGTGGCCAGCAGCTGTCACACTGTTTGCACTCTTTGTAAACAGGCCTCACACCCTGCCCCCATGGGAAGGGGATGCCCTGGGCTCGGGGGAGGGCCCCGAGAGGTGCCAGGCACGATGTGTATGTACAGCTAGAGGGGTGCAAAAAGGGTGCTAAGCACCATGTGCTTGCAGAGAGGGCTACAGATATACACACACGGAAGGGCGGATAGGTGGTAGGCATCACGTGCATAAGCATAGGGGCAACATATTACTATACACGCAGAGGCATACCAGAGGGACATCACAGGTGCCAGTCTCAGTGTGTGCCCAGAGAGAGAGGGGGGAGATGCTACAGTGATGCATGTAGAGGGGCTGAGGGCAGGATATGTGCAAGGCAATGCGTGTGTGCAAAAGGAGAGGAGACGATACAGTGCAAGGCACTGTGCATGCAGTGGGTTACCGGGAGAGGCACGAGAGAGGTGCCAGGCTCCGTATGTATTTGCAGAGGTACACTGGGTGGTGCTTTGGGAGGCGGGTACTAGAGCGGTGTATGAAGAGGGATGGATAGCGAGAGTTGCTAGGCACAGTGGGCATGCGCGGAGAGGGACAGTAGGGTGCAAAGGCATGGGGTGCCAGGAACTGTGCATGCGAGGAGCACCAAAGAGGATCGAGAGAGGTGCCAGCCGCAGCATGTGAGCAGCAAGCATGAGCAAGGGGAGCCTGGAGAGATACCACGTACTGAGTGGGTATGCACAGAAGGACTTGATGGAGAACCGTTATGTGCCAGGCCAAGACACGGGGAGTTGGGCAGTGAGGGTGCCCGGCAGTGTGTGCTGAGATGGACATGGGGACCATCTCCCTAGAAAATTCCGGACACTGAATGTGCACATGGAGGGACGGGGGTGCTCCTCATAAATGCAGCAAGCCGCAGTTGGAGATTACATGACGCTCACCCAGAGGTGGCATCAGCCTACCACTATCACACAGGTCGCACGATGCGGCCGGGACTGTAGGATCGACACCGCGCATCCCATTACTTGGTCACTGACCATGCGTCCTACAAGGCAGGGCAAGAGATTTATTTAATTTCCAGACTCCCCCCAAAAACAATCAAAGGCTATAGGAGAATTAAGTCTTGCGGGGGAGGGTGGTGCACTGATAATGGTTTAATTAAATACAGCTGGCGCAGGAGTGATTCAGTACCACATGCCAACTTAATGGAGTGCTCCACAGTTCAGTCCTGCGGGATGTGTGGAGGTGGAGGAGGGCAGTCCGCAAAGCCACCTCAGTGCACTTCTCAAAGTCTAGTCCTGTACACGGGCAGCCATGAGTGCCCCCCTCCCCGCACATAGAGCACCACGTGCTTTTTGTGGCCATAGGGGCCTGGTACTGCCAGTAGTCGCCAGTGCATAATTATGGCTCATAGATTAATTTGAGTGGACCCCAAGAGTCCTACATCCAGATATTAATAGCTTTTAGACTCAGTAACACCCCTTACCCCTACCCCTTCCCAGGCCCAGAGGCCTCCCCACCCCACAGCCACTCAAGCTACTGAGTAAGGGCAGAGAAGAGACCAAACTCACCCGGACTTGCATTAAACTGTAGGTGCCAATAACTCACCTGCTCCCTCACATGTGGGATAATTTCATTTCATCGTTTCTTGCTCGTCTATGCTATTACAGAGGTACACTAGATAGTATTTGTATCCCATAAGGCATTCCCGCCTAAACCATCAGGAAAACTGCCCTTCCTCCCTGCTGGACCTGGTGTGTGCGCACAGCCTGCTTGAAGGCGACATCTCGGGATACAGGTGCCCCACAGACAGCTCACTCAAAAGGGCACAGGCGTTCAGTGGAAACGCCAGTTACCCAGGGCAAATCCCCACTCGTAGGCCTGTTGGTTGTACCAGTGTCCCCAGGTGGCGTCTCGTAGACTTGATGAACGTTAACCTGCCCACTTATTTCACCACAAGGCTTTTGATGCTCCGCGGGCACAAGGTCTCTTTGGAGCCACAGCACATAGCGGTAACCCAACAACCAGTCCCGTGCTCGCCATCGCAGAGGCCTTCCCAGCAGGTGTATTCTGCATAACATGCCGCAGCAGCCAGGGAAATGTAAGTGTGTGTGAGCATGTGGGGGGGCATCTATTTAGAGCTGTCACTGCAGACAAGCTGCCCTCAGAGGCTGCTACTGTCAGTGATGGATATCCGGGATGGCGGGGTAAGCTGCCAGTCTCAGGAGAAGCAAGTCCTTGCCTGCCACACACACAGGGAGACCAAGGAGGGGTGCAGTGTACCTGCAGGGCCTGGCTGTAATGTTGCCGGCCTGACATGGGGATGTTATAGTTAGAAATTAGTATTTAAAAAACCTTTGAAATTCACTGAAAAAAACATTGGTTTCAGGACAATATAGTTAGAAATTAGCATTTAAAAAACCTTTGCAATTCACTGAAAAAAACCATAGGTTTCTGGGATGTTATAGTTAGGAATTAGCATTTAAAAGACCTTTGAAATTCACTGAAAAAAACATACGTTTCAGGGATGTTATAGTTAGTTGGACATTTCACCCATACAAAACCATTGAAATTCAGCCGTTATAGTTAGTTCAGCTAACTATAACTCACGCCTCGCAATGCACTGCTGTTGACACCACATATTACCTTATTCATGACATGGTCAGTGACAGCACTGATGACATCATCCACGTGACAATCTGGCGCACCTACTCACAACCTAATATAACCTTTGATACACCCACTCTAAAATACAGACTACCATTTTCGAAACCATAATAACGCCAATGCCAGTTACTACATACCCACTCACTGATTTCTAGGTCTACACACACATCAATCAATCAATCAAGGAATTTATAAAGCGCACTACTCACCCGTGTGGGACTCAAGGCGCTTGGGGTGGGAAATGCTGCTACTGCTTGAAAAGCCAGGTCTTGAGGAGTCTTCTGAAGGTCAGCAGGGCTTGAGTCTGCCTTGGATGAGGAGGGTGTTCCAGGTCTTGGCGGCGAGGTGGGAGAACGATCTGCCACCGGAGGTCACTCTTCGGATGCGGGGTACTGTGGCGAGGGCGAGGTCGGCGGAGCAGAGCTGGCAGGTGGGGGCATAGAAGCTGAGTCATCTGTTGAGGTACGCCGGTCCGGTGTTGTGGAGTGCCTTGTGTGCGTGGGTGAAGAGCTTGCAGGTTATCCTCTTGTTGATGAAGAGCCAAAGCCGGTCTCTCAGGTGGGGTGTGTTGTGACTGCGATGAGGGATATTGAGGATCAGGCGAGCAGAGGCGTTCTGGATGCGTTGCAGTCCTTTCAGGAGTTTGGCTGAGGCTCCTGCGTAGAGGGAGTTTCCGTAGTCCAATCTACTGCTGACGAGGGCCTGAGTGACCGTTCTTCTCGTTTCAGTGGGGATCCATTTGTAGATCTTGCAGAGCATGCAGAGGGTTTTGAAGCAGGAGGAACAGACGGCGTTGTCCTGCTTGGTCATGGAGAGGGTAGAGTCGAGGATGACTCCTAGGTTGCGTGCGTGATTGGTGCGTGTTGGAGCTGTTCCCAGTGCGGTCAGACACCAGGCGTCGTCCCAGGCTGTGGGGTTGGATCCGAGGGAGTGGATTAGCTGGATATCATCGGCGTAGGAAATGATGGTGAGGTTGTGCAATCGGGCGACATGTGTGAGTGGTGCCATGTAGATGTTAAACATCATTAGGCTGAAAGATGACCCCGGGGAACACCACAGATGATATTGGTGGCTTCGGAGCGGAAGGGGGGAGGCGGACGCTCTGTGTTCTGCTGGAGAGGAAGGAGGTGGTCCAGTCCAGGGCCTTCTCTTGGATCTTGGCGTCATGGGGACGTGTGCATAGTGTGTGGTGGCAGACTGTGTCGAAGGCGGCTGACAGGTCCAGGAGGATGAAGGCCGCGGTTTCTTGGTTGTCTAGCAGGGTTCTGATGTCATCGTGGCGGCGATGAGGGTGGTTTTGGTGCTGTGGTTGCTGCGGAACCCGGCCTGGGATGGGTCCAGAATGCTGTTTTCCTCGAGGTAGCGGGTCAGTTGTTTGTTGAACGTCTTCTAGATGACCTTCACCGGGAGCAGGGAGATGGGCCGGAAGGTCTGGAGATCATTGGGGTCTGCCTTGGGTTTCTTGAGTAAGACGTGCTTACCTGGAGAGTATACCAGGGGCCTTGTACCTTGCCCTACCTGCCGTGAGGGGAAAGGCTAAACAGCGAAGGGACAGCGAAGGAGACTAACGAGCCAACCCGATGCTGTAAGGGGAACGGCTCTGGCAACTAAAACCCCCAGAAATCCCTGTGACGCTCAGGGCAGTGACGCCAGCACCGCGACAACCGGCACCTGATAAGCGTGCCCGCCCCACACAACGCGGGACGCGCTTACCTGGAGAGTATACTGGGGGCCTTGTACCTTGCCCTACCTGCCGTGAGTCGGAACGGCTAAACAGCGAAGAGACAGCGAAGGAGACTAACGAGCCAACCCGACGCCGTGAGGGGAACAGCTCTGGCAACTACAACCCTCAGAAGTCCCTGTGAGGCGCAGGGCAGTGACGTCAGCACAGCGACAATCGGCACCTGATAAGCGTGTCCGCCTCACGCAACACGGGACGCGCTTATCTGGAGAGTATACCGGGGGCCTTGTACCTTGCCCTACCTGCCGTGAGGGGAACGGCTAAACAGCGAAGGGACAGCGAAGGAGACTAAAGAGCCAACCCGACGCCGTGAGGGGAATGGCTCTGGCAACTACAACCCTCGGAAGTCCCTGTGAGGCGCAGGGCAGAGACGCCAGCACCGCGACAACCGGCACCTGATAAGCGCACCCACCCCACGCAACACGGATCGCGCCTACCTGGAGAGTCTACCGGGGGCCTTGTACCTTGCCCTACCTGCCATGAGGGGAACGGCTAAACAGCGAAGGGACAGCGTAGCAGACTAACGAGCCAACCCGACGCCGTGAGGGAAACGGCTCTGGCAACTACAACCCCCAGAAGTCCCTGTGAGGCGCAGGGCAGTGACGCCAGCACCGCGACAACCGGCACCTGATAAGCGCGCCCGCCCCACGCAATGCGGGAGAAGCCCGGGACACGGGCGGGACAGTCTGTGGCAGTCTGGGGCAGGAGGAGGCAGGGCTGGGCCACCCCCCTTGTACTGGGCAGCCTAAGGTATTGTACTCCATACTCCTTATAATTTACGCTGGTCTCAAATTGTACAAAATGGAAAAAAGGAAATCTACAGAAGATCCCTGTGAAGTTGTTGGTGTGGCGTCCAAGGGAGGAAAACAAGCCAAGAAACGAAAGTGTAAACTGCCTAAAAAACGTGTGCCCCACGCAGCAAAAAACTGTGTAATGGACAGGATTGATGAACTGGTTCAAGACTGTGCTGACTTGTTAACAAACACCTCTAATAATGGAGAGAGGGCCTCCGAGGGTGGTAGCAACTTGGGTGCTTTTGAAGAAAGGACTCAGAAGAGGGGGGCAGCAGTTATCCCAGAAATGTTTTTAAGTAAATCTAATGCTGGCGCGAAATCGGGTGAAGCTCTAGCAGTGGGGTGTGAATCTAATTCAGATCAGACTCATCCCTCTGCAGCTCCCCTACAGAGTCCTGAAGATTCAATCGCCCTGACCTGTAGCAGTAGATTTTCTGTTCTAGCTCATGTTGAAAATAGCTACTCCGTAAAAGGGCCCGTAGCATTTGCGCTTGATCCCCCTCTAACAGAAAGCATCGTCAATGTGTCTACTGCCTTGGAGGTGCCTCGGTTAGCTGAATCAGATGATAGCCCTTTGTTTACAGTTGTAAAACACCTGTGTGATCTGGTGGAAAGCATGCAATCTAAGATTGATCAACTGACTATTGTAATTAATAACATGAGGGTAGACTCGGATCAAGGCGCACGTGGCTCCACGCTAACTAAACCCTCGGGGCCAAATCTCCCAAGTGCAGCGGGTCGCACTGGGAATGCCCACCCCCCACTGACCCCCCGGGTGCCCCTCCAGTTACTAGCTCCTCGTTTAGCGAGGTGGTCAGGGCAGGGAGGGGAGTAACTCAAGCAAAACCTAAATCCCAAAGTCGTGGTATAGCACCCGCAGTTCCACTAAGCAGTGCACCAGAGAATCCGATGAGCAAGTGTATCTCTAGAAAAAGACAGGCTGAACAGAAAGTTGTTGGTAGCCGACAGGGAAAAGGACCTGTTCTAACGAGCACTAATGTCCCATCACACAACTCCTACCCAAGTAAATCCCCACCAGTGTACCTGATTAATATACCTAAGTTGCCTATTGGAAGGGACCATGAAACATCTGAAGCCCTGACCAATAAATCAATTCATTGGATTAGGTATATAAGAGGTTGTAGGTCAGTCATTAGGGAGGACATTGTCCGTGCAGTAAGGCTCACTTCTCAAGGAGGTGTATATGATTGTATCAAATTAATTTTTTAAAACCCTATGATAGCTGGAGAGTTATTAAATTTAGAATTCAGATCTTGTTCTCCGGATCATTCCAGGATCCAGATGAGATCAAGTCCTCCCCCGAATTGGCTAACTGATAGTAGAAACCATGATAAGGGCATTCATATGGCAAGCTCAAAACTAGATTGTAATGACTGACTACAGTCGCAAGTCCCTATAGTAGTACACAGCGAGCAATCTAATAGTGAAACTACTGGGCAGGATTCAATTAGTGTCTTGTATGATTCCCTTAAAATACCTCCCATGCTGGCTCACACACTAACTATGTCTATCATCCCAGCCACTATCGTGGAGGAAGCTCATAATGACAGTACTGTGCCTAATATTGGCAAACCCGGATCCGTTCTCTCATGGAACATAGCTGGTTTGAAATCCAAATTAGAATCCCCGGAGTGGGCAACTTTTATTAGTCAGTATGAAATATGTTTATTCCAGGAAACATGGTTATTAGATCCACTGCACTTCCCTGGCTATTTGAATTATAGTATCTCAGCTGAGAAGGGTGGGAGAGGCCGCCCATCTGGTGGTCTGACGATATGGGTCAGACGGGATCTTGCTATAAAAATCAAAGCCATATCTACCAGTCATAGGGATTTGCAGGTTCTAACACTTGAGTTCTTAAATAAAGAGCCCATTCATATTTTCAATGTGTATTCCTGTAGCACTGGGGGGAAGAAATCTGAAGTCATGGCACTTTTGGAAGATATGCTTGAATCCCACTCTGCCCATTCAAACTTAATTGTAGGGGGAGATTTTAATGTAACTTTTGAACCTCTTTTAAATGATAATTGGAGCATATCGGATGAAGAAGACAGGGAGTGGGGGGTACCCAAACTCGATCTCAAACCATTCAAAAGATGGACAGAAATAGTGATTCAAATTAATTCAATTTGTCTAAATAAAGGACTAAGATCAACCAATGGCAGAACTGTTGGTGACAAGGCTGGGGAAAATACTTTTAAGAATGGTCCCCGGGAGAGTAGAATCGACTACATCTTGGTTAGTTTGGGTCTGTGGAGACATCTCCAAGATATGCTAATTATTGAAAGGGTAGAGAGCAATCACAACCCTCTGTGTATGACTCTCGCCTATTGGAAATCTCCAGACGAACTCGGGGAGGAGTTGGGTGTCACTTCTTCCATTGATACTGTCGTATCAAATGACATGCGTCACGTCCGATGGTCCAAAGTTTTAATAAATCAAGAGAGTGTTGACTCTATATCTAGCAAGCTTGTTCAAGCAACATGTGACCTAGAGGCATTACTTAAAGAGTATACATTGCCCCCATCAATAAAGGAGGCAACTAGGATTCATGAGGCCTTTTTGGGTGATTTAAAAAGTTATTTTGTTAGGCCCTGTAAGCCAAATGGTTCCCGTATACCTCAATCACCAAGATGGTATTCAGGGGAATGTAGGCAGGCCTGCTTGGATCTGGGCAGAGCAATCAAAACCGGGTCAAGCCACAATATTCGACTGGCCAGGGCAACGTACAAAAATGCAGTCTCAAAAGCTAAACGCAAATGGGACGAGCAAAGGTGGAATGATTTAAAGGAGGCAGGATCCCATAAGGATTCGCGTAGGTTCTGGAATGTCTATAAGTGGGGTGTGGATGGCAACCCGGATAAGCCGCATAACTGGGTTCCTCAGGACAAATGGATATCATACTTTAAGCCACAATATGCAAAGGGTGATGCCACAAACCTATTTATGGAGGTACCTTTCACACCTTTCATGGAAGATGCATTTACATTGAAAGATGTGGAATGTGCCTTAGACCTAGTGGTCCCTGGTAGAGCGCCAGGTATTGATGGCATTCCCGCAGATTTATTCTTGCAGGATAGAGACTCTGGGGTTCCTACATACTCCTTCTGTCTAACATGGTCGCCAAGGGTGCTCCTATACCGCATTCATGGAATGAGGCTGAAATCATACCTGTCTTTAAAAAGGGGGACAAATCTTTGCCCGGAAACTACCGTCCGATCAGCCTGATTGACACCTCCCCAAAAAATTTTGGCAGGCTGATCCTTAACAAAATACTGGTATGGGAACGGGATCATAACATCTTGTCCAATCTGCAGGCAGGTTTCAGAACCTCTGTTAGCACAGTCGACCAGGTATTGCATTTTGCTATGCTGTACTGGAAGACTGTGATAATAGGACGTGGCAGCTTATATGCTGCGTTTATAGATTTAAGAGCGGCATTTGACTTGGTCCCTCACTCTATCCTGTGGAATGTTCTTGAAAACATGGGTTTACCTGGGCCCCTCTTCTCACTAGTAAAAAAACTTCATGAGCAAAATTTTGCTCAGATTAGGTGGGGAAGCCCCGGTAATGTTACTACCCAGTTTCCAGTTGAAACTGGAGTGTGTCAGGGTTGTGTCCTGGCCGAACTTTATTTTCCTTATATATCAATGAGGTGGCCAGAATATTAATTGTTCCATTGTTGACACACATATCCTTGCGGGAGCTAAAATCCCCATTTTAATGTTTACTGACAATTGTCTCATAGTAGCAAAAACCCCTAGCGGGCTGCAGAAGGCGCTGGTGCTTTTTGACGAATTCTGCTCCGCTCGAGGTTTAGAAGTTAATGTACTTAAATCTAAGATTATGTCTTTTAATGCTTCAAATGTTTTTAAGGGTACTGTCACCATGAATAACCGTCCTCTGGAGAGGGTCCAGGTTTTAGTTATTTGGGTGTGTGCATTCAGAACAATTTATGCTGGAAGCAGCAGACCGAGCTGGCTACTTTGAAACACCGGCAGCTCACGGGAGCACCGAGTCTGGAACACTCGAGGCCCCTTACTAAGCCGATAGCCCCCGTACTAACGGTTTATAAGGGCAAAGTGGTCAGCTCTGCCCTATATGGAGTGGAAATCTGGGGTTATGAGAACCTCAGGGGGATGTCAGTCTCAGAAAATTCATTTCTAAGGAATTTAATAAAACTACCCAAGAGCACCCCTCTGAATCCCCTTTTCCATGACTTTGGGCTGTCTCCATAGCTCTTATTGCATCCCTACGCCCAGTTTTATACTGGAGGCGGATTTGGACCACGCCGGAATTGGCAACCTACACCAGGGGGTTGTTGGATATAATTAGTAGTGGCTGTTCTCATAAAATTAAGTGGCTGGTACACATCCGGGATGTTCTGCATGAACTAGGCCTATGGGAATTGTGGGAGGACCGAGCGAACGCAAGGTTACCTCCCAAGAAGGCTCTCAAGGACCTGTATTGGAAGTCTGTGGCCTTTAAACTCTTTAGGAATACTGATCCCTGTTCCTTGACTGGTATGTTTATGGAAATCAAAGAGGGTCCAAACCTGGAAGCTTTCTGGGATGTCATCGCAAAACCCCTAGACCGTAAACTTTACTTCCAATTGAGAATTGGGAGTTTGCCTGTAAGGGCGTTTACTAACTGATGGTCCTGGGGGGTTAAAGCTTCTTGTCCAGGCTGCCCGGCACCTTCGGAATCTATTGGCCACCTATTGTCTGAATGCCCAGCATATGCGGCCCCCCACCGGTTCTGGCTGCGTCCGATGTGTAGGTCATTGGGCACTAGCAGGGGATTGGCTGCAGTTAAAATAATTTGTACTTGTACTAATATGACTGTGTATGTAGCTGTGAGAAAATTTCTGGGGTGGACATGGACCATTAGAAGTAAAGTGTTATCAGATAAATTTTATATCATGGACGTCAAAATTCCCCTGTTCAAACAATGTGCAATAGTACCTTTTAAGAGTATATTTGAAATGTTTTTATTAATTCTATTTTATCCAATTTTAAGAATATTTATTCATTTATACACATTTATATGTACTGTATGCTTTTATGACAATCGTCGAATAAAGCTTGCTTGACTTGACTTGACTTGAGTAAGGTGTTCATCTCGGTGTGCTTCGAGCTCTCAGGGAAGTTTGCTGTCTCAAAGAAAATGTTGATGGCCTTCCAGAGATGGGGTGCGATGGCGGTGCTGGCTTTGTTGAAGATGTGGTGCGGGCATGGGTCTGATGGAGAACCGGAGTGGACCATGTTCATGATTTTAATGGTGTCTCGTCGTTTATGTTGGTCCAGGAGAGGAGGCGGGTAGTGCGGATGGTGGTCCTGGGGGCGGAGGTCTGAGTGCTTGTCGGGCGGTATGGCGTTGAAGCTGTCATGGATGTCTGCGATCTTGCAATGAAAGAAGGTGGCCAGCAAGACGCACAGGTCTTGCGAAGATGGGATGTCGTTGGTGTTGGAGCGGGGGTTGGAGAGTTCCTTCATGATGTTGAAGAGCTCTTTGCTGTTATGTGCATTGTTGTCTAGGCGTTCTTTGAAGGAGGCCCTTTTGGCGGATCTGATGAGGTGATGGTGTCTGTGGGTGGCGTCCTTGTGGGCTGCGTAGCTCTCCGATGTTCATTCACTGTGCCAGTTCTTCTCTAGTTTTTGGAAGGTTTGCTTGGAGGCCTGAAGGTCGTCAGTGAGTTAGCTGGCTTTCTTGCTGGTGTGGCTGTTGGAGGGTTTCTTGAGAGGGGCGAGGGTGTTGGCTCAGTCGTCGATCCACTGTCTGAGGTTGATGGGGGCGGAGTCGGGGTCGCTGGGGTCGGGGGGTTGGCTCTGGGCATGGGTTAGATGGTCTTCGGTAACATTCCTCCAGCAGCAGTGAGGCATCTGTTGGGTGCGGTGGTGCGTGGTGGGTTTCTGAAAGGTGAATTGGGTGCAGCGATGGTCGGTCCAGCCCAGTGATGTGGTTGAAGGTGACGTGGGAGCTTGCAGAGAATATGGGGTTAAGCGTTTGGTCAGTGGAGGGGGTGGGTGTTGTGATGAGTTGTCTGACTCCGAGGTTGGCGAGGTTGTCAATCAGGGTGGTGGAGTTGGTGTCATTGTTGTTCTCGAGGTGGAAGTTCAGGTCCCCGAGCAGGATGTAGTCTGTGGAGACGAGGGCACGTGTGATAACGAATTCGCGATGGAGTCACTGAACTGTGGTCGGGGTCCAAGGGGGGCTGTAGACTAGGGTTCCTCTGAGGGTGGTGTTGGGGTCAGTGTGTTGCTGTGCTCTTGTGTTAAGAAGAGATTTCCAAAGCAGGGAAGAACTAAAACTAATCCTTAAATAATTCAAATTACTTGCCTTCTCCAGAGGTATACATCCCATGGCAAACTGGTTTGCTGGGGTAATAGAATAGAATGCCTACAGGTCATAATGTATGATTTAGAGGGATTTACGTTTAAGTCTAGCTCATTCATATAAGACAAAAAAGGATCAAATAATATCTGCAGGCAATTTGTGGTGCGGGCAACCAATACTGCATCAGTTACGTAAAGCAGGATGAGTATAAATCAATTCCCCATTCTGAGATTGTCTTTTCCTGTCCCTATCAAATGTTTACTAATCCCATTTACGTATAACAGGAAAAGAAAGGGGGCTAAAAAACACCCCTGTTTACACTCTGCTTGAGAGGTGTTTTCCACATGTCCACATGTGGAATGAATCAACGTGTTACTGTTAGATTGTAATGGAGGTGTTTTGTAAGATTAAGGAGTTGAAAATTGACCCTTTTCACTTCCATAGCTTTGATCTATTAACTAGATCGAATGCACCTGTTAAATCAAGAAATGCCACATGCAATGCACCATTCTTGGATGTGACATATTTCCATGCGATAGATACATATTTAAAGATTGTTCCACTGTGCCAGTTCCTGGTCTAAAACCAAATTGGTCGTTAGCCAAGATCTTGTTTCTTTGGCGGGAAAAAAAACTCTCACCCCAGGATCTTCACACTTCAATCTAACAGAAAAATTGTCCTATAACACATGGGTGAGGCTCTAGCTCCTTTTTTAAAGATGGGGACAATAATGTCGGACCTCCAAGTTGCTGGAATAGAGCCCGCCATAGTGCTCCTTCATACATTTGTTAGCAAATCAATCAGTCTATCAGGGGTTTGTACAGCATGACTGCCACCCCTGAGTGTCTCAAGGTGCTGGGGGGGGAGCTGCTGGTCCTTCTGGGTGTGTGGAGGATCATTAAAAAAGCCAGGTCAAGAGGTCCTTCTTGAATTGGGTCGACAACAGCGATTGCCTGAGGTGGAGGGGCATGGTATTCCCGGTCTTGGCAGCGAGGTAGGAGAAGGAACATCCTCCTGTTCTGGTCTTCTGGATCCTGGGGATATACGGTAGGGTGATATGGGCAGAACAAGGTTTGTCTGGAAAGTGTGCGGATTGTAAGGTGGTGATTCAGGTATGCTGGTCCTATGTTGTGGAGAGCTTTGTAGGCATGTGTGATTGTTGACCGGGAGCCAGTGGAGTTGTTGGAGGTGTTGCATGATGTGGCTGTGGCGGGGTTTGTGGAGAACGAGTCTGGCTGTGATGTTTTGAACGTTCTGTCGTTTTTTGAGCTGTTTCTGGGTGACGTCAGCATAGTGAGCGGTGATGTAGTCGAGTCTGCTGGTGATGAGTGCGTGTTATTGTTACTATTAATTTTGGCTTGTAGAGCGCCTAATACCTGCAGGTCTCTAAGCGCTGCAAAAAAATCAGCTTAAGGTCCAGGGGAGAGTTGTATTACAGAGGGGAGTGTTATGCTCAGGCTTTGGTGAATAATAGAGTCTTAAGTTTCTTCCTGAATGGAAAGAGGTAGCTTTCGGAGCCGAGCTGACCAGACAGCCTCTTCCAAAGTTGTGGCATAAGGACCGAGAAGGCTCGGCCGCCTTTAGTTGTGTAGTTGAATCATGGGCATTTTAGAAGGCCCTCTATGGAGGACCTTAGTTAGCGGCAGGGGGCGTATTTCTCCAGGCGTTCCTTGATATAATTGGGTGCTTGTCCAAATAGGGCCTTGTGTGTAGTGCAGATGCCTTTAAATGTAGCCCTCTGCTTGATGGGCAGCCAGTGTAGTTGTTGCAGAAGGGGTGATGCTCGAGTGCGCCTAGGCAGCTTGAAGATTAGCCTGGTGACATCATTCATCACCACCTGGAGTTTGCCCAGCAATGAGTCTGGTAGTCCGATGTAGAGCGAGTTCCCATAGTCAAGACGGGCCAAGATCAGGGTGGTCACCACTGTTCTCATGGTAGAGAAGGAGAGGATGGGGGAGAGTTTCCTCAACTGCCTGAGAGGGCCCACAAAAGTTCCGAACACAGTGGAGACTTGATTGGCCAATGAGAGTTTGGCATCTATTTTGAATCTCAAACTTTTTATCACTGGAGCTGGGGATGGGGTATCACCCTGCTCGTGAGGCCAGTAGTAGGAATTCCAAGTGGTGCTATCATAGGTGATGGCCAGAACCTCTATTTTATCCAGATTGATCTTGAGTGAATTGGCCTTCAAACAGTTTACCACAAATCACAGTACGTCTTTCACCCGGGTTTGGGCCTGTGTGGTGTTTTCTCTTTGTAGAATGATTTGTATGTCATCCGCATAGTTAAATACCTGCCAGTCCATCAAGCTTAGCTCCTTTTATTACAGGTATGAGGTATATGTTAAACAGGAGAGGGGACTGTGCCGATCCTTGTGGTACTCCACAGGGAATGGTCCCCCGCTCTGATACCCAGACGCCCATCTGGATTTTTTGGGTAAGGTCTGTCAGGAATGAAGTAATCCATTGCAGGATGGGCCCTCCAATACAAATGTCCGGTATTCTTTCCAGGAGTTGGGAATGGTTGACCGTGTCAAATGCTGCTGACAGGCCTAGTAGGACTAGGAGATAAGGCTTCTTGTTGTCTGCTGTGATCCTGATTTCATAAAGTACTGACAACATCACCGACTGCCTATCTCCAAGGAGGTGGTAGTCCTCCATGAACCTGGATAGAGTTTGCAGGACATTTTGTTCCATGATTTTGGCCAAACTAGGGAGTTGGGATATGGGTCTGTAATTTTTCATATTTGAAGTGTCAGCTCCTGTCTTCTTGAGTAGGGGGATTACTCTTGCTTCTTTAAAAAAAAAACTAGGGACCTTCCCAGTTTCCAGCGAGTGGTTCAACATGGCGAGGATTTCTCCCTCAATCGCTGGAATAGCAAGTTTAAAGATCTTAGGTAGGCAAGGATCTGCGTGTGACCCAGATTTGATTTTGGT
This sequence comes from Lissotriton helveticus, assembly GCF_964261635.1. NCBI lineage: Eukaryota > Metazoa > Chordata > Amphibia > Caudata > Salamandridae > Lissotriton > Lissotriton helveticus. The sequence goes on from NW_027611923.1 coordinate 279,445, forward strand.
TGCAATGCATCGCAGTGTTTCTAGGTCGAGAGTTTAAAAGGAGGAGATAAGCTCTACCCTATTTCCCCGTTTCTCCCCTATTCATTGAGGAGTTGCTTAAAGGGGGATTTGTCGATGTCAGCCAGGATATCTTGTACTTTATCGGAGAAGTAGGATATTAATTTATTACATATTCCTGGCTGGACGACGCATCCAGCGACTGTTTTTGACTTAGTTCCTTGATGATTTTAAATATTTCCTTTCGTTTGTTTGTTGCCACCAAGATCCTATTTTCATAGTATTCAGCTTTCCTGCTAAGAAGCGCTTTTTTTATAGCCTGTGGCTCATAAGTCTTTTGTGGCGGTGAAGCGTTGAAGAAATCAAACTTCATTCTCAGGGGTCTCACTAATACAAAGAAGAAGTTGACACATAAGCTGGAATATAAAAAGAACATCTTTATTAGACTCAAATGAGTGAGACTACGTCACACAGAAGCCTTAGCAACTGAATGAGGCAGTCTAAAGAGTACAGGACACTGGGGTCTTATATATGTGAGGGTTACAAACTCAGCATAAAAGTAAGGGGCAGTCCTAGCTCATGCAAGCATGCAAAATGCCTAATATGGACATGCAAGATCTGCCAAATATTAGCCAATAGGAAAACATTCAAAACAAGGCATCATGTAACCAGAACGTCCCCCTTGAGTCGTGTTTTTACCCAACCCCATAAGTCAATCAATGACAGCACCTATAGGTCAATCAGTAATGGCAGGACATGTCTGTATGCTTCAAAAGAAAGGTTGTGAAATAGGGAAACACAGGGAGAGAATAGCGAAGGCGAAAAGATAAGATAAGGCAAGAGAAGAATACTAAAGGCTAACAGATAGTTGATACAGGGATTAGGTAGTCCAGACGAGAATTAGTTAGGCCGGCTGGTGTCTGAGATTGGTTTCAAAACAAGGACAGAGGGGGTTTTTGACACGTTGCAGTCCAAAGGGCAGAGACACTTCATGAATCGAGCAGTCTGTGTAAAGGCAACACAAAAATGGCGGTGGATGTAAAATGGAGTCGAAATTAAAGAACCTCAGACCCTCCTTGTGCCATTACACAGGCAAATCCTAATTCATTGCTAGGTGAGCATTTTCCATTCTACACATTTCATGAACATATCCAACACCCACTTCATACAGTGGCACTGGGAACACTTGTGCAACCACAACTATACCCAAAGTCCGTTCTAAGCCTCTTCGGTAAGCTTCTATCGTCCATCAAATCTGCTTCCATTGTCGCATTGGGCCTCTTGATTTAGGCCTTCCATGAAAATAGTGCTTCTCAGTATCCGTTGGAGTGCCCTCCTGGCAAACACTCACAGCTCACTCGAAAATCTCAATGTCTCAATGCAGTGCACCAGTGTCTCTCCTCTGCGGCAGACACTACAGATATTGTGCTCTTCGTTGGTCAAGGGCACAGATCATCTCATGCAGACCCAAGTACTATTAATTAGGAAAGAGCAACAGACTTTCACACTCAGCAACACTTTCAGGCTCCAACACTCGCTATTCAGTGTCAGAGGATGCTCGGGCTTCTCTTTTATTTAATTTTTCTTTTCATCATGGGTACCACAATGTAGTGCCTTTTGCGAATCTTGGATCCTCCGGTGCACTGCCCTTCCATTGGAGAACAGAAAAGGGGGTGTGTGGCCAAAACTCAGGCCAAGGGGCTCAAGGGACTGCACACTGTCAGAGGTTACCAGCACATGACAGGTAGAAAACTGAAGCCTCAAAACAACAGGGATCCTTCTCTTTCGCTCTTTTGCACAGAAACTGTGGTGTCCAATGCCGTCTGATGGAGCAAGTACGATGCTTTGGAGATACCATTGATGGCGCGCTGGTGATCGCTGTCCAGCCTTGCTACTTTCTGGGTGCTTGGACTGTAGGGTCAAGACGTCCGGCCCTCATCTGTAGCTGTCACTGATGGGAATTAGGCTTAAATCAATGTTCTGCAGGTTATTATGACTTGATACCGCAGAACCTAGTGACATAGGAAATGTGACACAGTTGTTAGTTTCCTTCAAATTCAGTACAAAAACAGTTCATTGTATTTAACAAGAGGACTGCAAGCAGGTGGCCTGCAATCTGCGATGGAGTGGCCATACGCCATGGGACAATTCTGGTCTAGGATACACTGTTATTCTCAAAGGCAATACTCCTAATCTCTTCAATTGGGTATCCTTCATTATCCTCTGCCATCTAAGGGTGGATAGTTACATGGGAATTCTATCTGAATGGAAGTCCTCACACATGGTGGCATTGTCTAGGTGTTCCTAAATTCCTTATTTAGAACACATCAACAGAGAAATCACATGATACAGATTATCAGGGACATATAGATACCTCCCTTTAATAACTGTGCATCAGGTGCACTATGCAATACACAGGCTAATGATCAAAATGTGGAAACAAAAGACAAGAACTAGAGAGTCCTGGTATTTCCATGATTTAGAACACATCTCATCCCACCGAAAATTAAAGAAGCAGGAACAAAAGGGTAAAAAATCCAAATTAAAATAGTCATTGAAAATGTGTTATGTTCAAAAAAATAAATGTAAGGTATCTCCTATTGAGGTGGAAAACTTGTCTTACTATAGTATTGAGTCAGTTAACCAGTCCATCACTACCCTGACAGTCAGACTGGAAAACATCAAACTAGGCATAAAGAAAATTCTTGAAAACCAGTCTGGTCATACAAAAGGGAATTATATATAATATGGGGTCCCTGGTACATTACTGCAGTCTGGAAGTGCGAACCTGAACAATACACCAACAATAATGAATGGGCTAACTGGAGAAAGGAATATGGAAAAGGGAAGTGGAACTAGGACACAGCTAAAATCCGCAATAACTAGGCACGATGTGACATCGGTCAGGGGAGAAGCGACAAAAGTAAAATCTATAGGAAGAACAAGAAATTACTTGGGTGATAGTCAGGCATGTGACACAACACCAAGAGTACGTGTGATACACAAAAATCAAAATAGTTCACAAATGTTAGCTCTACTGCTGGCCGCTACACCATATACGGTAATCTCAGCTAATGTTCGAGTTCCTTTTTCAGGGAAAAATGAAACCTGGTTTCCTTTAAGGAACAAAGTCATACACTACTTAGGAAGCAGAACAAAACTGACTAATGTAATATAGTAATTAGGTCACCTTGTACAAGAGTCACAGATCTATAATTTATCCTTGCGTCCAATCAGGATATATAAATCTAGGGCTGCCTGTTCATTAAGGGAAGGGGCAGTAATGTGACTAACTGCAGGTGACATACTTTGATCCTGTATATCTCTTTTTATTTTCCTTCAATACCATTATAGCCAAAATAGACATGCACTGGTGAAGTGTTGTCTCTCATGTTCACAGCATGAAAATATCATATCTGTGAAATTTAGTATCAGAGCAAATACACCCAACTGTTGTGCAGCGATATGCATCATCATGAAGATCCCTTCACAACACAGAAGAACTTGTAATAGTATCAGAAGCAACAACATAAAACAAAAACATGCATAAAATAAAAAAAATGCACAAAACGCACATGTCAAGCCATCAGATATACTTGCTGTATATCAAGCACAAAAAGCATAGACAAAACAATAGCATATGTAAATGAGCGGTGACGCACAACACCATGTCATGTACTTTATGCACTGTGAACCTGCAGCCCAAAACCCAATATTCGGGCCTGCTTAATTTGTCAGGCTTAAAATCAAAATGACACTTTCTTTTACTTTCCTCACCCTCCTTTTGACAGCAGTTCACCTCAGTGGTGATCGGCTGTCAAATACAACTTACTGTGTCGCTTCTGACACACAGGACCAGCAGGAACAATTCATAGAAGGACAAAATGCACAAACATGAAAAACACACAAACATTTTTATTTTTAAAGGAGTCATACAAAAACTCATCTTGTTTCAACATACTGCTGATACTTCACATAACACACAAAATATCAACTGTATCTAACCATCTTAAATTAAGGCAACTATTTGGACATTATTTTGTAAAAAGCAGAAATACGAATGTATCACCCCCTTTGAGGCCCTGCTTTTCCAAGCAATTATTTCTCCATCTGTTTATACTCACTCCTAACTCCCACCTTACTGACCTCAAGGTCAAAATCTGCCTCACGTCCTCAGCCCTCTCTCTCTCCTCACCCTGAAGCTGTCAAAGACAAAAAGCCTTTCCAACTCTTTCTAACCTGCAATAACCAACCCTATCCAAAACCACATATCATATATATTACTCCCTGTAGGGGCCACAATCCACTCCTATTCCCAGACTCAAAAACATCCACTGTGAATAATTTGCAGAACTCAACAACACAATATACCAGCTTTAGAACAAATGCTTGTTACCATCCTATGCAATGGTACTCATTTCATCAACGTTAAATGGATGAACGTCTCAGTAGGTCCAGCTAGAGTTAGAACCTTCCACCCTGATATTAGACTCAAACCTCTGCCCCAGGCACATTGGCTCACTGAGCCAAAAAAATAAAAAAATAAATGGGAATAACCTGGAAATAAAACCAAATGGGAATAACCTGGAAATTTGTATTATACCTAAATGTATGCATTTACTGAAGCCTAAGGCACTTTAAAGCTATTGTAAATGGCAAGAATGCTGTTTGAATAGTCTATTTTACCCAAATTCGACTTTGATATTTGGGGCACTTAAAAATAAATATCCTATAATTGTGTTACATATTAATCATACTCAGAATGTCCTTTACAGATTGCAGAGATTGGACATTAGACATATCTCATGCAAATCCTTAGAAAAATGAGTTTTTTATGCCTGCGCCAAGTAAAATTCCATATGCTAATGTCCTCATTATGCAGTACAACACAACTTGAATTAAATTATAATGCTAGGAGGTCACAGTATGAGTATTAAGCTTTATTAATAGTAAAACACATTTTTAAGCACTTATTTTTAATAATTATTTTTCATAGTTAATAATTATTTTTAGTAAACCCAATCATTTTTGATAATTCCACATATAAAAGCAAGCTGCATTCCTTGCCTACCGTTTTAGACGTATTCATTTATAAGCCTAAGCACAGAAGCCTAACTTGAAACATGACAAATTTTTGTGCCACTTTTTTTTAAAAAGAACAATTATTTTAACATTAGAACCGAGAATATGCTTATAAAATGCTTAAAGAGAGGAAAACCCTTAATTGAAATGTCTTCCTGTAATACAAAATAATGAACCTTAGTTTTGGAACCTTTTTTAAAACAACATTTTGAAATGCAAAGATTCACCCGTGTTTAACTGAGGGCGAAGTCCTGGCTTGAGTAAATATTGCTGTTTATTCTGTGACCTACAAAAACAACAGCTCTTTGCTCAGCGGCAATAAAAGCTCTTCTCTCAGTATTGTAACATGAGCACGATGGCAGTCTTTTTCAAACTAAGACACATCAATGCGTGTTCTATAATATGCGTTTGAGTTCAGCAAAAATGTACTTCAGCTGAAGTGTTTGCCTGTTAATATCTAATACAATGTATGTAAGTAAAAAATACTATAAGTTTCATCAAAACACAAAATTTCGTTTTTGAGGCTTTTTTTATTCCTAGTGAGTGTGAATTTTTTATTTTTGGTTTTTAAGCATTTAGACATTTTGCTTAATAGACTGAAAACATCAAGAAAAACCATAAACACACATTGAACTCATTTCAGACATAAACAGTAAGGGGTCAAACACTCAGGACATACAATACAGCGCGCTTTAGCCATTTATTTCATAAATAGCGCCATCGCTATTTACTTACAGAAGTTGCACTAATGGGAAAACCACATAGACATTTAAACACACTTTTTACCCACAGATCAACACCTAGAACTGAAACAAAGGACAGCGCACAGACTGTACTTAAACCAAACCATTTGTAAATACTAGTTGTAAGCCATATTTACAAGAAGCGCTTCTCAATAGTGTTCCAAAAGACTGCAAAAACAGCCCAACAGACTGATGTATATCCAAGAAGCCAAAATACACTCAATTCACTAGCTTTGGCTAGCAGAACACCAAAAATCGCTCTGCATATCTTCATTCATAAAATTGCACAGAACAAAGGATCCTTGTTTGTATTTTGTCAAATTTTAATTCCCTGGGGATACAGAATCACCAAGGAAGAAATATGTTTTTAAACCTAAACCTATTTAGGTATTCCCTCTAGGGGAGCCGGCTAATTTACTTCACATCACACTATGGTACCTTTCAAAAAAAACAACACATTCTTCGATGTGAGCTTGAAAACAGGCATGCCAAAAATATTGCAGAATATGCAAATATTATAATCAAAGTAGTGCTTAAGGTACTCTTCGTTTGTGCACCGTTCAACAAAATCAGATAGAGAAAAATCTCCTCATTACCTGCCTACACAAATTGCAATTTGGATATCAAATCCATATTAAACTCAAAGTTGGCCAACACAAATTCCAAAATTCCAAAGCTACAGTAAGCGTTACTAAACTACCTTACTCTTACCAATCAAAAGGTTGTCCAATTTCTGAATAACCTAACGGTCTTTTTTAGAATACTCTCGCCAAAAAGGTTCTCAGTCAGGAGTGACATCATGTGGAGGATCAAAATCAGGAAGATCAGGAATATACTAGGATGCAGAGACAAAGAATCCCCAGAATCTCCGTGCACAGAGTGCCTCCTTAATAGAATTCTGTCCTGTCCTCCTCAGTAGATTTCAGTCTCCTGACAAGATCACTCCCTCAGATAGTCACTTCTCTGATGAAGCCCAAGTTGGCCGCGCCAATTGAAGAAATCAAACTTCATTCTCAGGGGTCTCACTAATACAAAGAAGAAGTTGACACAGAAGCTGGAATATAAAAAGAACATCTTTATTAAACTCAAATGAGTGAGACTACGTCACACAGAAGCCTTAGCAACTGAATGAGGCAGTCTAAAGAGTACAGAACACTGGGGTCTTATATATGTGAGGGTTACAAACTCAGCATAAAAGTAAGGGGCAGTCCTAGCTCATGCAAGCATGCAAAATGCCTAATATGGACATGCAAGATCTGCCAAATATTAGCCAATAGAAAAACATTCAAAACAAGGCATCATTTAACCAGAACGTCCCCCTTGAGTCGTGTTTTTGCCCAACCCCATAAGTCAATCAATGACAGCACCTATAGGTCAATCAGTAATGGCAGGACATGACTGTATGCTTCAAAAGAAAGGTTGTGAAATACGAAAACACAGGGAGAGAATAGCGAAGGCCAAAAGATAAGATACAGCAAGAGAAAAATACTAAAGGCTAACAGATAGTTGATACAGGGATTAGGTAGTCCAGACAAGAATTAGTTAGGCCGGCTGGTGTCTGAGATAGGTTTCAAAACAAGGACAGAGAGGGTTTTCGACACATTGCAGTCCAAATGGCAGAGACACTTCGTGAATCGAGCAGCCTGTGTAAAGGCAACACAAAAATGGCGGTGAATGTAAAATGGAGTCGAAATTAAAAAACCTCAGCGTGCGTTTCAGTGCCCTGAGCTCCTCCCTGAACCAAGGTGCGCCCTTGCCCTTGTATCCAGTTTTTATTTTCTTGACTGGGGCTTATTTATTTATGGTATATGATAGTTGGCTGAAGATGGATTCAGTCCACTCTTCAATATCAGCTGTCTCTGGCATCCTGCCAGGGTTTTCTCGAAGGGTGCTATCTAAGCTGGGACTCTCGATTTTATTCCAGTTTCGTACTAGTTTCCAGTTGGATGACGGACGTAAATTGCGCCCAGCTAGGGGGAGTAGACGATTAATAAAATAGGGAGTAGTATTGACTAGGTTCACTAATGGGAGAGTTGCCCAAACCAGGTCTATGGTGTGTCCCTTCTCGTGGGTAGGAGTCATTACTAGCTGTTTCAATCCAAGAGTGGTGAGCCTATCTTCAAGCTGTCGAGCCTGTGCCCCTCTGACTTGTTGGTCCCAGAGGTAGTTAAAGTCTCCTACCACCAGAAGTTGTTGGAAATGTGAGCGGAGATTGGTCACACATTCGGTGAGGAGATCCACGAAAAACAGGAGGCATTTAGGTTGGTGGTATACTACCATGATTGCTATACTTGAGGAGCTGTGACCGACCTTAATTATTAAAATATCCGCCTCTTCCAGGTTTTCTCATGACAACTTCTCAATTGTCAGTTGATTTTTGTACAGAAGCGCCACCCCACCTCCTCTTTTTCCCGCTGACCTGTTATGCCAGATGGCATCATAACCATCAGGAAGTGATGCAGTTATGGTAGGTCCAGAGTACTCATCAAGCCATGTTTCAGTCAGGACGAGGATGTCAAGGGCATCCTCTTGTAGGAGGGTGAAGATATCAAGGGCATGTTTCTGCAGGGAGAGCATATTGACAACAGAGATTTTCATATTATTACTGTCGCCTGGTTTGTAATTACCAGGGGTAGGTATAGAGCTGGGTGTCTCCCTCCCCTGTGAGACAAGGAGTCCTTCTCTCTGGAGTATATTTACAGTTTCTGGTTTCAGGGGGCTGGATCTAAGACCAAGGGCTCGTAATTCATTGCCCAAGTATGACAAGAATAGGCCAGGGTTCCTGGCCTCTGGACCCGTTCAGGCATGGACGGGCACCCGCTGCACGTGTCCACCCCTGCGTGCTGTCTTTATGCCTCTTTTGACCCCTGGACCCTCCCGGTCAATCATCCCTGCTGTGCAGCAGTTGACACCTCTGATCACGTTGGAGAGAGCGGAAATGGAGGGCAGGACCAGCCAAGAGAAAGCTCAGGTGTGCCTGGTGAGTTTGTGTGGCAAAGCACAGGATTAGCACAGCAATTTACAACATTTAAAATAGTTAAAAGGGAAAACGAGTGAATTATAAACACAGCATTTAAAAAGTAAAACAAGCACTTCCTGGGCTAGCGCATCTTCTCTAACTATTCATCTGCTCCAGCGTGCTGTCTTTATGCCTCTCGTGACCCCTGGCCCCTCCCCGCCAATCAGCCCTGCTGTGCAGCAGCTGACACCCCTGATCGCGTTGGAGAGAGCGGAAATGGAGGGCAGGACCGGCCAAGAGAAAGCCCTGGTGTGCCTGGGTAGTTTGTGTGGCGAAGTGCAGGATTAGCACAGCAATTTACAACATTTGAAATAGTTACATGGGGAAGAGAGTGAATTGTAAACACAGCATTTAAAAAGTAAAACAAGCACTGCCTGAGCTAGCGTGTCTTCTCTAACTGCGCGTCCGCTCCAGCATGCTGTCTTTATGTCTCTCGTGATCCCTTGTCCCTCCCCACCAATCGGCCCTGCTGTGCAGCAGCTGAAACCCCTGATCGCGTTGAAGAGATCAGAAATGGAGGGCAGGACCGGCCAAAAGAAAGCTCTGGTGTGCCTGGTGAGTTTGCACACTGAAGCACAGTATTAGAACAGCAATTGACAACATTTAGAATAGTTAAAAGGGAAAGAGAGTGAATTATAAACACAGCGTTTAAAAAGTAAAACAAGCGCTGCCTGGGCTAGCGTGTCTTCTCTAACTGCGCGTCCGCTCCAGCATGCTATATTAATGCCTCTCGTGACCCCTGGCCCCTCCCTGCCAATCAGCCCTGCTGTGCAGCAGCTGACACCCCTGATCGCATTGGAGAGAGCAGAAATGGAGGGCAGGACCTGCCAAGAGAAAGCTCTGGTGTGCCTGGTGAGTTTGCGTTGCGAAGCGCAGAATTAGAACAGCAATTTACAACATTTAAAATAGTTAAAAGGAAAAGCGAGTGAATTATAAACACAGCATTTAAAAAGAAAAACAAGCACTGCCTGGGCTAGCTCGTCTTTTGACAGTCTTTCTGGATTCTGTGGGGATCCATCTGAATGTCTTTCAAAGCAGGCGGAGCACATTAGATTTATAAAGGTCTACAGGGACCCCACCAAGGCCTGGAGCTTTAACTACAGCACAGTGATTTATAGCCAATAGAACTTAATTTACTTCTTTTGGGGCAGTTAGGCCCTTTTGATTCTGGCTCAAAGTATTCCAACTATTTGAATAATCAGGAGTTTGCAACAGCTTATTACCCGGATCAAAAATATTTGTGTATTGGGACACCCAGATGTCTGTCAAAATCAGAGAAGCAAATTTTGGAACATCAAAATCTGAAATAAATGGGTGGGTTACTACTTCCCAAAACTTGTTATTGTCTCTTACTCTTGCTGCTAGTAGGAAGTATTCCCATGCTTTGGTCCTGATCTCATTTTTTCTCTCTTCAAGCATGATTTAAAAAAAAATGCTTAGCGTTTCTCTCACAGTGTACTGACCGCGGTTTTGATTTGAGGGCAGCCTTCACGTTTTCATGGGCATCAGTGCGGGCCCTTTTGAACCATGTATGCGGTATGGTTTCTGAAAAAACCCTATTTGAGGTCAAATTAATTGAAATGGACTTGCATACACATTTAACCATTTTCAAAATTGCTACCAATCATCAAACATCTTTATTCGGGTTATAAAACAGAAAACTGAAAACCATAAAAGACAAAACAATAAATCACATGAAATCCAATGTCATCAACAAAATGGAAGTAAAAAAAGAATAGTAAAAGATGAAAAGAAAAAAAACAATACAAATCATAAGACAGTTTCATCTTACCTGCACCAGCTAAAATACCAACAGCTGCAAAGCAAGTTTGCTGATGAGGTATCATCTGTAAGTAGACTAGAGCAGGTCTAACTTGGAGAAACATTAGCTTTTTAAGTAAAAGAGTTAAAAGTGCTTCTCCAACTTGTTGAGTGCAAAACCTTACAAACCTCATGCTATCTTTGGAGTAAATGAAATTGCATCTACCAAGGTCTACATCAGGGGCGGCCGGTAATTTTAGGAGGGAGGGGGCGAACTGGACACACAAGCACACATGCACACATACACACTCACAGCCATGCATTCACATGCTCGCACACACACACAAACACATCAATTCACAATACTAATTACCAAACATTCATACATACATGCACCAAACATTACTTTATAAACAACCACACACACTTACCTGCAGCTCTGCATTGGAGGTCACAGGAGGCTTGGGACTGCTGCCTTCCCTCATTATTAGTCCAAACATCATCCCAGAGTGGGATGGGGTCAGTGAGACTGCTGACCCCACTGCACTCTGTGATGAAGTGTCACTGATTGACTCTCGACCCTGGGAACTTCAGGGCTTAAAACTGAAGTGCTCAGGTGTGAGGCAATGAGTGATGCTACCCCTTGTCACTGAGGGGAGGGCCTCTACCTTTGATGAGCTGAAGAATTCTTGCCCACAGGAGCTGTGACTTCCTCAGCACAGCAAATATCAGATCAGGCAGTCAGGAGCCTGCATATTTAGCATAGGTCTGGCTCATAGCTGCCTGACCTGTAAATCAACATTGTATGTCAGGATGACCTTTGTTCGACCTGACAGACACTGTTCCTGATGGGCAAAAGGTGGGGGTGGTGGTCCTTGAGCCCCAATGGACCGGCCACAGCTGGTATAGAGAGGGCACATGTGACTAGCCTTCAGGAGCAGAAATATGACAAGTGTAGGTAGTTTGAATGAGTAGGATTTAACAAAATAAAAGCTCTTTCTGGCAATTTGCCTAACTTCCGAGATTCTCTCAGAACACATGTGTGCAATAATTCTTGTTTGGACCAAGTCAATTATGCTGTGGCCATAAAAACGAGTGAAAAAAAGGTCACCCGGCCCAAGATTCTCAAAAGAAGACTTAAGATGATTAGGCCAGGCAATTTTAGTAACCAAGTACAGACTCAATCAATCATTAATTATAACTCGGTGGAGTCTGGTCTTTGGTTTAATAAAAACTGAAAGCCAGTGTAAAGGATTTTTGAGCCTTTAGTCTTTTGAAGTCTCTAAGTAGCACCTATGTTTGGTGAGTTCACATTCCTTGCACTCTTATTTTAAGGGTTTCCGTAGAGTTGAGTCTAGAGCGGGGCCATTGTAATAATGCAACTGGGGAGGATCAAATTAAGTGGCAGGGTTTACTAAATTATGAAGCAACGAAAGGCAAATTATGCGCCATAAAGAGGCACACTTTGAGCAAGTATTACGTACTTATTTTGCCATTTCTACACATGTGAACACTATCTGGGCAATGGTTTCATCTCATGACTACTAGTCTGACACCCAAATAGTGCAATAAGTACCAATTGAAAGCGTTCTCTCATTATTCACTCTTTTATTTTCGTTCTTTTTGTATGCATGGGTCTGGCAAATCAAATGCTTAATTAGTATTCAAAACTATGGGGCTCATTACAATGTTGGTGGTTCCGACTCTAAAGGCTCGTTGGTGTCGGATCCACTGACATTTGCCCCTGCACTCCACCCGTCAAACTACAATGTGGCGGGTGGAGGCATTGGGTGGAAGGACCTTCCGTAGTTCTTCCAATAGGTTCAAGTAGCCCGTCGGTGCATCAGAGGGTCAGTAATCCCTAGAGTAAGGGCGGTGCCTGCTCAGGTACTGTTGTTAGGATTACAATGTCCCTTTCTACCTGCTTTTTCATGGTGGGTCACCCGCTATGAAAAGGCAGGCAGAAAGTGACTTTAGAGGCCCTTGTCAGGCCCCCTTCTCCCTTGGCCTTCCGCTATGGGTCCTTGGCATAACCATCCCTGCACAATGTTTCAGTCACATTTATGGAAAAGGAGAGAGAAAAGACTCTCACTAGCAAACATACAATTTAACAACTGCCCATATATTTACTCAACATTGAAGCGACTGGTCGTAAACAATTAATGATTCAACACCATATTTTAAAATTCACAAAACGTTGTTTTTATTTATTATTTTTTCTATTCATTTTTTATATATATAGATATTTTGAGTTGTTTTTCATTTCATTTTTTCATTTCATGATATATATTTTATACAAATATTAGCACATTACAAACAAAATTATGTATACACAAGACAAACATAAAATCAAAATTGTGAGAGATAATTTTCGGTCGTTGTAAAAATGAGATAGTCAAAGCGGTGGAAAAGAACTACGCGCGTTTCGGCCAATGGCCTTCGTCAGGTGACCGTCAATCCCAGTTAACAATACATAAAGTGGTGCAACATGAATCTAAAGAAAAAGAAAAACACAAAAACATTTGTTTTTTTAAAAAGACCCGACGCTATAGAATTTAAATTGTTCTATTGCATTTTAACAGTTGGAAAAGCATAGGGTCAGTTTTTCACATTTCTATTGATAATAATAAGCCTCATATATTCAAAATGATAAACTACAGCTACTAGCTTGTACAGATATGAACCTTTAGAAATAATGATCCAATTCTAATTACATATTCACATATTGATAATTCTTTTCTTCACAATATTACATTTGATCAACTATGAACGATATGTGTGTCTCTACAGGAAAATACATCTATCTCCCATTTAATAGGGGTTAGATGACTGCAATTAATATTATACATATTTCTATGTCCTATCTATATAACCAAAGAAGATTTAAACTATGAGAGAACCAGATGAAAGAAAAAAGGAGGAGAGAAAAAAAAGAAGAGAGATAGTAAAAACTTAGTATACTTCAATCGATCCTGTGAGTCCTGTATATGAACCAAAATCTCTTTATTTGTGGTCTTTTCAAAGATAACTTCCCAAAATATACATGTTCTTTTAATAAACAGAAAGGGTAACTGCATCCTAGCTATACTCACTTTTGAGACAAATGAGTCGATGTGTTCAAATCGAATTATGGAAGATATTTCGAAATCCTTATTTCAGCAACTTCGATATATACCAATAGGGGCTCTAGCTTTTTTCAGTAGTGTTGAATATTCAAGCGAGAGCCTGTTTGGAGAGTAAGGACACTATCAGTTCTCATTCTATATTTTTTGTATTTAACCTATTTTGATCTAATGGAAAAACAACGTTAATAGAGATTTATTATATTAGAAAAATGACATCTATTCAGCATAGATAGTATTCCCACACATTTATCGGTGTAAGCTATACTCAGTGTGATCATAGAGCTATCATATTATTAAGCAATTGTTAATGCTAACCTGATGAAATTTTCTATAGTTAAAAGGATAAGGTATTATGTGGACGGAATTGCAGGTTGCTAGATTTGCATTCTTTTGAAATTATTTAATGCAACACAAGTACTAAAGTGCGATTCATGTTTACAATACATATCCTACATAGATATTAATTCAAGAGAATTTCAACCTTTACCTGTTTTAATTTAGTTACGATCCTTTCAATATTTATTAAAAAGTTGATATCAGAGTCAATATGCGGAGGGTGTATATACAGAGCAGAACTAATTCTGTGAAAATAGGGAAAAAGACCATATTAAGGTTCTGCCCGACACTCATATGCTGATCACTATTTACGAAAATGTGTACTCATCGTTTACCTCAGAGACTATTATAGTCTACCAAACGATTATTATTCCGCGTGGCCCATGATTCCTTGCTATACCATCAATTACTCCGATTAAATGGTTTAAACATTGTTGGGGTTCGCATAACTTCTGTCCACCAATCGAATCTGTGACAAAATTATGGCCAATTAGTAAAATATTTGGTATATAAATGTTATAACTGTCAGCCTTCTATGCTAGCTTTTAAATAATCTAAATACCTTTTGTTTCTGTTAGGGAGATAAACGGAGGCTTCCGGTTTTCTCTTTGGTAAAGTTATACATGCATCTAAAACGATATAGAGATAACGAAAACGTTTTAGACTTCATGAACCTCGTTTTTGTTCCAGCACATAACGCTAACTGAAAGAACCTAACAGTCCTGTTTTTATTCACATACCTCTATGTCGGAATGGCCTCTCCGCAACGATGATAATCCTTTGTTTCCTGCCGAATCCCGCGGTGTAGAAAGCCGGCAAAATGCTTTATGATTGGGCTATTTATGTGTGCGAGATAAAACGAACCTGCGTTTTTTAATTCGTAGGCGTCAGGTGTTTTAGATTCGCTCGACGCCATCTGATGACGTACATACGATGTCCCTGACAGGACCTAGATTGCCATAAAAATAAAGGACAGGCTAGGATAACATAGTAATACTGTCAGCTATCAACCTAGGTAGCTAAAAAGATGAAAGACGGACTAGGGGAACGTAAGGATAAACATTAACTACTCAACATGAATTGTTTAAAGGTTCATGTGAAATATTATAGTAGCCTATTTGGTGCCTCGATGTCACAGCTACCATAGGTATAAACAAAAACATAGAATCAACGGATTCAGAAGAAATAAAAATAGATACAATATCCACATGCTTTTAATGTAGAAAATAAGATGTTAATAAAATTCTACAAAACAGCCTGTTCTAACGGAATTTTGAGATTTGTAGATTAAGGCCAAGCTATATAGTGACGTTCTTATGATGCCATGATGAGACATAGATGTACATCAAAATATGTAGGACACACTATAGAAGCACCGTGATGAACATCCACTAGTTTACCTCGGATGTATTAAGTATTCCCGTGGCATATTTAAGTGACATTGTTAGAGCTTCAACTGCCATAGCCACAGTGAGCACAAACATGAACTTGAAAAACAGACAGACTCATTGCGGAAAACAGGATAGATTGAGTCTTCTATGAACCTTTATTCCTAAAGATAACACATTCATGGGATTCTATATGATTGCTTGTTCCCAAGGAATTTCAAGGTTCAGCCCAGATTTTACAGTATCCAATGTAAAAATCCAGAAAACCTCTTGTTTTCGACGGATTTTATCAACACATAATCCTTCTTTTGGGGTAATTGTCTCCAAAATTACCCATTGAATTTCTTCTGGCTCATGTCCATGTTCTATATTATGAGCTACTAATGGAGCATTAAGTTTTTTTGTCCAAATTGCAGACTTATGGTCAGTAACTCTTGTATAGATAGATCGAGAAGATTCTCCAACATATCCTAGTTTGCATGGGCATAATAGGAGATATACAATATTTTTGGTTTTGCAGTTTGTCATGTAATGTTTCAGTCACTGCATGGTGCGTGCCACACGGTGTAGAGATGTTAATTTTCTTTTTGGGCATGTGCTGCAGCGCACAGCACATGCTACAATAGAAAATATACGCATTGCAACTGCTCTTAAGGCGGTTGCATTATAATCAGAGCATTGCGACTGCCGACTTCAAGTATTGCTTCCACTACGGTGCCGATCAGATGAGAGTCTGACCGGCATCATAATCAGGCCCTAACTGAGAAACCATGATGGATGCCAGTAGGAAATGGCTGCTTGTAACTCCACACTTGTAAATGAGATGAAGTGTGAAAGCAATCTTGTTTATGACAAAAAACTATAAATCCAGTGTTAATTCACATCGTATAATTGAGCTAACATCAATGCTGCATGGGGGTTTTACAGCCGAATTTACACTGCCCTCTGAATGCACTGTCAATGTCCAATAAAATGTGTTTTGTTTAGTAGTTCCATGATACTACATTTTACATTTTCATCTGTTTTAAGACTCATAAAAAAGAAGACATTTTTCTCACTCTTACTACTAATATCCAGATTATTGGGGTACAACCCGTGTAAATTTGTGGTACTTAATGGATTATAAAACGGTTATAAGCAGGTAACTGTCTAGACACATTTTATAGGACTAAGATGATGCTTTGACCACACATATTTTTTTTTTATTCTGTGCTTGTTCCCTTACGTTGTTAAAGAGCTGTGCACCATGACATGATGCTCAGTACAGCTGTTTCCAAGGAAACCTGCAATGAATGCTAAGCGCCACAATGAACCTCACTATGTCCTTCTGATTTAAAATATCCATATATGTCATCAATCACTGCAATCATAATATTGTGGCTGTCATTTTACGCCTACACAGACAATAATTTAATTAGCTTGGAGTTTTATATGTATCCAAGCCAACTGATTTTCAATAGCTGGCTGACTGGAGCACAAAAGCAAAAAGACGCATATAATATATTTGACCCAATCAGTCAAAGAACATTATTTTTTTTTCTATTCTGCCATTTTCACCGTTTGAAGCCAATATAAAACCAAAAACGTAAACGAGAGATGCACAGATGAAAGTTTGCCAAATTCGTTTTTCTTTAAAGAATATTGCTTGTACACATTGTTGCACCACTGTCCAACCAAATGTTTTGAAAACAGTGGTTCCTCATTAGACAGATTTTATATGTCCCAAAGAGTGTAATGACTGACACCCGGCTTAAAAAAACCTGAAACACTTCTACAAGTGCTTAGACAATCCCCATTAGAATTCATAAAATAGAAAAAAACAGGTATGTTCATAATTGCCAATCATTATCCTCTTTCCAAGTAAAATATTAAGGGGCATATTGACAAAGAGCTATCACCGAATTATTGGCACTTTATCGCAGCCAAAGTCATGATAAATTTACCCCACTATTCACAAGCAGGTGATAACAGCCCACAGCACCAGTTTTACCGCAATAGCAGCAGCAAAAATAAATTGCCGCAGAGGACCCCTGCAACTATCGCTAATGAGATGCAGAGTAGGCGTTCCCGGGCCAAAACCCGCAACAACACCACACCTCAACATTCACAACAACAAGACAGATCGGCGATAAGAACACAAAACAGGCGATAAGGCGTGTTAGCAGCAGGAATTTTACACCTGCTCTGACCTGGTGTAAAGTCGGAGGCAGCCTGTACCACAATAGGGAGCCGGAAGGGCAACAGCTGCCATGGAGCAACAGAACATGCAGCATAGACACCCAAGAGGGCCACAACACTCCCCCAGCACACCCCCCGATCACCAGAGAGGCAGCGCAGACAAAGACAGTGGCCAACAGGAAAGGCACAACACCTGACAATGTCACTGTCCACTACAGGGTAAAAGGTAGAGCCATCCTACGCATACTGGCTGTCATCGCCTAACAGGCCAACTGCACCAACACAGCGGACAATCTTCATCCCACCCCACACCAAGCTGCTGGCTGTGCAGCACCTGTTGGCCCCTGGCACACCCCAACCAACACTCCGCCAGAGTTGGCGGAGTCTCACAGCCAGCCACATCCAAGACCCCCACACTTGTCCTGGACATCACCATCACCCTGGCGCCCCAGTCCCCGTACGGCCAACACAATCCGCAGGAACCGCTGGAGACCAAACAAGGACCATATGCCGTAGCCGGATGCACGCACGTGTTGGGGTCAATCCACTGCACACATGTCCCACCTGTGCCCCCTGATAACACAGCACACAATGAGCGCAACAGGAAGCACAGGTCAAACATGAATGGGCAGGCAACATCAGAACACCGTGGGACCTACACAAATATTGTCCCCAAATACACAGCCATACACAGCCAGTGTGCATCATCCCTTCACCCTCCAACAGTCCAACAGCAACCAGCTGTCCCAGGATGGCACCAAGGGAAATGCACAAGTCCACAATTTACACCCCACTCACCTCAACTCCACAACCATGAAAGACACAAATCTGGCAATGCACATGTCACAAGTCCACAACCAACATGCATAACAACATGCCTACCCACCAGACACAATAGAACAACTCACAATGGTAACCTGGGCATGCCTTGAACATGACCAATCAACGACATGGCACCTCAGCCACACAATTGACGAATGTGGGGAGAGGATTCAACCAGGCATGTGTGAAAGATGCAGTAGACCCATGATTGGGAAAGTACACAATGCCAAGAGTGGCTGTGAAATGCTGAACAGACCACAGTATGCAGAACACACTCATATCCACAGCGACATACACCTCTGGTGAATGGAGTGTAGTGGACAGTGGTCACAACTATGTCACCCCAGCCATTGGGGGTCCTTGCAGAAATGTTGCCTGTTACGCCCCGTAAGCGTGAGTAGAGTGGGATGGTCCGACGCATGCCAGGCCAGCGTAGGGGTGTGATTAAAAAGCACATAGCCCTGGGCATTGTCCTCTTCCAGAAAGCCCAACATCTCTGCCAGGGCAGCGCCTGCCACCCCGCCATGAGGCCAATGCTGTCCTCATTAGCCGAGTTGCCTGGGATCCTGTGCGCCTGCCTTACCCAGGTCCGCTGGACCACAAACCCATCAAGGCTAACTCTGTGCAGCTAGGCCACACTGATCAGCAGACGACACTGGTGTGTGTCAAGGAGCGCCCACCACGTGCCAGTGTAAGCTCCAAGCCTGAGGCCCACGACCCAGCCAGCCTTTCACACCACCGTTGTCCCCCGACGTTAGCCCACATTACTCCTTTCTCGTTTACATATGCTACCGTGACCTCTGCGGCCCAGTGGTTCCCACATGTAAGACTGTGTCCTGGCTCCTGAATGGCAGTGACCCCAAATCCAGGACAGCGGCATTAGCACCAGACCCCCCGATCAGTGACGCATAGTTCCATAAGGGCATCTTGTGACACATACTGCCACAAACCCTGTCCAATGCCATCCGGTGAGCTGTGCTGCCACACAACCTATCCAACGCCATCCTGTGAGCCGTGCTGCCACAAACCCTGTCCAACGCCATCCGGCGAGCTGTGCTGCCACAAACACTGTTCAACACCAGCCGGCGACATGTGGATGAGGGACCAGGACTACCCTGTGAACCAGTAGGTCCCACATCTAGCACCCAGTCGCGAATCACGAATGGCTGAGTCCACACCAGTGGTCACACAGAGAGGAGTAAGTGGAAGATGCGGCTCAGCCCGGACGAAATTCGGGTCACAGCCACAGAGGTGACCGAACACCGGGTGCCACTGAACCTGAACTAGGCAGGCCGGTGGGGCCACCAACCTATGCCGACGACAATCAGTGAATTACCCGTGCTGACCGCTGCCTCTGGCCTACACTGCTCTCGGCCTAAGCTGTGCTCGAGTAGGTCACAGATTTCGAAATGAACATCGATTATGCAAAGGCAGATTACACATCATTGCAACCAAGGAGAGGCCTAAGAGGATGTTGCCTTGCATCTTGGCAGAGAGAAAAGGATCATCGTTACGGAAGTGTTTGTACATTACCCACAACTGCCCTGGTGTCACTAGTACTGTGCATCGCGAGCCAAAGAAATGTGGTTGTGGGCCACTGCTGACCTACTCTCCAGTCCAGTAAGTCACACAGTCATGATTCAGCAATGGCGGAGTCCATATCAGTGTACAGGCATCATCGCAGTCTGCATCTCCACTCAGCCCCGGTGCCACTAAATCAGTTCCCGACATTCATGGACACTCTCTGGTCGAACAGTGGTGGCGTCTCAGCCTATGGACTAGGGGGACATTTTCACCCCCATGTAGCTGATACGGAATTGGTGGTGGCAACGGGCTGTCACGTTCCACTCCTCCATTTGCTGCTTCCGGATAAAATCAAACCTTTTGTCACCTTGCCCTGGAGGACACCTTCAACTGTCCACCGAAACACACCTCAGACAATGATGGTTACCCGCTCAGGTCGCATGGCCCATCTAACTGCACCGCAAGTCATCGTCCCATGACTGGGTGCCTGTGCCGGCCGCAGTGCATTTGGGGCCACTAACTCTGTGCTGGCCCTGTCCGGGACCCATTCTCCGGAGACATAGGCTGGCCCCTGAGGCGTAGGCCTTGGGGTCATCAACGCCATGACTCTGTGACCTTGTGCTGTACGTAGCCTTCGAGCCCAAATGCATCCTACCAGGGCTCCCACACCAAAGCGAGTCCAGAACGGCCCAGACGACGCATCATCACAGGAGGCACACACCACCACCGCAAGGACCACCTCCAAACACCATCTGCCAGAGTGGAAACAGTGGTCCTGACAGACACACAGAGTTGCTCAGACCTGTCATGGATGCCATCATCAGCCTGATACCCTGCTCCGCACTCCAGGTGCCAGTGACTCAGTGTACCGCAGGCGGCCGTTGTCCATTGCTGATTGTATTTTGTGCTGTGGAGTGGTTGCACAGGTATGTCACCTCAAACAGTGTGGAGGCACTGAGACGTTGATGGGGAAGATGATGCAGGTCTGACACACTGTATCGAAGGGACACAATCTGAGACTTTCTGCACATGAGCTCGCTCATCTCTAGTGTCCACAGCCCAGTGCACTGCAACTCACGGACACTTCTGTTTGCATGTTGGCTGTCCTCTGAACTCTATCTGCCTGACCCCATGTTGCTCAACAGTTGACTTTGTATTGCATGTGATTTCTGTTTTTGTTGCACTGGTGTCCAATGTTCAAGTGGTTGCCAACACCAGACATTCCGTGAGGGTTGGCTTACACTCACCCCACACACATCCAGCACAGGCGTCAATGTACATGTGGCCCTGCAATAAAGGGACCGGCACATGTGCCCATAGCCAGTTCATCATGTTCTCTGCGTGTGTCCCTGTGGTCTTGTAGTATGCATGTGGGCCCTGGGCCCTACGACTTTACATTGTGCTGTGTACAACGGATGCAGACATGTCACCGGAGGCAGTGGGTTGGGGGTTGGACATGTAGCTTTGTCGTCACCAACTCAATTTTTAAGGGGTGTGGCCAGGGCCATCGTCCACACATCAAACATGGGAGTGTGACTGCTATTTGCGCGCCCCTGGGCGTGGTTCTATGCTGTGAATATACATCTGCACGTGTCTCTATGGCAGTGTGGGTCCCCTTAGTGGGGTGTAGGTGGCCTTGAAGGGTGATAGACCCCTACGTATGTGTCCTGGTTTGCATTCCATGGGTACGGCCCCCACCCACACCTGTTGGGGCACCTCCTTTAGCATGCTGACACATGCCATTGGGGTGCCATGTGTGGGTGGGTGAAGTGTTGTGAGCCAGCTGTGCTTGCGGGTGCTTCCTGCTGTGAGGTCTGTTGCAGGCTCGGTGTTCTCCTCTGAGTAGCTTGGCTGTCTGGGTCCTGGTGGGGGGTTGCGTGGGATATCCATGTGCAGTTGTAGGCCGTTGGTGTCGACGGTTTGGGGGTCCATCACGGATGTGTTGTGTTATGTGCTCTGCTGCAGGTGTTGTGTGCCCTTTCGCGATGTGAAGGGGAGGTGCGTGTTGCCTTTGTGTTGACAATATATGTTGGAGCATATAGCTAGTTTGCATGCAAACTGTATGTAAGTGTACCTTGTGACTGTTTGGGGGTGCTGGATTATTCTGCAGGTAAGTGTGCATTTGGACTACATGACGAATGTGAGATTGTATGCGTACATTTCCATTTCACTGTTACCGGCTCTGTCAGCTGTAGTGGGCATGTTTCGGTGCATGTGCGGAGCCAGTTGTGTCCTCTGTTCTGCAGTGTCGTCTATGCGCGTAGTTCACCGTTGTTGTCAATGTGGGTGTGCTGTTCATGCTATGTGTGTGTGCTGCAGTGTGCCAAGGGGATCTGGGACATGATCCTGGGTGTTTGTTGGTGTGCAGTGTGCTACGCATCATTGTGCATGTATGTCATTGTGCCCATCTCCCCCATCCCCCCAGGCTCTATTTGTTGCACTCCCTGTTGGTGTTGTGTCAGGTCGTCTGGAGCTGTGCTCCCTACTCCTTGCACCGTCTCCACACTGATGACTGTGGGCTGGGTTTCCTCCAGCTCCTCCGGTGGCGCTGGACTGCCATCCCTGTTGCCGTTGCTGCCTTCCTGTTGGAAGTGGGTTGGTGCCTGATTTAGGTTGTCACATCATGCTGTTGCCTATTGGCCTCCTCGCCACTCCGACTGCATACCAGGTGGTCTGCTTGTGCATCAGTTGCTGGTAGTGTTCTGTCACCTCTGTGACAATGGTCTTGTTTTTCTGCGGTCTGCACCCCGTCTTCCGCTCCCTCTTTTCTCTTGGCCTCCCCTGACCCCATTGTTCCTTGCTGGTAGTCTGTGGAGGTTGTGGGGTTCGAGTTGGCCTCTGCGCTGGGTCAGGCTGCATCCATGTTGCTACATGCTTATGCTTGTTTCTGGTGTATTTTTTCCGGACTTTTTGTGGTGCATTGTTCCGCCAGATGTGTGGGATTTGCAGGCCTGTGGCTGGTTTTTGCTACTTTTTGTGCCGCTGATGGCCTCATCGCTTTTTTTTTGCATTTGCGTATCGCATTTTTGCGGCGTGTCGTTGATTTTCACACGTATATTTGCTGTGTTATCTGGTGTCTATCGCATGCTACCACCTTGTTGTGAATTCCACATTGACACAGGGTTATTTTCCCTTGATATGCTGCGATGTTGAAAGTTGCGTTACGCTACTCTTGCGGTAGTTATCACACATTCTTGTGAATATACCCCTAAATGTGTTCCTCAAGAATAATTTGGCCAATTATTTACTAGGGCATTTCAAGGGCATTCATCCCAATTACCTGTGTCTTGATTTCAGGTATGCAAAATGTAGGCCATCTTCACAACTCTTCTTTTCATGCACAAGACAGTCGTCTATGCTCTATAGGTTAGCGTCAGCTGAATTAACACCAGCGCATAGAGGAATCTATGGGGCAGGTTTGCAACCCGCTTGAGCCACTTCTGTGTCATTTTTAACATGGGAAAAGTGACGCAAAATTGGCGCAAGAGCTTGTAAATCTGCTCCTAAGTCTTCATGGAGCTAGTCGGGTGCTCTCATCCTTCAAACAACTATTGTGCCCCCCCCTCCCTTTCCTAATACATCCGAATAAATCTGAACCGTTAATAAGTATTTCTTTGAGGGGCTCCCAAATGATAAATAGTCTTTACTAGTGATTACGCATAAATTGCATTGATTTAACCAAATAAATTTGATTAAACACAGGAGATGAGCTTCTTGAGAGTGCACAACTAATCCCAATAACAAAAAAAATCAGTGGATTAACAAGTAACTTTGAGTGCAAGAGTAACATGCCCATCAGGGAAAGTAAAAACTGGAAAACTGTAGAAGCGTCATTGCAATTACAATAATAATCGAGGCTTTAGGTGCCAGTAATCTTATGTTTTTATTTTCTTAAAACTATTATTTTAAACTATGTAGCTTTACTCCATAAAAAGTTCAAAGTCATATTATCCATCATAAACCCGGAACGAATCAACATGTTAACAGTAATTATCAAGTTTCCACACTCTTACTGTGAAACATAAACACCCATGACAGCTAGGACTCAAACATGTTTAATTCCATTTCAGAATAAATGTCCATTTCAATATATTAGAAAAAGAAAGCAATTTTTTCTTTAGGTCTATTAAAATCCCGCAGCAGGCAGAATAAACCTTCCAATTTGCACAAAGAGTTCTGCCAAAGTCTGCTTGGCACATCGCATTAACTTATTTGACTTCACTGTCTCGACATCATTTAGTAAATATGTACAGTGTGCAAATACTCATTCTGCTAAGCTTTGCAGTTCTCTCACACACGCTGGGATGCAAACAGAGAGAAAAAGACTCAGTAAATTGCCTACAGAACCCGCATTTCAATCAATCTAGCTTATATGTGAAGTCAGAAATCCTTGAACGAGTATCTTCTGTATTTATAGCAAATTCAAGATAGCCAGGATCAGAATAATTTATAGTCGAAGTGATTAAAGTTGCTCTGTAATTTGAATTTCAAACACAATCAAAATTGGCATATTTTCGTAAAAGGGCACCGAGCAGTTTGTTTTTGAAACTTCTCATAAGTTTATATGTTAAACTTCATTAAATCAGATCAGAGAGATAAAATAAGGCCAAAGATAATGACAGAGACAACAGTAAACCTAGTTTAATCTACCTTGGTTAGTCGCATAGCTCAATTTGTTGAACACACTTGAAAACATACACCATAATGGCCCAATGGCATCATTGGTGAAGCTGCATTTGGGAGTCTGTGATGTGACCTTGTTAAAATTGCATGCTGTGCCAGCTGTATCAATCCTGCAAAGTTCAAAGAGACTGGCCATAAGGATTTGCAGAAAACATTTCTTGTCAATATTGATAATGCATGAATCGTTCTGAGAATCTTGCAGCCCAGAGGCAATTACAAATGTGAGGGCTGGATAGGAATGGCAGGCCTCGTTCTCTACGTTCTCATACTGCCGGTTTTGATCAATTTGGCCCAGATGGACTAACCTATTCTGCGTGCACAAACTTTCTGTTTCTCTGCAAATTAACTTTTTTGTATGTCTAAGTCCCATTTTAGGAGTTGTAAACCTTTACCAACTCCTAAAATGGGACTCTTCATAGTTAGAACATAGCAATTTGGAAGGCTTGTGTTGTAAATGCCCCTTCCACATTACGATTCGGTAACCTGTGTATCAATGGTTTGCGAATGTAATTCCGGTCACAAACCATTCACATTTTACAGACTCCCAAGTTGGGGTAGTAACTTATTTGTAAAAGGGACAGGGTCCCTTTTGGACCCCTCTCCTTTGCAAACAGTGGATAAAGTTTCTGTGGGTGTAAGAACTGGTCCACGTCCCCACTGCCAACTCTCAGAGAACTATTTAAAAAAGAAACTTTTTTAAAAATCATCCTGTTTCTGTTAAGGAAATTGGGCTGGTTTAAATAAAGAGGAACTTTATTTAAAAGCAAGATCAGTTACAGTGGTCTGATGACCCTTGCCGGCCTCAATGCCTGTGCTTATATCCAATTGAAGCAAGTTGCAATTTGTGAACAATCTAATGGATATTAACTAGGTAGATGTGACCCACTCTGATTCAGAATTTTAGAAACCAACTTCCTACATAAGTCAGTTTGAAAAATTCTGTATTTGAGACATAAATACTGGTATCAAATTGCACTCTAGTTTTTGCGACCCCTATAAAAATACATCTGGGCCCTTGTCTCTTAAATGAACATGAGCCTCAATGCCAGGAAACGAGTCCTTGAGATCCCGTTGGGGGTGCAAGTTGCCCACCGCTCCCACACATACAACAGTGGTATTGGAAGGGCGAGATTTTGATCGATACCTTAGCACTATTGATCTAAACCTCGATCTGGTCGACTGAACCTTTGTTGCCTGTCTTTAAGGTCGAAGTACATCCATTTCCAAGTTAGTTCACCCAATAAAGGACTCTACTCCCAAAGATCACAAACAACTTCTAGCTTTCAAAAGTTTATTGTAAAGATATGATAAGCTGCAAATACAGGCATCTCAGAATGAGATTCACGAGATACACAGGTCCAATTACATACATGTGCTCTCGGAAAGCCCTCAGACGAGCAACGGAAATCACTAACACAAGTTCTAAGAATAATAAAGCTATCAGCATTGACGCATATCTCTCCTTCATTTAAGTTGGAGGAAAACGCACAGGTTAGGCTGTCCCTACCCTGCTCTAGATGGTATCCCTACTTAACCAAGCCCCAACCTAACAAAGGTGTCAGCAGTGAATGACCCCCAAGGGAAGTCACTCACTCTAAGTCTCTTGGTGAAAACCTATAGTTCTCCAGTCATGACCCCTCTCTGCCTACCCATCCGCTCTCTAAAGGGTCCTCAGGTATCTGCTCTAACTCCACCCAGGGGTGCTGTCCCTAATACAAAACAGTCAACAACATTTGAGACGCCCCTTTCGAGACGCCCCTCACGTGGTGTAGCTTCTGGCTTTTTCCATGATGCTTTGTATTGGGCCTCATACGTTAGAGTTGACCTTGCTTCTCAGACTCTTCTCCGGCCCGCTGATACCCCTCAAACATTCCGGAACCCTCCTCCATGTCTGGGCCGTCTACTGAACAGACCTCTATTCATTCATTTATAATTGGATCCCCCCTTTCCTTTGCAGACAGATATCTGCAGCCAAGAACCCAACTCTCATAGACTTCCAAAAAGGCTTGCAACATTTCTCAGCCCAGACATGTACGTGTAAATCAACGTTAAAACATTTCAGGCCTACAATATTTCTCATAATGATTATAGCATTCAACTTCTTCATTAATTAAAGCATGTTAATACTCTTATTCTATTATTCAATAAACATTTTTATAAATCCTGGCCCATTAATGCAATGACCAAAACATTAATACAATCTGTGTCGTGAAAAGAAACACCTTCCCTTTCCCTCCAGCTCTGGCCCTGAGGCCTACCACATTCTGCGTTTAACCACCTACCATTTTACATTTTAACAGCTACACGACATGGATTCAGGAATAATCACGTCTAATAAAATCATATAGTGTCACACATTTCTGTATTAGTTCCACTTCTACTTAAATCTCTATATTAGCTATACATTTAGAATATAATTGCAGATACTATTAGCACTCATGGCATTTCTCCTCATGATTTGTGCTTACTACAGGTAAGTGTGATGCACTCATACATTTAGGTCAGTTTGCGCTCTCTCAGTTCCCCCCTTTGATGACCTCTCGGGGTCATCACTAACATTTAAACTGCAGTTATTGGTATCATAACTTGTCTCTGCGCTTCCAGAGCCCTCAGACTCCTGTACTGATTATCTTGTATGGCAGCCAATCTCTGCAGCTGCTCTCTTTGGGCCCTTTCTGACCTTCTTGCTCTGTACCATTTGAATACCCTCACCAATCCCCACAATATGATCCCACAGATCAATATTATGATGACAGGTTTTAGAATATACCACACAAAGCTTTTGCCTAAGGTGGAAAACCACCCACCAACTGCACTCATTCCGTGGCCCACCTTTTCCCAGACATTTTCCCTACTCAAGTCTTCGATCTCCTTGTGAATATCAGTTATGTTCCTAATAACCTTCTCAAGGGGTTTTGAATTGTCTGGAATGTAAGTGCAACATTCCTGGACCTTCAAAGCCTTACAGACTCCGCCCTCTTTTGCTAGTAGGACATCTAACGCAAGACGGTTCTGAAGAACCATAGCCCTTATCGATTGCATCTCTCCTTCTACCAGCATTAAGGACTGAGCAGTGCTGGCAGACAACCTGTCGACGACTGTTGCCAGCCGTCTAATTTTAACATCATTAAGGATTAGACCTAAAAGAGGGAACATAGCTCCGAAGACATCTCCAACCATTTCGGCATCTCCTACATCTCTCCTTCCCCTCGAAGCTGTCTTGCCCTCAATGATCACTAAGTCTTGTGCATGATATATTTTGGGGAAGACAATTGCTAAGTAACATGATCCATACCAGTTGTCAGGTAGTCTCACGTAGGCATTTCTTCCACATACAAAATACACATTTGGAATCACTTGCATTCCCTTCAGGAAATCTTTAGTATAGTACTCTATATTGAAAGCATGTTCACAGTCGACTTCTCCAACGTATACATTTTCATAATACGTTTTGGCTCGGTGAAGACATAGCTTTCCTCTCTGCGTTTTATCTAAAGCTATTGGACCACTACTACCCTTTCTCTTGTGTGCCTTCTCTTCCTCGGTCCAATCTGTTTTCCATTGTCCTGATTTTTTCAAAATCTTTTGTCTCCTGTAACGATCATCCACCTGCCCTATGAACTTCTTCTCGACTTCTGACACCTTGCATGTCAGGTTATTTCTACGGGCATGTGAAGTATCTAAGGTAATCCAAGGAATGAAGAACTTGGCCAATCTGTCTTCACTCTTCCAGTAATCCCATTTGTTCATCTGCTTATAATTTGGGACTTCTGGCAACACTGAATCATAATTGGAGAAATAGTATTCAAAACTATCTCTCTCATAAAATATACTAAGCAATAAGCTACATGTAATGCCATATGTCAGCGGGAGGTGATGATATCGAATTCCTTCATCTACAGATGCCGGCAACTGCATGCAGACATAGCAATCCTTAACCTCCATGGCATCCACGTATTCATATAAGAGTTTAGCATAAGCATTTGACCTAAAGTCTCCTTGGGACTCATCTACGTGTAACCTGCGGGCTTCTGCAGCTAATAACGCTTTCTCTTGAGTGTTTTCCCCTTTTTCACCAGCAACAGTGGGTGTAAGCGTTTCTACAGATTTCACATCAGTTACCTTTGCCTCTTCCTCATGTCCCTTTACATAAGAAATTGTTACCACTAAAGCTATTAATATTATCACTCCTACTATTAGTGTACCTATTATACATTTAGCTCTGCGGTTCTGGGTGCCGGCCTCCATTTCGTCAGACAATATGGCTCTCTCTTATCTTAGCAAAAAGTTCTTTTCCTCTCGTTCCTTTACAGTCTCTTTTTAATCCTTTTGTCTTTAGAATCCACACAACTGGAAGCTGACAACCTTCTTCGCAAAAGTCCTTTAACAGTTCAAAAAGACAACCCTAACCCTTCTCCATCAACTCAAGGGTAGTTCCCTAAAATTCTCTGCTTCCTGGGCGCTAGGTAATCTTCTTTTTCTGGTTGCTTTATTTACAAAGTCCTTAACAGTCTACTATCAGGTTTGTTGTTGCAGCTTTAATAGCATAGTTCAATATTTCCAAACGAAGATTGTGCTCTTCATGTGCTGTTATCGTTGTACCAAAGTCGGGGAATTGCAATTCTGAAAGAAACATGTGTTTTAACTTGCTGAGGCGGGGAGGTCTGGGGAGCATGAATGTTAGTGACCCTTCTTGTTCGACACCGGGTACCAACAGTCGTATTTCCACGGTGATAATGGGCTCAGAACTGGACACCACCACCGCTCGGATCCTCCCTGTCTCCGGTTTCACAGACATTTGTCGCCAGATATGTCCACTCAGGTGTGGAGTATCTTCTGTTAGGCACACGCACTCTTCTTGACCTTCTTCGGTCTGGTGCTTCAGCGCCCTGAGCACCTTCTTCCGGATCTGAGTCTTCTGATATCGGAGGAAGGGTTACTTCTGGAGTTGACCTCAGGCTAGAGCTCCTTCTTTGCGGCCAATTAGCTTCTCCACGTGCCCTTCTACTCCTTCTCCTTCTTGTCTGTTCTCTCTCTCTCTCAGACCGGTCAGTGTCTGACTCGTACTCCCAGCTACTTTCTCCTTCTGTAGCGTCGTCTGTTTCGCTGTTGTACTGACCGTCCTCAGCTTGGTCAGACTCTTCCCCTGCTTCCGCTGGCACCTCTACAGCTTGGCTAGCCCCCTCTATGGCTTCTCGGTCCTCTGCTGGACGTCTATCCGAGAGAGGAGCTGTTTCTTCCAGAGGTGCTGGAACCCTTCGCGTATGTGACGCGTGGATCCAATTGGGCAGGCCTCCCACCTTCACAGCTGTGTTCGTGATCAGGATGATCTGGAAGGGCCCACGCCAACGAACATCCAGACAGCTTCTTCTCACGTGTTTTTTCACCAGGACCCAGTCCCCAGGATACAGGTCATGGCACGGGCCCTGGCACGATGGAACCTCGGCAGCCTGCACCTGAAGGGACACAGAACGAATGGCGTCAGACAGCCCCTTACAATAGTCCAGGATCATATCATCTGTGATATTTAACAGTGCAGCAGTTGGGACAGATGGCAGCCTCATTGCTCTCCCCATTAACACCTCATGTGGTGACAACCCTGTTCTTCTGTCTGGGGTACTACGAAGACTCATGAGGACCAATGGCAGGGCGTCAGGCCAACTCAGGGTCGTTGAGGAGCACACTTTCGCTATCCTGGCCTTGATCGTGCCATTGATCTGCTCCACAATCCCTGAGGCTTCTGGTCGGTAACTGCAATGCAACTTCTGATCAATATTTAGCGCTACACAAATCATCTTCACAAGCTCGCTGTTAAAATGCGTTCCCCTATCTGATTCCAAAAAGGCCGGCACCCCGAAGCGCGGAATGAGTTCTCTAAGCAGTATCTTGGCCACTGTGAGGGTGTCGCACCTACGTGTAGGGTATGCCTCAACCCATCTGGAGAACACACAAACAACCACCAGGACATAGCGAAGGCGGTTGCATCTTGGCATTTCAATGAAATCTATCTGCATTCTGTTGAATGGACCTCCAGACCTTCCTATGTGACTCAGTGTAACTGGTGTTCTTTTTCCTACGTTCAGCTGCTGACAGGTCACACAACGCTGGCACACTGCTTCTGCTGCTATTCTAAACTTAGGATTGTACCAAGTCTGTCTAAACACTCTCAGCATAGCATCTCTCCCTAAGTGTACGGGACCATGTATGAGTCTAGCCATTGGACTCACCATCTCATTGGGCAACACTGCTCTGCCGTCTGCTGAGACCCAAAAATGGGACTCACCCATTACACATCCTGCCTTTTCCCATGTTTCTTTTTCAATATCAGGAGCATTTTCTTGCATGTTTGACAGTTCATCCCAAGTATCAACAGTTTCCAATATCATGGCTAATTCAGTTCTTACATTTATTCCGCCCACTTCCACCTCTGTGAAAGAGTACCCTTGCTCCGCGCAATACCGCGCAACTTCATCTGCATATCTATTGCCTTTTGAAACAAAGTCCTCATTTCTGGTATGTGCGGTGCACTTTACAACTGCGATACCTGCTGGGCATTGCAACGCCTCTAACAACAGGCGCACAAACTCTCCATTGCGAATGGGAGAGCCTGAAGAGGTCATGAACCCTCTTTGAGACCATAACTGCCCGTAATCATGAACTACCCCATAACCATATTGGCTGTCGGTGTATATGGTGACTCGAATTTGATTGCTTGCTAAGCAAGCACGTGTCAGGGCAATAATCTCGGCTACCTGAGCGGAGTGTACTCCTTCCAGGCACCCAGCTTCCACAACTCCAGCAATTGTACAAACAGCGTAAGCCGCTCTCAACTGCCCAACTTCGTCTCTTACACATGAGCCATCGACAAAGAAAATTTCGTCTGGGTCGGTCAGTGGCTCATCTACGATGTCGGGTCTGGGTTTGGTGCATAGTTCAGTCACATCGAGGCAGTCATGGTCTGTACATTCATCATCATCCTCGATATCATTTGGAAGTGGCATCAAGGTGGCAGGGTTCAAAACAGAGCATCTCTTGAGGGTCACATTCTCTGCAGCAAGAATAACTTGCTCATATCGCGTGAGCCTGCTGTTTGTCAGATGCTGTGTTTTGGTCCTGGTCATCAACAGTTCAACATAATGGGGCACGCACACCTCTAACGGGTGCCCCATGACGATATTTTCACATCTTTCAATGCTGACACCCGTTGCAGCAACGGATTTGAGACATCCGGGCAACGCTGCGGCTACTGGGTCTAAAGTAGCCGAGAAATAAGCAACTGGTCTACGGGCATTCCCATGGATTTGGACTAACACAGACAACGCACAACCTTCTCTCTCACAACAGTAAAGAAAAAATTGTTTATTGTAATCAGGCATTCCCAATGCCGGAGCACGACACAGGTCCTCTCGCAGCTGTAAGAATGCCATCAAACAGTCTTTGTCCCATGGTACCGGATCGCTCACCTCCTTGTGCGTCAGTTTTTGCAAGGGTTTTGCTTTCAGTGAAAAGTTCGCGATCCACTGTCGGCAATAACCCACCATCCCTAGAAACATCCTGACCTCTCTCTGTGTCTTAGGCGCATTCATTTTCATGATCGCCTCTATCCTGTCTGGTGACACCTTTCGTTTGCCTTTCTCTATTCTGTGTCCTAAGTACTGCACTTCTGTCAGGCAGTACTGCAATTTTCCCGGGGACACCTTGTGCCCATTGGCAGCTAGGTGATTTAACAAAGCAATGGAGTCTTCCCTGCAAGCTTCTTCTGTTTCTGACGCCACGAGGAGGTCGTCTATGTACTGGACCAGAACTGACTTCTGGGGCAGCACTAGACTTTCAAGATTTTTCTTCAAAAGCTGGTTAAAGATCGATGGACTCTCTGTATACCCCTGAGGGATACGACACCATGTTAGGACGCGATTTTCCAGCTTAAATGCGAAAAGAAAATGGCTTTCTTCGTCCAGAGGGATCGAAAAGAAAGCCTGACAAAGATCGATCACTGTGAACCACTCTGCTTGGAATGGAATCTGAAACAGTATCACTGATGGATTCGGTACCACTGGACAACACGAAACGACTATGTTATTAATCTTTCGAAGGTCCTGCACTATCCGAAATTTCCCATTTGGTTTCTGCAGACCCATAATCGGGGAGTTGCATGGACTACCCACGATTTCTTTCAGTATTCCCTGTTTAATCATGGACTCGATCACGGGTTTTATGCCTGCAATCGTTTCTGGAGTCAATTTATATTGGGGTGTTCTTGGGAACTCAGCATGCGGTTTCACTACAATTTTCACTGGGTCCACCCCTTTGACCAAACCTATCTCTTCCCCAGTGAAATCCCATACTTCTGGTGCCACTGTCTCCCTCAAGTCCCAGGGGAGCTCATCTACTGTCAAAGTAGGGTACAGCTCCACGCATATTCTTGAGTTTGCAACTTTGAAATCTGCGTCATCATCATTGGTCAATACCTCCACTCCCTGAGGTGTACAATATATAGTACAATTCAATTTACACAACAGGTCTCTCCCTAGCAGACACACAGGGCTTGAATCGCAAACCACAAATTGGTGCTCATCGCTGTACTTCCCTATTTTCACCTGCACCGGTTCTGTCAATTGGCTGGTTATTCTCCTATTTGCGACCCCTACCACTTGTATGGTCTCTCCAGACATGGGCAGGTCTGGAACTGCAGCTGATCTGATCGTGGACCTAGTGGCTCCTGTGTCCACCAGAAATGTCGTAGGGCACCCTGCTACTTCTGCTTCGACATAGGGTCCCCTCTGAT
This sequence comes from Lissotriton helveticus, assembly GCF_964261635.1. NCBI lineage: Eukaryota > Metazoa > Chordata > Amphibia > Caudata > Salamandridae > Lissotriton > Lissotriton helveticus. Next base: position 312,888 of record NW_027611923.1, read on the forward strand.
CCACCTCTAAGGCTGCCCCAAGGGTGCAATCTTCTCTTTCCACTCTCTGTCCGGTTAATGGGTCCACATAATAGCACTCTTCACCTTCCACAAACAGGGGCATTTGTCTATAGGTCTTACCCACAGTCCCTACTCGAGGAGGCTGCGGGAACTGGGCTCGGGGAGGAGCCCCCCCCCCTTTGAGCACCTTTCCTTGGTATGGCGTCACCCCTCTTGTAGGTGTGCTCTGGACCTCTTCCTCCTCTATCTCTTGTTCTCCTATCTCTACATTGTAGGGACACTCGCGTTTCCAATGCCCCACCTCGTTACACTGGTGGCACCTAGTCGTTTTCTTCAAGGCAGCTATGTCTATTCTGGGTCTAAAGGTAGAACTCTCCTCATTGCCTTTGTTCTGACTGTACTGCTTCTTTCCTCCTGTACCTGTTCCTTGCTGCTGTTGCTGCGGTCCCCCCTTTCCTGCTGCCTGCATCTGTACCACCATCAACTTTTCTTTTAGTTTCTTAGCCTTGGAGTCTATCTCATCACAGCAGTACCTGGCATATCTCAGTATTTCATCTAGGGGTTTACTTTGCCAACAAATCGAGTGTTGCTGAATCATTAAACTAATATCCGGTCTCAGTCCCAGGACGAACTTGGACACAAATTGCCCTATGTCCTTTGGATCCATTACATCCAAGCCGCTATACTGTTTAAACGCCTTCAGCAATCTCTCGTAATATTCGTGGACTGTCTCTTTGGGTTCCTGTCTGGTTCGGTCTATTCTGACCCAATCTATGTCTTGCATTGGCACTTTCTCTTTCAGCCAAGTCATCACTCTCTCGAATTTTGCCATCACAATCTCGGACGGCCCATTAGTCTTAGCATCTCTCTCTGGCTCCGTTGTGGGCCACTCAGCGCTAACCTTGCATGCTGTCCACAGATCTCCTGGTACTACAATGTCAAACAGCGTGTTCAGATCTATCCATAGGACCTTTGAGATTTTTACAAACCTCTCGACTTGCTTGTACCACTCCACTGGGTTTTCCCGCAATTTGGGGAAGGAGGTGGTAAAAGCAGCTAAATCTCCCCTACTCCAAGGGACATGCACATAGTTCCCATTTGCGACTTCCCGCAAAGGGTATGCTTCTATTCCCTGCAGTCCTGGTGTCATACCAAGCGTGCTTCTCCTGCCGGTCCCTTTCTTGGACCACCTCTCTTCCCACTTATCTAGTGCCCTCCATGTCCTTATTCCAGCGATCAGTTCCCTTATGTGCGTTTTCAGCCCAATCGTTCTCCTCTCATCTAGGTCTCGATCTGTGTAATGTAGCCTGTGGTTACCCTGTAATGCTTTGGTTCTTGACAGATCCACCATATATTTGCCTGCTAGTTCGACTAACTTCTCATGGACTGCTCTCGCCTTTCGAGTGATGTCCTTTGCCATATACAGTATTTCATCCTGCTCATACATTTCCATTCTTTCTAAAGGCAGGGTACCATCTACCATGTCATCCAGGTCTGACCTTAAGCTGGCGACATCAAGTCTCTTGGCTTTTATTTCAGCTCGCAATATGTCTTTTGAAGGGGGCTCACTGGTCTCCCTACCATCCCAACTTCGAGCTCTGCGTTTGGGCTCGGGAGAGTTAATGGGTGCCCTCCCTTGCTCCCATCTCTCCAGGTCCCATGCTCGGCCATCCGATCTTGGAAGGTGATGGAACACGGGCCTGTTACCCCTGCTCTTGCTCTGCCCACTCTCTTCTTCTTCTCTCCTCTCACCGTACACCTCTCTGTTATTTTCCCTCTGGTCGCTACTCTCCCTTTGTCTCGTATCGCTCAGTATCCGATACGATCCTTCCTGGTTCCCCATATTCCCTGGGCTGCGCTCATTTCCGTCATCACAGGGTCTATGGTGCGACCTCTCACAACTCCCATTCAGTTCTCTGGTGCCAGGCACACAGTGTGGACACTTAAAGCTGTTTCTGTACTCTTGTGCTCTCTTCTCCCCTTCACTGAGTATTGGGCGCGCCACCCCTCCACTCCCGGGGCCCCCGTTTTCCAGGTCTGTTCTATCTCCACTCCGGGCCCAATGGGTGACTCCCCTACTATCTCTCTCTCTACAGTCCCACTCCGGGCTACTCTCCCCAGCCCCACAGTGAGTCCGAGCTCGGCTGTCCTGACTTTCCCTTTCAGCTTCCGCAGCTATGATGTTCTTTTGAGCCTTCACTGCCTCATCCCACTGCTTCATGTACTCATTTAGCTCTTGAAAGGATTTTCGTCCAGATCCCCTCAGATCCACTGGCCATCTAGGGCCCCCGGGATCCCCTCCTGGATCCCCTGCTGTGTGCATCGGAGTGCTCCACTCTCTCGGTATCGGCATCTGACTTGGGGAATTGATCGTATCGTTCCTTCTTGCCTTCTCTGCTCTTTCTCTGTCCTTCCGTACCCGTTCTTCCCCTCTTGCTCTCTCTTGGTCATATATCGATATTATAGGACCTATGGTAACAGGTACCTGTAGTGCATCTGGTAATGCGTAGGATGTGGCGCTTTCCGTTTCCGGCGCTCTTTGTACCACAAACCTACCGACCACCTGTTGCACCTGACTAGGCTGGGACAACTCTTTCTTTGCCTCAGGATCCCACTCTGAACTGGGAAGCGGTCTATGCTCTCCTGCATTGCCCCCCTTTTCTCCTTCTGTATGCTCGACCTCTCCCCCTGCTCTATTATACGGGGGTGGCCTGTCTGTCAATAATCTGTTTATCAGGCTGTCCTCTGTTTCGCTCTCATCATCTTCTTCTAGGGGGCTTTTATTTACGGGCACCTCTAACACTGGGTACAGTTTATTTACTTCCAAGTTATGCACTCTCCATCTTTTAGCATCCGCATCCCACCTGGCATCCTGCACTGCCCTTACCGATCGTTTCACCCTTTCTTGTCGTCTGTTCATATTCTTTTCATGCGCTGCCCTAATCCATGCTTCAAGGGCTTCAAACTGGGTCGGTCTAGGCAAGGGTCTCATTGAGGTCATGACTGATTTTAATCGATGTAACACCTCTAATCTGAACGTCCCGTACTTCGGGAACGTCAGTTCCTCATTTCCTTCCGTAATCTTACTCCACTCTGATATCCATAGGATCGTATGCAACCCAACATTCACTGCCATGTAACGAGCTGGCGTACCCTCCGGCGGGGCTTCTTCCCCTTCATACGATCCCCGCTTCTCTTTTTTAAACATCGCTTTCAACCATTTAAAACACTTCATAATTATGCGCACAATATCCAGCCTCGCTACTCTGTTTACTTCCTGATGACAATCCACCAATCCTGTCGCGGCTTTGCTGACTTGGCCTATCGCAGCGCGGTCTTTCTCCGGTCGGCCAATCACGTCGCGACCCTGTCTGACGTCTTTGCTAGCTGGCCTATCACAGCGCGGTCTTTCTCCGGTCGGCCAATCACGTCGCGACACTTTCTGACGTCACTTTTCTCCGCTTCGCAGCAGCACCCCTCCTTTCTCAACTCGTCTCCCGGTTATGCATGCGTCCCATTCATACACCGAAAAATGACTACTTCCGACCAAGCGGTCACTTCTCTCGACTGTACGTCCACAGTCTATATGTAATTGTCAACACAACTGACGAAATGTCTATCGTCTCTCTGATAGGTTGCTTACACACACAGTAACTTCCGACCAGCGTCCGTTACTCACGCACTCACTCTTACGTTCCCCCTATCTCGGTCTTTCGGGTGATCAATGGTACCTCATGACCCCCTTCACACTAGTTGACAATTACTCTGGGTGTCCGATACACCCGAACCACTTAAGCTCTCCTTGAACTTAAGATTTCCACCGGTTGCGCGCGCTCACAACCTGTTCCACAGTCACTCTACAGACATTCAACTCCGCCAGACATTACAACATAGATACAATACAAACACCGCAATCTAACACGCATAACCCTTTATACTCACTCTCGACCGATACTGCTGCTTTTTCTGTCTCACGTCATCCGGATCTTCTTCGGCGGGCTGTTCTTCCGATCATCGATTTCTAGGGGCCTTGGGGTAAGCTAACCTGGCCTAGGTTACCGTCCTCAAGAAGGCAACCATCCTCTATAGCTACCAACTGGAAGGGCGAGATTTTGATCGATACCTTAGCACTATTGATCTAAACCTCGATCTGGTCGACTGAACCTTTGTTGCCTGTCTTTAAGGTCGAAGTACATCCATTTCCAAGTTAGTTCACCCAATAAAGGACTCTACTCCCAAAGATCACAAACAACTTCTAGCTTTCAAAAGTTTATTGTAAAGATATGATAAGCTGCAAATACAGGCATCTCAGAATGAGATTCACGAGATACACAGGTCCAATTACATACATGTGCTCTCGGAAAGCCCTCAGACGAGCAACGGAAATCACTAACACAAGTTCTAAGAATAATAAAGCTATCAGCATTGACGCATATCTCTCCTTCATTTAAGTTGGAGGAAAACGCACAGGTTAGGCTGTCCCTACCCTGCTCTAGATGGTATCCCTACTTAACCAAGCCCCAACCTAACAAAGGTGTCAGCAGTGAATGACCCCCAAGGGAAGTCACTCACTCTAAGTCTCTTGGTGAAAACCTATAGTTCTCCAGTCATGACCCCTCTCTGCCTACCCATCCGCTCTCTAAAGGGTCCTCAGGTATCTGCTCTAACTCCACCCAGGGGTGCTGTCCCTAATACAAAACAGTCAACAACATTTGAGACGCCCCTTTCGAGACGCCCCTCACGTGGTGTAGCTTCTGGCTTTTTCCATGATGCTTTGTATTGGGCCTCATACGTTAGAGTTGACCTTGCTTCTCAGACTCTTCTCCGGCCCGCTGATACCCCTCAAACATTCCGGAACCCTCCTCCATGTCTGGGCCGTCTACTGAACAGACCTCTATTCATTCATTTATAATTGGATCCCCCCTTTCCTTTGCAGACAGATATCTGCAGCCAAGAGCCCAACTCTCATAGACTTCCAAAAAGGCTTGCAACATTTCTCAGCCCAGACATGTACGTGTAAATCAACGTTAAAACATTTCAGGCCTACAATATTTCTCATAATGATTATAGCATTCAACTTCTTCATTAATTAAAGCATGTTAATACTCTTATTCTATTATTCAATAAACATTTTTATAAATCCTGGCCCATTAATGCAATGACCAAAACATTAATACAATCTGTGTCGTGAAAAGAAACACCTTCCCTTTCCCTCCAGCTCTGGCCCTGAGGCCTACCACATTCTGCGTTTAACCACCTACCATTTTACATTTTAACAGCTACACGACATGGATTCAGGAATAATCACGTCTAATAAAATCATATAGTGTCACACATTTCTGTATTAGTTCCACTTCTACTTAAATCTCTATATTAGCTATACATTTAGAATATAATTGCAGATACTATTAGCACTCATGGCATTTCTCCTCATGATTTGTGCTTACTACAGGTAAGTGTGATGCACTCATACATTTAGGTCAGTTTGCGCTCTCTCAGTATCTATTGCAATGCTGTGTTGCAGCAGGGGAAATTTCAAGTCATTTTACATTTTCTTTTGATTGTGAGGAACGTCCCTTTGACGCCCCTTTGTACTTGAGACCAATCTGGAAGAAGGATTTGATATTATAGGTCACAAAATCATAGAAGACTTGAATTATCCTTTTAATACACTGCAATTTTCGCTTTTTACTTCTCCATTCAGTCACTTTGCCGCACAGACTTTGTGTGGCGAAAACTACCTTTCATACATCACAGCCCATCGTCTCTGTTTCATCTAGAGGCAATGGCACAAGTGTACCCACAAGATAAGGAAAGCCCTTAATCCATGACACACAGATCACACACATCAATGAACTATAAGTGAGAAACTGAAAGCATGACGCTTTGTAGCCCTCTATTAGGGAAGAACTAATGCTTTTCATTTGTTGGGGAAAGCATTTTATTGGTTGTTTATGCACTGACAATAAATCAAAGTAAAGGTAGCTTTATTTTTTTCATGAATTATTGTCTAATTGAACAGCAAGGCTGCCAGGAGGTATGCAGAAGAAATGCACCACTTTAATGCAGAGCTGAGGCAATGAGGATGGAATCAGGATGCCTAGCAGCTGATCTTCAGACATCAGTCCTCATATTTTCTGGAACAGTTTACTGTCAGTTGGAATGGGTGCTTGTTCTATAGAGTTTATCAAAAGAATACAAACATGAGATCATCCTAAATGCGGGTTTAAATTCTACGATCCTTGGGACGTACTAAGCAATCATTTATTTAACTGTTGCATTTGAAAGTGGACAAAGCTAGCTCCGAGATAAGGGGACAACTTTACAGAGAGCATTTTAGTTGGCAACACGACCATGTAAACAAAATGATATATAGTAGACCGAACAGTATTTTTTAGATGTGTATAGGTATTGTCCAGTTAAAGCCAGGAAACATATTTCAGGATTTCACAAGGTGGGATTTGAAACCGATAACTGCCATTAGAATGAAGTAATTGTTTTATATAATATATTTACACATTGCACAGGTATTTTTAATTAAAGGCACTTGGGTCCATATATACAAAACCTTTTTTTCTCAATTTGTGTTTATCGATTCGGTACTTGAAAGGGACATGTTTAGGGCTTCCCTTCCAAATACGGTACTGCAGTTGCTGCGCATGAATGTTTTGTGACCGAATTACGCTCCCAAACATTCATTTTTTACCAACACCTCAAGGATGGTGGTAACCATTTGTAAATGGAAAGTTGCAGTGATACGTGACGCGGCGTTGGGGTTGGCATGTTTTCCATGCAGGCTGCAATGCAGGCTGAATGGGGAACGGGGAAAGTGTGCATGACAGTTTTGGGCCGCCCGAGAGGGCCGACTAAACAGTCACTCCACACAGGATTGTTCTACCACTCCTCCCTTGCTGCTCCGCCCTGCCCCCTCACGCACTGCCAGAGCACTGCCAGAGCAGGAGGACAAAGTAAAATGATAATAATATTTGTTATCCTTTTATTTTTAGTTTTATTTTGCTGCTTTCTGTCAGTGGGGCGATGCTCCTCTGCCTAAGTGGAAGAGCCTTCACTGGGAAGAGGTCCTTAGGGGACCCTTTTCCCTTTCTGAATGTTGAAACAACTATTGTTTAAGAGCAGGCAGTGGTCCCACAGACCTCTGCTTCACCAACAAAAAAAAATTAAACATTTATTTCTTTTCTTTTTAAATGCATCCTGTTTTTCTTTAACGAAAATTGACTGCATTTTAAAAATAAAAGATTGCTTTATAAAAATCAACAATTGACATGGTGGTCTGCTGACCCCAGCACGCCACCATCCCTGTGATGGCTACAATTCCTAATGGGTGGCACATTGTGACCTACCTCATTAATATTAATGAGATAGGTCTATTGTGACCCGACTAGGAATCTTTATTTCCACCTTGTATATTTTTTTACATTATGAATTGCCATTTCATAATTGGGATTCACATTAAATCGCAATTAGGAACTTGCAACCCCTAAATTCTGGACACATGGCCCTAGGATATTAAGAATTTCACAAAGCAGCAGTGCCAATATTTCTGGGCCAGAAATCACCAATTGCATCAGTTAACATCACCCCTGCATAATGCAATTGTGAGTTATTGCATCCAGAATGGAGAATAGTCATGCCAACCCAAAATTATCAATTCCAGACCACACGGTTTTCTCAATACCAGGGATAATTCCACTCCCAAGTTTCAACTGCACAGAGTAGGTAGTATATATTTTAGTAGTGACTGTGGGATGCAGGAGTAGTACATGGGAAAGGTATAAAGAAGGACAGACTGCGGGTTAACTGGGTGAAAGTGTTGCATGCTCTTCCCATCCTGAAGTAGGGAATCAGGGCAGGCCTTTTCCCACATCCACTAGTAAGACTGCACACAACTTCACTCGCTGGTGTTTCCAGCCGGTAAATTCTGACCTGACATTGTGATGCACCAGAGTGGTATCCTACAAAGGGATTCCACTCCGAAAGAATTGTAATTGTACCCTATGTGTTACCCAATATCAGACATTTTATTTTGATGGTGTACACAAGTCAGGATTGGACCTCAGTCTCGGGGATTGGAAGTAAGCAAGCAAGTAATCCATTAGATCGGATTTTACGTCTAACTTTACAGGATAACTGTCTTGAAGACTTATTATTAACAATTCTGTAAAATATAGTTTCATTTAGTTTTGACTCCTCCCTGAAGGCGTAATTCTCTAATACCTCTTGCTATTAGCTGTGTGATGTATCACACTGTTTCCTCTGGAGTGCCTACATTGGAATGCCAGAAGAACTATTGTATTTCTTAAAGGTAAACGACATCTTTCCACATTACATTATATGACAATCATTGTTTCCAAACGTTCCCTTATTTATATTACTACGTGCTCATGTTGTTTTCCCTTGTGGATGTTAGTTGTCATCGTTCACTCATAAATTTGCATGCCTAACAATAAAATAACACAAAGCAAAATAACAACAGAACAAACGCATTACATGGCACAACATCACAAATCATAAAGCAACAACCGCAGTAGAACAATTACAAGAAGCAATAAGGAGTTCTCAAAACACAACACAAAAATAACTTTACATATCAACCCCATAACAAAAACAAATGCCGCAAAATGCATACATATTTTGACATACATTATCACCTTTACAAATCTGTTCAATAATAACGTAGTCAAATAAATCATCGCCAAAGACAAGTAAAAGAATTTATAAAAAAAAATCTAAATATTTTGTGATCAGAACTAAGATGCATATTTGCCAAAGCACCTGTCTCACCAGGGCCACTACGTTCATGAATTATACATTTTCGTCACCTTTCATGATACAGAGCTGATGATAATAGAATAAGGCAATGGGCTAAGAGGCAGATTTATTAAGTTTTGTGCAACGTTAATTATTGTGCTGCGTTGCTCTAAATAATATTGCCCCTTTCCCTCATTCGGACACCATGCTCTTTACGATTGCTGAGTCAGTCATTTCCCATCACCTTTCTTGCAAACAGGAGAAAGGTGTAGGTCAGGATTCCAAGTCCGTCGACGGAGGATGAGGTGCATGGGAAAGTAGAAGCTGCCAATTTCCTTTCATTCAGAAAGACAGATAGGTTGTTTCTTTTGAGAACGTCTGTTCAGCAGTATTGCAGCTGCACACAAAAGCATCCACCAACGCAGGCAAAGTAAATGTCAAACGCTGCTGCTTCCCCGATGCAGATTTCACTGATGTGGTCACGGTGTAACTATTTTATTTGATATTAGCTGCACATTTGTATTATTATGTTGACGTTCACAATAAAATGAATGTCAAAATGTGCCCCTCTGTGTTTTTCGTCAGTGCGCATGTTTGATTCGATTAATTTTGATTTGTTTTCTTATTATTAGTTTTCTAATGTCTTTCCCTCCGTTCTCTACATTGGTTAATGCATAGTGTGTGTCTACTAGCTTGTACAGTACAAGAGCTAATCCTATGGGCTTTGTTAAAGCTTGCAGTGAATAAAAGTGATGTAGGTTGGTGTGCTCAGTTTAGCTATTTTTTTAGCCAAAGTTCTATTTTCTACTTGCATGTTAGCTAATACATTTTGGAGTTAACTTAGTGGCGTATTGGACAGCTGCGACAGAAGACCTTCCCGTAAGGATGCATGTTATCAAGACAGATCTGAAAGCAGGAAGTTTAAGTTCCATGGCATGACACTGACATTGGCAAATGTTGGTGAAAGATGTGAGGGGCGAACTCACTGAGGCAATTCCAGTGAAAAGAGGTGTAAGGCAAGGATGTGTGCTGGCACCCACCCTCTTTTCATTGTATTTCAATGATATTCCAGAATACCTAATGGGTTGTGCACACAATTCACCCAAGCTGGTGGGGTGGGGGGGCAGTAGCAGCCCTTTTATTTGCAGATGATACCATTCAAATATCTCAAACCCCTAAAGGCCTACAATGTTTATTAGACTCTTTTTATGCTTACTTTGATAACAAGGGCCTAGAAATAAATTCTAGTAAAACCAAGTATTTGGCAATCAACCTGCACAGATCTTTTAAAAAGAATCTAATAGTCAAAAATCTAAAGCTAGAATATGTGAAAAAGTTTAATTATTTGGGTATAACTTTAGATACTAAAATGACCTGGAAACCACAATTGGAGAAAAGTAAGACTCTCTTGCTCCAAAAGCAACATGGGAGCAGTAATTCCAGGGCCGTTTCCCCTGCCTTCGAGGTTTACAAGTATAGGGCACAATCAACATCCCTTTATGGGGCACAACTATGGGGACCCTCAAGTAAGAATACCTTCGCAGTAGGAGAAAATACAAAGGGCTATTTTGCATTCTAGTGCGTACACCCCTAATCCCTCTTGTTATGGACGTAAATATCAAATGTATAGATCACCAAGATATATTGAGACCTTTACTATTCTGGGTGCAACTACGGTTCACAATAGAACTCGTCCAATATAAAGATGGCCTAGAAGAGATTTTAAAGTTTGATCATAGTATTAGTCTCCACTGGATTAAGCATGTTTTTCATTGGTTTGGCAAATTAGGACTGATGCACTTCTGGGAAGAACCAACCCAATTGACAATGGCTTCGAAGAAACTATTAAAATCTACATTTTAGGGTTACATTCAAAATAGGGTGTCCCACAACTCTGCCGTTAGCACCCAGTTAACAATCCAGTTTCTCCAAATGAAGCCAACAGCAAGTTTCAAGCTATTCCTGGATGAAGTGCAACACAGTTAGCAAAAACATTATCCATGAAATTTCAATATGGTGTTCTACAAACGAATTCGAACACATCGAAATGTGTCAGTAAACAAGGGGAGAACAACAGCGAGTGCGGTGTTTTATGCCAATCTGTTATTATGCAAAATTACCTACATATTTTATTATTTTGCCCAGCGTATGTTATACCTAGGAGGAAATGGATCAAAAGTGAAAAAACAAATAAGTCCCTAGTCAGTAGCAAAACTATGTCAGAGCTATGTTCTTACACAGTTCTGATGCTTGAAATTAACTGCAAGATACCATTCAGAATCAAAGTTATGCAATTTAAAGAACCTCAGTGCAACACAGAGAACACATCACATCCAAAAGAATACATGTAAAATGTATTCCAATTAATTTATACAATCAAAATTAAAAACATTTCATATTAAAAACAATGAACGATTTTACTAGAAAACAGAAAAGTCGAAGCTGCGTTTCGGTGAGTAGACAAGTGTTCACCCTCTTTAGGACAGTTTTCTAAACAACGGAAAAATTAGTTAATAACAATCTCATGTGTTGCTAACGTACCCCTTAAATATTTCTAAGCATACATCTAAAATTAAATTTGGTATTCATCCATTAGGCCATAAAGGGAACAGAAATTCTGCTATGGCTGTACACATTATCTATATTATAACACTTTAGAACTACCCACATTCCTCTCTAGGTCACAAACATATTTATTATACACACCATAAAACATTTTATCATACCCCACATCTTTTTTTATTAAAACAACAAGCATATTTCCTTACAGACAATACATATTACGAAAGCGGACCATACCTAAAGTTTCGGAGGTTGCTAGGGTTAGATTCCACTAGCATTCTGATAAAACAGCAATGTGTGTAAAAATGGGGGATCTTGAGGATGACCCACCTAATGAAAATCTGTTGGAATAAAAGAAATACAGGGCTAGAGAAAAAGACTGTTCTCAACGATACCTTCATGAACATATTCTCTGTTTAATGACCCTATAGTGCTACTCCATACCTTAATTCTGAAACCAAAGGATTTTGGTTATGTTCATGGGTGCCACCGGTATTTCATTGTTTATTCTTTGCGAACAAAAAATCTAAAGAAAAATTGTACACAGAACTTTATACATGGTTTAATTGTGAAATAGTTAGCCCAAAAGAATTATACATGGGCTTACCTTAAAATAGGATAAAAACCAGAAAAACATACACGCCAAAATGATGAGCCGTGATTGCAGGTATATCTGTAATTTCTTTTTGCCAATATAAAGTTCACAGGCTATAGGGGGGGACAAAACAGTAGGAGAGATAGTCCCTACTAAATTTATAGGACTCATTTATATTATTGTCTCAAGAGAATAATCACAATATTACCTGATCTATTTGCTGTGGGTTTCATATGGCAAGTAAAAAAAAGCCAATAGGAATGAAGATCATATTATATTAACATTTCCTGGAGGTCCTCACTGTCTCTATTGCAGATGCATTCTGGTCATTTTATATATTCTCTGCTACTTTATTCTGCAGGTGAGACATCCACACCTGCCTACCTATCGTTGTAACACCTTTAATAAAAACAAACTGGTCTCATTGGTACATGCCATATTTACACATCACTTGTGGATACTAACTCCTCCTTGTGGCAGTTATAATCGGCAGCGGTTCAAGTCACTGCCCGTATCTGTGGGTGCTGTGCGTTTATATCCACAAGGGTCCCGACTTCAATATGGAAGCCACCCTCTTTGTGCTAGTCTATATTTGTTTAGACACAAAGCACTTGAGTGAAACCAGATGCTTATAAGTAGGTATCACATCTTAGCATTAAATTGTGTCAATCGGACATGCAGAGTGACTATTAATTATTACTTAATTGACCTCTATATGAACGTTTTTACGCGAGCCACTTAATGGGATTTTTGATATCTCACTTACGTTTTGCGTGCTATATGTATAAAAAAAAACATTTATTCTATTATTGATATACTATTTATGTTTGCATAATTGCAAAAATGCTGCATTTACCTGATAGCTACGTTACGACCTCCCTGAGCCCAACTAACAGCTTCCAGGTTAGGATACACATGGGTATTCAACCCGGTGCTGTTTATATACATAGTCCCAAAATTTCACAGGGAGTTCGTACACGAAAAAAGAACCGAATATTATATATTATTTCAAAGCTGAGTGAGATTCAGTGAATTTCTATGCATCTTATTACTAAAAGAAAAAGAATGCTGATTTCATGTAAAAAGAAAATATTGCCGATTTGTATTTCACTCAGGTATTGAAAAAACGATCTAAACGCTGACCATATTGGATGAGGATAGAAGCCATCTGAGCGATGGTCATTTTGGAAAAGTATACCCAAAGTGCCTATAATCTCATATGTTGCCCTCAACATCGTACACGATCTAGGAATAATATTCATCTACAGTCTTTAGAAATTAAAAGTGGGGTCAGTGTACTGATCTAGATATCACACCCCGTGGCACATATCAGGGGAGGTTATGTTAAAATCACCACAACATTGTAGTAATGTACCAAACATTTGTTCTGACAGTGTAAGCAGAATAGGGATTTTGTTTAATATGTATATAAAAACAAACCACTCTTTATCCACAGAATTGGGATGTAGTTCACTTATCACTATTATCTCCTATCTGGTTTCCGCATACAGGGGTTTATATGTAGTAAAGGGGCTTGTATATAATAGCAAAACACACAAGATGATGAACGGAATGTTGCACAATGGCAAAACATTCACCCCCAGTCACAGATCTGGGTTTAATTCATCGTTATTTTGCTCACCAAGCCACCCCAGTTCAGGCATGGCCATATTCAAATCAGTCTTGACCCTGTGCCTCATCGGAACAGTCCAGCCCGAACTGCCAAGCCATGCCTTCCCTGGACCGGAATCAAGCATTCTAGGACCGGTTTCTGGCTATCAGCCGTCTTCAGCCAGGATAGATTGACTCCAGTGGCTTAGTGAGCACAGGACCCACGTCTGGGCATACCCTTCCCACATAGGGTGAACAGCAAAACACACAAGAAGATGGACAGAATGTTGCACAATGGCAAAACATTCAACCCCAGTCACAGATCTGGGTTTAATCCATTGTTATTTTGCTCACCAAGCCACCCCAGTTCAGACATTGCCATATGCAAATCAGTCTTGACCCTGTGCCTCATGGGAACAGTCCAGCCCAAACTGCCAAGCCATGCCTTCCCTGGACCCGAATCAAGCATCCTAGGACCGGTTTCTGGCATTCCAGCCGTCTTCAGCCAGGATAGCTTGACTCCAGTCGCTTAGTGAGCACGGAACCCACGTCTGGGCATACCCTTCCCACATAGGGTGAACAGCAAAACACACAAGATGATGGACAGAATGTTGCACAATGGCAAAACATTTACCACCAGTCACAGATCTGGGTTTAATCCATCGTTATTTTGCTCACCAAGCCACCCCAGTTCAGATATGGCCATATGCAAATCAGTCTTGACCCTGTGCCTCATGGGAACAGTCGAGCCGAATTGCCAAGCCATGCCTTCTCTGGACCGAAATCAAGCATCCTGGGAACGGTTTCTGGCTATCAGCCTTCTTCAGCCAGGATAGCTTGACTCCAGTGGCTTAGTGAGCACGGGACCCATGTCTGGGCATACCCTTCCCACATAGGGTGAACAGCAAAACACACAAGATGATGGACAGAATGTTGCACAATGGCAACACATTCACCCCCAGTCACAGATCTGGGTTTAATCCATCGTTATGTTGCTCACCAAGCCACCCCAGTTCAGACTTGGCCATATGCAAATCAGTCTTGACCCTGTGCCTCATGGGAACAGTCCAGCCCGAACTGCCAAGCCATGCCTTCGCTGGACCGGAATCAAGCATCCTAGGACCGGTTTCTGGCGATCAGCCGTCTTCAGCCAGGATAGCTTGACTCCAGTGGCTTAGTGAGCATGGGACCCACTACTGGGCATACCCTTCCCACATAGGGTGAACAGCAAAACACACAAGATGATGGACGGAATGTTGCACAATGGCAAAACATTCACCCCCAGTCACGGATCTGGGTTTAATCCATTGTTATTTTACTCACCAAGCCACCCCAGTTCAGACATGGCCATATGCAAATCAGTCTGACCCTGTGCCTCATGGGAACAGTCCAGCCCAAACTGCCAAGTCGTGAACAAGGCAGCATGAGTCTGCTGAAACACGTCGATGTTTAAACTTTGTAGTGAATAAATTAGACCAAGTGTCAAAATCTACCCTGGAGTGCCGGATGGTTATTTCTGCGAATGAAGGATAATCCTATAATGGATATATATATATATATATATATATGTGAAACACAAAGTGCCCGATGCTTCGAGAGGCACACGACAGTTCCCCGCCCTCATGCATAAAAGGGGAACTGTTGTGTGCCTCTCGAAGCATCGGGCACTTTGTGTTTCACATTTTTGCACGGCAGCTCGGCCGTGGAGAGTGCACCATCGTATGCTGACATCGAAGCGGAATTGGCAGCAATACGAGGCTCTGAGTTCTAAACTTCTTGGGACTTTGTGAGCACAGGACTCCATACTGGAATGAAAACGTGCCGGACTGTATCCTAACCTACTGAAGGCAATTAACTTTTATGCACAAACTGAGCAAGAACACTCGACCTTACAAAAGGTAAAGAAACTTAATTTGCATCATTCAGGACCACAAGTCCCATCAATCAATGTGAGCGGTGTACTTAGCACACGCCCACTTGGAGGCTTGATTCAATAAAAGGTCATTTAACATAGATGTTGCACATCGAGTGTTTCTTGCTGCAGCCCATGAAGAAGGGGGTGTTTCCCCCGAAACGCGTCGGCAAAACCAACACAAAGGAGCAGAAAGGCATGTTATGTGTGAAAGCCCGGAGGGCGGGGAACTGTCGTGTGCCTCTCGAAGCATCGGGCACTTTGTGTTTCATATATATATATATATATATATTACCTACTGGCGGTCGCCAGTAGGTATATATAGTTAGGATTTTTTCTCTATGGGATTTTTGAAAATTCTATGTCTAATAACTTTGGCGTTTGTAGACGGAATTGGCTGAAATTTTCAGGAAAATGGAAAATTTTGTTTTTGAGCAGCCCCTGAAAATTTGGGGGGGGTTCGTCAAGGGGGGGCCGAGAAAAAAGGGGGGTCCCAAAACGTGTTTTTAACATTGAGTTTTCCATAGGGCGGTTGGCCTCACTTTTAGCCCGAACGGCTGAATGGATTTGCACGAAACTTGGCAAAATTGTAGGGACTGGTAGCCCGATGTGCCTTTGCTAGGTCTCAATATATGTGCTCCAGTGGATTTTGAGAAATTAACGTTCCAAAAAAGATATATATCTGTAACAGCGGACCAGGCAGCGCTCCGGTTCGCGGACTTTACGCGTTACGGAGCTTTGTGAAGCGAAGCTGATTGGTTCTCCGGCGTCTGTAAACATTCCAAACAGTCCGTAGCGGCCGCCATCTTGTCTCTCGGTAGGATCGAGAGACAAGAGGAGGCCAAAGCGAAGGGGCAAATGACCATAAGGGGGCATAGTAGATCCTCCCTGACCCTCTAGGTTTGATGTGGAGGTTTTAAAAGGGCCCCGCGGGGCAAAAAAAAATAAAAATAATAATAATCGAACGGCTGAATGGATTTGCACGAAACTTGGCAAAATTGTAGGGACTGGTAGCCCGATGTGCCTTTGCTAGGTCTCAATATATGTGCTCCAGTGGATTTTGAGAAATTAACGTTCAAAAAAAGATATATATCTGTAACAGCGCTCCGCTTCGCGTACTTTTCGCGTAACGGAGCTTTGCGAAGCTGATTGGTTCTCCGGCGTCTGTAAACATTCCAAACAGTCCGTAGCGGCCGCCATCTTGTCTCTCGGTAGGATCGAGAGACAAGAGGAGGCCAAAGCGAAGGGGCAAATGACCATAAGGGGGCATAGTAGATCCTCCCTGACCCCCTAGGTTTGATGTGGAGGTTTTAAAAGGGCCCCGCGGGGCAAAAAAAATAAATAATAATAATAATCGAACGGCTGAATGGATTTGCACGAAACTTGGCAAAATTGTATGGACTGGTAGCTCGATGTGCCTTTGCTAGGTCTCAATATATGTGCTTCAGTGGATTTTGAGAAATTAACGTTCAAAAAAAGATATATATCTGTAACAGCGCTCCGCTTCGCGGAGATAAAATTATCTCTGTATTACCTAGCTGTTGCTAACACCAGTTAGCGACCGCTAGTAGGAGATAGTGACCATCTTGGGCCCCACTTTGCATGTCAGTGATATTTATCACTAATGACATGCAAAGTGGGCATGCCAAGATGTTAGCGACTGGAAACAGTCGCTAACATCGCTATCTCCTATTACCAACTTTTGCAGATATTCGCGCTAAGCGCGAATATCTCCAAAAGCTACCACCTGCCCTGAGCAGTTCTTAGCCATGTTATCCAATGGGAGGTGGATAACATGGCTAAGAGCATTAGCTCGGTAATGCATGAATATCGGTGAGTTTTCAGTGATATTAATGCATTGCGGTCGTTTTTTATGGCATTTGCGATAAACCTTGATTGTAGTGTAGCTCCTATTTTCCCAATAGGCTCTGCGCATTGGAATAATACCTACAGCAGTAAAGGCCTAGACCAGACGTTAACTTGGTCTACTACTGTCGATACTAGACTTAATTTTTGGGTTTGCCAGCGTAGCTCAGAGTTCGCTAGAAACTTTCTCGAATGTTCAAGGAGGAATTAACTTCCCTGATTAGACAAGAAGGGATTTAGTTTCTGACAACCATAGAACATGACAACTTTGCTCTCCCCTAATCAAGAGTCAATCTTGAGAGTCGTGTGAGCACAAGGCAATTATTTTACTCAGTCAGTACGTGCATTCTTAGTCTCATCAGAATGTAGAGAAAAGGAAGAGACGGGCGTGTTCAATAAAAGATGTTATTTATTGATCAGTCTCTTTTCTCGTACAAGAGAAATGGATCGATATTATTGCAATACTTATAGTTAAGTAAAGTGCATACATTAAAAGCAATAGTATAAAATAATACTGTAAAAACATTGATATGGTTTCTGAGCCATATGATGTTTAAAATGATTAAAATATATTTACATACACATATACATTTGACTAAACGTACTCAACTGGTGTTTCTAAATACGCCTACCCCGTGTACCTGACCTAAGTCTATTGCGTGGGCGGGAATAGAGAGTTACAGTTTAAGTTAAGTTTGTTTTTGCCAAGTGAATAACTAAAGAATTCTCTGTGAGGGGTTATTCAGTTCTGTACCTGGAAGTTAGGATGAATGAGGAATGGTATCTCTTTCTCTGCTCTCGATATTCCAGGCTGCCTGCGAGGGCTGCCCAGAAACGCCGGTGCTGGGTCTCTCGGCTTGAGATAGCAGCGCGTCTCTCAGCGCGTCAGGAAGGCGGGGCTGCGCCAGCGGGGTCTGCTTCTGCTCTCGGCTTCGGCAAGTATGGCTGCTCCGTCTTGTCACCACGCGTGTGTTTGCATAGGGCAAGATCGGCAATATTTATACCTTAAAGGTGCCGAGATTGACGTAAAGATGGACATAGATACGTCAATAAAGATGTCATACGACTTGCTTGTTAGCACATTCTTTTACTGAAGTTCTCTGTGAAATCAAAACAATGGCCGCAGGGTTTTTCCCAGGTTGTCATAGGTTTGATTTGTTATGAGAACGTCGTATGCCTTATCAGGGGCTGGAGGAATGTCGCTTGTCTAATTAGATCTCAAGCGTTATGACCTAATCAGATAACACGTTCCTGTGCAGTAGTGTGACTGCGTCAGATAACGGTATCTGCATCATGGGGGCTTGTCTTGCCTCATGGGCTGACTGTTAGTTAACTTGATAGTTAGTTTAACCAGAATAGGGTCAGGAATAGGGGGATCGATTCAGAACCTATAGGAATACACGACATGATAATAGCAAGGTTTATCTGCGATAATTTCTGACGATGCTTAGCGGTAAAAAATTCGTTGCTAAGCATCGTTAGGGATAAATATCGCTTAACTTTGGTAATATGCCCCAACGTCTGTTAACGTTCGATTCGAAGGAAATCAGGAAGTGTTGAAAAACATTGTCTGCGCCATCTTGCCTTTTTTCAAATGCCATACTTTTGTTGTGCACGGCAGCCATTTTAGATGACTTGACCAGACCCACTCTTTGCACGCTGTCGATCCTTAGCATGGCTCCCCACCCTCGCAAGCATCTCCCCCAGGCACTGGTCACCCTCGTTCTCTGTCTTATGCATGGGTAATAAACCTCCCCCCATCTGCGCTGCTCTTCCCTGAGAATCACACCCTGTGCCCGCCCGACACCTCCCTTTCGCCCTATTCACTACCGCACCCTCTGACACTCCTTTTCCTCTGTGTCCAATTGTCCAGGCCGGTCCTAGGCTATCAGCTAGCCCTGCAGATGTAGTTTATGGCCCCAGCTGTAAAGAATCACCCCTCTTCAAAGGAGTTATAGTAGATCAAGGCCCACACTCGATGAGATCCGTCACAGCACACGCGTTCCTACTATCTGAAAACCATCCTGTATTGTGATTGGGGAGTGGACCGAGCCTGAAGCGGAAGATTCCAGGGATGACTCTTTGTACATCAAAGTTTTTACAATTATGTGTCACATTAAAAATATATAGCACTCCAACACAGTAGTAAGATTATAAAACTTTAATAACTTATAAATATATACAACAAAACAAAAACAGTAAAAACATATAAACATTTTTAGGGAAAAACAACGAAGTAGCGGTCGGCTGTGCGAATAGTCCCAACGCAGCACAACGTCCAGATTTCTGGACGGCACCCAGGTGATGTTGCCTGGGTGCCGCACTGATTTCGGCATCCGGCGTGGGGCGTCGCGGGGGGTGGGTCATCAGTAGCAAACTGTTGTGCGAATAGTTCCAAGGCAGCAGAACGATGGCACCAAGGTGATGTCCAGTAAGTTGCCGCACTGGTTTTGGTATCTACAATGCTGCTCCGAAGAACGGCGTGGGGCGCCCCGGGGGGGGGGGAGGCGGCGTGAACGGGCCTCTCCAGGTGGAGTCTCGTCTGTTGTAGTGGGGCGCCCCTTTACCGTTTCAGTTGCCATTCTGTCCGCTTTTGGTCCACTGTGTCAAAAGCCGCAATTCAGCTGAGTTGCGCCCACTCTTGCGGTGCAGCGATAGGCGGCTGCCACAGGACTCTCAAAATGGCGGCAGGCTCTTTTCTTTTTGGGCCTGGTCCACTGAAATGGCCCTGGGACACCTTGCAAATCGGACGCTTGTCTGCTAGGTCTTGGACCCCATTCTCGAAAGCGTCCCCTCCGCCTTGAGGATTCAACAAAAGTTTTGGGGGCCCCCGACTCCTGCAGGCTTCTGGTGGGGAGCGGCTGCCATGATTGCTCGCGGAATGACCACGACGGAGCCACGAGATGGTGGTGCTTTCATGGTGACGCCAGCTTCAGTGTGAAACATCCAGAAACAAGGTGGGGCTTTCATCGTTTGGGAAAAAAAAAAGTTTTCATCCAATGAAAAGTGTTATTTTTAGGTCATATGATCAAGCCTTCCATCATTAGGAAACCAAAAGTAAAATGAACCAATGAAAAGTTTTATAAACAAGTCACATGACCTGTTATGCGGCATAGGGTATAAAAAGCGTAGAAAATCCGTTGGCACGTGAGGCGGCGTCAGTAGCGGACCGATGTGCGAATAGGCCGAAGGCAACACAACGCGCCAAGATCCGGATGGCACCGAGGTGGTGTCCAGCAAGTTGCAGCACTGGTGTGGCCATCCTACAATGCTGAAAGTCGGCGTGGGGCGCCCCGTTGGCCTGTGAGTTCGCGTCAGTAGCGGACCGATGTGCGAATAGGCCGAAGGCAGCACAACGCGCCAAGATCCGGATGGCACCGAGGTGGTGTCTAGTAAGTTGCCGCACTGGTGTGGCCATCCTACAATGTTGAAAGTCGGCGTGGGGTGCCCCGTTGGCCTGTGAGATGGCGTCAGTAGCGGGCCAATGTGCGAATGGGGCCAAAGGCAGCGCAACAATATTTTCGGAATAGAAGACACCACAAGGCGCTGAGATGCGAAGATCCGGATGGCACCGAGGTGGTGTCTAGCAAGTTGTGGCACTGGTGTGGCCATCCTACAATGGTAAAAGTTGGCGTGGGGTGCCCTGTTGGCCTGTGAGATGGTGTCAGTAGCGGACCGATGTGCGAATGGGGCCAAAGGCAGCGCAACAATATTTTCTGACTAGAAGACACCACAAGGCGCTGAGATGCCAAGATCCGGATGGCACCGAGGTGATGTCTAGCAAGTTGCTGTACTGGTGTGGCCATCCTACAGTGCTGAAACTCGGCGTGGGGCGCCCCATTAGCCTGTGAGATGGCGTCAGTAGCGGACCGATGTGCGAATGGGGCCAAAGGCAGCGCAACAATATTTTCTGAATAGAAGACACCACAAGGCGCTGAGATTCCAAGATCCGGATGGCACCGAGGTGGTGTCTAGTAAGGTGCACTGGTGTGGCCATCCTACAATGCTGAAAGTCGGCGTGGGGCGCCCCGTTGGCCTGTGAGATGGCGGCAGTAGCGGACCGATGTGCGAATGGGGCCAAAGGTAGCGCAACAATATTTTTGGAATAGAAGACACCACAAGGCGCTGAGATTCGGTTAGCACCGAGGTGGTGTCTAGCAAGCTATGCAGCTGAGTTGCGTGCGCACTTGCGGCGAATAGGTCGAAGGCAGCACAACAATGTTTTCTGAATAGAAGACACCACAAGGCGCTGAGATTCGGTTACCACCGAGGTGGTGTCTAGCAAGTTGCTGCACTGGTGTGGCCATCCTACAATACTGCTCCGAATAACGGCGTGGGGTGCCCGAAGGGGGGGGGGAGGCGGCGTGAACGGGCCTTCCTAGGTGGAGGCTCGTCTGCTGTAGTGGGGGGCCCCTTTACTGTTTCAGTTGCCATTCAGCTGAGTTTTGGCCGCTCTTGATGCTACAGCGACAGGCGGCTGCAACAGGACTCTCAAAATGACGGCCTGTTCTTTGGATTTGGGCCTGGTCCACTAAAATGGCCCTGGGACACCTTAGAACTCGGACGCTCGATTTTTTTTTCCTTTCCTCTACATGCAAAAAAAGGTAAATGCCCGGTACGTTATACGCTTCATCTGCCACGATGTACTCTCCAGAGGAACCGAAAAAAAATATAGTTATGGTAACTATACCATGCATCGTTATATGGAGAGGTGGCACCAATTAATTATAGTGCTGCATAAAAGAGAGATTTGGAGGAGAACCCCCGACCTGCCAGTACATTCATCAAAGAAGTGGCACTGACAGCATCAGAGGCAAGGGAAACGGTCCCAAATATTTAGAAGAACTTTGGAAAGATTAAAATGACATGTTTAGATTGTGGCAAATTAATTTCATGTGGACAGATGAGTGTTACTCTATAAATACAGCATATGAACATCATCATAGTCGATGGTTGGTACAGACATTTTGACTATATCCTGGACCTGCCCGTCCTCGCCCAAAATGGCGCCGGAATAAATGGGACTCGTAACTCCTTGTTGTGTACTGGTTGCAGAACCTTGAAATCACGAGATACGTATGCAGTTTTGAAGCACATGGCGGGCGGGGACGAGAATTGATTGAGTATTTCGACATCCCTATTGATATTAAGTTCTGATGTGTTATTGATTACTGTACTATTGAAAGTTCGAATTAACGTCGCGCATGGTACTTGCCCGCAAATGTATATCTAGATAATTTTATTGTAACTGGCCCTGTCGTATTTTAATTATAAAATGTACGTCCACCGATTCCGCAACTGTTAGACACCTTAGTTCTTGCAACCTAATGGCCCGCCCGTTACGTTCCTCTACAGTGTAAATGTCTACTCATCATATACGATTACAGTTTGCTCCGTGGCCGGCCCACGTGGTTATAGGCTCGTATTTGTATAATGAAATTTTCACAATAAAGGTTTTTAAAAGAAAACATGGTAGTAGTATATACATTGGTAAAGTTTTTAATAATAGTCACTGTTTTAGAATCATTAAAAGGCAAGTGAAATAAAGCAGACCAATTACATGAAGGGTAAAAGGTATAATACGCAGGAACGCAGTAAAGATAAATGGTCAAGGGCTGTTGTGTTTTCTACTCCTGCAACATAAAGTGATCGATAAGAATCTCATATTCAGGCGTATCGGCGACTAAGACAGCAGGTCGACCCTCTTTTGCTCAACGGCTCCGTCATGGGACGAAGAAACGCCCTTTTTCTCGAAAAAAGAATATATTTTACTTGCAGGACAGTTGTAAATTTTCCGGGAAAGTACATTAGCCTGGAACATTGTAACATATATTTATGAAAAAATAATGTTCGGAAGTAATAAAAAGCGTAATTTTTAGGTCATATGACCAAGCCTTTCATCATTAAAATAAGAAAAGTAAAATGAACCAATGAAAAGTTTTATTAACAAGTCACATGACCTGTTATGCTTACGTTACGCGCTGCGCGTCGCGCCCCGGATGACTTCCGGATGCGCTAACGCGGCGCGTCATATGACGCATTACGCAACAACGCAGGTCCAGAATATAGTCAAAATGTCTCCACCAACCAGCGGTCGGAACACAACCCCTTTCAGCAGGCTAAATAGTTCTGTTAAATGACAACAGAAGGGACAGGCAACAAGAACCATCAGTCAAAGAGGGGAGGGCTAGTTCTTCTCTACCGGGTTACATTGGGGCGCTACCGGAACTGATCGAATTGGTAGTCTACAGTGTTTCTGGATGTTTCAGACTGAAGCTGGCGTTAGCATGAGAGCACCACCATTTCGTAGCTCCGTCGTGGCCATTCCGCGAGCAATCATGGCAATCGCTCTTTATCGTTATTTTGGGCGGGGTGGGTGGCGGAGCCGAGCTGTATTGCAGCCATCATGTTGTGGAGTTCAGTTCATCTCACTAGTTTCGTATTTGTCATGAGGGGTTGTTCTTAATGTTTCTATTTTAGCGAGGTCAAAAAGAGATCCCATTAGTGGCCTACTGATTTTGCTCGATTCCTTTTGTTTTTTTACACGATTTTTCGCTATCTGCAAAGACTAAACAGAGTATTGCGACTCTGTGCTTGTTTGTAAATAGAGAATGAACCAAAGAGAACAATCAATCAAATGGAGAGAGAAGCAGGCACGACGGATTACAACGGGGGCAAAGGCCTGCGTTAACTACCCTTCACTATCTGCAAAGAGAGAGTACTCCTAATAGAAATGAGGGGGGGGGCAGCATTCAAAGCAGATCAGTGTGCATAAACACGAAAATGTTTTTACTTACCACGTACTTGACATTCGACAGCTTATGATATTTGCTATTAAAAAACCATTGAAATTCACTGAAAAAACCATAGGTTATAGACCATATATAGTTAGGAATTAGCATTTACAAAACCTTGAAAATTCACTGAAAAAACCATAGGTTATAGACCATATATCGTTAGGAATTAGCATTTAAAAAACCTTATTTTACTCACACAAAACCATTGAAATTCCATATATAGTTAGTTGCACTAACTATATATCGCGCACCCGCAATCCACTGCTGATGATGTCACATATTACATCATTCATGACATGGTCAGTGACATCACTGATGACATCACTGATGACATCTCAAATGACATCACTGATGACATCACTGATGACATCTCATTTGACATCAATGACCACATCACTGATGATATCATTCATGTGACAATACAATGCATCTCCTCACACTTTAATATAACCTCTGTTACACCCAGTGTTAAATACAGAGTATAATTTTTGAAACCATTGACACACCAATACTAGTTACTACATACGCACTCACTGATTCCTACCTCTACACACACATTCACTCATTCACCCATACAATCATTCATACATACAATCACTCATCTTTACAACACTATCATATGCACTCATACACCTATACAGACACTCACACTCTGCCACTCATCCATGGAGTTACTCACACACCTAGTCAGTCCTGTAAAGAATCAATCACACTTCCATTTTCTATTTTTTCCATTTTCCATTTAAACATAGAGTACCTTACATTTTCAAACATATACTAACACATACTTACTCTCTTATACAATCATTGATACAAGTACACATTGATCTGCACAGAGTCACACATCTCCCAGCCAGCCACACACACACTCAGTCTCCCATACAAATACTTGGACAATCAATCAATAACCCATATAGTTACTCATATAGCTACTGATCAACACATGCAGCAGTTTACAGAACAACAGACATAATGATGCACAAATTAAGACAGTTTAGTCACTAACCCATGCACTCAGTGAGACACATTTAATCACTCACTCATACAGTCAGTCACACACCTAAATCCTTCATCCAGACACTTATACATCTACCCATTCTTCAATATGTAAAACATATTTAAACTTTACAGAAACACACAGTCAATGGATGATGTCATCAGTGATGTCATCAGTGATGTCATTTGAGATGTCATCAGTGATGTCACTGACCATGTCATGAATGATATAATATGTGACATCATCAGCAGTGGATTGCGGGTGCGCGATATATAGTTAGTGCAACTAATATATTCACTGAAAAAACCATGGGTTATAGACCATATATAGTTAGGAATTAGCATTTACAAAACCTTATTTTACTCACACCAAACCATTGAAATTCCATATATAGTTAGTTGCACTAACTATATATCGCGCACCCGCAATCCACTGCTGATCATGTCACAAATTACATCATTCATGACATGGTCAGTGACATCACTGATGACATCACTGATGACATCTCAAATGACATCACTGATGACATCACTGATGACATCATCCAGTGACTGTGTGTTTCTGTAAAGTTTAAATATGTTTTACATATTGAAAAATGAGTAGATGTAAAAGTGTCTAAATAAAAGATTTAGTAGGTGCGTGACTGACTGTATGAGTGAGTGATTAAATGTGTCTCACTGAGTGCATGGGTTAGTGACTAAACTGTCTTAATTTGTGCATCATTATGTCTGTTGTTCTGTAAACTGCTGCATGTGTTGATCAGTAGCTATATGAGTAACTACATGGGTTATTGATTGATTGTCCAAGTATTTGTATGGGAGACTGAGTGTGTGTGTGGCTGGCTGGGAGATGTGTGACTCTGTGCAGATCAATGTGTTCTTGTATCAATGATTGTATAAGAGAGTAAGAATGTGTTAGTATATATTTGAAAATGTAAGGTACTCTATTTTTAACTGTATAGATTAGAAAATGGAAGTGTGATTGATTCTTTACAGGACTGACTAGGTGTGTGAGTAACTCCATGGATGAGT
The DNA here is from genome assembly GCF_964261635.1 of Lissotriton helveticus. Lineage (NCBI taxonomy): Eukaryota > Metazoa > Chordata > Amphibia > Caudata > Salamandridae > Lissotriton > Lissotriton helveticus. The sequence continues at coordinate 339,028 of NW_027611923.1, forward strand.
GGCAGAGTGTGAGTGTCTGTATAGGTGTATGAGTGCATATGATAGTGTTGTAAAGATGAGTGATTGTATGTATGAATGATTGTATGGGTGAATGAGTGAATGTGTGTGTAGACGTAAGAATCAGTGAGTGCGTATGTAGTAACTAGTATTGGTGTGTCAATGGTTTAAAAAATTATATTCTGTATTTAACACTGGGTGTAACAGAGGTTATATTAAAGTGTGAGGAGATGCATTGTATTGTCACATGAATGATATCATCAGTGATGTGACCATTGATGTCAAATGAGATGTCATCAGTGATGTAATCAGTGATGTCATTTGAGATGTTATCAGTGATGTCATTTGAGATGTCATCAGTGATGTCATAAGTGATGTCATTTGAGATGTCATCAGTGATGTCATCAGTGATGTCATTTGAGATGCCATCAGTGATGTCATCAGTGATGTCACTGACCATGTCATGAATGATGTAATATGTGACATGATCAGCAGTGGATTGCGGGTGCAAGATATATAGTTAGTGCAACTAACTATATATGGAATTTCAATGGTTTTGTGTGAGTAAAATAGGGTTTTGTAAATGCCAATTCCTAACTAGATATGGTCTATAACCCATGGTTTTTTCAGTGAATTTTCAAGGTTTTGTAAATGCTAATTCCTAACTATATATGGTCTATAACCTATGGTTTTTTCAGTGAATTTCAATGGTTTTTTATTAGCAAATATCAAAAGCTTTAAAATGTCAAGTACGTGGTAGGTAAAAACATTTTCGTGTTTATGCACGCTGATGTGCTTTCAACGCTGCCCCCCCCTCTTTTCTTTTAGGAGTATTCTCTCTTTGCAGATAGTGAAGGGTAGGTAACGCAGGCCTTTGCCCCCGTTGTAATCCGTCGTGCCTGCTTCCCTCTCCATTTGATTGATTGTTATCCAAGCATTTACTGTTTTGGAATTGGTTCTCTTTGGTTCATTCTCTATTTACAAACAAGCACAGAGTCGCAATACTCTGTTTAGTCTTTGCAGATAGTGAAAAATCGTTAGAAAAAACAAAAGGAATCAAGCAAAATCAGTAGGCCACTAATGGGATCTCTTTTTGACCTTGCTAAAATAGAAACATTAGGAACAACCCCTCATGAGAAATATGAAACTAGTGAGAGGAACCGAGCTCGACGCCATGATGGCTGCAAGACAGCTCGGCTCCGCCGCCCACCCCGCCCAAAATAACGACAAACTCTATGCAAATATTAAAAATATATACAACACACCAGCTAAGTAACAGGGTAAAACGTTTTATTAAATAACTATTTACAACTTGGCCTTTCCGCCGGAATATTCGGTATTTACTCTTAACCGAGCTTCCAGAGGTGGAGGGATAGCTCTGGCAGTTAAGTCCTGTTATTCGTGCACATGGCAGGGTCAAAGAATTTCTGGCTGCGAAAGCGCTATGTTTAAGGTAGCCATTACGCCTAATTTCACCCTGTCGGGGCTAGTGATATATTGGCCCCCAGGGAGTGAAGTGGCTTTTAGAGCGGCGCTACCAGACGCCATTAGTGTACTGGCTGCAGGGTGCTCCAACTTCTCCATCATTGGGGATTTAAATATGCACTTTGATAACCTAGCTAGTCCTACGGTGTCCAGTTTCCTGGCAGATTTTGAGGCGCTCCAGCTGATTCAGCTGGTGTCACAGCCCACCCATTCAGGGGGCCACACCCTCGATCCGTTTTTCACCAACCTTACGGAAGCCTGTATTTCCAGCCATACACCATTGGCATGGACTGATCATTATTTGATACAGATCCCCTGCCCTACACCGGCTATACAACCTAAGTCAGTGGTGTGTTCTATCCCGAGACGGCGCTGGAATAAACTAAAGCTGGATGAGTTTTTTCATCTCTTATCGACCGACTCATTTGATACAACTGGGTCGGCAGATCAGGTTTATGATAGGTTTTGTAACTGGGTAACCAGGGCTTTGGACACCCTCATCCCTATTGTATGCTGTAAGGTGGGGACTGGTAAATCCAGCCCTTGGTACGATGACTCGCTGCGGGCATTGAAGGTTTCCTGTAGGCGTGCAGAGCGGGCTTGGTGCAAATCCTATGATAGCGTGAAGAAAGTTTTGTACTTGTCTACGGTGAAATTGTATCACCGGGCAGTGTGCAGAACCCGCGCCGCCTTCTATGCCGCACAATTCAGGACTAGTTCTAACCCGTCTAAGGCTATCTTCAAGGTGTTGAAAGATCTCACTGCCAAAAAGGTAACGACGATCTACCAGAGCTCTGTTGAGCACTGTGAAAAACTAGCAGATTTCTTTTTGGAAAAGGTCAATGCCATTCATCGGGCTTTTCCGTTGGCCACTCCTTCGGCTAATCCACCTCTTAAGCCGTTAACATCAGAGGGGTTGCATTCTTTTCCTACTTTAACACCTGAAAGCCTCGACAAATTGGCTCACCAAGTGAAGTCGGGGTCCCCAGCGGATCCGCTTTGCTCGGCTGTGTTCAAAGACTTAGCGGTACATGACATCTCTCCGTTATGTTCTTTGATCAATACGTCGCTTACATCCGGCGTAGTTCCACTGAAGTGGAAGCGAGCTATGGTTCGTCCTATCCTTAAGAAACCTAATTTGGATGGTAGCAAGCCCGAGAGTTATCGGCCAATCTCACTCTTACCGTGGCCTGCTAAGGTGACGGAGGCGCATGTCAACGCGGTCCTCTCGGAACATCTACTTCATGCTGATGTCCTCGATGTGACGCAGAATGGATTCAGGGCCGGGCATAGCACGGAGACGGCTCTGCTGTATATGGTGGAGCATCTTCGCTCCGTGCTCGATGCGGGACAAACGGCGGCGCTGGTGCTATTAGATCTGAGCGCCGCCTTTGATACCGTATCGCACCCGATCCTACTGCGTCGCTTAGAGGAAGTTGGCGTCACCGGCATCGCTCTCCAATGGTTCCGGTCTTTTTTAGCCAATCGGGCCTTTAGCGTGACCGTCCCGCCGTACCAGTCCAAATACCATCCTTTGGGCCTGGGGGTCCCCCAAGGCTCCTCGCTGAGTTCTACGTTGTTCAATCTATACGTAAGGCCGCTAGCTGAGGTTGTCAGGCAATGGGGTATGACAATGGTGTCATACGCCGATGACACCCAGCTAGCGGTTACGATCAGCGGGGATGCCGATGTCGATGCCCCCAGGTTCCAACAAGGACTGCGGGCGGTCGCCGGCTGGATGACGTCCAACTGTCTCCAGCTGAACGCTAGTAAGACCGAGGTCATGATTTTTGGCAAACAACCGGAACTTTGGGGAGAGAGATGGTGGCCTGGGGATCTGGGTCCTACTCCCATCCCAGTTGCCGAGCTCAAAAACCTCGGGGTCTGGCTGGACCCTTCCCTTACGTTTGCCTGTCATACCAAACGTACGGCGGCCTGTTGCTTTGGTATCCTGCGCGGGCTCCGTCCAGTGCTAAAGTTCTTTGATGCCTCCACTAGGCAGCTCATGATCCAAGCTACTGTCATCTCTAGGCTGGATTATGCGAGCTCCCTTTTGGTAGGCCTGAACAAGCAGAGATCGGACGTTTGCAATGGATCCAGAATGCCGCAGCAAGATCGGTGGTAGGATTACCTAGATCGTGCCCCACCTCTAGTACTCTGCGTTCATTGCACTGGCTCCCGGTGGCCCAGCGGATCCAGTTTAAGGTCCTCTGTGTCGCTTATAAGATTCTGAAGGGGTCCCCAGCTAGGATTCTGGCTACACTTTTGGCCCATTACATTCCAGCCCGAGCTTTAAGATCCGCTGATTTAGAACTGGCTGTTGTCCCGCGCTTCAAGCGAAGCAGAGCTGGTGGGCGCTCCTTTCAAGTTCGTGCGGCGGTGCTCTGGAACTCCCTTCCCCCGGCGATTCGTGCCCTTAGGGATCTGCTTTCCTTTCGCCGTGCGGTGAAAACTTTTTTATTCCCTTTGTGGAAAAGTAAATTTTGCCATGTCATATGTGCCTACGTGTTCCCCATCTTATGCTATATGTGCATGATCGATATGCATGTATTCCCTTCTGATCGATTAAAGATACAATTACAGTTGTGTCCATCTCTAGTATGCCAGTTTCCAGTCTCCGTGAAAGCAACGAATATCAGGCCTATGTAATCCTACGTTGCCACGTTTTACAGTGTGCACGTTAATTCATTGAATTATCCCCGTTTCTAGGCCTCAAAAGGGCCCGGACTCAGATTCAGCTCCTGTTTCCTGAACCCTCTCCGAGGAGCGATACAGCCCCCACCTGCATCCCTGACCCTTAGCTTACTTCTTGCCACGCAGTGCCCGGCTCGGCCTGGCTCTGCCTCCCAGTCTGCCAAGAGTATGTTATGATTCTAGTTATCAGTCCAGCCCTCCTTCTCTGCATTCCTAAGCTACTGAATCGCATCAATAGTTTCCGTCATGGTCTAGCCTTTATGTCTCCATGTAAGAGAAATACTGTATTCATATTCATAGAATATTCCTCGCACACACACTACATGTAGAATTATGCATGCACCAGTCTTAATGTCTGTTAGCCTTTGCCCTGATAACTTTTGGATTCTATCAACATGTTCTCTAAACACCAGATACCAGATAGGCTTTAGGTACATGTCGCTCTGACACTCCAGACTTTAGTCTCCTCTTCTAGCGCAGAAGTCATAGCCCCCCAGTTCTCCCTAGTAACACGTCATTGTCAGTTTGCGCGCACCACTAGGTTAGAGGTCCCAGCTGCTCAGGTAGCCCCCTCCATGTTTCCGCCCCGTTTATGACATATTCTGTTACGTTTGTATCACATGTCTATGTATACGCCCTGTACACACCTCTTGTTACACCCACTTTATGCCTTATCTTTCGCGACTGCTACAAACTCCGCCTACTGCTACGCCTACTGTATTGAATGCAATGTATTTGTTTAACTATAAATATTGTGCACTGTTATTAAAAGTTACCCCAATTGCCTATTCCTGCCCCCGGCAGCTGCCATTCCATTCCCGTACAGGCTGTCCTGTTCCAGTCCTTTATGCTTGATTAAAGCCTGTATACTCCAGCTACCTCGTATCTTGACTCTTATTTATTGAGCTATCTGTTTATATTGTATCCAGTCAAAAATAGAACCGGTAATTAATTATTTATTTACCACATAATGGCGCCCGAATAGGGACTTGCCCTTTCCCCACGCGCCGGAGAAGCCACGCAGGCCCCCTGATCCTCTGCAGCCGTGACGGAACCATACCGTGCACGTGCAGATATTTCTGCTTCAAGTATCCCTCAGGCCCACGGAGGAGACGGAGGTTGCGGTCCAGCGTCCAGACGAGGCGGTGGAGGAACGCGGCGAGTCCCGACCAGAGCCCAAGCCGAGAGTCCAAGGTCCGAGGTATCCGGAGGCCCACCTGTAACTGAAGTCCGAAGTTCGTCCGTCCGTCGTCGTAGCAGTCCAGTCCAGTCCGAGGCCTTCCGTTCTTGCTGCCCGGTGAGTACCGTTGCTGGGGTAGTATCTAGACAGGGTCAATTAATTTGTCTCTGGTCCGTGGGTTTGGGTACACAGATCCAACACGAAGTGTCCACTTAGGTGGATGCGGGTCCTGACGTGTCTCTTTATGAGACCGGTAAGTTTCGTACTGTTTCAGCACTGCATCTAGTAATTCTAGTCAGTTCTGTTCTCGAGAAATTCATGTGTTCTGTTCTCAGTATTTCAGGTAGTATTCTGTCCGAACTGTTATTTTTAAATGTTATTTCATGTGTTTTCAATGTCGTGGTATGAATGATTCGTTTTCAGTTATTATTGTGTTTATCGTGTATTGTACTGTGTCCAGACTCTAGCCTAGTTATGCCTCTGTTCTCAAAGTTACGTCAGTTAAAAACTAGAAAAGGTCTGCTCGAGGAAGCAGTTCCTGTCCCACCTAGGGACAGTCCAGGTCATTTTATGTACCACAAGCATGGCATAAGTGCCATATTATATCTAGACTTATGGGTCGAGTATACTAAAGATCTAGAAGAGAAATATAGATGGCCTGTATCAGGTACATGGGATGCCGAGTGCATCATGCGAGTAGAAGAAGCATTATGGAAAAAGAAATCCAGACAGTCCCAGAAAGATGCCATCGAGTTATGGCGCAAAGAATCTCACAAAAGAACAGAGAAAGAAATCAGAAAGTCTGAGTTAAGTAGAGAATCCTCAGAAAGAGCCCAAGAAAGGGAATTAATCGAAGTAGGTGAACGAGTTAAAGCCGAACAGTCAGACAGACAGAGAAATGCCCTCATTAAGGGTATGTATCCTCTTCTTACCGAGGGCTTGCCGAAAGCAACCCCGGAAGCACCATGTAATTTTCCGCCGCCATTAGTTCCGATTAAGCTACGTCACAAACCGACCGCAGCTGATATTTTTCTCTCGTCCTATTTGGACGACACAGTCCCAGAATATGCAAATCCTGCTCCGCCAGCTCCTGTAAATAATGTAATTCCTGTTCTTCCAGCCACCGGGGCACCTGTTACAGCACCTGTTACGGTACCCCCGGTCCAGCCCATAGTACAAGTTCCCGCTACATCGGTCACTCTGCCAGCACGAAGAGTATCAGTCGACGATTCCAGTTTAGGGGCCGCGGGGGGAGGTCCTCCTGGTACCCCGCCGCCACACAAACGTGTAACGTTAGTCGAGTTACATGAACGTGCGTTACAGCGTACGCCCAAATATCAGTCCGTTGCAGATATCAAGCGAGCTCTTACCGAATGCCGTTATGATCCAGTCCCAGGCGATGATAATATGGTTATATATTCATTGCGCGTAAGACGGGTGACCGAGTATTTGGACACCCTACCGAATATGAAAGAAGATCTAGACAGAATATATCGTTTCATCCGTACAGGAGACGATCCAGAAAGTATTGGCGAAATCATGTCTCTAAGGAAAGCTGAGACTCAGCTCATGCTATTAAAATTTTTAATTAATTGTTTAATAAGGGAACAAGATTGTCCGACTAAAGATCCGACCGAAATGAAAGTTCTGACAAGGTGGAGTGATAATATAGCCGAGGGTAGACACAAGACACTCAGTAGTATAGAGAGTATGTACAAGAAAATTCGTAAGGAAATAATAAGGTTACACGACAATCGTAAAGCAGCACAAGTAAGCGAGAAAGAAGACAACACTGATACTGAAGAAGTAGAAGACGAGAATACCGCCAGAATAGCGTATGCAGGTAGATCTAGACTTCCAGACCGACATTCACGCCTAGAACACAAGAAAGTTTTTCATCTTCCAGCACCAGAACAAGGTTCTCTTGAACAAGTATTTCAAGCTACCGATCACATTCTGAAATCACGAATCGGTTATAGTGAACTTAGTACCATGCATGAACAAGAACTAGCCCGATCAGCAGTCCGATGGGCTACTGATTCTACCACTTTTCCAGACGAAATAGTGGCACAAATGTTCCTGAAACTGCCCCCAGCCGAGCAGCGACTGGTGGGTATGTATATGATCCAGCACCTCATTACACTGTATGAGGGTCAGCATTCTGATCCAGGTCCGTTACATGATGTTCTGAACGAGTTACTCCAGTATAAATGGAAAGGTTTAGGTACTGATTTAATTAGCGTCATTCTAGAACAGCGCCACAAATATAGAACGTTTCTGAATCCGCATTTTGGTCATGTCTCACCTCCAGAAAGTAAATCATTTTACATAGATAGACAGCATCCGTTACGAGAAGTACACCCAGTTAGGACAGCGGGTGGTGAAATGCAACGAGTATTTGTTTACACCCCTATCACAAAGATGGAACTCTTAGAGATGAAGAAATTAATTCCCTGTCACGACAAAGATCCAGCAGGGTTCCATCGAGAATTAAAAGACATGCTCCGTATGGGAGAATACACGTATCCAGATGTCATTAAAATGTTAAAGGTCCTGTTGCCCGCAGGGGTATATAGACAAGAACAAGTTTCGCAGACTTCTCAGCCACCACAGAATGCACAACAGACAGCTCCAGCACCGCAGCCTATCGCTGCAACACAGCATGTTACACAGCAGATGTACCAGTATGCCCAGACAGAGTATCCAGAGTATCAACAGTATTCATGAAATAGCCTAGAGAGGGAGGTAGGCTTGCCTCTCATCGAGATACCTGTAGATCAAGAGGGTCCCTATGTACACAGTCAAGTATTAGGGAAAGACAGAAAGTTTCTGATTGATACAGGGGCAAGTAGGACTACTATCAGTCATGACGAGGTTCCAGGGGCTCCGCTCTCAGGCTCTAGAAATGTTTCCCTTGGATTTTCAGGAAATCCTATTGTAAACGAGATATCAAAGCCAGTTACTCTAGAAGTTGGTCCATTGTCCCGAACTACTGATTTATTACTTACGAAATCATGTCCAGAAAATTTGTTAGGCATTAAAACATTGAAAGAATTAGGTGCAGTAATTTGCTGTTCCCCAGAAGGAATCCGATAGGGACTTTAAAGGTCACTATGTATTACGTGATTTTGATCCAAGATTGTCAAATGTACCGCAGCATTTATGGGCGCAAGGTCCAACTGATGTAGGTTTTATGCAAATCACACCCCATCGTGTGACTCTCAAGCAAGGCATAGTCTTGCCACGAATCAGACAGTACAGATTGCCACCTGAGGCTGTAGCAGCCTTATCCAAAATTATTGATGAGCTCATTGCTCAAGGAGTGGTTGTAGAAACTGACTCCAATGTATGTAATTCTCCTATCATTCCAGTCATGAAACGTACTGATCCAAATGCACCTCCAGTATATCGGTTAGTGATTGACCTTCGAGAACTTAATAAATGTATCATACCCCAGTATCCAGTAGTCCCAGATATTTCATCCTTATTGACAGCTATTGATCCCGAAGCTACATTTTTTACTGTAATAGACCTCAAGAATGCATTTTTCAGTGTTCCCATTCATCCAGACAGCCAGTACCTTTTCGGTTTTTGTTTAAATGGAAGGAGCTATAAATTCACACGAGCTCCTCAAGGTTTCACAGAAAGTCCTAGTATTTACAGTCAAGCACTTAAAAGACAACTAGACAATATTCACATGCCAGCTGACACTGCCCTGCTCCAGTATGTCGATGATCTACTGATCACAGCCCGTTCTGAACGTGACTGCGAGCGTGCGTCACTTACAGTTCTGTATTTCCTAGCCGAGATGGGGCACAAGGTGTCCCCTTCGAAGCTTCAGTTCTGTGTCCAGCAAGTGATCTACTTAGGCCACTTACTGTCCAAGTGGGGTAGGCAGTTGACACCAGACCGTATCCAGTTAATAGCGAGTCTTCCACAGCCCAAGACACAAAAGGAGGTACGTGCTTTTATTGGCCTTACTTCTTACTGCAGACAATGGATTCCTCAGTATGCATTTCTAGCCAAGCCACTGATACAGTTAACGACACAGGAGGCAGCCGTATCGACTGTTCTCCCTTGGACATCCGAACATACACTTAGTTTTAATGAATTAAAGAAAGCCTTATGTCAAGCACCTGTTCTAGCTACACCGAACTACAGTAAGCCTTTTACACTTTTTGTCACAGAACGTAATGGTACTTCATTATCTGTTCTCACACAAGATCAAGCAGGACAGTACAAGCCTTGTGCTTATTTTTCGAGCACACTAGATCCAGTAGCCCAGGCTCTGCCTGCGTGCCTCAAGTCAGTTGCAGCTACAGCTCTAGCTATCAGACAAAGTGATTCCATAGTATTAGGACACTCCCTGACAGTACAAGTTCCACATTCCGTGGAAGTTCTTTTAAACCGAACACAGACTCAGCACTTGACCATTGCACGTTTAACAGGTTATGAACTGACACTGTTCCAGCCACACATAGAAATCAGACGCTGCAACGTTTTAAATCCTGCTACACTGTTACCGTCAGTTACTTCAAATCCTGCCACACATGACTGTGTGGAAGTTGTTAACACTATGACAAAGCCAAGACAAGACCTGACAGACATTGCATTACCTAATCCCGACCTGACACTTTATGTGGACGGTTCATGTATGAGAACTAGTACAGGAGAACTAGTAGCCGCGTATGCAGTGACTACTGATACAGAAGTTATTGAAACACACCGTATTGACACCCTGTCTGCCCAAGCAGCAGAGCTAGTGGCTCTGACCCAAGCCTGCATACGTGCCAAGAACCTGAAAGTAAACATATACACAGATTCACGTTACGCATTCGGAGTTGTACACGACTTCGGAGTACTCTGGCAGGAGAGAGGTTTCATGACTTCTCATGGAACCAAGATTCAGCATGGTCTCCTCATTCAAGCTCTGTTAGATGCAATACATTTACCGACATCTATCGCTATTATGAAGTGCAAGGCACATACGAAAGTTACTGACATCATTTCCCAAGGTAATGATCTAGCAGATCGAACAGCCAAGCTTACAGCTCAGACTCCAGACATTCCAGTTAACAAGACACAGACATGCATTCCAGAACAGACTACTTGTTTGACAGTTAAGGACCCTACACAAGATGTCATAGACATACAGTTACATGCTACTCCCGAAGAAATAAAGAAATGGTCCGAACAAGGAGGGGTCCAGACAGATCAGGGATGGTTGACGAAGGGAAAAGCCACATGGTTTCTCCCCGACTCTATGGTTCAAGTCATTATCAATACCGCACATAGTCCAGCACATCTAGGAGAAAAAGCCATGTTAGACAGTATACAGAACCTTTGGTTCAACAAACACTTACGAGCTGCAGCCAAGCAGAAAGTCCGTACCTGTATGATATGTTGCCAGTTCAACCCAGGTAAAAGTGTACCGGTGGAACAAGGTGGATTCCAACCCCCTGACCACCCTTTTGAAGTCCTCCAGATGGATTATATTCAGATGGAGCGATGTCGAGGTTTCAAGTATGTTCTTGTAGTTGTATGCGCTTTGTCCAGGTGGACAGAAGCATATCCAGTTCCAGATTACACAGCAGCGACCACTGCCAAGCAGTTGGTTCGTGAATTCTTCCCCCGTTATGGACTCCCTAGGGTCGTGTATTCTGATAACGGCCAGCCATTCTCATCCGAGCTAATGAAACATGTTTCCCTTTTGTTAGGGTACCAGTGGAAGTTCCATTGTGTACGCCATCCTGAAGCAGCCGGTCTCGTAGAGAGACATAATCAGACCTTGAAAATCCGTATTGCCAAGACATGTAAAGAAAAAGGTGTAGACTGGCTAGTTGCCCTGCCAGTTGCTTTATTCTTCATGCGCATGGTTGCACATTCCAGATCAGGTCTGTCCCCTTATGAGGTCGTATTCGGCCGTCCCCCAAATATGTGGGGTACACCTAGACCCCGCAGTATTACAGATGTTTCCAGTAATATGTTGACAGATTACCTAGCTTCCTTGATGTCTGCCCTACACTCTTGTCGTTCGCAGGTTGCCGCTGCATTTCCAGACAATACTGAAGTGAAACTGCACGAGGTCATTCCAGGAGACCTTGTTCTCGTAAGGAACTTTGATCGTTCAAGTCCGCTGGAGCCCCATTGGAAGGAGCCACGACTAGTCCTTCTGACCACCCGTACGGCCGTGAAGTTGGAAGGCCGCAAGGGTTGGGTCCATCTGTCGCATATCAAGAAATTCCATGGGGTCCGGAAAAAGACTTTTAATGACGATTCCAAAGACTGTTCCATTTTTAAAGACTGCCTGAAACCAGACTCTAAATCAGAAATTGATTCAAATCCGGAACTGAAAGTTCCTCTGTTTGAGAAAACTCCGCAGCAGGAGTATAAGTTAAAACTCCGGTCTAGTAAAATAAGTCAGCCAGTTTAATTGTCTAAGTCCCCCTCGGGTGAAACGGTTAGACAGGTATCTGACATGTATGAGATAGACCCCCATAGTGAGAGAGTTAGTCAAAACTCTATACGATGTATCATTTTTCTAAGTTTTCTATTGTTTCTAAGTTTGATGGTTACCTGCACAAGTTATGCATTGCATTTATGTTTTCCAATTTCTCATATAAATAAGTTTTCTAATGCCACAGTAGAGCACACATTTAGTGATCTGCCTCCTCACGAGTTATCCTATCGTATTGCTATGAGAAATAATACATTCATTAGAATGTTACACTATTCACACCAGACCAGCAATGCCACTAATTGTTGGGTGTGTGGTCGACTCCCCCCTTTCCAGACACCAAAGGGAGTTCTGCCACTCTTTCCTTATCCGTTTTCACATAATGGTTCGTGTGGAGCATGGTCCACGTTAACGTCATCCTCCAATGATATGTCCCTTCTGAATAGAACATGTTTTCCAGACAAGCAAGGTCTCCCCCATAGAACAGGGTTAGATCTAGAAAATGAAGTTTATAATTTAGGTAATTATTCTTCGAATTTTATGGTCCTGAATGTTCAGTCTGATACTACTCCAGACTTACCTGCTATTTCAGTACTACCAGTAAAAGGCGAATTATGTGTCCGAAATAATGGTTCCGCACATGTAGGACATAGTGATTGTACTACTACTGTCGAGTATAGTGACAGTGGGAAATCTATCTTCAAAGCCTCACGTCATTCTTATTTTGTTTGTGGTCAGACCGCATATGTTCGTCTGCCCCTCGATTGGGATGGAACCTGTTACATTGCCTTCCTACTGCCACCAGTTTTTCTAGCCCCATCTGATTATCACAGAAACACACATCTAGTACACGTCAGACATAGAAGGGAGATCGATTCCCCAATTGTCGATCAAACTGAAACTGCTCTAGAACAATATACAGATTTCAATAAAGATTTTTTCTTGTTTATAGGACCTGTCCAGAATAGTAAGTTAATACGTAGGTTAACCAGAACCCTTGAAGCAGTAGTGAATGAGACTACTTCTGCTCTAGGTAACTTAACCGAAGAGCAATCTGCTATGAGATTTGTCGTGCTCCAAAATCGCCTCGTTCTCGACGTCATACTGGCCGATAGAGGAGGAGCATGTAGAGTCATCGGATCTAGTTGCTGCATTTTCATTCCTAATAACGCGCCGTCTGTTTATTCAGCTATAACCAGACTTCATAAAATTGCCCATCAGTTACACCAGAATCCAGGCACCTGGACATGGTCCGGTTGGCTCTGGAGTATCATATCTGCTTGGGGATGGAAAGTATTGTCATTTCTAGGTATCGCAGTAATGATCATTTTCAGTTGCTGCCTCTGTATACAATGTGGCCCTGCGATTTGCGGCATGTGTGCTACCTCTTGTATTCCTAGTCCTAAATCCCGTTCCAAGACAATTCGAGACGAGCAAATGATGCTATATGAAATAATAGATGGTATCATGAATATAGATGTTTCCTGATGGAAACGTAGGGCACAAGGAGGGAATGTGGAAAAGTAAATTTTGCCATGTCATATGTGCCTACGTGTTCCCCATCTTATGCTATATGTGCATGATCGATATGCATGTATTCCCTTCTGATCGATTAAAGATACAATTACAGTTGTGTCCATCTCTAGTATGCCAGTTTCCAGTCTCCGTGAAAGCAACGAATATCAGGCCTATGTAATCCTACGTTGCCACGTTTTACAGTGTGCACGTTAATTCATTGAATTATCCCCGTTTCTAGGCCTCAAAAGGGCCCGGACTCAGATTCAGCTCCTGTTTCCTGAACCCTCTCCGAGGAGCGATACAGCCCCCACCTGCATCCCTGACCCTTAGCTTACTTCTTGCCACGCAGTGCCCGGCTCGGCCTGGCTCTGCCTCCCAGTCTGCCAAGAGTATGTTATGATTCTAGTTATCAGTCCAGCCCTCCTTCTCTGCATTCCTAAGCTACTGAATCGCATCAATAGTTTCCGTCATGGTCTAGCCTTTATGTCTCCATGTAAGAGAAATACTGTATTAATATTCATAGAATATTCCTCGCACACACACTACATGTAGAATTATGCATGCACCAGTCTTAATGTCTGTTAGCCTTTGCCCTGATAACTTTTGGATTCTATCAACATGTTCTCTAAACACCAGATACCAGATAGGCTTTAGGTACATGTCGCTCTGACACTCCAGACTTTAGTCTCCTCTTCTAGCGCAGAAGTCATAGCCCCCCAGTTCTCCCTAGTAACACGTCATTGTCAGTTTGCGCGCACCACTAGGTTAGAGGTCCCAGCTGCTCAGGTAGCCCCCTCCATGTTTCCGCCCCGTTTATGACATATTCTGTTACGTTTGTATCACATGTCTATGTATACGCCCTGTACACACCTCTTGTTACACCCACTTTATGCCTTATCTTTCGCGACTGCTACAAACTCCGCCTACTGCTACGCCTACTGTATTGAATGCAATGTATTTGTTTAACTATAAATATTGTGCACTGTTATTAAAAGTTACCCCAATTGCCTATTCCTGCCCCCGGCAGCTGCCATCCCATTCCCGTACAGGCTGTCCTGTTCCAGTCCTTTATGCTTGATTAAAGCCTGTATACTCCAGCTACCTCGTATCTTGACTCTTATTTATTGAGCTATCTGTTTATATTGTATCCAGTCAAAAATAGAACCGGTAATTAATTATTTATTTATTTAAATTTGTCTGACATATTGTTTCGTTGTGCTGTGCAGCTGCCTTGTCGGGCGCCAGGACGCTCCTTGGCTGGAGCATCTGTGCGCCTAATAAAAATGCATAACATAACATAACATAACATAACATGGCAGCCTGCTGCAACATCGATCCAAATGCATGCCGCCGTTCCCAGGATTTCTCCCCGACTACTCTGCGGCCTACGAGATGGAGAGGCCGGGGCGTTGACTAGGCGGGGCCTCCGGCCGCAACCACAGCGCCAACGATCGCTGCTGACGGAGGGGAGCCTTGCCGGTGAGACCACTGATCTGAAGAACCGCTGCCTGCGGTGCCTCCATGAGCCGCTTTACGGAGGCCCCCGAGGGGCGGTGTGGAGGCGCGGACTCGGAGGGGGCGCTTGGCTCCTGCCCCCTCCCCAAGTCTTGTTGCCCTGGTGTGGCCTGAGATCGCCCCCGACATAGGCGGCCGGCTCCCGGGGTCCGGCGGAACTTTTAGCCTTTTGGTGACTCTTCCATTCTGGACCTTGTCCCACAATCCGTTTGACCTGAAGACACGTCCTGCGGTGCCCTGGTCCGACCATCACATATACCTGCGCCAGGAGACGGCGTGGGGTGCACTGGAAGGGAGAGGCGGCGCGAACGAGCCTCCCCCACCTCCCAGGTGGAGGTTTCTCAGCTGCACCCCAGCGCTTCACTCGACGTAGGCGGCCGGCTCCCGGGGTCCAGCGGAACTTTTAGCCTTTTGGTGACTCTTCCATTCTGGACCTTGTCCCACAATCCGTTTGACCTGAAGACACGTCCTGCGGTGCCCTGGGCCGACCATCACATATACCTGCGCCAGGAGACGGCGTGGGGTGCACTGGAAGGGAGAGGCGGTGCGAACGAGCCTCTCCCACCTCCCCAGGTGGAGGTTTCTCAGCTGCACCCCAGCGCTTCACTCGGCAGCTGAGTTACGCCCATTCTTGCGGCACAGTGCCTCGCTCGGCCAGCTGAGTTGCGCCTGCTCTTGCTATTACAGCGTCTCACCCGCCATCCGGCCGAATTGCACCCACTCTTGCGGTACAGCGACAGGCGGCTGCCACGGAGCTCACGAAATGGAGGTCGGCTCCACAGACTTGGGCCTGGCCTGCAAGGATGGCTCCGGGCAACCCTGAAACTCGGACGCTTGACTGCTAGGGCATGGGCCCCATTCCCAAAAGCGTCCCCTCAGCCTTGAAGATTCTACAAGAGTCACCGGGGCCCCCGACTCCCGCAGACTTCCGGTGGGGAGCGACTGCCATGATTGCTCGCGGAATGGCCACGACGTAGCCACGGGGTGCTCTCATGCTGACGCCAGCTTCAGTCTGAAACATCCAGAAACACTGTAGTATCGCGTTGTCGCGTAATGCGTCATATGACGCGCCGCGTTAGCGCACCCGATGCGCGAAGCGAGGCGCGAAGCGCAGCTTCCCGGAAGCAATCCGGGGCGCGGCACGCAGCGCGTAACGTAAGCATAACAGGTCATGTGACTTGTTAATAAAATTTTTCATTGGTTCATTTCACTTTTGGTTTCCTAATGATGTAAGGCTAGGTCATGTGACCTAAAAATGACACTTTTCATTGGTTTAGAACTATTTTTTGTCCCAAATGATGAAAACCCCTCCTTGTTTCCTCACTCTGACTTTCATCTTTGTGAGAGGAAGACCTACAGTGCCTCGCTCGGCCACCTGAGTTACACCCGCTCTTGCGGCACAGAGCCTCGCTCGGCCAGCTGAGTTACGCCCACTCTTGCGGCACAGTGCCTCACTCGGCCAGCTGAGTTACGCCCACTCTTGCGGCACAGTGCCTCGCTCGGCCAGCTGAGTTACGCCCGCTCTTGCGGCACAGTGCCTCGCTCGGCCACCTGAGTTACGCCCACTCTTGCGGCACAGTGCCTCGCTCGGCCACCTGAGTTACGCCCACTCTTGCGGCACAGTGCCTCGCTCGGCCAGCTGAGTTACGCCCACTCTTGCGGCACAGTGCCTCGCT
Organism: Lissotriton helveticus; assembly: GCF_964261635.1. Lineage (NCBI taxonomy): Eukaryota > Metazoa > Chordata > Amphibia > Caudata > Salamandridae > Lissotriton > Lissotriton helveticus. The sequence goes on from NW_027611923.1 coordinate 355,550, forward strand.
CGGCCAGCTGAGTTACGCCCGCTCTTGCGGCACAGTGCCTCGCTCGGCCACCTGAGTTACGCCCGCTCTTGCGGCACAGTGCCTCGCTCGCCCAGCTGAGTTACGCCCACTCTTGCGGCACAGTGCCTCGCTCGGCCAGCTGAGTTACGCCCGCTCTTGCGGCACAGTGCCTCACTCGGCCGGTTGAGTTTCGGCTGCTCTTGCGGCTACAGCGTCTCACCCGCCATCCGGCTGAATTGCACCCACTCTTGCGGTACAGCGACAGGCGGCTGCCACGGAGCTCACGAAATGGAGGTCGGCTCCACAGACTTGGGCCTGGCTTGCAAGGATGGCTCCGGGCAACCCTGAAACTCGGACGCTTGACTGCTAGGGCATGGGCCCCATTCCCAAAAGCGTCCCCTCAGCCTTGAAGATTCTACAAGAGTCACCGGGGCCCCCGACTCCCGCAGACTTCCGGTGGGGAGCGACTGCCATGATTGCTCGCGGAATGGCCACGACGTAGCCACGGGGTGCTCTCATGCTGACGCCAGCTTCAGTCTGAAACATCCAGAAACACTGTAGTATCGCGTTGTCGCGTAATGCGTCATATGACGCGCCGCGTTAGCGCACCCGATGCGCGAAGCGAGGCGCGAAGCGCAGCTTCCCGGAAGCGATCCGGGGCGCGGCGCGCAGCGCGTAACGTAAGCATAACAGGTCATGTGACTTGTTAATAAAATTTTTCATTGGTTCATTTCACTTTTGGTTTCCTAATGATGTAAGGCTAGGTCATGTGACCTAAAAATGACACTTTTCATTGGTTTAGAACTATTTTTTGTCCCAAATGATGAAAACCCCTCCTTGTTTCCTCACTCTGACTTTCATCTTTGTGAGAGGAAGACCTACAGTGCCTCGCTCGGCCACCTGAGTTACGCCCGCTCTTGCGGCACAGAGCCTCGCTCGGCCAGCTGAGTTACGCCCACTCTTGCGGCACAGTGCCTCACTCGGCCAGCTGAGTTACGCCCACTCTTGCGGCACAGTGCCTCTATCGGCCAGCTGAGTTACGCCCGCTCTTGCGGCACAGTGCCTCGCTCGGCCACCTGAGTTACGCCCACTCTTGCGGCACAGTGCCTCGCTCGGCCACCTGAGTTACGCCCACTCTTGCGGCACAGTGCCTCGCTCGGCCAGCTGAGTTACGCCCACTCTTGCGGCACAGTGCCTCGCTCGGCCAGCTGAGTTACGCCCGCTCTTGCGGCACAGTGCCTCGCTCGGCCACCTGAGTTACGCCCGCTCTTGCGGCACAGTGCCTCGCTCGCCCAGCTGAGTTACGCCCACTCTTGCGGCACAGTGCCTCGCTCGGCCAGCTGAGTTACGCCCGCTCTTGCGGCACAGTGCCTCACTCGGCCGGTTGAGTTTCGCCTGCTCTTGCGGCTACAGCGTCTCACCCGCCATCCGGCTGAATTGCACCCACTCTTGCGGTACAGCGACAGGCGGCTGCCAGGGAGCTCACAAAATGGCGGTCGCCTCCACAGACTTGGGCCTGGCCTGCAAGGATGGCTCTGGGCAACCCTGGAACTCGGACACTTGACTGCTAGGGCATGGGCCCCATTCCCGAAAGCGTCCCCTCAGCCTTGAAGATTCTACAAGAGTCACCGGGGCCCCCGACTCCCGCAGGCTTCCGGTGGGGAGCGACTGCCATGATTGCTCGCGGAATAGCCACGACGTAGCCACGGAATGGTGGTGCTCTCATGCTGACGCCAGCTTCAGTCTGAAACATCCAGAAACACTGTAGACTACCAATTCAATCAGTTCCGGTGGAGCCCCAACGTGACCCGGTAGGGAAGAACTTGCCCTCCCCTCTTTGACTGATGGTTCTTGTTGCCTGTCCCTTCTGTTGTCATTTAACTGAACTTTTTGGACTACTCAAAGGGGTTCTGGTCCGACCGCTGCTTGGTGGAGACATTTTGACTATATTCTGGACCTGCCCGGCCTCGCCCAAAATGACCAGACATCCCTCACTTCCAATTACAGCATACACTCCTTTATCAATATCTTCTTTGATGTTCCTCTTGAATATGTAATTTTGTAGAACTTCATACAGACAAACATTCTCGAGGTGACTGCTTCTATTTTGATAATATGTATCCCACATGTTGGCAACTCCTTGATGTGTACTGGTTGCTCAGCCTTGATATCACGAGATATGTATGCAATTTTGGAGCACATGGCGGGCGGGGACGGGTACTGATTGAACATTTGGACATCCATATTGATATTAAGTTCTGATGTATTATTGATTACTGTACTATTAAAAATTCGAATTAACGTTACTCATGGTACTTGCCCGGAAATGTATATCTAGATAATTTCATTGTAACTGGTCCTGTCGTACTTTGATTATAAAATTAACGTCCACCGATTCCGCAACTGTTAGACACCTTAATTCCTGCAACCTAATGGCCCGCCCGTTACGTTTTTCTACAGTGTAAATGTCCCCTCATCATATACGATTCCAGTTTGCTCCGTGGCCGGCCCACGTGGTTGTAGGCCCGTATTTGTATACTGACATTTTTGCAATAAACAGTTTTCGAAGGAAGTATGGAATCAGCGTCATAACAATCGTCTAGGTTGGTTGGGTTTTTGAATAATGGCTGTTATTCCCAAACAATAGAAAACAGATAATGCAGACCCTTTGCCTGAATTTTGGATTGATTGAAATTTGTATCCGTCACACCTGCCCTTTTTCCAGAATTGTTAGAAAATGGTCGACCGTAGCTTAAGGTATCTGCCGAATGTAAGGTGTGGTATTTTGTCCCATAAAATACGACTAATTGAGAAACAAATACACGAAGAGGGAACTCGAATTTAGAGACAAACAAAATGAAACATTTTTTTGCATCATAAGAAGGGGAGGATATGTTACACAGAAAAATAATGCGAAAGGGATAGCCAAGATCTGTTGTATCACACGTTCCTGCAGCTAGTCTGATACATGATAAGTAGAAGCTTTTTCGTGTTTGCGCGCGCTGACATGCTCTGAATGCTGTATCCCCCCCTTTCTTTTTTCCTCTGTAGGTTACATCGGAGTTCCGACTGAAGAATGGAGTGGACATGGACCGCACCGTGCTCCATGCAGGGAAAGACATAGACAAGCGCTGTGAGATATTGCATGGAGTGCAGACCATCACTGGGAGCGTGAAAGATTGTATGGTATGAATGTGCGCATGGGCCCTGATTTGTACGGTTTGAATGAGTATGTGTGGCGCACGACTGGGTCAATAAAAAATGGTTTTTGTATGACTGAGGCGGTGATCGAACGGTTAATGGAATGAGAAAAATAAGCCCGAACATGGTATCTGCATGTGAAGGACGAAAAACAATATAGCACTTTCCTTACTTAGCAACGACTCTCTCTGGAGCTAGTGAATGGGAGAGTAGCCTACACCATAAACTTGAAGGGTTATTTCAGTACGACGAACCCGACCCCAACCGATATCCCAAATGTACACCCAAAATATTGCGCACCAGTAAGTCAATTTATGTGCTGACTAAATAAGAGAAGTTAGCTCGGCTCCGTCGCCCACCCCGCCCAAAATAACGACAAACCCTATGCAAATATTATAAATATATACAACACACCAGCAAAGTAACACGGTAACACTTTTTATTAAATAACTATTTACATGGCAGCCTGCTGCAACATCGAACCAAATGCATGACGCTGTTCCTGTCGAGGTAGCATAGGTGGCGGCCTAGGGGTGGAGGACCGTTGTGCAAATAGCCCGGGGGCGACACCACGCGCAAAGGCCCGTCCCCGCGGTCAGCTGCAGCAGGGCGAGCCTTAGCGTTTCACTCCCCGGTCAGCTGCACCATGACTGCCATTGGCGTTCCACTCGGTTGGATGGCCGGGGACCCGCTCCGGTGGCCGGGGTGAAGAGCGGCTGTTGCTGCGGAATGCTCAAAATGGCAGCCGACTCCCTGGATTTGGGCCTGGTCCACTAGAACGACTCTGGTCTACCCTGGAACTCGAATGGACTGTGGCAGAGCGTCCAAAATCCACAAAAAACACCACTGCCAACTCTTCAATAACTTCCATCACCCAGCACCGCATTTCCAAAGGAACAGCATAGCAAGCTTTCGTGGCCTTTAGAGTTTTCGGAAGCAGTTTCCCAAGACCATCACTGCAGCCATTGCAATCCAACAGAGGAACTTTTCCCAAGATCGGCATATTAACAGGGCTGCTGGTGTAATCGGGGCTCTTGCAGCCATTCAACTTAATTGAAGCTTTCACAATGACAAACCGCCCACTGAACTTCGTGCCATGACATTTTGTAGTGTAGTTCCTATCATCCCAATAGGCTCTGCGCATTGGAATAATACCTACAGCAGTAAAGGCCTAGACCAGACGTTAACTAGGTCTACTACTGTCGATACTAGACTTAAAGTTTTGGGTTTGCCAGCTTAGCTCAGAGTTCACTAGAAACTTTCTCGAATGTTCAAGGAGGACTTAACTTCCCTGATTAGACAAGAAGGGATTTAGTTTCTGACAACCATAGAACATGACAACTTTGCTCTCCCCTAATCAAGAGTATATCTCGAGAGTCGTGTGAACAAAAGGCAATTTATTTTACTCAGTCAGTACGTGCATTCTTAGTCTCATCAGAATGTAGAGAAAAGGAAGAGACGGGCGTGTTCAATAAAAAGGTGTTATTTATTGATCAGTCTCTTTTCTCATACAAGAGAAATGGATCGATATTATTGCGATACTTATAGTTAAGTAAAGTGCATACATTAAAAGCAATAGTATAAAATAATACTGTAAAAACATTGATATGGTTTCTAAGCCATAAGATGTTTAAAATGAATAAAATATATTACATACACATATACATTTGACTAAACGTACTCAACTGGTGTTTCTAAATACGCCTACCCCGTGTACCTGACCTAAGTCTAATACGTGGGCGGGAATAGAAAGTTACAGTTTAAGTTAAGTTTGTTTTTGCCAAGTGAATAACTAAAGAATTCTCTGTGAGGGGTTATTCAGTTCTGTACCTGGAATCTAGGTTGAATGAGGGATGGTATCTCTCGTCTCTGGTCTCGATATTCCAGGCTGCCTGCGAGGGCTACCCGGAAACGCCGGTGCTGGATTTCTCGGCAGGAGAAAGCAGCTTCTCTCAGCGCGTCAGAAAGGCGGGGCTGCGCCAGCGGGGTCTGCTCTGCTCTTCGCTTCGGCAAGTATGGCTGCTCCGTCTCGTCACCATGCGTGTGTTTGCATAGGGCAATATCGGTAATATTTATACCTTTAAGGTGCCGAGATTGACGTAAGGATGGACATAGATACGTCAATAAGGATGTCATACGACTTGCTCGTTAGCACATTCTTTTACTGAAGTTCTCGGTGAAATCAAAACAATGGCCGCAGGGTTTTGCCCAGGTTGTCATAGGTTTGATTTGTTATGAGAACTCCGTATGCCTTATCAGGGGCTGGAGGAATATCGCTTGTCTAATTAGATCGCAAGCGTTATGACTTAATCAGATAACACGTTCCTGTGCCGTAGTGTGACTGCGTCAGATAACGGTATCTGCATCATGGGGGTTTTCTGCCTCATGGGCTGACTACTTAGTTAACTTGTTAGTTTGCTTAACCAGAATAGGGTCAGGAATAGGGGGATCAATTCAGAACCTATAGGAATACATCACACCCACTCCACGCTAACTATGGTCATATTTACTAATCTATGCATAGTATAACATAGTACAACATACCACAGAGTATAGTGTATACCTTACCACCCCAAAATACATAAATGCATTTCGAAATTTTCAAATATACGGAAAAATTGCAGTCATATGTATTGTATGCACTCAAGCTGTAGAATAATGCCAAAGTAATCGTATTTGTATACATTATTGCTATTTTGTATATGAGAATTACACATGAAATGGCTCTTAATACAGAAAAAAAGTTCGAGACCATTCCATCACAGAATAAAATATTTAAAATATTTATGAACATGCCAGCGGGCAGCTAATGTCTATAAGGTATATCTATAAGCTATCTAAAATTTAGAAACCTTAGTTCTTTGAGAATAGTTCTTACTTTAAGCAGAAGATAGTGTCCCGAAAAATATGAAAAAATATTTTGGGGCTGCTGAAAAATTGCTGTCCGTGAACTGGAGGGAAAATTGTTCATGTGACTTTAGTTTTAAAGTTGAAGGCCGAATTCAGGGAACGCCGTGTGCGAGCTTGTTCAAAAGTCTCTATTTCTGCTCTGGTGAGAACATCATATCATTTAGGCTTTCGAAAAAACTGTCAACAGCTTCTTGGGAAAGTTCCACTAACTCGGATATAGGTGTAATCATGCATTCGTGCGCATGATTGTCTCCACTGACATTCTGATTTGCATTGCTGACAGAAGGTCGTACCTGATCGATGCTGCTTTCATCTTGAACTTCACTACCCATCAATCGTAGTGGTGAAGCTTCCACGAATGCCGTCATCAGGATTGGTAGCCTTTGAGGGCAGCACAAAGCATGAACCTTGATCGGGCTCAACAATGTTTCTGCATCCATTGGCGCATCCGATTGTAGCGTCAGACAGGTGTCTAACACGCATTCTTCTCCGCATAGCAGACACCTTAATACAGGTAAAACACATCTTTGCCACATTGGTCGAAATGATAGAAACCAAGTCATGTTCAGGTCTCTAAGCCGGGAGAGTCCCAGGATTTTTGATATCTGGTCCCGGTATCCAATGGCTAGGATTGTTTCTTCCCTTGTCGCAAGAGTTTTGTCTGTGACATGGGTTGCAATAACGAAAAATAAGGACTAAGAATAGGATTCCTGCAATTAGTCCCAAGATCAGGGGAAGTCCGCCAAAAATCGAATGGACGAAATCTGGAAAAATACCCAGTATGGCTTTGAATGGTGTTAATGCCATCGAAAATACTGTCTTAAATACCTTTGAGACCCCATTGGTATCAGAAATATTTAAGATTTCGTTTAGAATTTCCGCGAAATGTATGGGGGAATTAGTTGATAACAATGAATGTATCTCTGCAGTCGTCCTTGCGACTTGTAGATCATACGTTTCTTTTGATGACGTGAGCCTAGTAGGCGTCTGAAGAAGCACTGTTTTCATTCTGCTTAAAGTATCTATTCGAATAGAAGTAATTTTCAAATTGGGCCATGCCCTTGCCTCCCTGTCTGGAAAGGAGCTGGGGAACAATGAGCGTCCACAGCACTTGACCTTCGCAGTCGTAGTTACTAGATAAGGAGTCCCGGGCATAAGACTACAGCATCTGCGGTCTACAATTAGAATGTAACTCCCATTATAGAGTCTTTGAAAGAATGGTTCTATTTCTGTTGCAGGTGCGCCTTGCTGGTGACATGAAAGGTTGTATGAATTCCCTTCACAGGCTCCATGCAAACTAATTCCGTTACACAGAAATGTGCCACTTAGTGACATCGCACAATTGTTGCCACTAAGAAACACTTTCTGTCCTTTATTACTGACACATGCATGTGAATAGGGCAGGTTCCATGTTGTTTTAAGGTACCCCTTTCCCAATTTCTCGTACATGCCAGCCTGTATATATTTTTGGCAGTATTGAAACCTGAAGGTTGAGATTGGAATATTTATTATCCCATGTATTATCCATTCACTGACAGGTCGTTCTGACATTGTCACTGGTAATCTTTCGAGTTTTTCAATGCTCAAGATTGTATAATCAGCACCCTTTTGTGCCATACTGATTTGTCTATCAGTAAGGTTAAAGATTTGGAATAGTGACGTTGTGTTGATTAAACGCCAAGGCACATAGCCTGAACGCAGATTTTGTAACGTCCAGCCAAGCTGTACAATAGAGCGCAATTGTGACTGACCGTGTTGTAATAACAGTAAGTCTTGCGACAATATGTCGATTGCTGAAGACACAATGCTGTCCAAAGAAAAAATTCTGGAGGACAGAGTCATTAACCCATTGCCCACTACAGAAAGTGATTTTTCCAAATTAATACGGTCAATTTCCCGTATTCTCTCTGCTGTTTCAATTTGAGTAACCTTCCAGGCCTCATTGTATGCTGCATATACAGAGGCTGCTATGAAACGTTTTTGACGCTGTTTGCGTGGTCCCATTATGAAATCACGCAAGTCAGCACCATCAGTAAGTAAAGTTAGGTGTTGTTTAATTTCTGCCAGTGTGGAAGTTTGTAGCCATTGAAGGCATAATTTGCCCACACTGTAAGTGGTTATTATCCCTGGGTGATGTCTTTGGGGATATCTAGGGTCTGGCCTGGTCATTTTGAACCCCTGTGTTTTGTTCAGGAATCTATCTTGACAGTTATTTGTATCTGTGGGCTAGATCAACCACTGTTTCCAATCAGGATGTGTTCTGTTTTGGTTTAATACATAATTTACGTCTATCTCTTCATCTGTAGAGCTATTGCTGAGCATTGTCGGCTTTGGAATAGACGGTTTATTTAAGTCTTTGATTTTAGCTAGGCCAAGACAGGTAGTTTGTTGAACAGTGTCATTTAAAAATATCATTTGTTCTGGGATCATGCAGGCTCTAAACAAAGATTCTATACCCTGCACTTGCCATTCTTTTGTACCCCAAACACTTTTCAATTCAACATTTTTGTCCCAATAATCAAAACCAAAAGTATTCATTTGTTCAAAAAATGAGTCTGAATATATCAATTTTGTGTTGGTTATCATGGTCTTTGTCCCTGTCGTGTTTGACAATTTAAAATAGAATGCTTCAGCATTACTTGTGTTAAAACCTGAAAAGTATGAATATTTGTCATAGAAGGTCCTTGAGCTTCCTTTTGGAGGGGTTGCACAATGTTCCCAGTGATTATAATTTAAAACATTTCTAGGTTGTGCAGATCTATGTAGAAAATGGTTACCATAGTGGTTATAACAGTACATACTATCATAATTTGTAGAACCCTGCAAATAATCATGTTTGGTAAATTTAGCAGACATTACTAAGTCAGACATCATATTATTAATGCTTTCGAAGTCCCAATCATCAGCAAATGAGCTTGGTTTTACAAAGTCACTCAAGGAGATCTTAATTTGGTGTGGATATTTCAGGATTTCGACCGGACCATAAATTTCATAGTCAGTGTTGTCCCAGGCTACCCCACCCGGTATCGGATTGGCTGTGAAGTTGACTGGAGAAAGTTCTCTTTTCTCGATGTGTGAAGATGTGTGTGGTTTGAGGATCAAGTTGATTTTCTGACTTGCTGTGTCCATTTTTGCATATTTTCCCTCAATGAAGCGTCCCAAAGTAAGTACCATGATGAGCCAAAGTATGAGGATAAATGCACCAAAACCCACCCAAAATTCAATCCATGGGGAAATCAGATATGTTTCTTTCAGTTGTTTCAAAAGTTCTTTAGCTTTATCTTTAAAGGTTTTTGATGATGGCTGTGTCTTTGATTCACTGAAGCCTTCAGAGGAATCATCGAAGTTTATGAAGTAGCCGGATGCAGTTCTGTCAATTGTTCCAATTGGTTCAGGATTTCTGTTTCTTGCATTTTCACTTGGTACTTCATTATAGATTGGTGTGTCTCTGCTAAATGTTTTTATTTGGGTTTTCAGAGGTCTGAGTTCTATTGCATTGCTGCATAGTCCTTGTTGTTCTTCTGTAGGCGTTTCGAATGTGATGAGCCTCTTCGTTAGGACCTCTGTACTGGTAGCAAACCTTGGTGTTCTGCTACTTATTGGGAGTCCACTTGGCCGACTGTTTGTTATCGGCCACATGTTGTGGTTTTACCAGGTCGATGGATACAACTTGGTGCTCCTTTTTTCCAGCAAGTGGCGGTAGTACAACTGATCTTGTCCCGTTGACAGACAAGACAGGAACTGCTTTTCTGTAAGAAGGCCCAAATTCCTTCTTTACCGCGATCTTCCCTGACTAGATCCCCGACTTTTGGAATCCAGACAGGTCTTGCTGGGACAGGTGGTGGTTCTTCAGTGGTTGTTGGCTGTTGTTTCAACTTTATGTTGCTCAGGTCTTTTCTTGTTTTGTTTAAGTCCTGCAAAATAGCCAAACGGTCTTTGATATCAAAGCTTTTTCCTTCTACCACTGAAGTCTGACTATCAATGTCAGAGATCAACATCCTAGTTCCAAATAATATTTCGTACGCACTGAATCCTTTCAGAGAATTTCTTGGCAAGTTATTTAGACTACGTTGGACACTTATTAGATGTTTGACCCACCCAGCTCCCGAACCTAATATCCTTTCCGCTATAGATTGCTTTATGCCTTGGTTTTTTCTTTACACCATCCCGTACCCTCAGGAAGGAAGTGAGAAGATTCCCGCTGGGCTATGCTCATTTGGTCATGTTTCCCCTCAGGCTGTTGGGCTAGAGTGAAAACAATGGTCAAACGTAGCATGCTCTTAGCGTATATGCCATTTAGACTCGCAAATCTTTGTATAACAGTCCAGACGTCAGCCGAGTGCTGGTGATCTACATTATAAGTGGAACTAGCATGTATATGTTAATGGCAACCCTTCCTTTTTACTCCTGATTTTTCCTGGAGTAAACCGACGAGGTATTAAACTGTTTCTCTCCCCACTGCGATCTCTGTTGCAGTTTGGGCAGTTTTTTACAAACATGGTGTGACGCAGGCTCATGCCTGGCCACCAGTACCGTGATTGTAATTCTTCCAGAGAATCTTTTAGTTTGAGGTGTCTGAGACCCTCGCCCATATGTGCGTCTGCAATTAACAAGTTTCTCCTGTCCATGTTTGGAATCACCCTATCCCCCACTCCAGGGATTCGAGCAAAAGGGACGGAGTTTGCATCTATTATGTATGTATAATTGAGTGGATAGTTGATCGGTAACGCTGAGCTGTCGCCTTTTGATGACGTTTTCACCGCCAGCACTGTTTCACCGTCAATGTATTTTAATGTACGCTTTTTTCGAACTACGGGAGCCGATTTAGTGGCTGCCGCTGTGGCTGTCTCAGCCAATGAATTCCCTGCAACGTGAACGCCATCACGCTGATGACTCAGTGAGTGTGTCACGTGAGTCTTTGATAGTTCTTTTTGTAAAAGAGCTATTTGTTCCCAGAGCAGTTTCTGCTTTATTGGTGCATCTGTGTCATCTTTGTAACCGTTTCGAATCCATGTCTGCAAATCCTTGTTATATGATTTGACGCAGTAATATGAATCTGACACTATGAGTGTCGGGAATTCGCGATCCGCATTATCTAGCGCCATTTTCAAAGCTAATATTTCAGTTTGTTGTTCTGAATTAGTTTCTACTGAGTGTGTTTTTGTTAATAGAGGTTTTAGTTTACCTCTGCGCCACACTTCTTTTGTAATCCCACATGTGGGGTTGTATGCCTGTTTGCCCCAAACGGGGGGTTGAGCCTGTCCGTCTGTATAAATTACACAGGCGTAATGTCGTAAAGGCAGAATATCGATTGGCAGAGGATATGTTTTTTCATATTCTAGATTTTTTAATTCTTCTAGTTCTAGAAGATTGTAATCCAGGCTACACTTGATAATTCATAGCCTACGAACAGGACTGCCAGATGGGCAATTCTGGATTTTTTAAAGTTGAATTTGTAACCCTCTGCAGCGAAACCAAGTATTATGGTGTTCACTCTTTTCAAGTGAGTCTCCAAGTCATCATCTGTTAAGTAAATGTCATCGACATAAGATAATGCTTCATCATCATATAGTTGTAGTAATTCTGTTACTCTCGCTGAGAATACCCCCAGGCTGTTCTTGTACCCCTGGGCTAACCAACAGAATTGTTTTTGAGTGCCGTTTATTGAGAATGCAGTTAAATATCTGCTCTCTGGTGCTATGTTTTGACAAAAGAATCCATTAGAGATGTCTAATGTTGTTTTGTATTTTTTGCGCACTATGTTATTCATTAGTGCAGCACTATGTGAGTTTTGCAACATGTGTTAAGGTGTCGGTAATCCAAAACTAGACGATATGAATTGTCTGGTTTGGAGACCGGAAACAAAGGGTTGTTCATTTGTGAGGTGCAAGTTTCAATCACCCCCTGGTATTCTAGCTGATCTAGTATTTCATTTACCTGTTTTTTAGCTTCTTGCTTAATTGGGTACTGCCTTTGTGCAGTAGGTTGTGATTTTAACTGGATTTTGTGAGGAGGAGAGTCCTCATCCCATCCCACGTGATTTTTATATAAAGCAGGAGCTAGAGCCACTGCCCACTTTCTAGCAAGTGTGTATTTTTTAGGGAATAGGAATTTGATTTGAGAAGGCAGGCATAATTACTTCTTCGCCATGAGGGCACTCCCTGACAAACTCTGGTGGCCAGTCTTTTTCAGCTAGAAGGATATCATAGCCCTTGGAGAGATTATCCCAAAATAGTCCCCTTATTTTCCTAGTCTTATCTCCCTCTATACGCAATGTTATTTCGTATATTTTGTGAGGTTTGCTAACTCTGGTGTCCGCAGTTTCCACTTGAAGATATTCATTCGTGTCCACTGTCTCCAGATGATTCATAAGGACTTTGCGAGCTATGCTCACTTCTGCTACGCTGTCTAGCATTGTCTGAGCCCATTCTCCGTTTTTCAGTTGTGTCCTCAGTATTTTCGGCATTGTTAACTACCTTGATACTGGCTACCTTCTTTTTTGGAAATTGTAATTTCTTTTTTAGCTGAGCAGGTTCCTTGTCTTTGGACTTGGTGTGCTCTTCTCTTTGTTCTGATCGTCCTCTTCTTTCCGATTTCTGCGAGGAAGTCTGAAAAGATTGAGAGGGACGTGTATCAATGTCTTGATATCTATCAGGCTTTTTAATATTATCCCTAATTCTAAGGTTATATCTTTTCCCAGAGGGGTCACTCTGAGGTGACCTGTGTCTTTGGTTCGGAGATTTTTCTCTTCGCCTAGGAGACCTTCCTCGGGACTGGAATTTCTTTTCTTTAGGATTGGCTTGTTTGTTTCCATCCCAGTTCTTTTTTGGTGATGTAGAATTATTATTAAAAAATATTTTTTCAGGACTTTCAATTAGTTGCGGTTTTACTGGTATTCCACCTAAACTATCTCTACCTAGTTCCTCATAGGATTTTTCTATGATTCTGGCAATTTCAGCTGGTTGGTCTGCTATATCTGTCTCTTTTAACCTCTGGCGGATCGCCACATTTGCTGCTTCTCCCTTTATGTTGGCTAATAATATAGCCGAGACCTGCTTGAAGTCTTTTAGTAATTTCATACCAAGAGTTAAAGCGGGTTCAGGACCATATTCATCTTGAATTTGTTTTAGCACATCTGGTATTACCGAAATGGATGGAACATCGTGCGTTTTTGTGTAGATGGAAGCAAAGACTGTACCCCAAGTGTCACAGTCCTCAATGTGTGGTGCGATTCCCATTGGAAGACAGATAGTCAGAATCCTGTGCTTTTCTAGCGGGGTGGTGTCTGGAAACACCGCCTCTATTTGGGTGATTTTCTGCGCTAGCCAGAATGGTATTTGTTCCCGTTTAGCCGGTACTTTACCTAGGCAGGACTGGATGTTCTGTGGTGTAATTTTATTTGTGTTCCCCTGGTGAGGGGTCAGCTGTGGGAGTTTAATCGCTGGCTGAATTGTTGAAGTCCGCATCACATATTGGACTAATTGTCTGTGTATTTTTATTAGTTGTTTTAGCTGTGTTAAAAGGTTTGGTGCAGACATCCCATCGATGTCTGGATGTGGTGTGTATCCGGCTAGGACCGGCCACGTTGCTCCTGGTCTACCTAAAGGACCGAGCCTGGTGATGTGATTATTATGTTTTAGGGCGCCATCAAATAAGAGCAAATGCTCTTGAAATTTGAGTGGTACTTCCACCTCCTCGAAAGGAGTGTATGTTTCAGGAGGTTCCTCTATTTTGTAATAGTGGAAGTACTTTGTTACAGGATTTTCTGCTGGAAAATTTATCCATGAATAGTATACCTCTGTCTGCCGATATTCGTGTGCCTCAATTACGAATATGACTGTACCACCTCTAGGTGTCAGTCCATTTTCTATAAGTTTTAAAGTTATAGATTTTCTTTTAATGACCGGGATGAGTATTATATCCGGGTCTGCGTCTTGCATGGTAGCATCAGCTGCTGCGAGTTCAGTTGCTAATCTAACTGCCTCTCTTTCATCCTCATTGTCTGACATTTTACTGACAGGATGGTTATTTTGTTTGTTTGTAGATCAGGTTTCTTATGGAAACAAAGATTAGATGCACAATATTTTGGAACAGTGTATCCTTCAACGTTGACTTGTACCAAGAACCATACATAGGAGTTCCCTCCTGCGAGGTCTGGCGGATATAACCTTTCACCCACTCCAGACGTCTTTGGAGTATTTGGGAAAAGGGGTCTGAATGAGAAAGCACGAATGAGTTACTCTAAATGTCTTACGTTAGTTTTATCGCCCTTTCCAAACGCGTTGGGCGCCATGTAGTGTAGTTCCTATCATCCCAATAGGCTCTGCGCATTGGAATAATACCTACAGCAGTAAAGGCCTAGACCAGACGTTAACTAGGTCTACTACTGTCGATACTAGACTTAAAGTTTTGGGTTTGCCAGCTTAGCTCAGAGTTCACTAGAAACTTTCTGGAATGTTCAAGGAGGACTTAACTTCCCTGATTAGACAAGAAGGGATTTAGTTTCTGACAACCATAGAACATGACAACTTTGCTCTCCCCTAATCAAGAGTATATCTCGAGAGTCGTGTGAACAAAAGGCAATTTATTTTACTCAGTCAGTACGTGCATTCTTAGTCTCATCGGAATGTAGAGAAAAGGAAGAGACGGGCGTGTTCAATAAAAAGGTGTTATTTATTGATCAGTCTCTTTTCTCATACAAGAGAAATGGATCGATATTATTGCGATACTTATAGTTAAGTAAAGTGCATACATTAAAAGCAATAGTATAAAATAATACTGTAAAAACATTGATATGGTTTCTAAGCCATAAGATGTTTAAAATGAATAAAATATATTACATACACATATACATTTGACTAAACGTACTCAACTGGTGTTTCTAAATACGCCTACCCCGTGTACCTGACCTAAGTCTAATACGTGGGCGGGAATAGAAAGTTACAGTTTAAGTTAAGTTTGTTTTTGCCAAGTGAATAACTAAAGAATTCTCTGTGAGGGGTTATTCAGTTCTGTACCTGGAATCTAGGTTGAATGAGGGATGGTATCTCTCGTCTCTGGTCTCGATATTCCAGGCTGCCTGCGAGGGCTACCCGGAAACGCCGGTGCTGGATTTCTCGGCAGGAGAAAGCAGCTTCTCTCAGCGCGTCAGAAAGGCGGGGCTGCGCCAGCGGGGTCTGCTCTGCTCTTCGCTTCGGTAAGTATGGCTGCTCCGTCTCGTCACCACGCGTGTGTTTGCATAGGGCAATATCGGTAATATTTATACCTTTAAGGTGCCGAGATTGACGTAAGGATGGACATAGATACGTCAATAAGGATGTCATACGACTTGCTCGTTAGCACATTCTTTTACTGAAGTTCTCGGTGAAATCAAAACAATGGCCCCAGGGTTTTGCCCAGGTTGTCATAGGTTTGATTTGTTATGAGAACTCCGTATGCCTTATCAGGGGCTGGAGGAATATCGCTTGTCTAATTAGATCGCAAGCGTTATGACTTAATCAGATAACACGTTCCTGTGCCGTAGTGTGACTGCGTCAGATAACGGTATCTGCATCATGGGGGTTTTCTGCCTCATGGGCTGACTACTTAGTTAACTTGTTAGTTTGCTTTACCAGAATAGGGTCAGGAATAGGGGGATCAATTCAGAACCTATAGGAATACATCACAATTTACTTATAACATTCTGCTGGGTCTTCGCCGAACTGAAGTCTACAAATGCAAAGCATTTCATTCTGCTTGCCTGCTCGGACATGAGCCCCACTCTTGAAGACGTCCTCTCAGTTTTAAATGTTCTACGAGAGTCGTTGGCCCTCGACTCCCGCGGGCTTCCGATGGGGGCAACCGCCACTGTTGCTCGACTATCCCCAATGGATATACCGCTGCCACGGGTGTCCGCCGCCTTATCCACATCTGGTGCCGTGAGGGAGGCTGATTCAGTGCATCGGCGGAGGGATACACCTGCTGTCCCGCTCTCCGGAAGTGGCCACAACATTGTCACAGGATGGTAGTGCTCTCATGCTGACGCCAGGTTTTGTCCGAATTACTAAGAGACACTGTAGACTGCCAACTTGATCAGCTCCGGTGGGACCTCAGCGTGACCCGGTAGGGAAGATTTTGCCTCCCTCGCCTTTGAGTCATGGTTCATGCTGCCTGTTCTTTCTGTTGGCGCTAACAAACTTTTTGAACTGCCGAAAGGGATTCTCGTCCTGCCGCTACTTATTGGAGACATTGAACTATACTCTGGACCTGCCTGGCCTTGACCAAAATGGCACCAGTATGGGAGCGACTTGCAACTCCTTATGACGTTCTAGTTACTTAGCCTTGACGTTATGGGGGATGTATGCGGTCTTTATGCACATGGCGTGTGGGGAAGGGTACTGACTGGGCATACGGACAACCCTATTGATGTTGATTTTTCATTATTGATTATTGTATTATTAAAGCTTCGAAGTAATGTTACCCATGATACTCGCCCATGGTGTGCATATGGACGATTTTATTGTAACTGATCCTGTTATACTTTCAATTATAAAATCAACCTTCACTGATCCTGCAACCGTTTGTTGCGTTTAGTTTTTTCAATTAAATGGCTCGCTTGTTACATACTCCTATAACCCTGGCTTTTGACCCTTTCCTACGCGCGGTCGGTACTACCGCCCTCGAGCGATCTATGTAATGAACAGACTACCATTGCCGAGACACAAGGGAATGCATCTCAGAGAGATAAGTCAAGTACGTGGTAGATAAAAACATTTTCGTGTTTATGCACGCTGATGTGCTTTGAACGCTGCCCCCCCCCCCTCATCATTTAGATTACCACCGACCATTGCACAAAAGCGTACCGGGCGCTCCCCACGCAAAAAAAAACGATTTTTTTTTTTTTGCCCCGCGGGGCCCTTTTAAAGCCTCCACATCAAACCTAGAGGGTGAGGGAGGATCTACTATGCCCCCTTATGGTCATTTCCCCCTTTGTTTTGGCCTCCTCTTGTCTCTCGATCCTACCGAGAAGCAAGATGGCGGCCGCTCCGGACTGTTTAGAATGTTGACAGACACCGGAGAGCCAATCAGCTTCGCTTCGCGAAGTTCCGTTACGCGTCAAGTACGTGAACCGGAGCGCTACCCGGAGCGCTGTTACAGATATATATATTTTTTTTAACGTTAATTTATCAAAATCCACTGGAGCACATATATTGAGACCTAGCAAAGGCACATCGGGCTACCAGTCCCTACAATTTTGCTAAGTTTCGTGCAAATCCATTCAGCCGTTCGGGCTAAAAGTGAGGCCAACCGCCCTATGGAAAAATGAATGGGAAAAACGCGTTTTGTGACCCCCCTTTTTTGGGGGTCCCAAAACGTGTTTTTAACATTGAGTTTTCCATAGGGCGGTTGGCCTCACTTTTAGCCCGAACGGCTGAATGGATTTGCACGAAACTTGGCAAAATTGTAGGGACTGGTAGCCCGATGTGCCTTTTGTAGGTCTCAATATATGTGCTACAGTGGATTTTGAGAAATTAACGTTTAAAAAAAGATATATATCTGTAACAGCGGACCGGGCAGCGCTCCAGCACGCGTACTTTTCGCGCAACTGAGCTTTGTGAAGCGAAGCTGATTGGTTCTCCGGCGTCTGTCAACATTCCAAACAGTCCGTAGCGGCCGCCATCTTGTCTCTCGGTAGGATCGAGAGACAAGAGGAGGCCAAAGCGAAGGGGCAAATGACCATAAGGGGGAATAGTAGATCCTCGCTGACCCCCTAGGTTTGATGTGGAGGTTTTAAAAGGGCCCCGCGGGGCAAAAAAAAAAATAATAATAATAATCGAACGGCTGAATGGATTTGCACGAAACTTGGCAAAATTGTAGGGACTGGTAGCCCGATGTGCCTTTGCTAGGTCTCAATATATGTGCTTCAGTGGATTTTGAGAAATTAACGTTCAAAAAAAGATATATATCTGTAACAGCGCACCGCTTCGCGTACTTTTCGCGTTACGGAGCTTTGCGAAGCGAAGCTGATTGGCTCTCCGGTGTCTGTAAACATTCCAAACAGTCTGTAGCGGCCGCCATCTTGTCTCTCGGTAGGATCGAGAGACAAGAGGAGGCCAAAGCGAAGGGGCAAATGACCATAAGGGGGCATAGTAGATCCTCGCTGACCCCCTAGGTTTGATGTGGAGGTTTTAAAAGGGCCCCGCGGGGCAAAAAAAAAAAATAATAATAATAATCGAACGGCTGAATGGATTTGCACGAAACTTGGTAAAATATTAGGGACTGGTAGCCCGATGTGCCTTTGCTAGGTCTCAATATATGTGCTTCAGTGCATTTTGAGAAATTAACGTTCAAAAACAAGATATATATCTGTAACAGCGCTCCGCTTCGCGGAGATAAAATTATATCTGTATTACCTAGCTGTTGCTAACACCAGTTAGCGACGGCTAGTAGGAGATAGCGACCATCTTGGGCCCCACTTTGCATGTGAGTGATATTTATCACTAATGACATGCAAAGTGGGCATGCCAAGATGTTAGCGACTGGAAACAGTCGCTAACATCGCTATCTCCTATTATCAACTTTTGGAAATATTCGAGATAAGCGCGAATATCTCCAAAAAGTAACAGCTGCCCTGAGCAGTTCTTAGCCATGTTATCCAATGGGAGGTGGATAACATGGCTAAGAGCATTAGCTCGGTAATGCATGAATATCGCTGAGTTTTCAGCGATATTAATGCATTGCGGTCGTTTTTTATCGTATTTGCGATAAACCTTGATAATAGCAAGGTTTATCTGCGATAATTTCTGACGGTAAAAAAATCTTTGCAATGCATCGTTAGGGATAAATATCGCTTAACTTTGGTAATATGCCCCAACGTCTGTTAACGTTCGATTCGAAGGAAATCAGGAAGTGTTGAAAAACATTGTCTGCGCCATCTTGTCTTTTTTCAAATGCCACACTTTTGTCGTGCACGGCAGCCATTTTAGATGCCTTGACCAGACCCACTCTGTGCACGCTGTCGATCCTTAGCATGGCTCCCCACCCTCGCAAGCATCTCACCCAGGCAGTGGTCACCCCCGCTCTCTGTCTTATGCATGGGTAATAAACCTCCCCCCATCTGCGCTGCTCTTCCCTGAGAATCACACCCTGTGCCCGCCCGACACCTCCCTTTCGCCCTATTCACTACCGCACCCTCTGACACTCCTTTTCCTCTGTGTCCGATTGTCCAGGCCGATCCTAGGCTATCAGCTAGCCCTGCAGATGTAGTTTATGGCCACAGCTGTAAAGAATCACCCCTCTTCAAAGGAGTTATAGTAGATCAAGGCCCACACTCGATGAGATCCGTCACAGCAGAAGCGTTGCTATTATCTGAAAACCATCCTGTATTGTGATTGGGGAGGGGACCGAGCGTGAAGCGGAAGATTCCAGGGATGACTCTTTGTACATCAAAGTTTTTACAATTATGTGTCACTTAAAAAATATATAGCACTCCGACAAAGTAGTAAGATTATAAAACTTTAATAATTTATAAATATATACAAGAAAACAAAAATAGTAATAACATATAAACATTTTTAGGGAAAAATAACGAAGTAGCGGTCAGCTGTGCGAATAGTCCCAACGCAGCACAACGTCCAGATTTCCGGCGTGGGGCGTCGCGGGGGGTGGGTCATCAGTAGCAAACTGTTGTGCGAATAGTTCCAAGGCAGCAGAACGCGCCGAAATCTAGATGACACGAAAGTGATGTCTAGTAAGTTGCCACCCAGCAAATAACGGCGTGGGGCGTCGCGGGGGGTGGGTCATCAGTAGCAAACTGTTGTGCGAATAGTTCCAAGGCAGCAGAACGATGGCACCAAGGTGATGTCCAGTAAGTTGCCGCACTGGTTTTGGTATCCTACAATGCTGCTCCGAATAACGGCGTGGGGCGCCCCGGGGGAGGCGGCGTGAACGGGCCTCTCCAGGTGGAGTGTCATCTGTTGTAGTGGGGCGCCCCTTTACCGTTTCAGTTGCCATTCTGTCCGTTTTTGGTCCACTGTGTCAAAAGCCGCAATTCAGCTGAGTTGCGCCCACTCTTGCGGTGCAGCGATAGGCGGCTGTCACAGGACTCTCAAAATGGCGGCAGGCTCTTTCCTTTTTGGGCCTGGTCCACTGAAATGGCCGTCGGACACCTTGGAAATCGGACGCTTGTCTGCTAGGTCTTGGACCCCATTCTCGAAAGCGTCCCCTCCGCCTTGAGAATTCATCAAAAGTTTTGGGGGCCCCGACTCCTGCAGGCTTCTGGTGGGGAGCGGCTGCCATGATTGCTCGCGGAATGACCACGACGGAGCTACGAGATGGTGGTGCTCTCATGCTGACGCCAGTTTAGTCTGAAACATCCAGAAGCAAGGTGGGGCTTTCATCGTTTGGGAAAAAAAAAAAGTTTTCATCCAATGAAAAGTGTTGTTTTTAGGTCATATGATCAAGCCTTCCATCATTAGGAAACCAAAAGTAAAATGAACCAATGAAAAGTTTTATAAACAAGTCACATGACCTGATATGCGGCATAGGGTATAAAATGCGGAGAAAATACGTTGGCACGTGAGGCGGCGTCAGTAGCGGACCGATGTGCGAATAGGCCGAAGGCAATACAAAGCGCCAAGATCCGGATGGCACCGAGGTGGTGTCCAGCAAGTTGCAGCACTGGTGTGGCCATCCTACAATGCTGAAAGTCGGCGTGGGGCGCCCCGTTGGCCTGTGAGTTTGCGTCAGTAGCGGACCGATGTGCGAATAGGCCGAAGGCAGCACAACGCGCCAAGATCCGGATGGCACCGAGGTGGTGTCTAGTAAGTTGCCGCACTGGTGTGGCCATCCAACAATGCTGAAAGTCGGCGTGGGGCGCCCCGTTGGCCTGTGAGTTTGCGTCAGTAGCGGACCGATGTGCGAATAGGCCGAAGGCAGCACAACGCGCCAAGATCCGGATGGCACCGAGGTGGTGTCTAGTAAGTTGCCGCACTGGTGTGGCCATCCTACAATGCTGAAAGTCGGCGTGGGGCGCCCCGTTGGCCTGTGAGATGGCGTCAGTAGCGGACCGATGTGTGAATGGGGCCGAAGGCAGTGCAACAATATTTTCGGAATAGAAGACACCACTAGGCGCTGAGATGCCAAGATCCGGATGGCACCGAGGTGGTGTGTAGCAAGTTGCCGCACTGGTGTGGCCATCCTACAATGCTGAAAGTCGGCGTGGGGCGCCCCGTTGGCCTGTGAGTTTGCCAAAGGTAGCGCAACAATAGTTTCTGACTGACACCACAAGGCGCTGAGATGCCAAGATCCGGATGGCACCGAGGTGGTGTCATAGTTGAGAGTTCTGAGCAGCGGTTGTAACACTGTCTGAAGCTTATTTTCAGCTGCTGCAGCTTCACTACGCGTCAAGATCCGGATGGCACCGAGGTGGTGTCTAGTAAGGTGCACTGGTGTGGCCATCCTACAATGCTGAAAGTCGGCGTGGGGCGCCCCGTTGGCCTGTGAGTTTGCGTCAGTAGCGGACCGATGTGCAAATAGGCCGAAGGCAGCACAACGCGCGAAGATCCGGATGGCACCGAGGTGGTGTCTAGTAAGTTGTCGCACTTCTGTGGCCATCCTACAATGTTGAAAGTCGGCGTGGGGCGCCCCGTTGGCCTGTGAGATGGCGTCAGTAGCGGACCGATGTGCGAATGGGGCCAAAGGCAGCGCAACAATATTTTCTGATTTGAAGACACCACAAGGCGCTGAGATGCCAAGATCCGGATGGCACCGAGGTGG
Source organism: Lissotriton helveticus (assembly GCF_964261635.1). Taxonomy (NCBI): domain Eukaryota; kingdom Metazoa; phylum Chordata; class Amphibia; order Caudata; family Salamandridae; genus Lissotriton; species Lissotriton helveticus. The sequence goes on from NW_027611923.1 coordinate 377,417, forward strand.
TGTCTAGCAAGTTGTGGCACTGGTGTGGCCATCGTACAATGGTAAAAGTCGGCGTGGGGCACCCTGTTGGCCTGTGAGATGGTGTCAGTAGCGGACTGATGTGCGAATGGGGCCAAAGGCAGCGCAACAATATTTTCTGACTGACACCACAAGGCGCTGAGATGCCAAGATCCGGATGGCACCGAGGTGATGTCTAAGTTGCGGACTGATGTGCGAATGGGGCCAAAGGCAGCGTAACAATATTTTTTGTATGGAAGATACCACTAGGCGTTGAGATGCCAAGATTCGGATGGCACCGAGGTGATGTCTAGCAAGTTGCTGTACTGGTGTGGTCATCCTACAATGCTGAAACTCGGCGTGGGTCGCCCCATTAGCCTGTGAGATGGCGTCAGTAGCGGACCGATGTGCGAATAGGCCGAAGGCAGCACAACGCGCCAAGATCCGGATGTCACCGTGGTGGTTTCATAGTTGAGAGGCACTTCATCTGCAGTGGGGCGCCGAGATCCGGATGGCACCGAGGTGATGTCTAGCAAGTTGCTGTACTGGTGTGGTCATTCTACAATGCTGAAAGTCGGCGTGGGGCGCCCCATTAGCCTGTGAGATGGCGTCAGTAGCGGACTGATGTGCGAATGGGGCCAAAGGCAGCGCAACAATATTTTCTGAAGAGAAGACACCAAAAGGTGCTGACATTCCAAGATCCGGATGGCACCGAGGTGGTGTCTAGCAAGCTATGCAGTTGAGTTGTGTGCGCACTTGCGGCGAATAGGTCGAAGGCAGCATAACAATGTTTTCTGAATAGAAGACACCACAAGGCGTTGAGATTCGGTTACCACCGAGGTGATGTCTAGCAAGTTGCCGCACTGGTGTGGCCATCCTACAATACTGCTCCGAATAACGGCGTGGGGTGCCCGAAGGGGGGGGAGCCGGCGTGAATGGGCCTTCCTAGGTGGAGGCTCGTCTGCTGTAGTGGGGCGCCCCTTTACCGTTTCAGTTGCCATTCAGCTGAGTTTCGGCTGCTCTTGATGCTACAGCGACAGGCGGCTGCAAGAGGACTCTCAAAATGGCGGCCTGTTCTTTGGATTTGGGCCTGGTCCACTAAAATGGCCCTGGGACACCTTAGAACTCGGACGCTCGATTTTTTTTTCCTTTCCTGTACATGCAAAAAAAGGTAAATGCCCGGTACGTTACACGCTTCATCTGCCACGATGAACTCTCCAGAGGAACCGAAAAAAAATATAGTTGTGGTAACTATACCATGCATCGTCATATGGAGAGGTGGCACCAATTAATTATAGTGCTGCATAAAAGAGAGATTTGGAGGAGAACCCCTGACCTGCTAGTACATTCATCAAAGAAGTGGCACTGAGAGCTTCAGAGGCAAGGGAAACGGTCCCAAATATTTAGAAGAACTTTGGAAAGATTAAAATGACATGTTTAGATTGTGGCAAATTAATTTTCATGTGGACAGATGAGTGTTACTCTAATAAATACAGCATATGAACATCATCATAGTCGATGGTTGGTAGAGACATTTTGACTATATCCTGGACCTGCCCGTCCTCGCCCAAAATGGCGCCGGAATAAATGGGACTCGTAACTCCTTGTTGTGTACTGGTTGCAGAACCTTGAAATCACGAGATACGTATGCAGTTTTGAAGCACATGGCGGGCGGGGACGAGAATTGATTGAATATTTCGACATCCCTATTGATATTAAGTTCTGATGTGTTATTGATTACTGTACTGTTGAAAGTTCGAATTAACGTCACCCATGGTACTTGCCCGCAAATGTATATCTAGATAATTTTATTGTAACTGGCCCTGTCGTATTTTAATTATAAAATGTACGTCCACCGATTCCGTAACTGTTATACACCTTAGTTCTTGCAACCTAATGGCCCGCCCGTTACGTTCCTCTGCAGTGTAAATGTCTATTCATCATATACGATTACAGTTTGCTCCGTGGCAGGCCCACGTGGTTATAGGCTCGTATTTGTATAATGAAATTTTCACAATAAAGGTTTTTAAAAGAAAACATGGTAGTAGTATATACATTGGTAAAGTTTTTAATAATAGTGACTGTTTTAGAATCATTAAAAGGCAAGTGAAATAAAGCAGACCAATTACATGAAGGGTAAAAGGTATAATACGAAGGAACGCAGTAAAGATAAATGGTCAAGGGCTGTTGTGTTTTCTATTCCTGCAACATAAAGTGATCGATAAGAATCTCATATTCAGGCGTATCGGCGACTAAGACAGCAGGTCGACACTCTTTTGCTCAACGGCTCCGTCATGGGACGAAGAAACGCTCTTTTTCTCGAAAAAAGAATATATTTTACTTGCAGGACAGTTGTAAAATTTCCGGGAAAGTACATTAGCCTGGAACATTATAACATATATTTAAGAAAAAATAATGTTCGGAAGTAATGAAAAGCGTAATTTTTAGGTCATATGACCAAGCCTTTCATCATTACAATAAGAAAAGTAAAATGAACCAATGAAAAGTTTTATTAACAAGTCACATGACTTGTTATGCTTACGTTACGCGCTGCGCGCCCCGGATGACTTCCGGATGCGCTAACGCGGCGCGTCATATGACGCATTACGCGACAACGCAGGTACAGAATATAGTCAAAATGTCTCCACCAACCAGCGGTCGGAATACAACCCCTTTCAGCAGGCTAAATAGTTCTGTTAAATGACAACAGAAGGGACAGGCAACAAGAACCATCAGTCAAAGAGGGGAGGGCTAGTTCTTCTCTACCGGGTTACATTGGGGCGCTACCGGAACTGATCGAATTGGTAGTCTACAGTGTTTCTGGATGTTTCAGACTGAAGCTGGGGTTAGCATGAGAGCAGCACCATTTCGTAGCTCCGTCGTGGCCATTCCGCAACCAATCATGGCAGCCGCTCTTTATCGTTATTTTGGGCGGGGTGGGTGGCGGAGCAGAGCTGTTTTGCAGCCATCATTGTGTGGAGTTCAGTTCATCTCACTAGTTTTGTATTTGTCATGAGGGGTTGTTCCTAATGTTTCTATTTTAGCGAGGTCAAAAAGAGATCCCATTAATGGCCTACTGATTTTGCTCGATTCCTTTTCTTTTTTTTTACACGATTTTTCGTTATCTGCAAAGACTAAACAGAGTATTGCGACTCTGTGTTTGTTTGTAAATAGAGAATGAACCAAAGAGAACTAATTCTAAAACAGTAAATACTTGGATGACAATCAATCAAATGGAGAGAGAATCAGGCACGACGGATTACAACGGGGGCAAAGGCCTGCGTTAACTACCTTTCACTATCTGCAAAGAGAGAGTACTCCTAATAGAAATGAGGGGGGGGGGGCACCATTCAAAGCAGATCAGTGTGCATAAACACGAAAATGTTTTCACTTACCACGTACTTGACATTCGACAGCTTATGATATTTGCTATTAAAAAACCATTGAAATTCACTGAAAAAACCATAGGTTATAGACCATATATAGTTAGGAATTAGCATTTAAAAAACCTTATTTTACTCACACAAAACCATTGAAATTCCATATATAGTTAGTTGCACTAACTATATATCGCGCACCCGCAATCCACTGCTGATCATGTCACATATTACATCATTCATGACATGGTCAGTGACATCACTGATGACATCACTTTGCATAAAAAATAAATATATCAGTAGAGATAGGGCACTGTTGGGTTTAAGTTCAGACAGGTACTTTTGAGGCGTGAAGTAGTACTATTAAAAAGTGCCTGTGAAAAAGCCTAAGTAAATTCATAATTATACCACAGAAACCTAAATCAATCCATAATTATAATAAACAAGCCTTTCTCAATGTCTAACTCTTACAGAGGGATAGTATATAACTATCTGAAAATGTTTTCAAATTTATAAAATAACATCTTACCTTTTAAAAACAAGTTTAAGTTGTGAGTGAAAATGATCGTGCAATGTAGTTCAGGAAGTAGTAGTCAAAATGGCTGTGTTTCTCTCTCTTTCTTTATATATATTCAGGTACATAACCAATCAAATGTCAGGTAAAAAAAGTAGAAAATGAAAGTAACATTTTAATTGGTTGTCAATTCCAACACTTCAGATGTGTTTTGTGAAGTAATTTACCTCAGGGTATTTAGAGAGGTCTACAGGCTAAATGGCTAAATGGAATTCCAATCAAATTTGTGAAAATGGTAGGGATTGGCATGTAGTATGAGCTAATCTATATTTGGTGAAAGTGTCTCCAGTGGTTTTTCTGTATATTACTTTCCCACCTTTTTTGAGCGAGCGCTTCCCGGTGCGCACCCCGGTACGCGAACCGGCAGCGTTACGGGAGTCCTCCATTTTGTGTTTCGGTAGAATTGAGATACAAGATGGAGGGCAAATAATGTTCAGAATGGGTAGAAGGGGGCACGGTAGACGTATCCTGACCCCCTAGGTTTTCTGAGGGTGGCTGAGGAGGCCCATATGTGCGAAAAAAAACCATTTTTTTTTTAATTTTCGCGCGGTTAGTGTCCGGTGCGCGTACCGGGTAGCGCTCCGGGGAGCGTACTTTGGTGAAAAGTTGTGAAAAAAGTTAGAGTAAAATAATAATTGTGAGTGATCAGATGTAGGGTAGCTCTGAAAAGAGCTTTTGGGTCCTGTGGCTGATGTAGGTACCTACAAGTAGGTACCAATGCACAGTCTTAAATTGAGGATGAAAATTCTGTTCCCCTCATCTGAGAAGTGAACTCCATCTCCTCTGTAGATATCTTGCATGTAGTAACACAAGTTATTGTTGTAGATGGAGCCCATTCCATGGTCTCTCATGTAAGCTGAAACAGACTTATTTACATGCTTCCTCGATTTCTCAATTTGTGGACAAAATTGGTTGGACCACCTCCATTTCTGTCTTTGGCATATATTTGAATATACCAAGGCAGTTTGAGGAAATAGTGACATCAATTGCTCAAAGGTGTCCTTTAAAAGCATTTCCAGACCTACCCCAGTCAAAGTGCCCAAGTCATTTCCTCCACAGTGCACAATTAACAGGTCAGGTTTTGGCAAATGCAAAAAGGTTTTCACCAATGGTATCAATTGGTGACATCTTAATCCTCTGTGGCCAATCCAGTTGATTTCCACATTTTGTAAATTGAGGTTGTGTAAATTTCTGTTATCAGTATACCTTTGAGCCCAGTGGATATAACTATGTCCAACAATCCAGACAGAAAACATGGTGAGAGGAGGTTCTGCTGCAGTCAGATGAAGTGTGGTAATGAAATGGCAGTTGAAACAGTAGGAGTATGTAATGAAAAAAACTGTGGAGTTTCTGTAGTAATTAATCAGTAGCAGTGATTGGTGGATTTTGATTGCTGAAAACAGAAAGTTAGGGTACATGGATGAGTTCTTTGAAAGATGTAATTTGAATGGTCAAGAAAAAATGATTTTATGAAAGATTGCACTGGGTACGCAGGTGTACTGAGAGTTCAGAGTTCAATTGAAACATTGTTGTGTGAACTTGCAAACATGAGAGGTCTTTCAGGAGGTGGTTGCTATGGAAAAAAGGCAGAAAGGGCAGAGGGGGGAAGGGTGTTGATTTGAAAAAAGTGAGGGAAGAGTTTTGATTGGGTGACATGAGAGATATGTGTGATGAATTACAGCATGTCTGTGCCATTGTTGGTTACAGCCTCTGGAGTGCATACCTTTTGCTCTGCTGAAGACAAATTGGTGTGTGTCTGAGACTGTTTTGAAACTCAAAAAGTATTTGCTAAGGTGAGAAAAGATTCATTTAATTTAAATAGAGAATAGTATGCTTTAAGGAGAAAATTATGAAGAAAGTTGTGTATTTAAAATGTTGCTTTGTGTCAAGTGTTTTACAAATAGATTTTGTTTCTTTGAGTTACATAGCCATGTTACATAGGCATGTTAAAAGTGACGCAAAAATGGTGCAAGGGCCTTAAAAAAATGCTTTCATGTGTCTTAGGGCATTTTAAGTCACTTCCCCATGAATGTAGGTATATAATTAGTTTACATGATGTGTTTAAAAACGTTTTTTGAAATCAATTAGGTTTCTTGATATGTACTGCTAGAGTTTCATAGGTTGCTTGGGGCATATTTACAAGGCCTTTGAGTTCCTTTGATGTTATTTTTCCCATTTTAATTTAAGACATTTCCTTGTGGTGCAAGGTCCTTGTAAATACGCCCCCATGTGTGCTTGGCAAATTTAGATTTTGATTCTTTGAGTTACATAGCCATGTTAAAAGTGACGCAAAAATGGTGCAAGTGCCTTAAAAAAACGCGTTCATGTGTCTTAGGGCATTTTAAGTCACTTCCCCATGAATGTAGGTATATAATTGCTTTACATGATGTGTTTAAAAACGTTTTTTGAAATCAATTAGGTTTCTTGATATGTACTGCTAGAGTTTCATAGGTTGCTTGGGGCATATTTACAAGGCCTTTGAGTCTCTCTGATGTTATTTTTCCCATTTTAATTTAAGACATTTCCCCGTGGTGCAAGGTCCTTGTAAATATGCCCCCATCTGTGCTTGGCAAATTTAGATTTTGATTCTTTGAGTTACATAGCCATGTTAAAAGTGACGCAAAAATGGTGCAAGGGCCTTAAAAAACGCTTTCATGTGTCTTAGGGCATTTTAAGTCACTTCCCCTTGAATGTAGGTATATAATTGATTTACATGATGTGTTTAAAAACGTTTTTTGAAATCAATTAGGTTTCTTGATATGTACTGCTAGAGTTTCATAGGTTGCTTGGGGTATATTTAAAAGGCATTTGAGTCCCTTTGATGTTATTTTTCCCATTTTAATTTAAGACATTTCCCCGTGGTGGAAGTTCCTTGTAAATACGCCCCCATGTGTGCTTGGCAAATTTAGATTTTGATTCTTTGAGTTACATAGCCATGTTAAAAGTGACGCAAAAATGGTGCTAGGGCCTTAAAAAAACGCTTTCATGTGTCTTAGAGCATTTTAATTCACTTCCCCATGAATGTAGGTATATAATTGCTTTACATGATGTGTTTAAAAACGTTTTTTGAAATCAATTAGGTTTCTTGATATGTACTGCTAGAGTTTCATAGGTTGCTTGGGGCATATTTACAAGGCCTTTCAGTCCCTTTGATGTTATTTTTCCCATTTTAATTTAAGACATTTACCCGTGGTGCAAGGTCCTTGTAAATACGCCCCCATGTGTGCTTGGCAAATTTAGATTTTGATTCTTTGAGTTACATAGCCATGTTCCATACAGTGCTCACCTTCTGCGTAGTCTTTGATATGCTAGACTCCATCTGCACAATGAGATATCTAAGCAAAGGAAACACAGGTGATGTGATTGTGAAATGAGCAAAAGAAATTCCACATTTTTCAATTACATCACTTGTGTTTTCTAACATTACGAATCACATTGTGCAGATGAGGTTTAGGCCTGTCCAGGGACATAGAAGAGGTCTGGCCTTTGTTCAAGAGTGCAGTGGACATGACTCACTTCATTGGTAGGCCTGCACATGTATTATCTCCTCTGTACTCTTCAATAAGCCTAAATTTCATCTGCAACCCTGAGTAGGCCTCACCTCAAACAAATCTCTGGATAGGCCTCACCTTATCGTCATCCTGAATCAATCATTTAAAATGTTAGGGGCAGATTTATGATGGCCGTGCGCCTCTTTTGCGCCGCTGTTGCGTCACTTTTGTGATGTAGCAGTGATGCAAAAGATGCACCATGTTGCAAGATAGGCCTCACTTCATCTCCAACAAGATACCGTCAGTTTAAACTGTAAACATTTAGGACTGTGTAGGGGGCATGGAGAAGCTGAATCTTTTGTAAATGTCAAAAATTTCCTATACAGTGCTCAACGTCTGTGTACTCTTTGATATGCTAGACTCCATCTGCACTATGAGATACCTAAGCAAAGGAAACACAGGTGATGTGATTGTGAAATGAGGAAAAGAAATTCCACATTTTTCAATTACATCACCTGTGTTTCCTAACTTTACGAATCACATTGTGCAGATGAGGTTTAGGCCTGTCCACGGACACAGAAGAGGTCTGGCCTTTGTTCAAGAGTGAAGTGGACATGACTCACTTCATTGGTAGGCCTGCACATGTATTATCTCCTCTGTACTCTTCAACAAGCCTAAATTTCATCTGCAACCCTGAGTAGGCCTCACCTCAAACAAACCTCTGGATAGGCCACACCTTATCGTCATCCTGAATCAATCATTTAAAATGTTAGGGACAGATTTATGATAGCCGTGTGCCTCTTTTGCGCCGTTGTGCGTCACTTTTGTGACGCAGTGGTGGTGCAAAAGATTTGCTATGTTGCGACATATTTACAACTTGATGCATCTAGGCAGATGTGTCATGCTGTAAAGTCCTGTGCCACATGAAACCAATGCAGCAGTGATGCAAAAGATGCACCATGTTGCAAGACAGGCCTCACTTCATCTCCAACAAGATACCGTCAGTTTAAAATGTAAACATTTAGGACTGCGTAGGGGGCATGGAGAAGCTGAATCTTCTGTAAATGTCAACATTGTTGTATACAGTGTTCAACTTCTGTGTACTCTTTGATATGCTAGACTCCATCTGTACTATGAGATACCTAAGCAAAGGAAACACAGGTGATGTGATTGTGAAATGAGGAAAAGAAATTCCACATTTTTCAATTACATCACCTGTGTTTCCTAACTTTACGAATCACATTGTGCGGATGAGGTTTAGGCCTGTCCACGGACACAGAAGAGGTCTGGCCTTTGTTCAAGAGTGGAGTGGACATGACTCACTTCATTGGTAGGCCTGCACATGTATTATCTCCTATGCACTCTTCAACAAGCCTAAATTTCATCTGCAACCCTGAGTAGGCCTCACCTCAAACAAACCTCTGGATAGGCCACACCTTATCGTCATCCTGAATCAATCATTTAAAATGTTAGGGACAGATTTATGATAGCCGTGTGCCTCTTTTGCGCCGCTGTGCGTCACTTTTGTGACGCAGCGGCGGTGCAAAAGATTTGCTATGTTGCGACATATTTACAACTTGATGCATCTAGGCAGAAGTGTCATCCTGTAAAGTCCTGTGCCACATGAAACCTGCATCATATTTCATGTGAGCGTTTTGTTGTAGGGTGGCCAGTCATTTGCATGAAAGCCCTGTAAAACTAACACAGTAAAATTAAGAAGATTTCACTGAGTCACATTTATGGCATTGCTGAATCAAATCCTTACGCCAGTTTGAAACAGCATCGCTGGACATGGTTAAATAATATCTGCAAAATGTTACTCTTGTTAAACAATTTTACAATTATAGTCTCTGAGATTTGTCTCTTACTCTGCAACATCTCATTGTTGTTCTCTTTCTTTAAAGATAACGACAACATCAAGCATGAGTGATAATGAGCAATCTGTTGATCTCGATATTATCATTGAAATTGTGATTGAAACATCAGTGGAAGTAGATCCCTTGGGTGATTTAAATCCTGAGGATGATGAAGAACATGATGAGGATGCCGATTTGTCAGAATTGTATGACATAGGGTGGGAAGCTGTTTTTATAAAAAATGAACTGTGCACACCGGGTTACGTGTAATTATACTTATGAGTAACTTAGACGTTGTTTTGAGATAAAACCATTTCTACCAAGTAGCATTGAGTGTTGAGTATTTTTATTTATATTTTATAGGTCTCTTTTTTTTGGTATAATATATATACTTTTTTTTAACAACTCTTATTTCCTTTTATGTTTTTTATATGCACATTTTAGTTATTTTTATACACAGATTTTTACATATAATACATGACAGTAATTACACGTTGTCTAATTCCTAAAATATCTACACAATTAGAAACTTCAAATCTTTAACACAGAATATATTCCTTTCCGACGCGTTTCGGCCATTCGCCTTCCTCAGGAATTCTGTGGTCTCCTTTGTTACATCAACAGTGGCATTCCAGGTTGGACGCGGGGACTCAAGCTTACGTGATTGAAGTTTCTTTATTTAGTATTTGCGCCCCCACTGAGTACTTCCTGTTTAGTAGCTATCGTCGGCTGCGGTTTCTGATGTCGAAGATGTAAACATCTGACGTGCTGAACGCTCGTGATAAATGCGGAAGCGGTGATAGTACCTGTTTGGTAGCTTGGCAGCCTGAAAATTCTATTATCGGCGATGCGAGCTTCTATTGTCCCGGTCGTTATGAATTGATGCAGTGGCGATGTAGAGAACTTCTGAATAGAAGAAATTTGACTTCATATGCTGTGTAGACCACGAGGGTATACTATCACGGAGGGACTTTGGGGTTTAGGAGCGATCATCTGATGATATACGCCTTCTGTAAACTGGCCGTCTTATTTGTTCTCTGTGGACGCAGTAGTGATGCCGCTTGTCCCGTTGTGTTCATCCTAAGGGTGGGAAGCTGACCTGCTTGAGCCTATGGAACTATAAACATTTATTTTTAAAAGTTACTGGAAATGAAAAGTAAACATGTAAACCGTTTCATTTAAAATTAAACACAACTTCAAAAACAGCTTGTGTGTAGTGTCTTTAATAAAATAGTCAAATATGCTCATAAAATTTGTTCAGATTCACATATAAAACAGCACCAGCTAAATGTAGAAGCATTCCATTTCTTTGCTACTATTTGTGACTACTAAATTTGCCAATGCACTAAAAATTATTGTATGTAAAAATGACAAGTAGTGTGTTAAATTTTTGACGACTGTTATTGATTTACTGTTTGGTAATAGTGGTTAATAACATTTTTAATTATATTTTACCACAGATTCAACTGCAGATCATTTCAAAAGTACATAATGCCATCTAAAGAACGAAACCAAAAGGCTACAAAACGTCAAAGACAGCAGCTTACTAAATGCTTGCAGCAGTCCTCTACAATAAAAACTCGTCAAGTCACCAAGAAAGCTCCGGGTAAGACAACGAAATCATTCCTAAGAAACATTTGTAGAAAAAAAAGTAGTACTACAGAAAATGTTTTAGTCCAGAAAAAGAGAACCAATTTAAACGGAAAGGAAAGGCCAATCAAAAATGTTACTGCTAGAGCAGGAGATAACTCTGTGCATGGTAGTAGAAGGAAAAATCAGTTTAGGGACATTCGTAGACGAATGTTCCGCAACAGGATAATTGGCAATTTGTTAAAAAATATTAAGAAAGGTCAACAGAAAGTAGTTTTTTATAAGAGAAAAAAAAAGTTGAGAAAATTATTGATCAGGCATTTGAAATTAAGCGAAAGTTATTTATTTTGATAATCAATAGAATTAGGAAGCTAAACAAGGCAATTTATGATTTCAAAAGAAATAGTAGATGGTAGAGAACAGTTAATCGTAGTAATTTTTGTGAAGTTTTTTCAGGAGAATGGGTGCATAGTTCAAGTTGTGAGGCATTTTTTAATGGGGAGAGTTATTTCCAGGATAATGATTTGGTGCATGCAGTTGACACCAGTGGTCGAGCTTATGAGGTGAAAGATGGTTGTACAGTTGAAAAAGAAAAACTTGTGGCAACAGAGGCAGAAGAGGTGTTAGGTAATGAGGTTTTAGGAAGACGTCCTAAGGGACCAGTGTATATCTGGAAGTGTAGTAGTATTTGCAGTGTGCGACAGGATTCCATCAATTTGCTTTGTGATTTTGTACGGACATTTAATAAGAAAACTTTAAAACAGAAAATGAAGTTGTTGCAAGAATTAGATCCTTGCAGAGTGAGAGAAGTGACAGGTTTGCATGGTCATTCACTGGCTTGTCTTTCCAGGAGAGTATGCCAGAGTGTTTTTCATCATTTCAGGATGCTAGCAGTGCATCATAATAAAGTGAGGAAATTAGTTAGAATGTTGTATTATGCTAAGAGTCCAGCAATTATGCTTAAACAATTATGCACTGCTCTTTTGCATGGTTCTGAAGTAGATGTGAAGAATATTTGTGAAGAAATTGAGTTTTGTTACTTTGCAAGTAGAGAGGAGAACGTTGAAATTGACCCAGAAGAAGAAGGTAATGTGGAAGATAGTGTACAGGTTTCCAGTACAGATAATTTTCAGAAAGAAATTGCCACGTTTCAGGTGAAATCAAGTGAGAGGCCTAATTTTACTTGTGTGTGTTGTCGACGCACTTATTATAAGAATCAGACTAAGTTAGTGGATTTATATGCGAAAAGTGAAAGTGAAAATAATAGTGAATGGAAGCATTTTGCAACATACTTGATGGTAGAAAATTGTTTTGATTTGGGATTGGATAAACGTGTGTGTACTTATTGTTGTAACAAATTAAATCAAAACCGGATGCCTGCTAGAGCGGTTCATAATAATCTGGAATTGGTTGAGATTCCTTCTGAATTGAAGGATTTAAATACTTATGAATCTATTTTGAATCAAAGTATCCATCCCTTTCAGGCTATTGTACGAATGGAGCCAAAGACAGGGAAATTGCCTCCATCAGATTTACAGAGAGGATTAAAGGGAAGAGTTGTTTATTTGCCTCTAGATTTGAAGAAAAACATTAATACAATTGGAGTAGAGAAAGTGGAAGAGGAACCTCTGGTTATCTTAGTTAATGGGGTTCCGACAAAGAGTAAGAAAATCTGGCAAGATTTAGTGGATGTTAGGAAAGTCAAAAAGGCAACATTGTATTTGAAGAAAAACAATAAGTACTACAAGAATGTGTATGTTGCAGAAGAGGAAGTAAGTGAAGAAGAGGATAGCGATTTGTGTGCTGGTCAAATTGAGAAAGTAGAAGCCTCTAAAAATGAAGAAATATATGAACATTATAGTGTTCATCCTTTGCATTCCAAGGAAGTCATGGGGAATGCTATTGAGTTGTTTCAAATGAAACAAGCCAAAGGAAGTCCCATTAGTGTTTGGGAGGAAAGTTTGGAAGCTCGGTGTTTCCCACAGCTATTTCCAACAGGTCAAGGAAGAAGATATGATGAGCGACCTGATCAAATTCCTGCTTCTGAATACCGGACTTTACGATTGTATTCAGAAGATCCTAGGTTTCGTCAATGCATTCCCTATTTGTTTCATCTACCGTTTGAAAGCGATCTGTCTGGACTGTCATATGCAGTGAACCACATCTTGAAAAGTGGTGTACACATGCAAAATATCTCGGCAAGTGACTTTATGGATAAAGTCAATGTGCAAGACAGTATTTTGGATTCTCACTTGATTAATCTCATGGCGTGTCAGCGTGGTACTAATGAGTACTGGTACCGTCGTCATGGTGATTTAAAATGTATGCTGAGGAACTTAGGAACTCCCACATGGTTCCTCACTCTCAGCAGTGCCGAGTATGGCTGGGAAGACTTACTTGAATTTCTACGAGAGGCAAATGGAAACATTGAAAATATCGAATTCAAGACACCCGGAGAACTGTGCTCCTTGGATCCAGTGAATGTATGCAGGTAATTCAATCATAGATTTGAAGCTATGATGTCTTTCATCATGAACAAGAAAAATCCACCTCTTGGAGAGGTGTTGGATTTCTTCTGGAGAAAGGAGTACCAAGCAAGAGGTGCTCCTCATATACATATGCTGCTGTGGATCACAGATGCACCCAATTTTGGAACAGATCCGGATGACTTAGTGATGAGTTTCATAGAACAGTATTCTACATGTGCTGTTCCAAAGGCAAAGGAAGACAAAAGCCTAAGAGAACAAGTTTTACGCTTCCAAAGCCATCGTTGTGGAAAGTACTGTCGTCGTAAATTCAGAAACAAGGACAAGTTCTTCACAAAATGTTGTTTCGCCTTTCCACGACCGGTGATTTCTAAAGGAAGAGTGAACAGTTTGATGTCTTCGCTGTGACATAATGTGATGAAGAAATCACCCAAAAATACGTACAATTTGAAAAGGAACGAAGAGTCCAAGTACATCAACGACTACAACCCAGTGATTTTGTCCATGTGGAATGCTAACATGGATATACAGTTTGTGGCTGATAACTGTATGGCTGTGGCTCGGTATGTGACATCTTACATCACCAAAAAAGAAAAGACAGAATTGAAGGATATGTGGGAGGACATTTCCCATGAAAAGAGCCTCAGTAAGAAGTTGTACAGTTTCAGTCTGAAGATGTTGTCGCATCGAGAAATCGGAGCTTACGAATGTTCTGACCGGTTGTCTTCAGCAAGTCTCTATGCCAAATCCAGGAGTATCATTTGGGCGAGTCTTGGTCTTGCTGCAACGCGTAATCGAGTTCTGAAACCTGTACGAGAAATTGAGTATTTGGCGGAAAAGGAGCCAAACAGTACAGATATTTTGAAGACCAACATGTTGGATACATATTATCCAAATAGAAGCAGTCACCTCGAGAATGTTTGTCTGTATGAGGTTCTACAAAATTACATATTCAAGAGGAACATCAAAGAAGATATTGATAAAGGAGTGTATGCTGTAATTGGAAGTGAGGGATGTCTGGTCAAGCAAAGAAAATGCCACTTGGTAAACCATCGAAAATTGAGTGGCGAATCTCCTGAAAGAAAAGAGTTTTTCTATTTAGCACTTTTGCAACTTTTCAAGCCTTGGCGTGCAGAAGAGGAACTGCTTGGAGATTTCCTCTGTTACGAAGACTCTTTCAATGCCGCCAGGGAGACCATAGAATGTCCTGTTTTTCCCAAATATCTAGAAATGTTGAATGCGGAAATCGAGCAGGAAGCAACGATTGCAGCCGAGATTGCTAGAGACAGTTCTCAGGACAGTCAGAGTTCTGTTTCATTGAGTCAGGATCCACTAGGAGGACCAGTTATCGAAAATGAAGCTGCCACTGCCATGATTAAAGTGGAAAGAGCCATGGCACATGCTCAGGAGGATGCGGTTAACTTAGAAGACTTGGAAAGACAACTCAACGTTGAGCAGAGGAAAATATATGATGAAGTTACCAACCAAATAGATCAGGGATTAAGTCATGAGAAGAAAGAGTGCTCATGTACGTCGTTGAAGCCTGTCCGACTGTACGTGAGTGGAGAAGCGGGAACTGGAAAAAGTTTCCTCATTAAAGCAATTTCATGTTATTTGCAGAAAAGGACTGAGTCATCGCTGTCTTGTGTTGTCACCGCTCCAACTGGACTGGCAGCACATAACATTAAAGGTATTACTTTGCATCGTCTACTGATGCTGCCAGTGGAGCATGATAACAAATTACAATACCACAAGTTATCTGGAGATGCTTGTTGTGAAGTTTCAAGAGTCTTGAGGAAAATGAAACTTCTTATCATTGACGAAGTAAGCATGGTTTCCAATGTCATGCTTGCCTTTGTGCATTTGAGAATGCAAGAAGTTCTCAAAACAGAGTATGATGTGTTATTTGGTGGCAAACACATCATTGTTTTCGGTGATCTTCTGCAGCTGACACCAGTGAAAGGACAACCTGTGTTCAAAATGCTCACGCATGAAGATACCAGGAAGTGCCTAGGGAGCATTGGCAACGTCAATATATGTTTAAACTTCAATTATGCTGAACTGCGTGAAAATATGCGTCAGGCGAAGGATGAAGATTACAAGAATATTCTACAAGATGTTAGAATCGGAAAAGTGACCGAGCATGGGAAAGAAGCTTTACATGCACGATTACTGTCAAATTTGTATCGAGAAGAAGACGTTGTGCCTGAGAATATTTTTCGGAAAATTACTGAGAAGAAATCTGGAATATGTTTGATGCCAACTCTTGCAGAATGTGCCATCTTCAACAACAAAATGTTGCATTTAGAAAACCAAGAGATTGTGAAACTGGAAGCTATTGACAGGGTAGAGCATATGGGATCAACAATTATTTTGTCTGAGAATTTGAAATCAAAATTGGATTCATTAGAGAAGACTATATCTAAAACTGCAGGTTTTGAAAAGACTCTGAATGTGTGCTTAAATTGCCGTATAATTTTAAGAAGGAATTTACATGTTGAAAGAGGTCTGGTAAATGGATCAATGGGTAATGTTGTTGATTTTGTGAAATACAGAAATAGAGATGGAATTGAATTTTAAAAAATTAAATTTGATGGCATTGAGGAAGTACAGCTAATTGGTCGTTGCTCTGCTAGGTTTTTGCTTGTAAAAGACTTATATGTTCGCCGTAAGCAGTTTCCTGTTTGCTTGGCATATGCGGTGACAATCCATAAATCGCAAGGTTTAAGTGTAGACAGTGCATTGGTGAATATTGGCAGTTCTGTGTTCAAGGAGGGTATGGCATATGTGGCATTGTCACGAGTCAGAACTTTATCGGGATTGTACTTGATTGAGTGTGATGTCACAAACATTTGTGCGGATCTAGATTGTGTTAAGGAATACAATAGGTTAAGAAGAGAGTATGCGCCACATTTGCCTCAATATCCTTTGTTTGAGAAACGTGTGGTAGGCCGGAAACGAAGAAATGTGACCAATAGTAGGGAGGTTGTAGCAAAAAGACGAAAAGTCGATGAACCTGAAATTATAAGCAGAAAGAAAAAGGATTCTGTTGAAGATGTTGTTGGTTTTCAATTTGAAAATAGTTCTGGTGTCAACTGCTATGCTAATGTAGTGGTTAATGTTGTCTTTTCTCTAGAAACTTTAAAAGAACAGATTGTGATCAATTCGGATCAAAGTTTTTGCTGCTTGCTGAATTCTGCGTTAGAGAATATTCAGCAAGATTGTCAGGAGTTTTTAATGTATATGCTTGATGTATTGCAAGATGAAGGTGTAGATGTAGATCACCTGTTTGGCCTTTCTTATCAATGGCAGCATGACTGCGAGAACTGTAGGGTATCAAGTACTACTAGTGTAGACTCAGAAAGATTTATATATTTTACTTTGCCAGACAGTAAATCAGTGTCCTTTAATAAGCTAGTAAAATCAGCCGATCACAACATGGAGTGTAGCCAATGTAAGTCAGCAATGCTGTCCACATTATTTATACGAACATATGGCCAGTATGTCATTTTAATGTTCCAACGATGTAGGCCTGATGGAACAAAATTGACAACTTTAATTAAAAATTTTGTGGCTTCGCAGTTGTCAATATCAGGAAGGACGTTTGTAACTGCAGCAATTATATATCATGACGGTCCTTCAACAACATCAGGAAATTACACAGCTTATTTAAAGTCTAGAAACGGCTGGTCATTCTGCAATGATTCTGTTTTAACTTTAAAAAGAAAATTGCCTTTTGACCTTAAAAATTCTTACCTGGTGTTTTTACAACCAAAATTTTAGGGAAAGAATCTTGGGATTTGCTCTGAGGAATTTCAAGAGGTTCTAATGGCTCCTACACTATTTGGCCTTGAGGATAAGTGTAGTACAGAGTCAAAAGTTATTTTTCAGTTTTAAGTAGTTTCTGAAAAAAAAGAAGGTTTTCTTACAGAAAGTGGTGGGCACGGATTAGTTAACGGACAACAGAGTATTTTCCAAAGCAAACGGTGTTCTTACCATAACACTTGACGTCATGGAAAAATAACTGCACTTTGAATGAGTTCAGAAAAACTGTTTCTTTTAATGAGCTAATTCAAGCAGCCAATCAAAACATGGAGTAGAGGTAATGTAAGTCTGCAATGCTGTCAACATATTTTGAACAAACTTTTGGTTATAATGTCATTTAAAAATTCCAACTATATAAACCTGATGAAAATAAGTTTTCAACTTTAATTTCAAATGTTGTGGCTACACACTTGTTGATTTTAGAAAACAAATTCTAACTGCAGCTATTATATGACATGATGGTCCTTTGACATCCACTTATTACACATCTTATTAAAAATATTCTTACTTTCTGTTTTCAGAAGAAAGAATTTAGGGTACGTAACTGGCCTATAATGATTCTAGGGGTTGATATAATTTTATGTACTGTTTTAAATTGCTTTGTGATTAAAAGTGATGTAGAGAATTAAATAATTGTAGTAGTCATAGAGGTAGTGTACGTCTGCTTCATAGTAAGCAGTATCAGTGTCATAGGAAATGTGGAACATGAGTGAGCAAGAAGGGTGAGATATTACTAGTACAGGATTGTGAAAGTGATCTTGAACGTTTTCTTTCTGAATGTTGCGGAAAAAGAAAATGACGGGATTTGCTTAGAAGAATTCCAAGAGTTATAAATGGCTCTTACACGATTTGGCCTTGTGGAAAAGTGTGGTAGAGAGCGAGAAGTCATTTATTGTATGTAACATATTTGTCAAAACGATGGAGCTTTTCTTTCAGAAAGTGGCGGGCTGAAAATAATAACAGCACAACAGAGTGTAAGCTGTTCATAGGATATCCTTCGACGTCATGGAAAGTAAGTTAATTTTAAGGAGTTCTGATTTTTGATTGGTTATGTTATATGGGTTTTTTAAACACAATCATTTTGATTGTGTTTTTTTTCCCCCGCTGTTATATGATGAATACCTTCAAGTCACTGTTTTTTGTGAAATTTGATAAATTCTGAGAACAGCAAAAATAAACCATTTAACATGTATAATTAATTCTGTACTTTTTGTATTTATGATATACATTTAGAACTGTGTAGGAGGCATGGAGAAGCTGAGGCTTCTGTAAGTGTCAAAGTTGTTGCATACAGTGCTCACCTTCTGCGTAGTCTTTCATGTGATAGACTACATCTGCACAATGAGATACCTAAGCAAAGGAAACACAGGTGATGTGATTGTGGAATGAGCAAAAAAAATTGCACGTTTTTCAATTACATTACCTGTGTTTCCTAACATTACGCATCACATTGTGTAGATGAGGTTTAGGCCTCTTCCAGGAGACAGAGGAGGTCTGACATTTGTTCAAGAGTGCAGTTGACATGACTCACTTCGTTGGTAGGCCTGTACATGTATTATCTCCTCTGTACTCTTCAACAAGCCTAAATTTCATCTGCAACCCTGAGTAGGACTCACCTGAAACAAATCTGTGGATAGGCCACACCTTATCAGCATCTAGAAACAATCATTTAAAATGTTAAGGGCAGATTTATGATGGCCGTGCGCCTTTTGCGCCGCTGTTCCGTCACTTTTGTGACGCAGCAGCAGTGTAAAAGATGCACCATGTTGCAAGATAGGCCTCACTTCATCTCCAACAAGATACTGTCAGTTTAAAATGTATGTAATTAGGACTGTGTAGGGGGCATGCAGAAGCTGAGGCTTCAGTAAGTGTCAAAGTTGTTGCATGCAGTGCTGCACTTCTGCGTACTCTTTCATATGCTGGACTACATCTGCACAATGAGATACCTAAGCAAAGGAAACACAAGTGATGTGATTGTGAAATAGCAAAAGAAATTGCACGTTTTTCAATTACATCACCTGTGTTTCCTAACATTACGAATCACATTGTGCAGATCAGGTTTAGGCCTGTCCAGGGAGACAGAGGAGGTCTGGTCTTTGTTAAAGAGTGCAGTGGACATGACTCACTTCATTGGTAGGCATGGACATGTATTATCTCCTCTGTACTCTTCAACAAGTCTAAATTTCATCTGTAACCCTAAGTAGGCCTCACCTCAAACAAACCCCTGGATAGGCCACACCTTATCGGCATCCTGAATCAATCATTTAAAATGTTAGGGGCAGATTTATGATGGCCGTGCGCCTCTTTTGTGCCGCTGTTGCATCACTTATGTGATGTAGCAGTGATGCAAAAGATGCACCATGTTGCAAAATAGGCCTCACTTCATCTGCAACAAGATACTGTTAGTTTAAAATGTATATATTTAGGACTGTGTAGGGGGCATGGAGAAGCAGAGGCTTCTGTAAGTGTCAAAGTTGTTGAAAAACTGTTTGTCCTTCAATCTTTTCCCTTGTCTTTTCTAATTTTTAAATACATGTTTTAATATTTTTCAAATTTTTGTTCTTTCTTTCACAGATTGAAAGTATAAAAATAACAAGTGACTAAGTTAACGACAATTATAAGGTAAATGTTGTGTACTCTTTTCATTACATTTCTATCACATTTAACTTCTATTAGTTCCACTGCTTCATTTCTTTAACCCTCATTTTCCTGCCTTTGCTACTTCTCTCATTCCTTTCTCTATTACTTACTTACTCTACTCCTTCCACTCCTTTTCTCAGTCCCTCTGTTCTCATAGTTCCTCACTCCTGTTCACTCACTCCGTCTCTATTACTCTCACTGTCTCTGACTGATCACTCTTTCACTAATAGTTCATTATGCTTTCTCCCTGTAGTTCAAGCACACTAAGGGGCATATTATCAACACAGGCAATAAAATTATCGCTGCTTTTATTGCTTTAAGCGGCTTTAGCAGCAGATTTCTGCCGATAAAAGCAGTGATTATCGGCAGAAAACTGCCGCAAAAGCGGCTTTAGCGGCAGTTTTCTGCCGATAAAAGCAGCGATAATTTTATCACCTATGTTGATAATATGCCCCTATGTTATTTACATTTCTTTGCTGTTTCAATCATTCCTTTTCTGTTACTTCTTCTTTTCTGCTTTCTGTTTGTTCTCTCTGTTATTCCACATGTTTTAATCTTATTTTGAACATTCACTCACATTCTCTAAGAAACTCTTGTTTATTATTCTTCTACTCTCCTTTTTTTCTTTCACTTCCTTATCTATTTTGTTTTTCACTATTATACCCTCTTCCATCTTTTCTTCGGTAAATAGATCTATTAAACAGTATCTCTGTGTTACTCCCTATAGCTGTCTTTCTTTTAACATTACTCTCTGTTTCCTTCCCTTATACTTACTCTTCTTTTTAAAAAAAAATGTTTTTTGTTTCGCTTCCGGTTCGCGTACCGGCGAGCGAACCGGGAAGCGAACCAAAAGAAATAGAGGTTGCCAGAGTGCTAAACATTTCAGCAATTTTTTTATAAATGGGAGGTAGTTCTGAAAATAACTTTTTTTTAAAATATTTTTGTTGTTTTATATTTTTTTATTATTTTTCTGAACATTTTTTCCTTTTTTTGTATTTTTTGAACGATTTTAATTTTCTTTTGTTTTTTTTTAGGGGGAACAACGAAAAACAGGCATTAGAAAGGGCTCAACAGGAGCAAAAAATTGTTTTTATTTTTTGGGGCGTTTTGAGCACTTGTGGTTTTCAAATGCTCTGTTTATCAAATTGATACTCATATTTGCACATGAGAGTAGGTCACCACAATAAAGGCACACTATCTTCATGTGCACAAAATTCTGTTGGATGTTTGGGACCGTTTCCCTCGCCTCTGGTCCCGACAGAGTTACCTGTGCCGATGTACTGGCCACAGGAGTTGGTGGGTTGTCTTGGAGGTGACGCATCTCTGCAACACTGTAATTCAGTGGATGCCACCTCTGCATATGACGGTGCATAGTATGGTTACCATAGCTATACTTTTTGTCTGTACCTCTAGATAAAACATCTTTACAAATGAGGCATGTCACATGTCCGGCATTCACTTTTTTTTGGCCTCGAGGAAAAGAATAAAACTGCCAAATAAAACTGTCTTTGTGGTGGGATTTCCGGGGCTCTTCACGTAAGAACTGCCTCCTCTCTACTTCCTCTTCCTCTTCTTCTTCCTCTTCCTCCTCTGGGTTGGGAAGGAACTGTGGAGGTGGTCCTTCCTTCCTAGGTGGTTGTGGTGGTGGTGGGGGTCCACCAGCTGGAGCTACTACAGATGCCATCATTTTAATAAGCAAAAACAGGTCTTCCTCTCACAAAGATGAAAGTCAGAGTGAGGAAAGAAGGTGGGGGCTTTCATCATTTGGGAAAAAAAAATGTTCTAAACCAATGAAAAGTGTTATTTTTAGGTCACATGACCTAGCCTTACATCATTAGGAAACCAAAAGTGAAATGAACCAATGAAAAGTGTTATTAACAAGTCACATGACCTGTTATGCTTACGTTACGCGCTCCACGCGGCGTCCCGGATCGCTTCCGGGAAGCTGCGCTTTGCGCCTCGATTCGCGTACCGGAGCACTTCCGGGTGCGCTAATGCGACACGTCATATGACGCATTACGCGACAACGCGATACGTCGCGGTTACGCGACGCGTCACCATGTTGTTTCCTAACGCGGCAGTTGCGCAAACGGAACGTTTACCGGTTCGCGGACCGGGTCGCGACAAAAAATTGAGCTAACGGGAAGCTACCCGGTTCGCAGACCGGGAGCGAAACAAAAAAATATATAAAAAAAATACATAAACAATTGTATTAAAAACATATAAAATATATTTTTCGATTTAAAGAAGAATACATTTTAAAGCTTTTGATATTTGCTATTAAAAAACCATTGAAATTCACTGAAAAAATCATAGGTTATAGACCATATATAGTTAGGAATTAGCATTTACAAAACTTTGAAAATTCACTGAAAAAACCATAGGTTATAGACCATATATAGTTAGGAATTAGCATTTACAAAACCTTATTTAACTCACACAAAACCATTGAAATTCCATATATAGTTAGTTGCACTAACTATATATCGCGCACCCGCAATCCACTGCTGATGATGTCACATATTACATCATTCATGACATGGTCAGTGACATCACTGATGACATCACTGATGACATCTCAAATGACATCACTGATCACATCACTGATGACAACATCCAGTGACTGTATGTTTCTGTAAAGTTAAAATATGTCTTACATATTGAAGAATGAGTGGATATATAAGTGTCTGGATGAAGGATTTAGTAGGTGCATGACTGACTGTATGAGTGAGTGATTAAATGTGTCTCACTGAGTGCATGGGTTAGTGACTAAACTGTCTTAATTTGTGCATCATTATATCTGTTGCTCTGTAAACTGCTGCATGTGTTGATCAGTATGAGTAACTATATGGGTTATTGATTGGTTGCCCATGTATTTGTATGGGAGACTGAGTGTGTGTGTGGGTGTCTGGGAGGTGTATGACTCTGTGCATAGATGTGTGAGCAGATGTATGGGTTCAAAAGTGCATGTGGAAACAGCTGTATTGGCGGTTGACTGTGTGCATGAGTGTATTGGTGAGTGAATGGATATCTCAGTGCTACATGTCAAAGTAAGTACATATGTAAAACACAGTACATGTGAGAGTTCACATATATAAATAACTGTGTATAAGAGCCAGTGGATGTGTGAGTGGCTGTATGGATCATACCAATCCCTACCATTTTCACAAATTTGATTGGAATTCCATTTAGCCTGTAGACCTCTCTAAATACCCTGAGGTAAATTACTTCGCAAAACACATCTGAAGTGTTGGAATTGACAACCAATTAAAATGTTACTTTCATTTTCTACTTTTTTTACCTGACATTTGATTCGTTATGTACCTGAATTTATATAAAGAAAGAGAGAGAAACACAGCCATTTTGACTACTACTTCCTGAAGTACATTGCAAGAGCATTTTCACTGACAACTTAAACTTGTTTTTAAAAGGTAAGATGTTATTTTGAAAACTGAAGTATATTGTGCACTTTAAGTTAATATGGAAAACTTTTTCTGATAGTTATATACTATCCCTCTGTAATAGTTATAGATTTAGATAGACTTCTCTGTTATGGATGGATTTAGGCTTGTCTTGTATAATTATGAATTTACTAAGGTTTCATCACATACACTTTTTTATATTTCTACTACCAGTCTGATACCATACACTGCCCAAAGATAAATTCACTGTTAAAAACTACCTATCTAAAATTAATCCCAACAGTGCCCTATCTCTGCTGATATATATATTTTTTATGCAAATTTCAGGCAAAATGGAAGGAGAACAAAAAGTGTCATTTGAAATTGTCCTTGAAGAGACCAATCAAGAAAACATTGAACCAAATGACATTGAATTCATGGATGAATCACGGGACCATGAACTACCACAATGTGTACAATCTGTAGATTTCCTCCTTCAAAATGAGGACATTTCGGACACTCAAATGTTGGAAGTTATGTTCACTGAAAATGACGACATTTTGGACAGTCAAATGTTAGACGTTCTATTAAATTTTGAAAAACAATCACAAAAATAAAAAATAAATAAAAAAAAACAACAAAACGAACAATCAATAAACATACAATATTTGAAAAGTCTATCATTCTTTTTTCCTCATAGTACGCTCCCCGGACCGCTTCCCGGTGCGCGTACCGGGCGCTCCCCACGCAAAAAAAAATGGAAAAAAAATTCCTTTTTTTTTTGCCCCGCGGGGCCCTTTTAAAGACTCCACATCAAACCTAGGGGGTCAGGGAGGATCTACTATGCCCCCTTATGGTCATTTCCCCCTTTGTTTTGGCCTCCTCTTGTCTCTCGATCCTACCGAGAGACAAAATGGCGGCCGCTCCGGACTGTTTAGAATGTTGACAGACACCGGAGAGCCAATCAGCTTCGCTTCGCGAAGTTCCGTTACGCGTCAGGTACGCGAACCGGGGCGCTAAACGGAGCGCTGTTACAGATATATATATTTTTTTGAACGTTAATATATCAAAATCCACTGGAGCACCTATATTGAGACCTAGCAAAGGCACATTGGGCAAACAATATCTACAATTTTGCCAAGTTTCGTGGAAATCCATTCAGCCGTTCGAGCTAAAAGTGAGTCCAACCGCCCTATGGAAAAAGTTGTCGTCATAACAACATATGCTTCCACGTAGTTCGCAGGTCGTAGCATGCCCCGCCCCGTAGAGACCCCAATGATGAAGCATGACACTATGGGAATCATAGTGTGTGAGGGGTATTTTAAAAACACTTAGTGCTTTTCCTTGTCAACCACAAGGATCAGATACACTCAGTGTGCTTTATCATCAGACTTGATCAATTCTAGATTTCATGATAATTTCATGATAGTTCTAGATTGGTTTAGGTCATTCCTTCACAACCTGTCACAGAGATTCCCAATCAACGGCAACCTATTGTCACCATCCCCGGTCACGGTTGGAGTCCCTCAAGGATCAACCCTGTCCCTCACCCTTTTCAACCTTTACCTAGAAACGCTTACCGGAGTACTACGCACAGCTAATATCTCCTATCATATGTACACTGATGACACCCAGATCTACATCAAAACCTCATCTCTCGAAGAGATTCTCTTCCTGAACGAAGCCCTGAAATTCACTGTCCAATGGCTCACATCCAATCAACTTAACCTCAATGGGAAAAACGCGTTTTGGAACCCCCCTTTTTTCTCGGCCCCCCCTTGACGAAACCCCCCCAAATTTTCAGGGGCTGCTCAGAAACAAAATGTGCCATTTTCCTGAAAATTTCAGCCAATTCCGTCCTCAAACGCCAAAGTTATTCGACATAGGATTTTCAAAAATCCCCTAGAGAAAAAATCCTAACTATATATACCTACTGGCGACCGCCAGTAGGTAATATATATATATATATATTCACTGAAAAAACCATAGGTTATAGACCATATATAGTTAGGGATTAGCATTTACAAAACCTTATTTTACTCACACAAAACCATTGAAATTCCATATATAGTTAGTTGTACTAACTATATATCGCGCACCCGCAATCCACTGCTGATCATGTCACATATTACATCATTCATGACATGGTCAGTGACATCACTGATGACATCACTGATGACATCTCCAATGACATCACTGATGACATCACTGATGACATCTCAATGACATGACTGGGCACGTGAAGCAAGTGTGCGTGCACTGCGTCGATTTCATCTGCTACAGGGAAAGTAGCATCATTTTGATTATGAGAGCTATTCAGAATCATGTTAATGTTTGTCTTTTTTTTTTGTTGCTCCTGTTGAGCCCTTTACAATGGATCGTTTTTGTTTCCCCCCCCAAAAAAAAAACCAAAAAAAATATAAAAACGTTCAGAAAATACAAAAAAAGTAAAAAAATGTTCAAAAAACACAAAAAAAAATATAAAACAACAAAAACATAAAAAAAAAAGTTCTTTTCAGAACTACCTCCCCGTTATAAAAAAATTGGTAGAATATTTGGAACTCTGCCAACCTCTATTTCTCTTAGTTCGCTCCCCGGAGCGCTACCCGGTACGCGTACCGGAAAGCTAACCAAAAAAAATATTTTTTAAAAAAAAGAACAGTAAGTATAAGGTAAGCAAACAGACAGTTATGTGAAAAGAAAGACAGCTCTAGGGAGTAAACAAGAGATACTGTTACCTACAATCCACTGCTGATGATGTCACATATTACATCATTCATGACATGGTCAGTAACATCATCAGCAGTGGATTGCGGGTAACAGTATCCTTAGTTTACTCCCTATAGCTGTCTTTCTTTTAACATAACTGTCTGTTTCCTTCCCTTATAGTTACTGTTCTTTTTTTAAAAAAATTTTTTTGATCAGTCAGAAACAGTGACATTAATAGAAACAGAGAGAGTGAACAAGAGTGAAGAACTATGGTCCTCCTCAGCCACCCTCAGAAAACCAAGGGGGTCAAGATACATCTACCGTGCCCCCTTCTACCCATTCTGAACATTATTTGCCCTCCATCTTGTATCTTGATTCGACCGAAACACAAAATGGTGGACTCCCGTAACGCTGCTGGTTTGCGAACCGGGCCACTTCCCGGGAAGCGGTCCAAAAAAAAAAGGTGGGAAAGTAATTCACAGACACTAAGAGTAATAGAGACGGAGTGAGTGAACAAGACTGAGGAACTATGAGAACAGAGGGACTGAGAAAAAGAGTGGAAGGAGTTGAGTAAGTAGGTAATAGAGAAAGGAATGAGGAAAGTAGCAAAGGCAGGAAACTGAGGGTTAAAGAAGTGAAGCAGTGGATCTAATAGTAGGTGAATGTGATAGAAATGTAACGAAAAGAGTACAACTATTTACCTTATAATTGCCGTTAAATTACTCACTTTTTATTTTTATACTTTCAATCTGTGAAAGAGAGAACCAACATTTGAAAAATATTAAAACATGTATTTAAAAATTACAAAAGACAAGGGAAAAGATTGAAGGACAAATAGTTTTTCAACAACTTTGACACTGACAGAAGCTTCTGCTTCTCCAGGTCCCCTACACAGTCCTAAAGATATACATTTTAAACTAACAGTATCTTGATACAGATGAAGTGAGGCCTATCTTAAAACATGGTGCATCTTTTTCATTGCTCTTGTTTCAGAAAAGTGTCGCTTCAGGATTCCAATAACATGTCTCCTATCCAGAGGTTTGTTTGAGGTGAGGCCTACTCAGAGTTCAAGATGAGATTTACACTTGTTGAAGTGTACAGAGGAGATAATATCTGTGAAAGTCTACCAATGAAGTGAGTCATGTCCACTGCACTCTTCAACAAAGTAGAAACCTCCTATGTTTCCCTGGACAGACCTAAACTTGATCTGCACAATGTGATTCGTAATGATAGGAAACACAGGTGATGTAATTGAAATACGTGCAATTTATTTTGCTCATTTCTCAATCACATCACTTGCGTTTCCTTTGCTTAGGTATCTCATTGTGCAGATGTAGTCTAGCATATGAAAGAATACGCAGAAGTGCAGCACTGCATGCAACAACTTTGACACTTACAGAAGCCTCACCTTCTCCATGACCCCTACACAGTTCTACATATACATCATAAATGCAAACAGTACAGAATTAATTATACATGTTAAATGGTTTATTTTTGCTGTTCTCAGAATGTATCAAAATTCACTAAAAACAGTGACTTGAAGGTATTCATCATGTAACAGCGGGGAAAAAAAACACATCAAAATGATTGTGTTTAAAAAACCCATACAACATCAGAAATCAAAATTCAGAACTCCTTAAAGTTAACTTACTTTACATGACGTCCAAGGATGTCCTATGAACAGCTTACACTCTTTTGTGCTGTTATTACTTTCAGCCCGCCACTTTCTGAAAGAAAATCTCCATCGTTTTTAAAAACACTTTACATGCAATAAATGACTTCTTGCTCTCTACCACAATTTTCCACAAGGCCAAATCTTGTCAGAGCCATTGATAACTCTTGGATTTCTTGTAAGCCAATCCCGTCATTTGGCATTTCCGCAACTTTCAGAATTAAAATGTTGAAGATCATTTTCACAATCCTGGAATAGTAATATCTTCCCCTTCTTGCTCAGTCATGTTCTACTTTTCCTATGACACTGATACAAGCAGACTTACACTACCCCTATGACTACTACAATTATTTAATTCTCTACATCACTTTTAATCACAAAGCAATGTAAAACAGTAGACAGCATTGCAGACTTACATTCCCTCTACTCCATGTTTTGATTGGCTGCTTCAATTAGTTTATAAAAAGAAACAGTTTTTCTGAACTCATTCAAAGTGCACGTATTTCTCCATAATGTCCAGTCCTATGGTTAGAAGTTATGTCTCTGAACTACACTTATCCTCAAGGCCAAATTGTGTAGGAGCCATTAGAACTTCTTGAAATTCCACAGAGCACATCCTGAGATTCTTTCCCTAAAATTTTGGTTTTAAAAACACCAGGTAAGAGTTTTTAAGGTCATACGGCAATTTTTTTTTTTAAATTAAAACAGAATCATTGCAAAATGACCAGCCATTTCTAGACTTTAAATAAGCTGTGTAATGTCCTGATGTTGTTGAAGGACCGTCATGATATATAATTGCTGCAGTTACAAAAGTCCTTCCTGATATTGACAACTGTGAAGCCACAACATTTTTAATTAAAGTTGTCAATTTTGTTCCATCAGGCCTACATCTTTGGAACATTAAAATGACATACTGGCCATATGTTCGTATAAATAATGTGGACATCATTTCAGATTTACATTGGCTACACTCCATGTTGTGATCAGCTGCTTTTACTAGCTTATTAAAAGAGACTGATTTACTGTCTGGCAAAGTTAAATATATAAATCTTTCTGAGTCTACACTAGTAGTACTTGATACCATACAGTTCTCGCAGTCATGCTGCCATTGATAAGAAAGCCCAAACAGCTGATCTACATCTACACCTTCAGCATGTAATACATCAAGCATATACATTAAAAACTCCTGACAATCTTGCTGAATATTTTGAGAGAATTGTGTTTGGCCTGAACATCTGTCTAACAGATTTCGAATTTCAGACACACTTTCTATGTTTCTTCTATCAGTGGTACATTTCTCTAACACAGAATTTAACAAACTGCAAAATCTTTGATCAGAATTGACCACAATCTCTTCTTTTACATTTTTTAGAGAAAATAAAACATTTACCACTACATTAGCATAGCAGTTGACACCAGAACTGTTTTCAAACTGAAAACCAACAACATCTTCAACAGAATCCTTTTTGTTTCTGCTTGTAATTTTAGGTTCATTGACTTTTTGTCTTTTTGCTACAACCTCCCCAGTATTGTTCTCATTTCTTCGTTTCCGGCCTACCACACGTTTCTCAAACAAAGGATACTGAGGCAAATGTGGCGCATACTCTCTTCTTAACCTATTGTATTCCTTAACACAATCTAGATCCGCACAAATATTTGTGACATCACACTCAATCAAGTACAATCCCGATAAAGTTCTAACTCGTGACAATGCCACATATGCCATACCCTCCTTGAACACAGAACTGCCAATATTCACCAATGCACTGTCTACGCTTAAACCTTGCGATTTATGAATTGTCACCGCATATGCCAAGCAAACAGGAAACTGCTTACGGCGAACATATAAGTCTTTTACAAGCAAAAATCTAGCAGAACAACGAGCAATTAGCTGTACTTCCTCAATGCCATCAAATTTAATTTTTAAAAATTCAATTCCATCTCTATTTCTGTATTTCACAAAATCAACAACATTACCCATTGATCCATTTACCAGACCTCTTTCAACATGTAAATTCCTTCTTAAAATTATACGGCAGTTCAAGCACACATTCAGAGTCTTTTCAAAACCTGCAGTTTTAGATATACTCTTCTCTAATGAATCCAATTTTGTTTTCAGATTCTCAGACAAAATAATTGTTGATCCCATATGCTCTACTCTATCAATAGCTTCCAGTTTCACAATCTCTTGCTTTTCTAAATGCAACATTTTGTTGTTAAATTTGGCACATTCTGCAAGAGTTGGCATCAAACATATTCCAGATTTCTTCTCAGTAATTTTCTGAAAAATATTCTCAGGCACAACATCTTGTTCTGGATATAAATTTGACAGTAATCGTGCATGTAAAGCTTCTTTCCCATGCTCGGTCACTTTTCCAATTCTAACATCTTGTAGAATAGTCTTGTAAACTTCATCCTTCGCCTGACGCATATTTTCATGCAGTTCAGCATAATTGAAGTTTAACCATATATTGACGTTGCCAATGCTGCCTAGGCACTTCCTGGTATCTTCATGCGTGAGCATTTTGAACACAGGTTGCCCTTTCACTGGTGTCAGCTGCAAAAGATCTCCGAAAACAATGATGTGTTTGCCACCAAATAACACATCATACTCTGTTTTGAGAACTTCTTGCATCCTCAAATGCACAAAAGCAAGCATGACATTGGAAACCATGCTTACTTCGTCAATGATAAGAAGTTTCATTTTCCTCAAGATTCTTGAAACTTCAAAACAAGCATCTCCAGATAGCTTGTGATATTGTAATTTGTTGTCATGCTCCACTGGCAGCATCAGTAAACGATGTAAAGTAATCCCTTTAATATTATGTGCTGCCAGTCCAGTTGGAGCAGTGACAACACAAGACAGCGATGACTCTGTCCTTTCCTGCAAATAGCATGAAATTGCTTTAATGAGGAAACTTTTTCCAGTTCCCGCTTCTCCACTCACGTACAGTCGGACAGGCTTCAACGACGTACATGAGCACTCTTTCTTATCATGACTTAATCCATGATCAATTTGCATGGTAACTTCGTCATATATTTTCCTCTGCTCAACGTTAAGTTGTCTTTCCAACTCTTCTAAGTTAACCGCATCCTCCTGAGCATGTGCCATGGCTCTTTCCACTTCATTCATAGCAGTGGCAGCTTCATTTTCAATAACAGGTCCTCCTAGTGGATCCTGACTCAATGAAGCAGAACTCTGACTGTCCTGAGAACTGTCTCTGGCAATCTCGGCTGCAATCGTTGCTTCCTGCTCAATTTCCGCATTCAACATTTCTACATATTTGGGAAAAGCAGGACATTCTATGGTCTCCTTGGCGGCATTGAAAGAGTCTTCGTAACAGAGGAAATCTCCAAGCAGTTCCTCTTCTGCACGCCAAGGCTTGAAAAGTTGCAAAAGTGCTAAATAGAAAAACTCCTTTTTTTCAGGAGATTCGCCACTCAATTTTCGATGGTTTACCAAGTGGCATTTTCTTTGCTTGACCAGACATCCCTCACTTCCTATTACAGCATACACTCCTTTCTCAGTATCTTCTTTGATGTTCCTCTTGAATATGTAATTTTGCTGAACCTCATACAGACAAACATTCTCGAGGTGACTGCTTCGATTTGGATAATATGTATCCAACATGTTTGTCTTCAAAATGTCGGTACTGTTTGGCTCCTTTTCCGCCAAATACTCAATTTCCCGCACAGGTTTGAGAACTCGATTACGCGTTGCAGCAAGACCAAGACTCGCCCAAACGATACTCCTGGACTTGGCATAGAGACTTGCTGAAGACAACCGTTCAGAACATTCGTACGCTCCGATTTCTCGATGCGACAACATCTTCAGACTGAAACTGTACAACTTCTTGCTGAGGCTCTTTTCATGGGAAATGTCCTCCCACATATCCTTCAATTCTGTCTTCTCTTTTTTGGTGATGTAAGACGTCACATACCGAGCCACAGCCATACAGTTATCAGCCACAAACTGTATATCCATGTTAGCATTCCACATGGACAAAATCACCGGGTTGTAGTCGTTGATGTACTTGGACTCTTCGTTCCTCTTCAAATTGTAAGTGTTTTTAGGTGATTTCTTCATGACATTGTGTCGCAGCGAAGACATCAAACTGTTTACTCTTCCTTTATAAATCACCGGTCGTGGAAAGCCGAAACGACATTTAGTGTAGAACTTGTCCTTGTTTCGGAATTTACGACGGCAGTACTTTCCACATCGATGGCTTTGGAAACGCAGAACTTTTTCTCTTAGGCTTTTCTTCTCCTTTGCATTTGGAACAGCACACGTAGAATACTGTTGGATGAAACTCATCACTGAGTCTTCTGGATCCGTTCCAAATTTAGGTGCATCCTTGATCCACAGCAACATATGTATATGAGGAGCACCTCTTGCTTGGTACTCTTTTCTCCAGAAGAAATCCAACACCTCTCCAAGAGGTGGATTCTTCTTATTCATGATGAAAGACATCATAGCTTCAAATCTATGATTGAAGTACCTACATACATTGACTGGATCCAAAGAGCACAGTTCTCCGGGTGTCTTGAATTCGATGTTATCTACGTTAGCATTTGCCTCTCGTAGAAATTCAAGTAAGTCTTCCCAGCCATACTCGGCACAGCTCAGAGTGAGGAACCATGTGGGAGTACCTAAGTTCCTCAGCATACATTTTAAATCACCATGACGACGGTACCAGTACTCATTAGTACCACGCTGACACGCCATGAGATTAATCAGGTGAGAATCCAAAATACTGTCTTGGACATTGACTTTATCCATAAAGTCACTTGCCGAGATGTTTTGCATGTGTATACCACTTTTCAAGATGTGGTTCACTGCATATGACAGTCCAGACAGATCGCTTTCAAACAGGAGATGAAACAAATAAGGAATGCATTGTCGAAACCTAGCATCTCCTGCATACAATCGCAAAGTCCGGTATTCAGAAGCAGGAATTTGATGAGGTCGCTCATCATATCTTCCTCCCTGACCTGTTGGAAAAAGCTGTGGGAAACACCGAGCTTCCAAACTTTCCTCCCAAACACTAATGGGACTCCCTTTGGCTTGTTTCATTTGAAACAACTCAATAGCATTCCCCATGACTTCCTTGGAATGCAAAGGATGAACACTATAATGTTCATATATTTCTTCACTAGTAGAGGGTTCTACTTTCTCAATTTGACCAGCACACAAATCGCTATCCTCTTCCTCACTTACTTCCTCTTCTGCAACATATACATTCTTATAGTATTTATTATTTTTTTTCAAATACAATGTTGCCTTTTTAACTTTCCTAACATCTACTAAATCTTGCCATATTTTCTTATTCTTTGTCGGAACCCCATTAACTAAGATAACCAGAGGTTCCTCTTCCACTTTTTCTACTCCAATTGTGTTAATGTTTTTCTTCAAATCTAGAGGCAAATAAACAACTCTTCCCTTTAATCCTCTCTGTAAATCTAATGGAGGCAATTTCCCTGTCTTTGGCTCCATTCTTACAATAGCCTGAAAGGGATGGATACTTTGAATCAAAATAGATTCATAAGTATTTAAATCCTTCAATTCAGAAGGAATCTCAACCAATTCCAGATTATTATGAACTGCTCTAGCAGGCATCTGGTTTTGATTTAATTTGCAAGAACAATAAGTACACACACGTTGATCCAATCCCAAATCAAAACAATTTTCTACCATCAAGTATGTTGCAAAATCCTTCCATTCACTATTATTTTCCCTTTCACTTTTTGCATATAAATCCACTAACTTAGTCTGATTCTTATAATAAGTGCGTCGACAACACACACAAGTGAAATTCGGCCTCTCACTTGATTTCACCTCAAACGTCGCAATTTCCCTCTGGAAATTATCTGTACTGGAAACATGTACACTATCTTCCACAAGACCCTCTTCTTCTTGGTCAATTTCAACATTCTCCTCTTTACTTCCAAAGTAACAAAACTCAATTTCTTCACATATATTCTTCACATCTATTTCAGAACCATGCAAAAGAGCAGCGCATAATTGTTTAAGCATAATTGCTGGACTCTTAGCATAATACAACATTCTAACTAATTTCCTCACTTTGTTATGATGCACTGCTAGCATCCTGAAATGATGAAAAACACTCTGGCATACTCTCCTGGAAAGACAAGCCAGTGAATGTCCATGCAAACCTGTCACTTCTCTTACTCTGCAAGGATCTAATTCTTGCAACAACATCATTTTCTGCTTCAAACTTTTCTTATTAAATGACCGTACAAAATCACAAAGCAAATTGATGGAATCCTGTCGCACACTGCAAATACTACTACACTTCCAGGTGTACACAGGACCCTTAGCACGTCGTCCTAAAACCTCATTACCTAACACCTCTTCTGCCTCTGTTGTCACAAGTTTTTCTTTTTCAACTGGACAACCATCTTTCACTTCATAAGCACGACCACTGGTGTCAACTGCATGCACCAAATCATTATCCTGGAAATAACTCTCCTCATTAAAAAATGCCTCACAGCTTGAACTATGCATCCATTCTCCAGAAAAAACTTCACAAAAATTACTACGATTAACTATTCTCTTCCATCTACTATTTCTTTTGAAATCAAAAATTGCCTTGTTTAGCTTCCTAATTCTATTGATTATCAAAATAAATAACTTACGTTTAATTTCAAATGCCTGATCAATAACTTTCTCAACTTTTTTTTTTGTCTTATAAAAAACTAGTTTATGTTGACCTTTCTTAATATTTTTTAACAAATTGCCAATTATCCTGTTCCGGAACATTCGTTTACGAATCTCCCTAAACTGTTGTTTCCTTCTACTATCATGCACAGAGTTATCTCTTGCTCTAGCAGTAACATTTTTCATTGGCCTTTCTTTTCCATTTGATTTCCTTCTCGTTTTATGGACTGAAACATTTTCTGTAGTAATATTTTTTTTATTACACATATTTCTTATAAAGTGTTTTGTGCTCTTACCCGGTGCTTTCTTCGTGACTTGACAAATCTTTTTGTTAGAGGACTGCTGCGTATTATTTTTCACCTGCTGTCTTTGACGTTTTGCAGCCTTTCTCTGTCTTTCTATTGTAGGCTTGGTGAAATCTTGAAATGATCTGCAGTTGAATCTGTGGAAAAATATAATAAATAATGTTATTAACCATTATTACCAAACAGTAAATCAGTAACAGTGATAAAAAACTTAACACACTACTTGACATTTTAATTAGAAGATTTTTTAGTCGTTGGCAAATTTACAATACAGAAATAAAAGAAAAGAAATGACATTTATATTTATGTTACCTATGCTATTTTATATGTGAATCTGATCTAATTTTATGAGCATATTTTAATATTTTATTGAAGACACTACACATAACCTGCTTTTGAAGGTGTCTTTATTTTTAAATTAAACGGTTTCCTTTTTACTTTTTATTAATTATAAATTTTAAAAATAAATGTTTATATTTCCAAAGGCTCAAGCAGGTCAGCTTCCCATCCTATATCATATAATTCGGACAAATCTGCATCCTCATCACGCTCTTCTTCATCCTCAGGATTTAAATCATCCAATGGATCAACATCCACTGATGTTTCAATTACAAGTTCAATGATGAGGTCAAAATCAACTGATTGCAGATTGTCGCTCATGTTGAGGTTGTCTTTATCTTTAAAGAAAGATAACAACAATGAGATGTTGCAGAGTAAGAGACAAATCTCACAGATTATAATAGTAAAATTGTTTAACAAGAGTAACATTTTGCAGCTATTATTTAGCCATGTCCAGCGATGTTGAGCAGGTGAAGCCTATGTCTAATTTTTCACTGAACAGGACTCATCTGTTCTTAACCTTGGATAAGCCTCACCGACTCTGTGTCCCCTGCACATACTTAAATGTAAAGGGGCAGATTTATGTTAAATGGCACATCCCCAGGCATGCACCAGTTAACGTGCACCACTGCTCTGCCACCCATGGTGTGCCGCATTTACAATCAGATAGGAGAAACCTGTGTCAAAACCCTGCACCTGCTTGAAGCAGGCATAGGTCTTGACGCAACATTGTGGAGATGGTGCACCCCTGAGCCTTGCTGGAGCTGCATCGCACTTGCGATGCAACTCCAGCAATGCGCCACCTTAACGGCACAGATGCGTCAAGCATCTGTGCCGTTTTTGCCCCATGCTGCGCCGCATTGTAAATGCAGCACACCATGGGTGGCGGAACAACGGCGCAAGATGACTGGCACATCCCTGGTGATGCACCAGTCATCATAAATCTATCCCTAAGCTTCTTATCTTGTTAGATATGAACTGCCATATGTATCATCAAAATATTTTGCATTTCCTAAATAGCGAATTTTAAGGAATAAATAGCGTTTCTTTACCATTCCTAATTTGCGATGAGCAAATTGCTAATTGCAAGTTACCCATTCATTTCCATGGGCTAGGAGGCTCATAGGAATGAAGGTTTAATTTGCGATTAGCAATTTGCTCATCACAAATTAGGAATTTTTCCAAGGGTGCAGGGGTGTCTCAAGAACACCCTGCTGCACCCCTGAAAAAGAAATTTGGGGGCATATGGCACACATACATGCCCTAAGGGCATGTGTTGGCGTCATATGGGACCTTTTGTTTTTTTAAAAAAAAGCTTTTTGAAAAGAATTCACAAATTACCACCAATTTACCACAATAGTTTCCAAATCCTTAATGTCATTTTTTACATATTTTTTGTTTGATACATTGCATTTAAGTAGTCACAAAATTTGCAAATCCTTCAGTGCAATTGCAAAATAAGGAATAGCAAATTTTGCTACTCCTTATTTTGCATCAAACTTGTTTGATACATACCATTTGTCTAATTAACATTCGCAAAGGCCAAAATTCGTAGAATTTTGATCTTTGCGAATGCTAATTAGCTTGATACATATGGCCCCAAGTGAGGCCTGTCTTACGACATGGTGCATCTTTTGCATCACTGCTGCATCGGTTTCATGTGGTACGTTTTTTTTACACCATGACATATCTGCCTAAATGCATCAATTTGTAATGTTGTCGCCTCATAGCAAATCTTTTGCACCACCGCTGCATCATAAAAGTGACGCACAGTGGCACAAAAGAGGCATAAACCTATCATAAATCTGTCCCTAGCATTTTAAATGATTAATCCAGGATGACAATAAAGTGTGGCCTATCCAGAGGTTTGTTTAAGGTGAGGCCTACTCAGGATTGCAGATTAAAGTTACGCTTGATGAAGAATACAGAGGAGATAATACATGTAAAGGCCTACCAATGAAGTAAGTAATGTGCACTTTATTGCGCCAGTCATCATAAATGTATCCCTAAGCTTCTTATCTTGTTACAGATCAACCACCATATCTACCATCAAACTATTTTGCATTTCCTAAATAGCAAATTTTAAGGAATAAATAGGAATTCTTTACTATTCCTAATTTGCAATGAGCAAATTGCTAATTGCAAATTACCCATTCATTTCCATGGGCTAGGAGGCTCATAGGAATGAAGGTTGCAATTTGCGATTAGCAATTAGCTCATCACAAAATAGGAATTTTTTCAAGCGTGCAGGGGTATCTCAAGAACACCCTGCTGCACCCCTGAAAAATAAATTTGGGGGCATATGGCACACCTACATGCCCTAAGGGCATGTATGGGCGTCATATGGGACCTTTTGTTTTTTGGAAAAAAATGCTTTTTGAAAAGAATTCGCAAATTACCACAAACTAGAAGTTGGTGGTAGTTTCCAAATCCTTAATATCATTTTTTACATATTTTTTGTTTGATACATTGCATTTAAGGAATCGCACATTTTGAATTAAGGACATTTTAAGTCATTTCCACATGTGCAGTGTTTTCAAATTATGATTTGAAAATCGTTTTTGGGGAAAAGTAATGGTTTGCAAATTTATGACAAGGACATAATGGTGTATGCTTCTCTATAAGGCATTTCAGTGTCTCTGATGTCATTTTTCCCATATTACATTATAAGACCTTTCCACATGGAGCACATTCCTTGTAAATATGCTCCCACCTGTGCATGGCGAATTTAGATTTTGACTGTTTGAGTCACATAGCCATGTTAAAAGTGACCCAAAAAAATTGCAAACGTTTTAAAAAAACACATTCATGTGTCTTAAGGACATTTTAAGTCATTTCCCCATGGACAATGTTTTCTAAGTGGCGCAAAAGAGGCATACACCTATCATAAATCTGTCCCTAGCATTTTAAATGATTAAATCAAGATAACAACAAGATGTGGCCTATCCAGAGGTTTGTTTAAAGTGAGGCCTACTCAGGATTGCAGATTAAAGTTACGCTTGATGAAGAATAAAGAGGAGATAATACATGTAAAGCTCTACCAATGAAGTAAGTGATTTCTACTTCATTGCGCCAGTCATCATAAATGTATGCCTAAGCTTCTTATCTTGTTAGACATCAACCGCCATATGTATCATATAACTATATTGCATTTCCAAAAAAGCGAATTTTAAGGAATAAATAGCGATTCTTTACCATTCCAAATTTGCGATGAGAAAATTGCTAATTGCAAATTACCCATTCATTTCCATGGGCTAGGAGGCTCATATAAATGAAGGTGCAATTTGCGATTAACAATGTGCTCATCACAAATTAGGAATTTTTCCAAAGCTGCAGGGGTGTCTCAATAACACCCTGCTGCACCCCTGAAAAATAAATTTGGGGGCATATGGCGCACATAAATTTTAACAACATTCCTTTACCTCAAAAACGATTTTCAAATCATAATTTCAAAACACTACACATGGGAAAATTACTTAAAATGTCCTTAAGACACATAAAAGCGTTTTTTGATTGCCTTTCCTGCATGGTTGGGTCACTTTTAACATGGCTATGTAACACAAACATTCAAAATCTAAATTTTCCATGCACATGTGTGAGCATGTTTACAAGCAATTTGCGCCACAGAGAAAGGTCTTACACTAAAATGAGAAAAATAACATCAGGGACAGTCAATTGCCTTATAAAGAAGCATACACCATTATGTCCTTGTCATGAATTTAAAAACAATTCCTTTACCCCAAAAACGATTTTCAAATCATAATTTCAAAACACTGCACATGGGAAAATGACTTAAAATGTCATTAAGACACATGAAAGCGTTTTTTGATTGCCTTTCCAGCATGGTTGGGTCACTTTTAACATGGCTATGTAACACAAACATTTAAAATTTAAAATTACCATGCACAGGTGGGAGCATATTTACAAGCAATTTGCGCCACAGAGAAAAGTCTTAC
This sequence comes from Lissotriton helveticus, assembly GCF_964261635.1. Lineage (NCBI taxonomy): Eukaryota > Metazoa > Chordata > Amphibia > Caudata > Salamandridae > Lissotriton > Lissotriton helveticus. The sequence continues at coordinate 416,314 of NW_027611923.1, forward strand.
ATTAAAATGGGAAAAATAACATCAGGGACAGTCAATTGCCTTATAAAGAAGCATACACCATTATGTCCTTGTCATAAATTTAAAAACAATTCCTTTACCTCAAAAACGATTTTCAATTCATAATTTCAAATCACTGCACATGGGAAAATTACTTAAAATGTCCTTAAGACACATAAAAGCGTTTTTTGATTGCCTTTCCTGCATGGTTGGGTCACTTTTAACATGGCTATGTAACACAAACATTCAAAATCTAAATTTTCCATGCACAGGTGGGAGCATATTTACAATCAATTTGCGCCACATAATTCATAATTTTCTCCTTAAAGCACACTATTCTCTATCTAAATTAAAGAAATATTTTCTCACCTTAGCAAATACTTTGAGTTTGAAAACAGTCTCAGAAACACACCAATTTGTCTTCAGCAGAGCAAAAGGTATGCACTCCAGAGTCTGCAGCTATCAAAAGCACAGAAATGCTGTAATTCTTCAGACATATTTCTCATGTCACCCAATCAAAACTCTTCCCTCACTTTTTTTCAAATGAAAACCCTTCCCCCCTCTGCCCTTTCTGTCTTTTCTGCATGGCAACCACCTCTTGGAAGACTTCTGGTGTTTGCAAGTTCACACAACTTTGTTGCAATTGAACTCTGAACTCTCAGTGCACCTGCATATCCAGTGCATTCTTTCATTTAATGATTTTTTATTGACCATTCAAAATACATCTTTCAAAGAACACATCCGTGCACCCTAACTTTCTGTTTTCAGCAATCAAAATCCACCAATCACTGTTACTGCTTCATGAACACAGAAACTCCACAGTTTTTTTCATTTTAAACTCTCATTTTTTCAACTGCCATTTCATTGCCACACTTCATCTGACTGCAGGAGAACCTTCTCTCACCATGTTTTCTGTCTGGATTGTTGGACATAGTTATATTCACTGGGCTCAAAGGTACGTTGAAAACAGGAAATTACCTAACATCAATTTACAAGATGTGGAAATTAAGTGGTTTGGCCACAGAGGATTAAAATGTCACCAATTGATACCATTGGTGAAAACCTTTATGCATTTGCCCAAACCTGACCTGTTAATTGTGCACTGTGGAGGTAATGACTTGGGCACTTTGACTGGTGTAGGTCTGGGAATGCTTTTAAAGGACACCTTTGAGCAATTAATGGCACTTTTTCCTCAGACTGCCTTGGTATATTCAAATATATGCCAAAGACAGAAATGGAGGTGGTCAAACCAATTTTGTCCACAAATTGAGAAGTCGAGGAAGCATGTAAACAAATCTGTTTCAGCTTACATGAGAGACCATGGAATGGGCTCCCTGTACAACAATAACTTGCGTTACTACATGCAAGATATCTACAGAGGAGATGGAGTTCACTTCTCAGATGAGGGCAACAGAGTTTTCACTCTGAATTTAAGAATGTGCATTGGTACCTACTTATAAGTACCTAAATGTACCATAAACCCAAAAGCTCTTCTCAGAGCTACCCTACATCTAATCACTCACAATTATTATTTTACTCTAACATTTTTCACTAATTTTCAACAAAGTACGCTCCCCGGGGCGCTACCCGGTACGCGAACCGGAAGCTAACCTCGCGAAATTTTTAAAAAAAATGTTTTTTTTTCGCACATATGGGCCTCCTCAGCCACCCTCACAAAACCTAGGGGGTCAAGATAAGTCTACCGTGCCCCCTTCTACCCATTCTGAACATTATTTGCCCTCCATCTTGTATCTAAATTCGACCGAAACACAAAATGGTGGACTCCCGGAACGCTTAAGGTTCGCGAACCGGGGCGCTCAACGGTTCGCGTACCGGGTCGCTCCCTGGGAAGCGCACCATCAAAAAAGGTGGGAAAGTAGTTCACAGAAAAGCCACTGGATACAATTTCACCAAATATAGATTAGCTCATACTACATACCAATCCCTACCATTTTCACAAATTTGATTGGAATTCCATTTAGTCATTTAGCCTGTAGACCTCTCTAAATACCCTGAGGTAAATTACTTCACAAAACACATCTGAAGTGTTGGAATTGACAACCAATGAAAATGTTACTTTCATTTTCTATTTTTTTTACCTGACATTTCATTGGTTATATACCTGAATATATATAAAGGAAGAGAAGAAAACACAGCCATTTTGACTACTACTTCTTGCTGTACATTTCAATAGTATTTTCACTAATTCCTTCAACTTCTTTCTAAAGGTAAGTTTTTATTTTTAAAACTGAAGTATATTGTGCACTATAAGTTAATATGGTAAACTTTTTCTGATCGATATATACTATCCCTCTGTAGTAGTTATAGATTTAGAGAGACTTCTCTGTTATAGTTAATGATGGAGTTAGGCTTCTCTTGTATAATTATGAATTTACTTACGTTAAATCACATACACATTTTTATATTCCTACTTCCACTCTGATACTATACACTGCCCAAAGATAAATTCACTGATAAAAAATGCCTATCTAAAATTATTCCCAACATTGCCCTATCTCTACTAATATATATTTTTTTAATTCAAATTTCAGGCAAAATGGAAGGCGAAAACCAAGTTTCTTTTGAAATGGACCTGCAAGACAGCAGCCAAGAATTGATTGATACAATTGATCAAATTGACATTGAATTTTTCGATGAAACTTGGGACAATGAACTACTGCAATGTGTACAAGCAGTAGATAACCTCCTTGCAAATGAGGACATTTTACAACCTCAGAGACTACAATGTATATTCCATGATAATTATGAAATTTCTGACAATGAAATGTTAGAAAGTTTAATAAATTATGAAACACAATCACATTAAAAAAATGCTTAAAAAATAAAGAAAATAAAAAATAATCAACAAAAACAACAATCAATTAACATACAGCATTTGAAAAGTCTATCATTCATTTTTCATTGCAGTACGCTGACCAGAACGCTTCCCGGTTCGCGGACCGGGCACTCCCCACGCAAAAAAAAAAACCTCCACATTAAACCTAGGGGGTCAGGGAGGTTCTAGTATGCCCCCTTATGGTCATTTTTGCCTTTGTTTTGGCCTCCTCTTGTCTCTCAATCCTACCGAGAGACAAGATGGCGGCCGCTCCGGACTGTTTGGAATGTTGATAGACACCGGAGAGCCAATCAGCTTAGCTACGCGAAGTTTTGGTACGCTTAAGGTCCGCGCGCTTACAGATATATATCTTTTTTTAAACGTTAATTTCTCAAAATCCACTGGAGCACATATATTGAGACCTAGAAAAGGCACATCGGGCTACCAGTCCCTACAATTTTGCCAAGTTTCGTGCAAATCCATTCAGCCGTTCGGGCTAAAAGTGAGGCCAACCGCCCTATGGAAAACTCAATGTTAAAAACACGTTTTGGGACCCCCCTTTTTTCTCGGCCCCCCCCTGGACGAACCCCCCCCCAAATTTTCAGGGGCTGCTCAGAAACAAAATGTTCCATTTTCCAGAAAATTTCAGCCAATTCCATCCACAAACGCCAAAGTTATTCAACATAGAATTTTCAAAAATCCCATAGGGAAAAAATCCTAACTATATATACCTACTGGCGACCGCCAGTAGGTAATATATATACATATATATATATATATATATACATTACCTACATACTTGAGTCACTTTGATGTTATTTTTCCCATTTTAATTTAAGACATTTCCCCGTGGTGCAAGGTCCTTGTAAATACGCCCCCATGTGTGCTTGGCAAATTTAGATTTTGTTTCTTTGAGTTACATAGCCATGTTAAAAGTGACGCAAAAATGGTGCAAGGGCCTTAAAAATACGCTTTCATGTGTGTTAGGGCATTTTAAGTCACTTCCCCATGAATGTGGGTGAATAATTAGTTTACTTCATGTGTTTAAAAACGTTTCTTGAAGTCAATTAGGTTTCTTGAAATGTACTGCTAGAGTTTCATAGGCTGCTTGGGGCATATTTACAAGGCCTTTGAGTCACTTTGACGTTATTTTCCCCATTTTAATTTAAGTCATTTCCCCGTGGTGCAAGGTCCTTGTAAATACGCCCCCATGTGTGCTTGGCAAATTTAGATTTTGTTTCTTTGAGTTACATAGCCATGTTAAAAGTGACGCAAAAATGGTTCAAGGGCCTTAACAATAAGCTTTCATGTGTGTTAGGGCATTTTAAGTCACTTCCCCATGAATGTGGGTGAATAATTAGTTTACTTCATGTGTTTAAAAACGTTTCTTGAAGTCAATTAGGTTTCTTGAAATGTACTGCTAAAGTTTCATAGGTTGCTTGGGGCATATTTACAAGGCCTTTGAGTCACTTTGACGTTATTTTCCCCATTTTAATTTAAGTCATTTCCCCGTGGTGCAAGGTCCTTGTAAATACGCCCCCATGTGTGTGCTTGGCAAATTTAGATTTTGTTTCTTTGAGTTACATAGCCATGTTAAAAGTGACGCAAAAATGGTGCAAGGGCCTTAAAAATACGCTTTCATGTGTGTTAGGGCATTTTAAGTCACTTCCCCATGAATGTGGTTGAATACATTTATTTATTTATTTCTAAATTTCATCTGCAACCCTGAGTAGGCCTCACCTCAAACAAACCTCTGGATAGGCCACACCTTATCGGCATCCTGAATCATACATTTAAAATGTTAGGGGCAGATTTATGATGGCCGTGTGCCTCTTTTGCGCCGCTGTTGCGTCACTTTTGTGACGCAGCAGTGGTGGAAAAGATGCACCATGTTGCAAGATAGGCCTCACTTCATCTGCAACAAGATACCGTCAGTTTAAACTGTATACATTTAGGACAGTGTAGGGGGCATAGAGAAGCTGAGGTTTCTGTAAGTGTCAAAGTTGTTGCATACAGTGCTCTCCTTCTACGTACTCTTTCATATGCTAGACTACATCTGTACAATGAGATACCTAAGCAAAGGAAACACAGGTGATGTGATTGTGAAATGAGCAAAAGAAATTGCACGTTTTTCAATTACATCACCTGTGTTTCCTAACATTACGAATCACATTGTGCAGATGAGGTTTAGGCCTGTCCAGGGACACAGAGGAGGTCTGGCCTTTGTTCAAGAGTGCAGTGGACATGACTCACTTAATTGGTAGGCCTGCACATGTACTATCTCCTCTGTACTCTTCAACAAGCCTAAATTTCATCTTTAACCCTGAGTAGGCCTCACCTCAAACAAACCTCTGGATAGGCCACACCTTATCGGCATCCTGGATCAATCATTTAAAATGTTAGGGACAGATTTATGATGGCCGTGCGCCTCTTTTGCGCCGCTGTGCGTCACTTTTGTGACGCACAGCAGCGCAAAAGATGCGCTATGTTGCAACATATTTACAACTTGATGCATCTAGGCAGATGTGTCACGCTGTAAAGTCCTGTGCCACATGAAACCTGTGTCAGGTTTCATGTGGGCGTTTTGTTGCAGGGTGGGCATTCACTTGCATGAAAGCCCTGTAAAACTAACACAGTGAAATTTACAAGATTTCACTGAGTCAGCTTTATGGCATTGCTGAATCAAATCCTTATGCCTGTTTGAAACAGGCATAAGGAGTGACGCACCATGCAATGTGTGGCTTGCCCCTGTGCATTGCAGTAGACATGTCACGCTTACGACGTGATTCCTGCAATGCGCCGCTTTTGTGGCACAGATGCGTGACGCATCTGTGCTGTTTTTGCTCAATGGTGCACCGCATTGTAAATGCGGCACATCATGGGTGGCAGAGCAGTGGCACACGTTAACTGGTGCATCCCTGGGGATGCGCCAGTTAACATAAATCTGCCCCTTTACATTTAAGTATGAGCAGGGGACACAGAGTCGGTGAGGCTTATCCAAGGTTAAGAAGAGATGAGTCCTGTTCACTGAAAACTTGGACATAGGCCTCACCTCCTCAGCATCGCTGGACATGGTTAAATAATATCTGCAAAATGTTACTCTTGTTAAACAATTTTACTATTATAGTCTCTGAGATTTGTCTCTTACTCTGCAACATCTCATTGTTGTTCTCTTTCTTTAAAGATAACGACAACATCAAGCATGAGTGATAATGAGCAATCTGTTGATCTCGATCTTATCATTGAACTTGTCATTGAAACGTCAGTGGAAGTAGATCCCTTGGATGATTTATATCCTGTGGATGATGAAGAATATGATGAGGATGCCGATTTGTCAGAATTGTATGACATAGGGTGGGAAGCTGACCTGCTCGAGCCTATGGAACTATAAAGACTTATTTTTAAAAGTTACTGGAAATGAAAAGTAACCATGTTAACCGTTTTATTTAAAATTAAATACAACTTCATAAACTGCTTGTGTGAAGTGTCTTTAATAAAATAGTGAAATATGCTAATAAAATTAGTTCAGATTCACATATAAAAGAGCACAGGTCAAATGTAGAAGCATTCCATTTCTTTGCTACTTTTTGTGAGTTTGAAATTTGCCAATGCACTAAAAATTATTGTATGTAGAATTGACAAGTAGTGTGTTAATTTTTTGACGACTGTTATTGATTTACTGTTTGGTAATAGTGGTTAATAACATTTTTATTATATTTTACCACAGATTCAACTGCAGATCATTTCAAAATTACACAATGCCATTGAAGCAAAGAAGGAGAAAGGCTACAAAACGTCAAACACAGCAGCTTACTACATGCTTGCAGCAGTCCTCTACAATAAAAACTTGTCAAGTCACCAAAAAAGCTCCGGGTAAGAGAACGAAATCTTTCCTAAGAAACATTTCCAGAAAAAAAAGTATCACTACAGAACATGTTTTAGTTCAGAAAAAGAGAGCCAATTTAAACGGAAAGGAAAGGCCACTCAAAAATGTTACTGCTAGAGCAGGAGATAACTCTGTGCATGGTAGTAGAAGGAAAAATCAGTTTAGGGACATTCGTAGACGAATGTTCCGCAACAGGATAAATGGCAATTTGTTAAAAAATATTAAGAAAGGTCAACAGAAAGTGGCTTTTTATAAGAGAAAGAGAAACATTGAGAAAATTATTGATCAGGCATTCGAAATTAAGCGAAAGTTATTTATTTTGATAATCAATAGAATTAGGAAACTAAACAAGATAATTTATGATTTCAAAACAAATTGTAGATGGAAGAGAACAGTTAATCGTAGTAATTTTTGTGAAGTTTTTTCAGGAGAATAGATGCATAGTTCAAGTTGTGAGGCATTTTTTAATGAGGAGAGTTATTTCCAGGATAATAATTTGGTGCATGCAGTTGACACCAGTGGTCGAGCATATGAGGTGAAAGATGGCTGTCCGGTTGAAAAAGAAAAACTTGTGTCAACAGAGGCAGAAGAGGTGTTAGGTAATGAGGTTTTAGGAAGACGTCCCAAGGGACCAGTGTACACCTGGAAGTGTAGTAGAATTTGCAGTGTGCGACAGAATTCCATCAATTTACTTTGTGATTTTGTACGGACATTTAATAAGAAAAGTTTAAAACAGAAAATGAAGTTGTTGCAAGAATTAGATCCTTGCAGAGTGAGAGAAGTGACAGGTTTGCATGGTCATTCACTGGCTTGTGTATCCAGAAGAATATTCCAGAGTGTTTTTCATCATTTCAGGATGCTAGCAGTGCATCATAATAAAGTGAGGAAATTAGTTAGAATGTTGTATTATGCTAAGAGTCCAGCAATTATGCTTAAACAATTATGCACTGCTCTTTTGCATGGTTCTGAAGTAGATGTGAAGAATATTTGTGAAGAAATTGACTTTTGTTACTTTGCAAGTAAAGAGAAGAATGTTGAAATTGACCCAGAAGAAGAAGGTAATGTGGAAGAGAGTGTACAGGTTTCCAGTACAGATAATTTTCAGAAGGAAATTGCCACGTTTCAGGTGAAATCAAGTGAGAGGCCTAATTTCACTTGTGTGTGTTGTCGACGCACTTATTATAAGAATCAGACTAAGTTAGTGGATTTATATGCAAAAAGTGAAAGGGAAAATAATAGTGAATGGAAGGATTTCGCAACATACTTGATGGTAGAAAATTGTTTTGATTTGGGATCGGATCAACACAACGTGTGTGTACTTATTGTTGTAACAAATTAAATCAAAACCAGATGCCTGCTAGAGCGGTTCATAATAATCTGGAATTGGTTGACATTCCTTCTGAATTGAAGGATTTAAATACTTATGAATCTATTTTGATTCAAAGTGTCCATCCCGTTCAGGCTATTGTACGAATGGAGCCAAAGACAGGGAAATTGCCTCCATCAGATTTACAGAGAGGATTAAAGGGAAGAGTTGTTTATTTGCCTCTAGATTTGAAGAAAAACTTTAATACAATTGGAGTAGAGAAAGTGGAAGAGGAACCTCTGGTTATCTTAGGTAATGGGGTTCCGACAAAGAGTAAGAAAATCTGGCAAGATTTAGTGGATGTTAGGAAAGTCAAAAAGGCAACATTGTATTTGAAGAAAAACAATAAGTACTACAAGAATGTATATGTTGCAGAAGAGGAAGTAAGTGAAGAAGAGGACAACGATTTGTGTACTTGACAAATTGAAAAAGTAGAAGCCTCTAAAAATGAAGAAATATATGAACATTATAGTGTTCATCCTTTGCATTCCAAGGAAGTCATGGGGAATGCTATTGAGTTGTTTCAAATAAAACAAGCCAAAGGGAGTCCCATTAGTGTTTGGGAGGAAAGTTTGGAAGCTCGGTGTTTCCCACAACTATTTCCAACAGGTCAAGGAGGAAGATATGATGAGCGACCTGATCAAATTCCTGCTTCTGAATACCGGACTTTACGATTGTATGCAGAAGATCCTAGGTTTCGTCAATGCATTCCCTATTTGTTTCATCTACTGTTTGAAAGCGATCTGTCTGGACTGTCATATGCAGTGAACCACATCTTGAAAAGTGGTATACAGATGCAAAATATCTCAGCAAGGGACTATAAAGTCAATGTGCAAGACAGTATTTTGGATTCTCACCTGATTAATCTCATGGCATGTCAGCGTGGTACTAATGAGTACTGGTACCGTCGACATGGAGATTTAAAATGTATGCTGAGGAACTTAGGAACTCCCACATGGTTCCTCACTATGAGCTGTGCCGAGTATGGCTGGGAAGACTTACTTGAATTTCTACGAGAGGCAAATGGAAACATTGAAAATATCGAATTCAAGACACCCGGAGAACTGTGCTCTTTGGATCCAGTGAATGTATGCAGGTACTTCAATCATAGATTTGAAGCTATGATGTCTTTCATCATGAACAAGAAAAATCCACCTCTTGGAGAGGTGTTGGATTTCTTCTGGAGAAAGGAGTATCAAGCAAGAGGTGCTCCTCATATACATATGCTACTATGGATCAAAGATGCACCCAAATTTGGAACAGATCCGGATGACTTAGTGATGAGTTTCATAGAACAGTATTCTACATGTGCTGTTCCAAAGACAAAGGAAGACAAAAGCCTAAGAGAACAAGTTTTACGCTTTTCAAAGCCATCATTGTGGAAAGTACTGTCGTCGTAAATTCAGAAACAAGGACAAGTTCTACACAAAATGTCGTTTCGCCTTTCCACGACCGGTGATTTCTAAAGGAAGAGTGAACAGTTTGATGTCTTCGCTGCGACATAATGTGACAAGGAAATCACCCAAAAATACATACAATTTGAAAAGAAACGAAGAGTCCAAGTACATCAACGACTACAACCCAGTGATTTTTTCCATGTGGAATGCTAACATGGATATACAGTTTGTGGCTGATAACTGTATGGCTGTGGCTCGGTATGTGACATCTTACATCACAAAAAAGGAAAAGATAGAATTGAAGGATATGTGGGAGGACATTTCCCATGAAAAGAGCCTTAGTAAGAAGTTGTACAGTTTCAGTCTGAAGATGTTGTCGCATCGAGAAATCGGAGCTTACGAATGTTCTGACCGGTTATCTTCAGCAAGTCTCTATGCCAAATCTAGGAGTATCATTTGGGCGAGTCTTGGTCTTGCTGCAACACGTAATCGAGTTCTGAAACCTGTACGGGAAATTGAGTATTTGGCGGAGAAGGAGCCAAACAGTACAGATATTTTGAAGACCAACATGTTGGATACATATTATTCAAATAGAAGCAGTCACCTCGAGAATGTTTGTCTGTATGAGGTTCTACAAAATTACATATTCAAGAGGAACATCAAAGAAGATATTGATAAAGGAGTCTACGCTGTAATTGGAAGTGAGGGATGTCTGGTCAAGCAAAGAAAATGCCAATTGGTAAATCATCGAAAATTGAGTGGCGAATCTCCTGAAAGAAAAGTGTTTTTCTATTTAGCTCTTTTGCAACTTTTCAAGCCTTGGCGTGCAGAAGAGGAACTGCTTGGAGATTTCCTCTGTTACAAAGACTTTTTCAATGCAGCCAAGGAGACCATAGAATGTCCTGTTTTTACAAAATATCTAGAAATGTTGAATGCGGAAATCGAGCAGGAAGCAACAATTGCAGCCGAGATTGCTAGAGACAGTTCTCAGGACAGTCAGAGTTCTGTTTCATTGAGTCAGGATCCACTAGGAGGACCAGTTATCGAAAATGAAACTGCAACTGCCATGATTGAAGTGGAAAGAGCCATGGCACATGCTCAGGAGGATGCGGTTAACTTAGAAGATTTGGAAAGACAACACAACGTTGAGCAGAGGAAAATATATGACGAAGTTACCAACCAAATTGATCATGGATTAAGTCATGAGAAGAAAGAGTGCTCATGTACGTCGTTGAAGCCTGTCCGATTGTACGTGAGTGGAGAAGCAGGAACTGGAAAAAGTTTCCTCATTAAAGCAATTTCATGTTATTTGCAGAAAAGGACTGAGTCATCGCTGTCTTGTGTTGTCACCGCTCCAACTGGACTGGCAGCACATAACATTAAAGGTATTACTTTGCATCGTCTACTGATGCTGCCAGTGGAGCATGATAACAAATTACAATACCACAAGTTATCTGGAGATGCTTGTTGTGAAGTTTCAAGAGTCTTGAGGAAAATGAAACTTCTTATCATTGACGAAGTAAGCATGGTTTCCAATGTCATGCTTGCCTTTGTGCATTCTGCAGCTGACACCAGTGAAAGGACAACCAGTGTTTAAACTACTTACACATGAAGATACCAGGAAGTGCCTAGGGAGCATTGGCAACGTTAATATATGGTTAAACTTTAATTATGCTGAACTGCGTGAAAATATGCGTCAAGCGAAGGATGAAGATTATAAGAATATTCTACAAGATGTAAGAGTCGGAAAAGTGACCGAGCATGGGAAAGAAGCTTTACATGCATGATTACTGTCAAATTTGTATCGAGAAGAAGACGTTCTGCCAGAGAATATTTTTCGGAAAATTACTGAGAAGAAATCTGGAATTTGTTTGATGCCAACTCTTGCAGAATGTGCCATCTTCAACAACAAAATGTTGAATTTAGAAAACCAAGAGATTGTGAAACTGGAAGCTATTGACAGAATAGAGCATATGGGAGCAACAATTATTTTGTCTGAGAATTTGAAATCTAAATTGGATTCATTAGAGAAGAATATATCTAAAACTGCTGGTTTTGAAAAGACTCTGAATGTGTGCTTAAATTGCCGTATCATTTTGAGAAGGAATTTACATGTTGAAAGAGGTCTGGTAAATGGATAAATGGGTAATGTTGTTGATTTTGAGAAATACAGAAATAGAGATGGAATTGAATTTTTAAAAATTAAATTTGATGGCATTGATGAAGTACAGTTAATTGGTCGTTGCTCTGCTAGATTTTTGCTTGTAAAAGACTTATATGTTTGCCGTAAACAGTTTCCTGTTTCCTTGGCATATGCGGTGACAATCCATAAATCGCAAGGTTTAAGTGTAGACAGTGCATTGGTGAATATTGGCAGTTCTGTGTTCAAGGAGGGAATGGCATATGTGGCATTGTCACGAGTCAGAACTTTATCGAGATTATACTTGATTGAGTGTGATGTCACAAACAATTGTGCGGATCTAGATTGTGTTAAGGAATACAATAAGTTAAGAAGAGAGTATGCGCCACATTTGCCTCAATATCCTTTGTTTGAGAAACGTGTGGTAGGCCGGAAACGAAGAAATGTGACCAATAGTAGGGAGGTTGTAGCAAAAAGACGAAAAGTCGATGTACCCGAAATTATAAGCAGAAAGAAAATGGATTCTGTTGAAGATGTTGTTGGTTTTCAATTTGAAAATAGTTCTGGTGTCAACTGCTATGCTAATGTAGTGGTTAATGTTGTGTTTTCTCTAGAAACTTTAAAAGAACAGATTGTGATCAATTCGGATCAAAGTTTTTGCTGTTTACTGAACTCTGTGTTAGAGAAATGTAGCACTGATAGAACAAAAATAGAAAGTGTGTCTGAAATTCGAAATCTGTTAGACAAATGTTCAGGTCAAACGCAATTCTCTCAAATTATTCAGCAAGATTGTCAGGAGTTTTTAATATATATTCTTGATGTATTGCAAGATGAAGGTGTAGATCATCTGTTTGGGGTTTCTTATCAATTGCAGCATGACTGTGAGAACTGTAGGGTATCAAGTACTACTAGTGTAGACTCAGAAAGATTTATATATTTAACTTTTCCAGACAGTAAATCAGTGTCCTTTAATAAGCTAGTAAAAGCAGCCGATCACAACATGGAGTGTAGCCAATGTAAGTCTGCAATGATGTCCACATTATTTATACGAACATATGGCCAGTATGTCATTTTAATGTTCCAACGATGTAGGCCTGATGGAACAAAATTGACAACTTTAATTAAAAATGTTGTGGCTTCGCAGTTGTCAATATCAGGAAGGACTTTTGTAACTACAGCAATTATATATCATGACGGTCCTTCAACAACATCAGGACATTACACAGCTTATTTGAAGTCTAGAAACGGCTGGTCATTCTGCAATGATTCTGTTTTAACTTTTAAAAAAAATTGCCTTTTGACCTTAAAAATTCTTACCTGGTGTTTTTACAACCAAAATTTTAGGGAAAGAATCTCGGGATTTGCTCTGAGGAATTTCAAGAGGTTCTAATGGCTCCTACACTATTTGGTCTTGAGGATAAGTGTAGTACAGAGTAAAAAGTTATTTTTGAGTTTTAAGTAGTTCCTGAAAAAAAAGAAGGTTTTCTTACAGAAAGTGGTGGGCACGGATTAGTTAAAGGACAACAGAGTATTTCCCAAAGCAAACAGTGTTCTTACCATAACAATTAATGTCATGGAAAAATAACTGCACTTTGAATGAGTTCAGAAAAACTGTTTCTTTTAATAAGCTAATTCAAGCAGCCAATCAAAACATGGAGTAGAGGTAATGTAAGTCTGCAATGCTGTACACATTATTTGTACAAACTTTTGGTTATAATGTCATTTTAAAATTCCAACTATATAAACCTGATGAAAGTAAGTTTTCAACTTTAATTACAAATGTTGTGGCTACACAGTCGTTGATTTTAGGAAGAACATTTGTAACTGCAGCTATTATATGACATAATGGTCCTTTGACAACATCCGCTTATTACACAGCTTATTTAAAATGTAAAAAAAGCTGATGTTTCGGAAATGATTCACATTTGACTATGAAACAATGTTGCCTTTTGACTTAAAAATATTCTTACTTTCTGTTTTCAAAAGAGAGAATTTTGGGTAGGTAACTGGCCTATAATGATTCTAGGAGTTGATATAATTTTATGTACTGTTTTAAATTGCTTTGTGATTAAAAGTGATGTAGAGAATTAAATAATTGTAGTAGTCATAGAGGTAGTGTAAGTGTGCCTCATAGTAAGCAGTATCAGTGTCATAGGAAATGTGGAACATGACTGAGCAAGAAGGGTGAGATATTACTAGTACAGGATTGTGAAAGTGATCTTGAACGTTTTCTTTCTGAAAGTTGCGGAAAAAGAAAATGACGGGATTTGCTTAGAAGAATTCCAAGAGTTATAAATGGCTCTTACACAATTTGGCCTTGAGGAGAAGTGCGGTAGAGAGCGAGAAGTCATTTATTGTATGTAACATATTTGTCAAAACGATGGAGCTTTTCTTTCAGAAAGTGGCGGGCTGAAAATAATAACAGCACAACAGAGTATAAGCTGTTCATAGGACATCCTTCGACGTCATGGAAAGTAAGTTACTTTTAAGGAGTTCTGATTTCTGATTGGTTATGTTATATGGGTTTTTTAAACACAATCATTTTGATTGTGTTTTTTTTTCCCCGCTGTTATATGATGAATACCTTCAACTCACTCTTTTTAGTGAAATTTGATATATTCTGAGAACAGCAAAAATAAAGCATTTAACATGTATAATTAATTCTGTACTTTGTATAGTGAATTTTAATTTGTACTCGTCTTATCTCATGCTCACTCATCTTTTACTACCTTCTATCAATCCTCCTTACATACTCACATTGCCTTTTGTTTTATTCTCTTTCACCCTTGCTATCTAACTCCACTTATCTTTCAACCTTTGTTTCCCTAATCCAACTCTGATTTTTTCTTTTCTCCCTTGCATCATTTTTCAGCTTTTAGACCTTCTGCTTCGCTTGTCTTTTCCATCTTTCCTCCCTTAGTTTTCTAAATTAAATATTTTTGGGTTCTCCTTTTTTGGTGCAATCAGTTAGTATAACTCACCCTCACTCATTTATCTTTCTTTGTTGCCTCACTCAGTCTGTATCTGACACTCTTTCCTTCACTTCCTCTGTCTCCTCTCTCCCTCACTCTCTTTTCCTTAGTCACCCTTTCCTTATATAGTTTACCTTGCTCACTTTCTTTTAGTAGCTTACACAACTTCAATTTAGTTTTCTCTTTTATCCTTCTTTTCTGTCACTGAAAGTATCTTCCTTTTTTTCTCTTACTAATTTACTCTATTACAATTTCTTTTTCTCTCTGACTGTCTATCACCGTTTCTTTCTCTTTTTTTCTGCATGTTTCGGAAATGAACTTTATTTCTTTGTAAAATTGGATGATTTTCAATCTTTTCCCTTGTCTTTTCTAATTTTTAAATACATGTTTTAATATTTTTCAAATTTTTGTTCTTTCTTTCACAGATTGAAAGTATAAAAATAACAAGTGACTATGTTAACGACAATTATAAGGTAAGTGTTTTGTACTCTTTTCGTTACATTTCTATCACATTTAACTTCTATTAGTTCCACTGCTTCATTTCTTTAACCCTCAGTTTCCTGCCTTTGCTACTTCCCTCATTCCTTTCTCTATTACTTACTTACTCTACTCCTTCCACTCATTTTCTCAGTCCCTCTGTTCTCATAGTTCCTCACTCCTGTTCACTCACTCCGTCTCTATTACTCTTACTGTCTCTGACTGATCACTCTTTCACTACTTGTTCATTATGCTTCCTCCCTGTAGTTCAAGCACACTATGTTATTTACATTTCTTTGCTGTTTCAATTATTCCTTTTCTCTCACTTCTTTTTTTCTGCTTTCTGTTTTTTCTCTCTGTTATTCCACATGTTTTAACCTTAGTCACTGTCATACATCTTGTTTTATTCCTATTTACTTTCACTCACTCTTTTCTTAACACTTTCCCTCAGGGTTGTTCTTTTAGTCCGGTTCTATCCCTACCTCTCATTCCACATCCTTTACTGTTTTTCTTCTTAATTTGAACATTCACTCATATTCTCCAAGAAACTCTTGTTTATTATTCTTCTACTCTCCTTTTTTTCTTTCACTTCCTTATCTATTTTGTGTTTCTCAATTATACCCTCTTACATCTTTTCTTTGGTAAATAGATGTATTAAACAGTATCTCTGTGTTACTCCCTCTAGCTGTCTTTCTTTTAACATTACTCTCTGTTTCCTTCCCTTATACTCACTCTTCCTTTTTTTTTTTTTTTTTGTTTCGCTTCCGGTTCGCGTACCGGCGTGCGAACCGGGAAGCGAATCAAAAGAAATAGAGGTTGCCAGAGTGCTAAACATTCTAGCAATTTTTTATAAAGGGGAGGTAATTCTGAAAATAACTTTTTTTTTAATTGTTTTTGTTGTTTTATATTTTTTTTATTATTTTTCTGAACATTTTTTTACTTTTTTTGTATTTTTTGAACGGTTTTATATTTTTTTTTTTTTTTTTTTTGGGGGGGAACGAAAATCATTGATTATAACGGCTCAACAGGAGCAACAAAAAAAAAAGATAATTTATTTTCTGGGGCGTTTTGGACATTTATGATTTTCAATTGCTACGTTGATCAAATTTATGCTACTCTCCCTGTAGAAAATTAATTGGCCACAATAAATGCACACGTGCTTCACTTCCCCGAACTCCAACTGGATGTTGGGGACCATCTCCCTCGCCTCTGGTCCCGTCACTGCCTCTCCAGATGATGTACTGGCCACAGGAGGGGGGTTATCCTGCAGGTGACGTACCTGCGCAGCACTATAATTATTAGGGTGCCACCTCTCCATGTGGCGATGCATGGTGAAATTGCCATAGCTGTATTTCTTATCAGTCCCTCTTGACAAATCTTTTTTGCAGATGAGACAAGTAACATAGCGGGCATTTACTTTCTTTTGGCCCCGGGGAAATGAATAAAATTGCCATATGTAATCTTCTTTTACATGGGACCTTCTTGGCTCCTCAGGCAAAAACTGCCTCATCCCTTGCTCCTCTTCTTCCTCTTCTTCCTCCTCTTGCTGAAGGATAACCTGAGGAGGTGGTCCTCTCTTCCAAGGAGGTGGTGGTGGTGGTGGGGGTGCACCAGCTTCAGCTACTACTGAAGCCATTTCTTAGTAAGCAAAATAGGTCTTCCTCTCACAAAGTTGAAAGTCAGAGTGAGAAAAAAGGTGTGGGCTTTCATCATTTGGGAAAACAAAATGTTCTAAACCAATGAAAAGTGTTATTTTTAGGTCACATGACCTAGCCTTACATCATTAGGAAACCAAAAGTGAAATGAACCAATCAAAAGTTTTAATAACAAGTCACATGACCTGTTACGCTTACGTTACGCGCTGCGCGCCGCGCCCCGGATCGCTTCCGGGGAGCTGCGCTTCGCACCTCAGTTCGTGCTCCGGAGCGCTTCCGGGTGCGCTAACGCGGCGCGTCATAAGACGCATTACGCAAGAACACCATATGTCGCGCTTACGCGACGCGTCACGATGTTGTTTTCTAACGCGGCAGTTGCGCAAACGGAACGTTTACCGGTTCGCGGACCGGGTCGCGGCATCAAATTGAGCTAACAGGAAGCTACCCGGTTTGCGGACCGGGAGCGAAACAAAAAAAAATAATAAAAAAAATACATTAAAATTTTTTATTAAAAACATATAAAATATATTTTTAGAATTAAAGAAGAATGCATTTTAAAGCTTTTGATATTTGCTATTAAAAAACCATTGAAATTCACTGAAAAAATCATAGGTTATAGACCATATATAGTTAGGAATTAGCATTTACAAAACCTTGAAAATTCACTGAAAAAACCATAGGTTATAGACCATATATAGTTATAAATATATATATATATACGGGCGCAGACCAACTTTAGTGAAAGCATTATTTTATTTCCCTTACAACGTCAAGACGCTTTCGGCCGTCCAAGCTGCCTTGATCACCTGACCATGCGCTCTTGCTGACCCATATTTAGTTTTGGATACAAAGAGAAAGTTTTGTTAAATGACTGCATAAATGCATACAAAATATTCAAAAACATCCCATTGTATACATTATATTATATTGATAATTTACTGTTGAACAAAGAATTGCTACATGAATGCTTTCAATTATATTCTTTTGAACCAGATTGATGTTATCCATAAATCCATTTTACTAAGTGCACACCACAAACGATGAAAAATAATAACATAAACAACAACAAAAATCTTTCATTATCATTAAAAACTTTTCTTAAAGTCACTTTATAACTATGTCTCTCCGTGGTAATCATAACATTCTTTCAGTTTTCTGTCATCAAACTGAACTCCTAACCAAATTCATAGTAAGTATTCAACAATCACTTGCTATTAATTTTATATGATTAACACAGTCCATTGCACTTACGGCTATTACTAGTTCCGTCCAATAAGACAGTCCTAAAAAGTTTTATTCAATTCATAATTCATTAAATAAAGTGCAATTGCCCTACAGTACTATGAATATAAAGTGACTTGTGCCTTAGTGCTCAAACATTTAAGTGACTTGTGCCTATACAGTGCAAACATTAAAGTGACTAATGCCTATGCAATGTAAACAAAGGAGGAGATGATTTCTGAACAGATTTCTCATAAAGTGTGTGAACTTCACATGTTGAGATGTTATAACATGGAGTACCTTATAGTTACATCGAGGATATACATAAACAACGACCAGATAATGTAAAACCAATCAAAACAGGCATCATCCAGCGACAATCGAAAAAAAGACACCTAGATAAAAACTACCCACAATGTCTTAAAACCAATCGCCAAAATCAATGCCCTAAGGACACCTGTTCATAGATGGTTCTCTTTAATTTCTTTTAGTACTCCATCAGGAACTCCTGTTATAACAAATGCAGTAATTAAGATAAACTGTGACTTTTGTTTTTGATACTTTAACGTAATTTAGGTGCAATTTTCAAGAAAAACACCTTTAAGACCAGCCTACAAAGAACCTACACAGCAAAATGTTAGTTTCCTCTCTTTTTTCATAGAAATATGTGAAGGTCCTCTGTTGTGTTAAGGCCCCCCAGCCTCTTAGAGTCAAATTCTAATATGTAACTAGTCTCCAATCTCTGTAGACTAGCTTCTCTGTCTCTTCCTCTCTTTGTTAGGGGGATTGACTCTATAGCATAATAGCTAAGAAATTGGGGTTCACTATTGTGCACTGTTTGAAAATGTCTAGCAACAGGATAATTCTGGTCCTTATTTATAATTGCCCTTAGGTGCTGTAAAATACATTTATGCACCGCCAGTTTGGTGTTGCCAATATATATTTCAAACGGCATTCGCATTCCAAGACATACACGCAGCTTTCTGTTTTGCATGTAAGATGTTGTTTAATTTCTCTCATACTATCAGAGAATGCTGTCCTGTAAGTTTTAGTATTTGCACCAAACTGGCACGCTCGACAGGTTAAACATTTATAAAACCCCTTTCTAGAAAGCAGCCAACTCTCTTTCTTAAAATTCTCCTTGCTGTTGCTAGCCAAGGAGTTACCCATACTCTTAGATTTTCGTAAAGTTAGAGCCGTATTCGAGGGCAGTAAATATCCTATCACAGGTTCATCCTGGATGAAGTGCCAATTACATCGTATAATGCTCCTCAATTCTTTTTCCTGTTTGGAATATGTTAAAATCAAACAAACCGGCTCCATCTTTCCACTTTGCCCTCCTTTTTTGGTATTAACTCTGTATTGAAGGAGTTCCTCCTTTGATTTTAATAGGGATTTTTTCATGGCGGCATCCACTACTCTATGGCTGTACCCTCTATCTAAAAACCTCGCCCGGCTCTCCGACTGTTTTTCCTTTGTGTTGGACTTGTCCCTTTTGGCAGGTTCACCCCTGAACTTTTTGCTTTTAATTGTGACCTGATGTTAGTGATTTTTGGTTTCTGCACACTTTACCACTGAGTCCCAGGGTAAAGTGTGTGCGTGTGGTAAGGTTGGCCTGCCCTCCCATAGGAATGCATGAGGAATGTATGTGTCCCTGGTAGTTCCTGATGCGTGGGGAGTGCAGGTGGGAGTTTGGTATGTGCGGACTCGTTTGATTAAATGCTGCGCGATGATGTGTGCGGCGTTATTGTGTCTAGTGTGGAAGTGCCACTTCTAGAAGTTGGTGAGCCTGTGCAGTGAATGTGCTGGCTTGTGATTGGCTGGAGCTGGCTGGTGAACCTGGCTCAAGGAGTCAGGATGGGTCTGCCCGGTGGTGAATGGGAGATCTGCATGAGTGATGTGAGGGAGGAGTGCACCTGGGACCTGAATAGGGCTGGGCTTTCCCCACACAAGGCTGGCTCCGCCCCCTGTGGTGAATCTGATGTCCCTGACCCAGCCTGTGAATAGGCAGAGGGACTGAGCAAAACAAAGGATTCTCTGTATAAAAGAGGGGCTTTGAGCCCATGAAAAGATTCTTGTTTCCAGACTCGAATCTACCAGGGGCGTGTTGCTGCTGGGCGCAGGGGAAGGCCTGCCTCCCTGGGCCCTGCCCAGCCCCTGGATGCCTGGATACCTACTTGAGTCCTAATAGGAGTGGGCTGCTGCTGGTGGGGCCCTGGAAGGACCGCCATGGGGGCTGTCTCTAGCCCTGGCCCATGGGCCCTGCATGCCCCTCCTGATGCCCAGGACCTCTGGGACCCCTTATTGTTCTTTACGGGGGATCCTTCCTGGGGGGAGGCTTTGTGGGTGCTGTGCCCCCTACGCCTCGTGAGCGCTCTATCTTTCCTGTATGGGCAGAGCGCTGTCATTTTCCCTCTGGGGGAAGCGCTCCTGCCCTTTTGTTGCCCGCGTTTATGGCTGCACTGCGGGTGCCCAGCCGGCTTATTTAATTATTTTGAAGGGTGCCCACCCATCATTATCTGCCCTCGAAGTATGCCGCCGCCGGTGCCAAATCCGGAAGCCAGGCCCGCCTGACTGTGGGCGGGGCCTGGCGTGCGTCACTTTTGCTTCCCCCTGCCTGGGGGAAGCCATTGTCAGCCCTTCCGGTCTCCCGTGTGGAGAGGGAGACCGGGGATGATGCCCGCCCGCCACAGGAAGCAGCGCGAGTGGTGTGGGGCTCCCATGCGGTGGAGGGAGCCCGGGACAAGAGTGAAGCAGGCGCACTATAGAGGTGGGGTTCTCGGGTGGAGAGAGCCCAACAAAGCGCTGCCACCACCCGACGAAGAGAGCCTCCCCCGCGCTGTGCTGGTAAGTGAAGCCGGCAGGGGGGAGGGCAGTAGGGAAGGACCACGCCGGTGCCTCCCTTGATGATATACCTGTGTCTGTTCCCACGGGGAGCACAGAGCTAGGGCGGCCCCGGATGGCAGTGGACCGCCCACCCTTTTTACCGTGTCCCAGCGGGGATCCACCAATGGCTCTTCTGTTGTTTCCAGGGCCCCGTGGGAGGCCCATGTCCCCCAGAGCCATGGCACCCCACCGATGGGGGCATTAATTATCTTTAATGCCCGAGCGTGGCTCCAGTATTGCTATTGGCTGTTGCTGGAGCCTAGAAGGCTCCTGGGGCATTTTGAATCTCGAGCCCAGGAGGCTCTACCACCATGGGGGCGTTTGTTTCTTTAAGGAGCCAGAGTGCTCCCATGCCTACAGTTGTTTTTAGAGCCTGGAGGGCTCCCAAAAATGCACATGTGTGTTCTGAGCCTAGAGGGCTCCACCATTTGCGTCCTATGCATTGTCAGAGCCCCGTGTGGCTCCCAGTTGGCACAGTTTTGGTTCCTGAGGGGCTAGTGAGAGCCCCTGTCACAATTTGCTTCCCAGCTGCCCAGCAATTAGTGGGCAGCTGCACCATTTAGGTTTTACTTCTTAAGGGACTTGTACTTTGGACTCAGGAGTGATTCACACTCCTTCATCCCTACCTTGGCCTTCCCCAGCTGCGCAGCACTTAGTGGCAGCTGCAGCATTTAGGCCCCGTGCTATTGTCCCCAGCTGCCCAGCAAGTAGTGGGCAGCTGCTACATTTAGGTGTTGGCGCAGTGGCGCAGCCTGGACTTTGATGTGAGTTATTTGCTAGATGTGATTTCTGCAGTAGATGTGATTTCTGCGCTAAATGTCATTTATGTGCTTCTTAGGGTGCTAGGAAATGTACTGTGTGTAGTATGTTTTGCGCACCCTGTCTTACTGACACCTCTGAATGTGTTTTTATGCATCATGTGTTTTCCCTACACCGCTGAATGTGTTTTTATGCGTCATGTGTCTTACTGACACCGCTGAATGTGCTCTTATGCGTCATGTGCCTTCCCTACACCGCAGAATGTGTTCTTATGCATCATGTGTTTTACCTACACCGCTGAATGTGTTTTATGCGTCATGTGTTTTCCCTACACCGCTGAATGTGTTTTTATGCATCATGTGTTACCTACACCGCTGAATGTGTTTTTATGCATCATGTGTCTTACCTGCACCGCTGAATGTGTTTTTATGCATCATGTGCAAAGCTTCTAGCCTATACCTCTGAATGTGTTTTCATGTCTCATGTGTAAAGCTTTTAGCCTGTACCTCTGAATGTGTTTTTACGCATCATGTGTGAAGCTTCTGCTTGTCCTATGTTCTAAGTGCTAGTTCTACCAAGTGCTTATTCCTGACAGTGGTCCATGTGGCCCTGTCCCATGTATATAATCCCCTGTAAATTCTGCCAGTGCCGATGGCACAATGTACATCCTGTGATTATGATTCTGATGTGTTCTGATAATACGAAGGCTATTTTTTTATAACCTTGTGTGGAGTTCCTTTTGTGGGGGGCCTGAGATGTTGTTGCTGGGGATACAAGCGTAAATGTTTTACACATTGCCTCCAAGATAAGCCTGACTGCTTGTGCCAAGCTACCAAGGGGGTAAGCAGGGGTTATCTTTGGCGGGTGACTTCCTTGCCCTGACTAGAGAGGTGGTTTCTGCCTGGCTTTGGCGCGAGCCTCAGCCAACCAGAAATCTCATTTCTAACACTCTGCATCCAGTGAATCACTGCATATATGTCGGATGCGAAGCATCTCCCCATAAGGTATACTTTTTATTAAATGTGGGAAATGTGCACTTGAGGCATGTAATAACATATTTCCCGCCGTGGGTTTTCTAAAAAGGGTAGTTGTTAAAATATTGTTTTGTATAAAAACCTGTACATCTAAAAATGTCACTGAGTACCTGCTAATGTTAAAAGTGAAGTTGAGATTAAGATCATTCTGATTAATATACTCCATAAATTTTAACACACTTTCTACAGATCCACGCCAAACAATAAATAAATCATCAATAAAACGCAGCCAGGAGACTATATTGTTGGTGCAGATGTCTTCATATATTCGCTTCAGGACCAGTTCCTCCCACCAGCCCATAAAAAGACAGGCATAGCTGGGGAGAAACTGGCCCCCATGGCCACACCTTGCACCTGTTGATGAAACTGGCCATTAAAAAGGAAGTAATTTTTCTCTAGGCAGAAAGACAACATATTGAGCAACATCCTGGTATGTCCAGCAAATTCAATCGATCTAGTGCTCAGAAAATAATCTACAGCCTTAAGCCCATCTCTGTGTCTTATACATGTATAGAGAGAACTGACGTCCAATGTAACTAATAATAGATCAGCACTCCAAGATATGTCCTTGATTTTACCAAGAAAATGATGTGTGTCCTGAACATAGGAATTGAGTTTTTTCATATGCGCCTGTAGAAAGAAATCAATATATTGGGAGAGATTTTCCAAAAGTCCCCCACAGGCCGCAATAATAGGTCTTCCTGGTGGGGGGATTAGGCTTTTATGGACCTTCAGTATAAAGTAGATGTAAGGCACCAAAGCATGTTCCTTTTTAATGAATTATTTATATTCATCCCAACTCAGCAGACCTAATCCTTTCCATGCCAGTACATTTTCAACAAAATATCCTGGGTATCTTTAGATTTCAATGGAGTGCTTTTTCTATAACAGTTAACATCATTTAGTTGGCTATAAGCTTCCTTTGGATAATCCCATGTTGGCCACAGGATAATGTTACCACCTTTGTCCGAATTACGTATTATTAAGTCCGCCTTCTGCAGTTTTGAAATCAACTGATGATATTTTCTTTCATTATTTGAGTATTTTTTCCTTGTTCTATTGCTGTGTGGGTCAATTTTTTTATTTGTTTCACTACATGTGCACTAAAAATGTCCAGGACGTCATGTGCAGATAAAGGGATACATTTAGATTGTAGCTTGAACAGAGTTTCTGGTTTCTTTTGCCCCAGCATTGTTGCGACTTCCTGTGTGTTAGTCTTTTCTCCTGAGGCTAATTGACACATATCTCTGTAGAGACTCAGGTCAGAGACCACAAGTCCTGATCCCTCATTTTCAGTAGTCGAACATATTCTGTGCTCCGGAACAGATTTGTGCAGATACCGTTTTTTAAGCTTCAATTTGCGGATAAACTGGTATACATTAGCTCTTGTTCTGCTATATGAAAAGCTGGATTCAGGGCAAAAACTCAAACCTAAACTAAGCAGCTGTTTTTCCGCAATGGATAAATTAATATTGCCCAGGTTGATAACAGATTTTGTTTCCCAGATCTCAGGTTCGCTGTTTGAGCTTGGTTTTTCTACGCCTTTGGTTTCTAATTTTTCCGGGCCCTCCCCGGCCCTGATTCTTTTGCTCTCCATTGTTTGCGGGCCTGGTGTCTCCCTCTTCTGCTCTGGCATTTTGTTTTGCCACTGTTCCTTGGAAACGTGGTCTCAATGTGTCCCTCCTGCTTTGTTTTAAAATATCCAGTTGTTCCCCCAATGTCAGCTTTATTCCTGTTGTTTTTCTGGCATTTGCATTATCTGACTCGCTCTCAGTTGCTGAGCTTAATATTGAGGAAAGTTCCACATGTTGTTTTTGTGTTCCTTTATTGCCATCTCCACGTTTACTAACTTTAGCCGCCCTCAAAGAATTATAGCGGCGGGTAAATGTGAAGATCTGGCCATTGGCATAATCTTGTGTGTTTTAATTTTTTCTTCTTCCTTCACCAATCTGCTAGTCATTTCCTCTCGCATCTTAGCTTCCTGGCGAGACTCACCTCCTTGTTGTTTTATGCTCGCTTCTAGGACATCAATTTGTACTTGTAAATCAGCCCCGTCAATTTCGACATATTTGACCAGGATTTGCACTTAAGGTCTTTATGATTCGAGGTTGCACCCACACCATTCCGCCATCATCAAGGGATTTGGTGCTTCATAACTGGGGGCAAGCATGATGCATAGCCCCCTAGGCATTCTCCCTACATCTAAATATTGTTTCAAGGAGCGCAACTCCCACCACTTAGATTGCTCTTGTCTTTTATACTTTTCCAATAGTTTGTATAGTTCCTTTAAACCAGCAGATTCATCTCCAGTTTCATTGTTAATCTCTATGTTTGCAACTGCCTCGTTTTCTAAGGCATCGGAAAATATTTTGTTTGTGACAGGCTCACGGGCTCTACGCACGTCATCCGACATTGCCTCGGAAAATATGCTTATTTCCACACTGGAGTTTTCACCATTCCGGGGGGTGTTCCGGGGGCTATAGCATTTTGCAGGACTCCGCGATCCCATAACACACCCACTCTTGGCTCAGTCTTTTACTCCAGCGTGTGCACACCTCCCAACCCGAAACGCCACACTGTTTTCAAATGATTTTCTTCTTCTTACCGGGTGGAGTGAGTTTCCCGCGACCCTTCCGTTGAATGCCTGCTCAGCCGAGCGACGCCCATCACCATGAAGCAGCGCTCTTGTTTCCTCCACGCCAGTTGTCCCGTATTCACACAGTGATTCGGCGATATACGGGGGCTCCACCTCTTTCCCTTCCAGGAACACCACACTGTGCCCCAGGGGTCCCGCCAACACTGCACCATGCGCCTGTAGTGAAGCAAGACGAGAGCCTCATCGGGCAAATGGACTGCTTGCCGTGAAGCCTTCTTTCCCAGGAGGGGCTCCACTAACCGGCATCAATCCAATACCGGTAATATCAGCAGCAGCTCGCAACCTGTCACCCTCTTTACAGCGCGGAATCATGGGCGCAGACCAACTTTAGTGCAAGCAATATTTTATTTCCCTTACAACGTCAAGACGCATTTCGGCCGTCCACCTGACCATGCGCTCTTGCTGACCCATATTTAAAGTGCTGGTGCATCACATTGCTGGTCAAACATAGAAGAAATACTATATATATAAAAAATTCCTTCCAGTTGGGTCATTCGGAGACCGAGCCCTTTGCCAATTGGTGCATGTTGCCGGTTACACCCGAAAAACGTCAATTTCCATAAATCAAATATCCTTGCAGTAATGCACACTCGGAGTCACAGGTTTGCCAAGTAGCCGTACTTTAATAAATGCTCGTTAAGTGTTTCGTCCATAGACTTGTTCACACAAACAGTTTAAACATTCACATGGAATTAAATAAAGGTCATTGACATTCATGGATAAAACTGTTAAAATAACATGAAAGACATACACAATGAATAAATGCCAATCGAATATTTTATTATTGAAATAATGAAATGGTTAAGCAATTTTGCACTGCCAACGACGTATGCGCTCTACATAACACATTACAATATGTCTGCTGTACTTCCGAGAGTATAGTCCTCTGTCAATTTCCATGAATATCAATGAACTTTTTTTAATTCCACGTGAATGTTTCAACTGTTCGTGTGAACAAGTCTTTAAGCATTTAATAAAATACGGCTACTGGGCATACCTGCGACTCCGAGAGTGCATTACTGCAAGGAAATTTGATTTATATATTTTACCTACTGGCAGTCGCCAGTAGGTAGTTATAGTTAGGACCTATTTTCCATAGGAATTCCGCAACATTCTATTTAGAATAACTTTGGCGCCAGTTGATGAATCTTTGTGAAATTTTCCAAACTAATTATCGGTTCTGGTCCATTCCTATCCTGAAAGTTTTGGGATGATTTGTCTAGCGGGGCCTGAGAAAAAAGGGGGGGCCCAAAACATGTTTTCTGCATGCAATTTTCATAGGACCTTTTGACGTAGCGACAGCTCGAACTGCTGAACGGATTGACACCAAATTTGGCAAAGAGGTAGTCTCAGTTCAGACTAATGCCTTTTGCTTAAATAGTTTCAATCTGTTCAGTAGTTCCTGAGAAAATGAAGGTTACAATCATTTATATATCTATGGCCGCGGTGGTTCCGCGCACCCAGAGCGCACCATCAGTGCACCCTTCCGATCACACGCTGAATGCTAATTTGCTGTCAAGTGGTTGTCAACATTCAAAACCAGGAACTGTTGGCAGCCATTTTGTGACTTGGTAGAAGCGAGGCTAAAGAAGTCAGTGGAACAAGTGTGCAATACGTATAAAGGGGGCGGGGTAGATATATCCTGATCCTCTAAACCTGTTTTGGAGAACCCCAGGCCTCAAAATGGTAATTTTATTTTTTTAGAAAAAAAACAGCAGGTAGGCGCAGGTTGCACGGATCCTGGCGAAAAAATGTATATGACGGGGCTTCTTTTATAATTAGCCCCCACGGGGGCAAAAACCCAGGGGAAATTAAAAAAATTCATGGGGGCCCAGAGGGGCCGCCTAGCCCTGGGGACCGCCACCCCCTAGGGCTATAAAATAAATGGTTGGGGGGCTCCAAGGCCCCCCCTGCAAAATTTGTGGTTGGGGCCTCAAAGACCCTTCCAGCCCCTGGGATCACCACCCACCGTGGCATTCTGTATTGTGGGAGGGGGGCTGCGTGGCCCTCCTCCTGGAGCCGTTGTGGGCCCTGGGGACCGCTACCCCTGGGCCGGCTCCTGCAGTGAACCTTGGTTGTGCACCCATGGGACACTGCTGTTTTCTATGAGAGGGCGCGCTCCCATAGCAAACTTGGTTTGGATTTTGAAAGAGAGAGCAGGTAAATCTGTTCTCTCTTTCAAAATCCAAACCAGATTGCTTTTCCCCATGGGGAGCTGCATGTTAGCAGTTAGCATGTTAGCACACGTTGGATTCACGACTCATATGCTATAGGGTGCATGACTCCAACGCGTTTAGTGCACGACCTCTAAGCGTTTGGAGCACGACTCTGACGCATTGGGTCAGTGCCTCCAAGCAAAAAATCACAATTATTTTTTTAGATATACAGCAAGCTTTTGTGTTTAGTTCTTAGGTGGCTCTAAAAAGAACCCTTGTGTTTATTGAAAGATTTTTCTGCCTATAAGTAAGTACCTATGGAGAGTCTAAAGTTCAAGAGGAAGTCTCTGTTACCCTCATCTGTCAAATGTGCACCATCTCTCCTATAGATGCCATCCATATTGAAATTGTTGTGGTAACTGGACCCCATTCTATAATCTCGGAGAAAAGCAGAAACAGATTTATTGACATGTTTCCTAGCTTTCTCAATCTGTGGACAAAATTGATTAGACCAGTTCCATTTCTGCCTTTGGCATATGTTAGAATAGACAAAGGCAGTTTGGGGGAAAAGTGACATAAATTCTCCAAAGGTGTACTTCATAAGCATTTCCAGACCTACCCCAGTCAAAGTGCATAGGGGATGTATGACATTACAACGCATGCTTTTACATCGCATGCCTTTACAACGCAAGTATTACAACGCAGTCCATTACAACGCATAGTGCTTTGGGGTGCTGGATAGTGAATAGTTTAATTTACTATTCCAACTCCAGTCCCCGTGGACACTAGGGAAGGTTATTGGATAGTAAATTAACCTATTCCCTATCCTAGAGCGCCCCCCGGAGCAATGCGTTGTAATAGTTTGCGTTGTAATGGTTGCGTTGTAAAGGCTCTGCGATGTAAAAGTTGCGTTGTAAAGGTTGTTTACCGTGCATAGGTCATTGCGACCACAGTGCGACACGATTTAACCAATGGCATCACTTGGTGCCACTTTAATCCTCTCCGTCCAATCCATTTAATGTCTACATTTGGTAAACCTAGGTCTTTGTCCATGTTTCAGTTTTCTACATACCTTTGGCTCATGAAAATATAGCTGTTTCCCACAATCCACACTCTAAGCATCTTGAAGGGAGGTCTCGATGCACTCAGATGGTCTCTGTAAATGAAATGGCAGTTTGAAAAGTAAGATTTTTCTAAAATGGTGAATAAGATGCAGTATTGAAAAAAGAAAAGAAATGATTGGATGTTTAACAACATTCTACACTGAAAACTAGGGTGCATGTTTCTGTTTTTTAAAAGCATGATTCTTATTGAATAACAAAAACTGATGTAAGGAACTTTACATAGGAAAAGCTGTTATGTTGAAAAGTCAAGCACACTTGCTGTTTGGATTAGCAACATTGTATGGTGAACTTGTGAACTTCTGTGCTCAGTTAAGTGTTCCAATAACTGTTTCTATGGTAACAGGCATAAAGCAGAGGTTCAAATTTATGTGACTTATAAAAGGCTGACATGTGTACCCAATAGAAATGTGTGTTTGCTTTTGAATTAATGTGCAATGTATTTTGATGTTTACATGTATATGTGTTGAAAATGAGAGGGAAACTTTGCCTTTCTTTGCTTTTGCTGACAGCTGCCCAGTACAGAGATTCTGTATAAGACAATCGGGTGTGTTTTTGACATACTGCTTAATCTGCAAAACAATTTGAAAGGTGAGTTATTAATTTGTGAGGGTTTGTATGTAGTGTCTTTGTTTTTAATAAGATTAATGTTTTTCTCCTGCTAAAGTGCAGGGAGTACTTTTTTTTGTCTAGAATGTTATTGTGAGTGTGTCTGCATTTAAAGACCATTCTGAGATAAGCATTTGTGTATTTCATGTGTTTGGAGCTAGATAACT
Organism: Lissotriton helveticus; assembly: GCF_964261635.1. Taxonomy (NCBI): domain Eukaryota; kingdom Metazoa; phylum Chordata; class Amphibia; order Caudata; family Salamandridae; genus Lissotriton; species Lissotriton helveticus. The sequence continues at coordinate 445,649 of NW_027611923.1, forward strand.
ATTTAAACATATGTGTTGTTTTATTATTTTCGTACAATTAGAAAGCATAGTGGCTCTTTCAGTAGCATGTAGTAACGATTTCAGTAAAGTGCAAGGGATACTGTTATTTGTCTAGAATCACACTGTGAGTCAGTGTGCATTTGGGAAAATTGGGAGAGAATCATTTGCTTGCTTTATGTGTTTGCAGACTCATAAGTACATGTACTCATGCAGTGAGCCAGGCTTTAGGACACTTAGTGCATTAAACTCCTAAGGACTATGCATGTAGTGATCTTACCAACTTCACACTTGTATTTCAGGCCTACAATTTCTCAGTTACTATCCATACACTCCAGGAAACACCCATTGACTGCTCTTGCAAACGCATAGTGACTGTTTCAGTAGCATGTAGTAATCCTTTCAGTGAAGTGCAAGGGATATTGTTAATTATCTAGAATCACACTGTGAGTTACCGTGCATTTGGGAACATTGAGAGAGAATCATTTTGTTGCTTGATGTGTTTGCAGACAAAAAAGTACATGAACTCATGCAGTGAGCCAGGCTTTAGGGTACACAGTGCTTGAAACTCCTATGCACTATGCATGTAGTAGTGTAACTACCTTCAAATTTGTGTTTCAGGCCTACAATTTCAAAGTTAGTATCTATACACTCCAGTAAACACCCTGTGACTGCTCTGGCAATCCCATAGTGACTGTTTCAGTAGCATGTAGTAATGTGGGATACTTGTAAAGCGCACTGTTACTCTACCCGAGTGTCCTGGCGCTGTAGACCGCTGGGGAACCCGTCCTGGTTTTCCCTGTGAGATGCTCCCTTTCTGGGTATCTCCAGGGTGAAACCAGGCATCCCCGGCGTCTGTGGGGGGCCGTTGTAGAGATGAGGCAAGCTTAATGCCCAGAGTTACCGAGTGTGTTCCCTGGTTAGAGTAGGCACTGAGGCGAGAATTATCGAGTCCGTTGACCCTGGTCCAAGACCCTGCCGCGTCGGGAATTGAACCCTGGTCCCGGGCCGTTCTCTACTTACAGGTCTGCCGCCTCTAACCAGTGAGCCACACCTCTCTAATCCTTTCAGTGAAGTGCAAGGGATACTGTTATTTGTCTAGAATCACACTGTGAGTCAGTGTGCATTTGGGAAAATTGAGAGAGAATTATTTGGTTGCTTGATGTGTTTGCAGACACACAGGTACATGCACTCATGTAGTGAGCCAGGCTTTAGGGTGTACAGTGCTTGAAACTCCTATGTACTATGCAGGTACTAGTCAAACCACCTTCACACTTCTGTTTCAGGACTACAATTCCCCAGTTAGTATCCATACACTCCAGTAAACACCCTGTGAGTGCTCTTGCAATCCCATCTCTTTCAGTAGCTTGTAGTAATCCATTCAGTGAAGTGCAAGGGATACCATTATTTGTCTAGAATCATACTGTGAGTCAGTGTGCATTTGGGAAAATTGGGAGAGAATAATTTTATTGCTTGATGTGTTTGCCGACAAATAAGTGTATGTACTCATGTAGTGAGCCAGGCTTTAGGGCACGCAGTGCTTGAAACTCCTATGCACTATGCATGTAGTAGTCTAATGACCTTGAAACTTGTGTTTCAGGCCTACAATTCCCAAGTTAGTATCCATGCACTCCAGCAAACACCCTGTGACTGCTCTTGCAATGTCATAGTGACTTTTTCAGTATCATGTTGTAATCCTTTCAGTGAAGTGCAAGGGATACTGGTATTTGTCTAGACTCACACTGTGAGTCAGTGTGCATTTGGGAAAATTGGGAGAGAATTATTTGGTTGCTTGATGTGTTTGCAGACACATAAGTATATGTACTCATGTAGTAAGCTAGGCTTTAGGGCATGCAGTGCTTGAAACTCCTGTGCACTATGCATGTAGTCTAACTACATTGAAACTTGTGTTTTAGGCCTACAATTTCCCAGTTAGTATCCATACACTCTAGCAAATACCCTGTGAGTGCGCTTGCAGTCCCATAGTGACTCTTTCAGTATCATGTAGTAATCCATTCATCCACTAACTCTCCTTATAGTACTGTATAGTAATATAAAAGTATACTTTATAAAGTTATTAATATATATTTATTTATAATAATTTTTTACAGATACTGTTTATCATCATTGAAATTAAGTTATCATGCCGGATAAAGTAAGGAAAATAAAAGGGCAGAGAAAGGACAGTTACTTGAAGAAAAGTCAACAACATTAATTATTGGAATTCCAACATAATGTGGCTGAAAAGACAACATCTTCTGGTAAGAGCTCAAAGCAATTTATAAGAAATGTTTGTAGGGTCGGACAGAATGTACAGAATGCTGAAACCATTGAAAATGATTGAAGTAGAAAAAAAGTCAAAAAATAGCAAACGAAAAAAAGCAAATGAACAGTCAAAGGATACGATCTATTTTAAAAGAAAACAAAATTAGTATAAATAAATTTGCAAAAAATATGTTATAATAGAGTAGTTCTTAATTTATTGAAAGATACAAAGAAATATAAAAAGAGAGCACTATTTTATAAAGAGAAGAAGTATATTGAATCTATTGTTGAAAAGGCTTTTGAAGTAAAAAGGAAACTATTCATTTTAGTATTAAACAGAATTTGATCACTAGATAAACCAATCAATTTAAAGAAGGCCAAAAGTAAGAGGAAAAAAATAATTAACAGAATGAATTTTTGTGATTTTTTGGGGGGAATGGAAACACAGTTCAAGTTCTGAATGTTTCTTCAATGAAGAGTGTTATTTTCAGACCAATGATTTGTTGCATGCAGTTGACACCAGTGGTCGAGCTTATGAGTTTAGAAATGGTTGTCTAATTAACAAAGAAAAATGGTTCCCAGAAATGCAGAAGAAGTGATAGCTGGTGAAGTTCTTGGCAGACGTCCTAACGCCCCCGTGTTTACTTTGGATTGCCGTAGTATTTGTAGTGTACACCAAGAAAGTATTAAGCTCACGCCTCCGCTGCATTCGCAAATTCCCAGCTTGTCCGGGGAAGTGGTCCAGGATTCAAAAACTTTCCACACCTGGATGCAGCAAGTTATTAAAGATCTGGTGCCCCCAAAGCGCCCCTCCTCAAAGGAGTAAAGGAAAAAGATAAGTGCCCCCTGGTACACACAGTCCCTTGCTGAAACACATTTATTGTGCAAAAAAAGTGAACGTAAATGGAGAAAAACGTATGACCCGATAGCTAAAGCCCTCTATGTAAAATATAAGAAAGCATATTTCTCTAGCATCAAAATTGCCAAGAAGGACTACTACACTAAAGCTATTGAAGAAGCCCAACAAAAACAAAAAACAGTTTTCTCCATAGTGAAATCCTTCACACACCCAAAAGCCCTCCAGTCTGAAATCCCGCCGTCTCAAGATTTTTGCAACCGGATTGCTGATTACTTTGAGGAGAAAATCAAACTTCTACAGGGGGATTTCCCTTCCATCCCTTTGCCTTCTATGCAAAGCCACTGTGACACTACGGAGATAAAAGCACACACTTTTAGCATGTTTAAACCGGTTTCTCTTTTACAAACTCGCGAAGCCATTATGGCCTGCAAATCAGGGGCGCCCTCTTACTCCTGTCCCCCACGGATCCTGAACCAGATAATTGACGTAGTTAACCCTAGTATAAATGTTATAGTCAATGCCTCACTTATTTCAGGTACTGTCCCCCCGACTGGAAAAAAGCAATAGTCAAACCGTTAATGAAAAAACAAAACAAAATTACTACTGACCTCTCTAATCTTCGTCCAATATCCCTCCTCCCAGTTCTTGGAAAGATAACAGAGCATATGGTCTACCAAGAGCTAAGGAACTTTGTCGAAACGCATAATATTCTTCATCCTCAGCAGTCGGGCTTTCGCCCAAGGCACTCAACTGAAACGGCCCTCATCAAACTCACCGACTCCATCAAGCTTTTACAGGATGATGGTAAAAACGCCATCCTGATATTATTAGATCTAACGGCGGCGTTCGACACCATTTCCCATAAAATATTGATTGGGAGGTTGAGAGAAATAGGTATTACAGAGGTCGCCCTTGACTGGATAAATTCTTTCTTATCCGAGAGTTCACAAACCATTTCATTGGGCCCCTTCCTTTCTAACGAAAAAAAGGTCACATCTGTAGTTCCGCAAGGCTCTATTTTGAGTCCATTGTTATTTAATATTTACTTGGTGCCCCTCATCACTTTAATTGAATCATATGGGATACTAGTAATATCGTATGCCGATGACACTCAATTGATTGTATCTCCAGATAAGAACTCTACAAATGCGGAACAGAATGTTCAGAACTGCCTGACAAATGTCTTTTTGTGGATGGAAAATAATCATCTGAAATGTAATGCTAACAAGACGGAAATACTGCCCATGGGTAAAAATGTCAACTTCAGCCCAAGTAAATGGTGGCCAGAGGGTACCCCTGCACCGCCCCATTCGGTGGAAGTAGCCATAAATCTGGGGGTCTGTTTTTATTCCGCACTGTCCTTCGACCAAATGTAAGGAACGTGGCGGGAAGTTGCTTTAGCATTATAAAATCTCTAAAGACATTTTTTGACTTCCTCCCGACCAAATCAAGAAAGACGGTGGCAGTGGCCCTCATACTTTCACGTCTCGATTATTGTAATGGACTAATGGCAGGGGTTAAATAGGTAACGTTAAAACAACTGCAGATCGTGCAACACACTGCTGCTAGACTGGTACTTAAATTACCCAGAAAATCCTCCGCATCCACAGCCCTTAGGACTTTGCACTGGTTGCCCCCTCACAAGAGGATTTTGTTTAAAATCCTTTTGACCACCTTCAGAGCTCTTAACAACATCGGCCCAAGGTATCTCTCAAGAAGATACACTTGTTACAATCCTACCAGAGTGTTGAGATCAGTAGGTTGTAACCTCATCACCATCTCTAAATTTCATTACAAAACTAAGGGGGGGAAAACCCTTACTGTTTTGGCCTCTAAAGCCTGGAATGCCATTCCTAAAGTACTTAGACTCATGGATTTAGAGAGCCCTTTTAGGAGACAATTAAAAACCTGGATTTTTAAATTACCTGATGCCTATGTAATGGACGCCATCTAGTGCTCACGGCTGTGTCCTGGACTTCCCTCAGCGCCAAGATGCTCCTTCCGGAGCGACAGTTCGCGATTTATAAATATCATATACAAATACAAATACAAATACAAGAATCTATTGTAAATATACGCAATTTCTTACGAACATATACTAATAAAAGTGTCAAACAAAAGATTAAGATGTTGCAAGGCCTAGACCCTTGTAGAGTAAGAAAACATGCTGGTTTGCAAGGTCACTCTCTGGCTTGTCTTTCTAGGAAAGTTTGTTAAAGTGTTTTTTTACCATTTCAGGATGTTGGCAGTACATCATACTCAAATGCGGAAGTTAGTCAGCAGATTGCATTTTGCAAAAAGTCCAGCACTAATGTTAAATGAGTTGAACAGTGCTCTATTGCTTGGGTCAGTTTCAGATGTGAAGAAGATTTGTGATGACATTGAGTTTTGTTACTTTGGTCCTGAACAAGAGAATGAAGAAACTCAGACATTAATAGAAGAAAAGGTTGGAGAGAATGTTGAACATAGTTGTTCAAAAAATGTTGAAGATGAAATTCCAGTTTAAGGTGATTTCATGTGAAATGCCAAATTTGTCTTGTATTTGTTGTCGGCAAACTCAGTATAGAAATCAGACTAGGAGTGTTTATCTGAATTTAAAAATTAAAAAAGAAAATAATGATAAGTGGAAGGAATTTGCAACTTATTTGTTGGTAGATAATTGTTTTGATTTGGGTTCTGATCAGCGTATTTGTAAATATTGTTATAACAAATTAGATGAGAATAAAATGCCTGCTAGAGCTGTGTGTAATAATTTAGTGTTAATAGTTATTCCTCTAGAATTGATAGATTTAAATGCCTATGAGTCTATTCTCATTCAATGTGTTGCCTCCTTCAGATTTACAAAGAGAATTAAAAGGAAAAGTTGTGTATTTACCGTTAGATTTAAAGAAAAATATTGAAACTATTGGTGTAGAGAGTGTAGAAAGTGATCCACTAGTTATTCGTGTAAATAGTGTGCCGACAAAGAATAAGAAAATCTGTCCGGAGTTAGTGGATGATAGGAAAGTACAGAAGGCATCTTTGTATTTAATAAAAAACAATGAGTACTATAAAAATGTTTATATGGGAGAAGAAGAAATACTTTTCCAAGAAGATACTGAAACGCCAAGTAGACAAATTGAAAAAGTGGACATGTTAAGATGTGAAGAAATCTATGAACATTACAGTGTGCATCCAGTTCACTCAAAAGAAGTGATGGTCAACACTATTGAGTTGTTCCAAATGAAAAAAGCAAAAGGAAGTCCCATGAGTGTATGGGAAGAGAGCTTGGAAGCTCGTTGTTTTCCACAGTTGTTCCCTACTGGAAAAGGAGGACTATTTGATGAATGTCCTCTGCAGATTGCTGCATCTGAATATCGGCCAACAAGATTATATGCAGAAGATCCAAGATTTCGACAATGTATCCCTTATATATTTCATCTTTTGTTTGAAAGTGACTTGTCTGGACTTTCATATGCAGTCAATCACATTTTAAAAACTGGAATACATCTGCAAAATGTGTCTGCAAAAGATTTTATGGATAAAGTGCACCAGAGAGAATCTCAGCTCATTACTCTGATGGCATGTCAGCGTGGGACTAATAAATATTGGTACCGTCATCATGGAGAACTGAAATGTATGCTACGGAACTTAGGAACTCCTACACGGTTCCTTACCCTAAGCTGTACTGAGTACGCTTGGGATTATTTACTTGAATATCTTCGAGATGCAAATTCCAATATAACAAATATTGGATACAAGACATCTGGAGAATTGTGCTCATTGGATCCTGTTAATGTATGCAGGTATTTTAATCAAATATTTGAACCTATGATGTCTTTTATCTGCAATAAAAAAAAAATTCTCCTCTTGGAGAAGTTGTGGATTTCTAATGGAGAAAGGAGTGTCAAGCAAGAGGTGCTCCTCATATGCATATGCTGTTATGGATGAAGGACGGCCCCAAATTTGGCACAGATGAGGATGATACTGTTTTGACTTTTATTGAACAATATGCCACATGTGCTGTACCCAAAAGCACAGAAGAAAGCAAGTTAGGAGAACAAGTCTTACGATTCTAAAGCCACAGATGTGGAAAATACTGTTGACTGAAGTACATGTCTAAGGATAAGTTCTACATCAAATGTTGTTTTGCATTTCCAAGTCCTGTAATTTCCAAATGAAGAGTGAACAGTTTTATGTCATCTTTGCAACATACCAATACAAGAAAGTCTCCAAAAAATACCTACAACTTAAGAAGAAGCAAAGAGTCAAAATACATAAAAGACTACAATCCAGTTATTCTGTCCATGTGGAATGCTAACAAGGATATTCAGTACGTTGCGGACAATTTCATTGCTGTTGCTCGATATGTAATGTCCTACATTACAAAATCAGAAAAGACGGAATTTAAAGAAATTTCGGAAGAGATTTCTCACAAGAAGACTCTAAGTAAGAAATTATACAGTTTCAGTTTGAAGATGTTATCGCATCGAGAAATTGGAGCGTATGTATGCTCAGATCGGTTATCATCTGCAAGTCTTTATTCCAAATCTAGAAGAATAATGTGGGTGAGTCTAGGTCTTTCAGCAATGTGAAATCAGGTACTGAAGACTGATATTTTAAAAAACTAATATGTTGGACACATATTACCCAAACAGAAGTCATCATGTTGAGAACATGTGCCTCTATGAAGTGCTGCAAAACGACACTTTTAAACGGAATATTACAGAGAACATCAACAATGGAAAATATGGAAACACAGGAAGCTGAGTTGCGATACTGTTGATAAAAGGGAATTTTACTATTTAGCCCTTTTGCAACTGTTCAAACTATGGCGTTCAGAACTGGAATTACTTGGAGATTTCCAGAGCTATGAAGATTCCTTCAATGCTTGTAAAGATAGCATAGAATGCAGTGCTTTTTCAAGTTATGTGAAAATGGGGAATGATGAAATTGATCAAGAAGCTACAATTGCAGCTGAGATTCTCAAGACAGTCAAAGTTCTGCTGCGCTGAGTCAAGATCCACTAGGACAACCAATTGTTGAAAATGAAGCAGTGATTGCCATGAATGAGGTGGAAACAGCAATGCATTAAGCTCAAGAAGATTTAATGGACTTAACAAACTTGGAAGAACAACTTAATGTTGAACAGAAAGAAATATATCAGCGAATGAGACAACAGATTGACAATGGATTTCTCCATGAAAAGAAAGAATGCACATGTACATCATTTCAACATATCCAAATGTATAGGAGTAGACAAGCTGGAACAGGAAAAAGTTTCTTTATTAAAGTAATTACCAGTTATCTACAGAAAACAACTGAGTTGCACTTTTCTTGTGTTGTAACTGCTCCAACTGGGTTGGCAGCACACAACATTAAAGGAATTACTTTGCATTGTATACTAATGCTACCAGTGGAGCATGAAAACAAATTGGAATTCCACAAGCTATCTGCAGAAGCTTGTTGTGAAGTTTTAAGAGTCCTGAAGAAAATGAAACTTCTGATTATTGATGAGGTAAGCATGGTCTCAAACTTAATGCTTGCTTTTGTGCATTTAAGAATGCAGAAAATTCTTAAAACAGACTATGACGTGTTATTTGGAGGAAAGCATGTCATAGTTTTTGGAGATCTACTGCAACTGATTCCTGAAAAAGGACAACCAGTATTTAAAACACTTGCACATGAAGACACCAGAACGTCTCTGGGTAGTGTTGGAAAAGAGATCATTTGGTCATATTTTGAACACAAAGAACTCATTACAAATATGTGACAGGCAAATGATGTTGATTACGGTACTATTCTTCAAGGTGTAAGAATTGGACTACTGACAGAACTTGGAAAACACGCTTTGAAGAGTTGATTACTTTCCAATTTGTTTCCAAATGAAGATATAGTTCCTGAGAAAATATGCATGAAAATTGCAGAAAACAAATCTGTAATCTACTTAATGCCAACACTGCTCGAGTGTTGTATATTCAACGAACAACTTTTGAAACTGGAAAATGAAGAAATAATAAATATGGAAGCCATCGATAAAATAGAGCATGAAGGAATCACGATTATTTTGACAGAAAAATTGAAGTCAAAATTGGATTCTTTAGAAAAATCGATATCTAAAACTACTGGTTTAGAAAAGAATCTATATTCATGTAGAAACTGTCGAATCATTTTAAGGCGTAATTTGGACATAAAGGTTTAGTTAATGGAGCAATGGGTAAAGTTGTGGAATTTGTTAATTATCACAATAAAGATGGTATTGAATTCTTAAAAATTAACTTTGATCAGATTGAAGAAGTTAAACAAATTGGTCGTTGTTCAGTTTGTTTTTAGCTTGTTAAAGAATTATATGTCCGTAGAAAACAGTTTCCAGTTTCTCTGGCATATGCACTGACTATTCATAAATCTCAAGGTTTAAGTGTTGACAGTCCTTTGGTACACATTGGAAATACTGTGTTTAAAAAGGGTGTGGCATATGTTGCTTTGTCGCGAGTCAGAACATTATCTGGTTTGTTTTTGATTGATTTTGATGACACAAAGGTTACTGCAGATGTAAACTGTGTAAAAGTGTATAATAGGTTAAGAAGAACATATGCTCCCAATTTAGGTCAATATCCTGTATTTGAATTGCAAACAAAAAGAAAAAGGACACTGTTGAAGATATTGTTGGCTATCAGTTTGAAAATAGTTCAGGTGTCAACTGCGATGCTAATGTAGTGGTCAATGTTGTTTTTTTTCTTGAAGGCTTGCAACATCAATTTATGGAGAATTGGGAAAAATAGTTTTTTCCTTGTTGCATTCTGTTGATGAAAAATTGAGAACTGATACAAGTAAAATACAAAGTGTTTCTGATGTTCGTAATATTTTGGATGTATGTTCTGGTTCTACACAATTTACGCAAAATATCCAACAAGATGCTCTGGAATTTCTAATGTATATGCTTACCATATTGGAACAAAAACAATGTATGCATGACACAGATACTATAACAAACACACGGGACCCCTGAATCAAGGATAAACCCTAACAGGGAAATAGACTTTTTTAGGAAAAAGCGATAGCACCGGGCTCAGTGCTGTTTTGCCAAAAATCTGTGTACCAATTCTAGATACTTTCTAACATAATATACACTGTATCAATCAATTTAAGAAAGTATTTTTTGTTTCATTGATCTTTGTTTTTTTGTTAGTATGAAAAATATGTAATATATATACATTCCCTTTTCAATTAAACACATGAATCATTCCACTTTGCTACATATATTGCACAAATAAGTTCAACCACAAACTTAATTTAAATTTCACAGTTTGCATTATATATCAGGTTTCTCACATTTTATCTCATTTTATGAAATATATTTGAACATATTGTGGACATAAAAAGAAAAAAGAAAAAAAGACACTGGTAGTGATTTGCAGAAAACCACCAACGTGTAACGGCAAATGCCTTTTTCAGGATTTTTATATTACCAGTGAATACTAGAAAGTAAGACAAATAGATGATCTAGAGTTAAAGCGCACTGATTACATATTTCTATCAAAATGTCAATATTATGTACAAACAAAGATGGTTCTGGGCCAATGGCCTTGAAAAAATGGGCTTGAACACCACTGCTTACTCATTTAAGTGGATTATTTAAACATACTCTCTCTCATAATCAATCACAATCAATCAATCACAGCATTTATATAGCGCGCTACTCACCCGGAGGGTCTCATGCGCTTGGGGAGGGTGGGGCCGCTACTGCTCGAACAGCCAGGTCTTGAGCTGCTTCCTGAAGGCGAGGTGGTCTTGGGTCAGGCGGAGGTGGGTGGGGAGGGAGTTCCACGTCTTGGCGGCCAGGTAGGGAAAGGACCTTCCTCCTGTGGTGGCTCTTCGGATGCGGGGGACGGCGGCGAGGGCGTGGTTGGTCGATCGAAGCTGGCGTTTGGGAGTGTAGAAGTTGAGGCGGTTGTTGAGGTATCTTGGGCCTTGGTTGTGTAGGGCTTTGTGTGCGTGGGTGAGGAGTCGGAACGTGATTCTCTTGTTTACCGGGAGCCAGTGCAGGTCTCTCAGGTATTCGGAGATGTGGCTGTGTCGGGGGATGTCCAGGATGAGTCTTGCTGAGGCGTTCTGGATCCGCTGGAGTCTCTTCTGGAGTTTGGCGGAGGTTCCGGCGTAGAGGGAGTTGCCGTAGTCCAGTCGGCTGGTGACGAGGGCCTGGGTGACCGTCTTCCTGGTCTCGGTGGGGATCAACCGGAAGATCTTGTGTAGCATGCGCAGGATGTTGAAGCAGGACGAGGAGACAGCGTTGACTTGTCTGGTCATGGAGAGGGAGGAGTCAAGGATGAAGCCCAGGTTGCTTGCGTGATCTGTCGGTTTGGGTGCGCTGCCCAGGGCAGGGGGCCACCAGGAGTTGTCCCAGGCGGAGGGCGAGGATCCCAGGATGAGGACTTCCGTCTTGTCTGAGTTCAGTTTCAGGCGGCTGTTCCTCATCCACTCGGCTACGTCTTTCATCCCTTCGTGTAGGTTGGCTCTGGTGGTGGCGGGGTCGTTGGTGAGGGAGAGGATCAGCTGGGTGTCGTCGGCGTAGGAGATGATGTTGAGGTTGTGTTGGCGTGCGATGGCCGCAAGGGGGCTCATGTAGACATTGAAGAGGGTGGGGCTGAGCAAGGAGCCTTGAGGGACTCCGCAGATGACTTCGGTGGCTTCTGATCTGAACAGGGGGAGGCGGACTCTCTGTGTCCTTCCGGCGAGGAAGGAGATGATCCATTCTAGTGCCTTCTCTTGGATTCCGACGTTGCTGAGTCGCTTCACTAGGGTGCGGTGGCAGACAGTGTCGAATGCCGCGGAGAGGTCCAGGAGGATGAGTGCCACTGTTTCTCCGTTGTCGAGCAGGGCTCGGATGTCGTCGGTGGCTGCAATGAGGGCGGTCTCGGTGCTGTGGTTGGCCCGGAAGCCAGACTGCGAGAGGTCGAGGGATCCGTTCGTCTCGAGGAAGGCGGCCAGCTGCTTGTTGACGGTCTTCTCGATGACTTTGGCCGGAAACGGGAGGAGCGAGATGGGTCGGTAGTTTTTGAGTTCGGCGGGGTCCACGAAAGGTTTCTTCAGTAGAGCGCTGAGTTCGGCGTGCTTCCAACTCTCCGGGAAGGTGGCGGTGTCGAAGGAGGTGTTGATGATGTACCGCAGGTGGGGCGCGATGACAGCGTCGGCCTTGTTGAAGACGTGGTGAGGGCAGGGGTCGATTGGAGATCCGGAGTGGATGGAGTTCATCGTGCGTAGGGTTTCTTCGGTGGTGATCTGGGTCCAGGCTCGGAGGGTGGTTGTGGGTGGTGCAGGTCCGATCGTGGGGTGCGTCGGCTGTGTGCTGAAGCTGTTGTGTATGTCTGCGATCTTGTTGTGGAAGTAGGAGGCGAGGGAGTTGCAGAGGTCTTGCGATGGGGTGATGTTGTTGTTTTCGGCGCTGGGGTTGAAGAGCTCCTTGACGATGAGAATGCGGTTTTCTTGGTGGCGTAGATCAGTTGGTGGTGTTTTCGAGTGGCGAGCTTGAGGGTGGTCATGTTGTCTGGTGTTGGGTTTCTGCACCAGGCTCTCTCGAGGGCTCAGCAGTTCTTCTTGGAGCTCTTGAGTTCGTTGGTGAACCATGGTGCTTTCTTGCTGCCGGGTCTGCTGGGCGGGGTACTCAGTGGGGCGAGGTCGTCTGCGCAGTTGCTGATCCACTTCGTGAGGTTGTTGGCGGCCTGGATGGGGTTCGCTGAGCTGGCGGGGGGGTCCCGGCTCAGGGATGCGGCGAGCTGGTCGGCAGTAATCTTGTTCCAGCTTCTGCGAGCGACCTGTAGCTGGTGGTGGTGGATCGTGTTCTTTCTGAAGCTGAAGTGGACACAGCTGTGGTCCATCCAGTGGAGTCCGGTGGTGTGGCTGAAGGCGATGTCCTTGCTGGAGGAGAAGACGGGGTCGAGTGTGTGTCCGGCGCGGTGGGTGGGGGTGGTCACCAGCTGCTTGAGGCCGAGGTTGGCGAGGTTGTCCAGCAGGGTGGTGGTGTTGCGGTCGTTGTTGTTCTCCAGGTGGAAGTTGAGGTCCCCGAGGAGGATGTAATCAGCGGAGGGGAGGGCGTGCGGCCTGATGAAGTCGGCGATGTCTTCGCTGAATTGTGTGCGTGGTCCCGGGGGTCTGTAGATGAGGGTGCCTCTGAGGGTGGTCTTGGGGTCGGTGTGGATCTGTAAGTGCAGGTGTTCGGCAGTTGTGAGGGTGTCGACGGTGTTGGTCGTGATGCGGATGGTGTTCCTGTGGATGATGGCGATGCCTCCTCCGGTCTGGTTGCCGCGGTCCCTCCGGGAGATCTTGTATCCGTCCGGGAGGGCGATGGCGATGTCGGGTGCTGAGGAGGCGTTCATCCAGGTTTCCGTGAGGAAGGCGACGTCTGGTGATGTAGTGTCGAGCAGGTTCCAGAGCTCCACGGCGTGTCTGTGGACGGAGCGGGTGTTGAGCAGGATGCACTTCAGGTGGTTGGTGCTGGTTCTCGACTTGGAGGATGTGGTTGCCGTGCAGGTCCGGATGCTGGAGAACTTGCAGGAGAGTCAGCTGAAGGGCCCGTGGGTGCGTCTCGGGGTGGCTCGGTAGCACCCAGTGATCCGGCCGGAGTTCAGTGCGTTGAGTTCGGTGGCGTTGTAGGTCCGGCGGGTGGGCTGGTGTCTGCGGGGGCCAGGAGTCCTGGCGCTGGGCGCGGTCCAGGCGCGGACGGGCGCAGACGGGCTTACCTTTGGCGCTCCTTTGGCGCACAATCGGCGCGCCCGCTGCGGGTCAACGCTGCGCGTTTTCCACTCTGCCATATCTGGAGAGTTGGGGGGCGGAGCGAGGGAGGAGCAGCTGGGAGGCGGGAGCGGGGCGGCGAATGGGAAAGGAGTCAGAGGGAAGGGGGCGGGGCCGCAGGGGGCAGCGGCGGGGAGGTGGCGGGAAACGCGACCGGGGCTGGGCGCAACAGAGGGAGAACAAAATAACGATTGAGCAGAGGGCAGGGGCACAACGGGAGGACAGCAGAGAAAATACAGTACAATAAAAATTAAACAGGGAACAACGCAGCAACAATACAATAAAAATTAAACAGGGAACAACGCAGCGCAGCAGAGGAACTACCACCGCAGCAGACACTCGGCAGCCTGGGCTCACTCGCAGATGGGTGACCGGCCCAGAGAATACTCAAGTGATTTTGTGTTGTACACTATATTACAAAAGTCTTGTGAAAATTGTGACATTTCTAAAAATATATACATAAGAGATGACTTGTAAAGACCATGTGAGGGGTATCTATAGTTAAGAATTTTCCTATTACCCTGGTTTCACTTCAATGGCCAAATCTCTATTCTTTAGTTGGATTTAATCCGTCTATTTTATCAAAGTCACTGGGGGATATTACTGTAGTTTTAGGTTGTTATATAGATCTAGGTTACCTGTATTTTATTATCTGAAGATATTATCATGCCGATTCCTCCTCACTTGTAGATTACGTTCTAAGGTTGACCACTCTGATCAATATTCAACTGAAAATAGAGACGTATATTTGTATGCATATTTAAAGGGTAACGCTGAAGTTTATTCAATCAGGTCCCTATGATGTCATGTTATCTAATTGTAAATATGCAGAGCTGTTAAGTCTTTCCCCTCTATTAGACTATATGACACAGCTATCCTTGCACCATAGTGCAAAGGGGCCTGTGTCACCACATGGCTGCAGTTTAAGCAGCTGCGCGGAGGGAAGCACAGACTTGCAACATATTTTGTACATATGTTACATCCCTATGCTTCGGAAGTGTCACAGCACGCTATAGCTAAACACTTTACAGTGTCATGCTGCAGCACTTCCTTATAGTTCTGCACTTATCCATTCACCATACACCACAAATGCTCTCTTTCAGTCAGTTATCTACTAGACATATCTTCATGTAAACTTTAACACACTAGGATACAATTTAGCTCTTTTTTTAACCAGAGTAGTTAGTACTTAAAATAACTTTCTTTTTCTTTTTGCTGTTTCAGATTTTTTTTATATTTTGTTCACAATTTTGTGTTTTTCTTTTTTTTAAAAGAGGGAAAAAATTTCAACAGGACAAACACAACTAAAAACTAGGAGGAGTAATAAAAAAAGGAAACTAACAACGGTGGTTGTCAATGGCTGACAAACCAGGTCTACTGACTGCTCTCCATATGAAATGAGACAGGTGCATTGCACACAATGCATCCTGACTCTCCCAAATTGGGGACAAATATCAACAGGACATGTTGTATTTGATGGTGTTGCTCCAGATGTACTCGGAACAGCCGGTGGTGCAGGAGCATTGTCTCTTAGTCGTCTCATTACTTCTCTTGCGAAGTTCACAGGATGCCTAGTCTAAGGTGTGTTCTCATACTCGCCGTTCCAAAAGAGTACTTCTTATTAGGGTCTACCCTGGAGAGGACCGCCTTGCAGATTTAGCAAGTGACTTTGGTTGCATTAACCTTCTTCAACCCTGGTGGAATAGTAAAAAACTTCCATACAAGGGAAGTGTACTTCTCTGGAGGAGGAGGTTCAGGCACAAATTCTTCAGTATCAGAATGTTCTGATGATGATGATGATGATGGTGCATTAGCTGCCATGTTTCCAAGTTTGAGCAGAAACAGGTGTATAATGACCAAAAACAGCAGTTCTTGCTAGGAGAGGTCTTCACATAAGGAAGGTCTAACAAGAGTGAATGAAATGGGTGGGGTTCTTCAATACTTACAATAGGAAGTGTAATGAACCAATCAAATCTCTTTTTTTCTGGTCACATGGGGTACGCGTAGGGTGTGCGCACCCAGCTCGTACCAAATCCGCACCCAGCGCAACTTCGTGAAATTGCATTTAAAACAAATGTAACTTTATTGAAAGTTAAAGAATATAACTTTTTTAATTAGCTCAGATAATGTCTTGTCTTAATATTTATATGAAATATATATATATGTTTTTGAACATTGAAATATTTTGGGGGGGTCGCGCGCTCACTGCGTCGGATACGCTTATGATGTCATGCGCAACCGCGCTACTGTCATGTCACGTAATACGTACATGTTGCGGATGCACTACAAGTCGCGTACCAATCGCATAGCGTCCGTGTTGGGAAAGTCGTACTCGTCACACGTACACAGATCCTGCACATCAATCCTAAAATGGTGGACACGTTCCGCGCAGTGAATGAGAAGGGTGTGCTTTGGATGTGCGACTCCAAAAAAAAAAAAAAACAATAAAAAAAATAATAAAAGTATATTTAAAAGAATATAAAATATTAATAAAATATATATATTTATTCAAAAATATATATTTTCAAAAATATGTGTAGTGTAATTTAAAAAAAGAAACATCTAAAAGTAAGTAGTTTAAAAAAAATATAAAAAAAACAAAAAAATAGAACAAAAAATATATTTAAAAAATATCATTTAAAATACCTTTGGAATTAACTGAAAAAAGCATAGGTTTCAAACATGTCATACTTAAGAATTAGCATTTAAAAAATCTTTCCAATTCACTGAAAAAACCATAGGTTTTAAACATCTTATAGTTAGGAATTAGCATTTGAAAAACCTTTCAAATTCACTGAAAAAACCATAGGTTTCAGACATGTTATAGTTAGGAATTCGCATTTAAAAAACCGTATGAATTCACTGAAAAAACCATAGGTTTTAGGGGTGCTATAGTTAGATGGATATTTCACTCGTACAAAACCATTGTAATTCCTTCGTTACAGTTAGTTGTACTAACTATAACTCGCGCGCCCGCAATTCACTGCTGATGATGTCACATATTACATCATTCATGACATGGTCAGTGACATCACTGATGACATCACTGACTACATCTCAAAGGCCATCAGTGATGTCATTTGAGATGGCATCAGTGATGTCACTGACCATGTCACAAAGAAATACTCTTGCGGAACTGCAAGTATGCGCAAGAACTTACAGACCAAACATCCAAAAAACTTTGCCTGGGAGGAGTTAAGAAGATTGAGGGAGACTCCTTCTGATTCATCGGCCATCCCGAGTACCAGTGGAGCAGCACCAGCAAGCTCTACATCACAGCCTAACATCCGTCCCCAATTTGGGAAACTAAGAATGACATGCATAAAATGTGGACAGCTGATTGCGTATGGGGAGCACTCAGTGGATCTGGTGTGTCGAGCCGTTGACCACCACCATTGTTAGTTTACTTTTCTCCTCTCCTCCCAGTTTTTAGTTCTCTTTTCCCAGTTCACATTTTTTCCCATGTTTAAAAAAAAAATAAAAAATACAAAATCGTTAAAAAATCCCCCCAAAAAACTATAACAACAAAAAGAAAAAACTAACTACTCTGGTCAAAGAAATAGCTAAACTAGTATGCTAGTGTGTGAAAGTTTAGATGAATGTATGTGTAGTGCATATTTGACTGTAAAAATACATTTGTGATGTGTGGTGAATACATAAGTGCAAAATGATAAGGAAGTGCTGCAGCATGACATTGTAAACTGTTTAACTACAGCATTCTGTGGTACTTCCGAAGCACAGGGATGTAACATATGTATAAAAATATGTTGCAGGTCTGTGCTTCACTTTGCACAGCTGCTTAAACTGCAGCCATGAGGTGACACAGGCACCCTTTCACCATGGTGCAAGGATGTCCGTGTCATGCGGTGATTGTTTTTATGCAGGAAGGGACATCTTCAGACACAAAAACAATCAGTAAAGGCATTTTTCTCCTTCAATATTTGCATTGCAGCATATATTGAAAGTAAAAAAATGAGGAAAAGTAAAAATAATTGTCATCATTGTGCTTTGCTACACCAATAGGACAATAGGAGGATGGTGCAGCTTTCACAAACATGTCCAGATTGATGATTTCCGATAAATCTGGAGATGTGTCATGTTCTATGAGTCTTCTGTGCAAACCCGCACAGCAAAACCTATAGAACACCTTTTCAACGCAAAGTGCTGTATATTTTGAGATTATATTTACATGGAAAAGAAAACGTATACAGAATGCCTTTTCCTCACCTTGTAAATAAGAAAGAGAGTTAATGGCTAGGCCAATTGTTATTATAGGAGTACATTTCTGTGCTGATAACAGAGAAAAAGATACATTTACAACTACTTACGTTTTAGGGAACTGAAGGGAAGGGATGAGACCTAATATGACATTTGCAAAAACACTCACTGATGTGGTTTAAGTAAAACAGTTTCATTAATTTTAATTCTGAAATTATCAAGACCTGCAAAACAATCATACCACTCTATTCTATACTATACCATATATCTTCATCGCGTATGTACACACCGTATCCCACTTTCCGTGTCATCCGTACGCACCATACATACGCACTGTACCCCTGTATTCATGGGGTGTACGACGCGTACATGAGGGGGTCTGTCTTGTACTGTTTTCGGGGCGTACAAGGTTTTTCTGGCACTCTTTGGCTGTTGTAAAAAAAGAGCTGTGCAGAGGGCCGTTTGTACGAATCATACTTGCCAGGTTGTAAACTGCTGCCGGAAATACATGGGAACGTCGCATACTGAGCAATCCGAATCGGAATCGCTTGTATATACGAGTTGTATGGTCTTTTTTACAATTTGTATGGAGTGCGTCTATTTGTATGGATCGTACTTCCTAGGTTGTAGGGGCCTTCTTACAAGTACGAGTTGTATGGGGAAAACGCTCCATACCACGATTTGTACTGCGTTTTTTCAGGATCGGAATCGGCCCCCAAATGTTTTATTAAAGTTTTCAATTTTCTTCCGTCAGCTGTACAACATTGCATTATTAAAATATACATTATCCATATCTTTGTATAAATAATGCTGATAACATTTCTGATTTGCATTGGCTACTCTCCATGTTTTGATTTGCAACTTTAACTAATTTATTGAAAGACACTGATTTACAGTCCGGTAATGTCAAATATAAAAATCTTTCAGTGTCTACATTAGTGCTACATGTATACATACAATTTTCACAATAATGATCCCAATTATAACAAAGGCCAACAATACTCTCTATGTCTACAACTTCATTTTCCAGAACAGTAAGCATATACATTAAGAGTTCGGGAGCATCTTGTTGGATATTTTGTGTAAATTGTGTAGAAATAGAACATACATCCAAAAGATTACGAAAATCAGAAACGCTTTGTATTTTACTTTTATCAGTTCTCAATTTTCCATAGACAGAATGCAACAAGGAACAAAATCTGTTTTCCCAATTCTCCATGATTTGCTGTTGCAAACCTTCAAGAACAAAACAAAAACAAAAACAGCATTGACCACAACATTGGCATAGCAGTTGCCGCCAGAACTATTTTCAAACTGATAACCAACAATGTCCCTTTTCTTTTTGCTTGCAATTACAACATTATCTTTTTTCCCTTCTCTACACCTTCAGTACAGATATTCTCATACCTTCTTTTTCAACCAACCACACACTTTTCAAATACAGGATATTGACCTCAATTAGGAGCATACGTTCTTCTCAACCTATTACACTGTTTGACACAGTTGGCATCTGCAGTAACCTTTGTATCATCCAAATCAATCAAAAACAAATGAGATAATGTTCTAACTTGTCACAAAGCAACATATGCCATACTCTCTTTAAACACAGTATTTCCAATGTTCACCAAAGCACTGTCAACACTTAAACCTTAACATTTATGAATAGGTACTGCATATGCTAGAGCACAGCTTTCCAAACTTTCCATGTTGGTGACACACTTTTTTGTGAAAAACTTTTTGAGGGACACGGTAACGCGAGCGAGCGCAGCGAGCGAGCACGAACCACCCAAGGGGTGTTTTGGGTGGTTCTCCCCCCGAGACATTTTTGAAAAAGTAGTGGGCAAATGGTGCATTTCCAAGCAAATTTGAGAAAGCATGAAGGTTAATAAAGCAATTGTTAATCTGGTCTAACAAAGCCAGTGACTGGCAAAACTGAGTGTAAGAAAGGTTAGGTTTGTGCATGAAACAAGAATATAATAATGCACACATTGACTTATGCCCCAGTGGTATAAGGCAACAAAAGAGCAGGTGCATGCCGTGCCAACCCTTTCAACCACGCAAAAAGTCCACCTGCTGCCTTGCTGAATATGAGTTATACAAAAATCCATTCTGGAAGGGGGAATTGTGAGTGGTAAAACAATCATGCAACTTATCAACCGGACTCTGAGCATTGAACTCAGGTGCGCAGCCTGCCAACAGGCAACAGAGAATAAGACTACTCATATGTTTTCCATTCAGCACTTTGAGCTAAAATTAACTGCATATAAGAGAGAAGGACAAATACATGTCATAGAAATTGTAAATATCAAAATGTATGGGGACACAACATATCGCACGAAAACCGTTCATTGATTTTTTTTAAAAAATGTATGATTTGTAATATAACACACATACATTTCCAAAACATGATGTCCTTTATGACTAACAATATGTAAATATGTGAAAGAATGAAAAACTTTGAATAAAAAGAACAGCACTTACTATTTTATTGAGATGAATGAGGTGGATAAGATTAACACAGCTGGTCAATATTTGGTGGAATATTAGATAAAGACACTGATGCAATCATAGTCTTGGATTTCAGCATTTGGAAAGTGTCTCATAACACAAGAATTACAACATGTGAATAAAAACAATAGCACTTGTCTTACTTTTTCAATGAGATATGTGAGGCTGATAGGACGAACACAGTTGGTCAATATTTGGTTGAATATTTAATAAAGACACTCGCATTTCATTATCAAGCATTTTTAAGCATTCACGATTCAGAGTCTTTAAGTTTGTCATTGTTGAAAAGGATACTTCACAAATGTACGTAGTAGAAAACTGCAAGAGAATTTTTAACGCTTTTTTACCTAGGTTTGGATGCATTTTTGTAACACAAACCCAAAAGCTGTCTAAAATCACCCTCTGAATGCATCATGAGCATACTTCGATCATTTTTTATTTCAGCTAATTCTTCTTCTTCAATAAGAGAGAAATTCCCAGGTGCAGCTGAAAGGAATGGATTTCTGATCCAATCATAGTCTTTGATTGCAATATTTGGAAAGTAATGAGAAACTTTCTCTCCGAGCAATGTTGACAGCGGGCTGATATCGCATTTCATCTTGCACTCATCTGTTTTGGAAAACATTTCAAAACTACCTTCTTTCACTTTCCTTTCCCAAATTTTTATTTTGTCTCTCAAACCACAAATTTTATCTACTGCTGTTAAGATATTTTCTCCTTTTCCTTGCATACTGGTGTTAATTTTATTCAAATGTTCAAATACATCAGCAAGATATGCCAATTTTGTGCACCAAAGTTTGTTTTGAATTAGTCCACAGAATTCGTGCTGCTTATTGTCCTCAAAAAGTTTAAGCATCAAGTCACGCAATTCGTATGCACGACAAAGCACTCAACCTCTTGAGAGCCAACGAACGTCTGTGTGCAGTAGGCGCTTTTTAAACCTTGCCCCCATTTGTTCACTAATATGATCAAATATTCTTGATTTAAGAGGTCGACTTTTAATGTAATTCACCATTTGAATCACTTTGTCCATAACTTCCCTTAATTCATTCCCAATGGTTTGCGCGACTAGTGCCTCGCGCTGTAAAAAGCAATGAGTAAATATGATACTTTTACTTTCTTTCTTTGCTAAAGCTATAAAACCTTTTGTTGAGCCAACCATAGATGGTGCGCCATCCGTGCATATCCCAACACAATTTAACCAGCGCAAATTATTTTCCTTCATGAAGCAATCTAAAGTTTTAAATATATCCTCACCTCTAGATCTCAATGGATGTTCTAGGCAACACAGGAATTGCTCAATAATTGTGTCAGTATGAATGAAACGTATAAAAACCAGTAATTGAGCTTACGCACTGACATCTGTTGATTCATCTAGTTGCAATGCAAAGATCATATTGTCATCTTGAAAAATATCCTTCATTTGCAGCTTAACGTTAGCAGACATATCTTGAATCCGTCTTCCAATTGTGTTATCTGCCAAAGGGATTTTATTAACCTCAATCTTAAATTCTGGCCCAAACATTGTCCGAACAATAGCACAGCAGGATTGCCTAATGGTGGTTTCGGCAACAGTGTGTGGTTTCTTGTTTTTGGCAATTATTTGAGCAACCAAGTAACTTGCCTTTTGAGCTTTCTCTGATGTCTTCATTCTCTTTGGGAAGGATGCAGACTGTTCCTTATAGATTTTTCAAGCTCAATAAAGTATTCCACTTTATTTGTTTTACAAATGGCTGTGTTTTGTGGTAAAATGGCGTTTTAATTTATTTGGCACCATACTTTCATTTGCCAGTATTTCCCCCCAAACTAAACACTGGGGACAAGGATGGTTTACATTACCAGAAAATGTGAACCCCAGTGCCATATAAGCTTTCTTATATAAACGGGGATTGGCGATTTTCCCTTTACACTTCTTACGCACTGGGAAAGATTGTTCAGTTGATTCTTGGGTGCTCTGCTCAATAGCTGCTACATTTTGTTCTTCGCAAACGTCATCGTCACCAGCTTTTCGCTTCCGAATTATAAACTTATCCATTTTGAGTTCCTGTTTGCCTTCCGGGAAAATGAAATGTGGAAATCTAGAGATAGGAAGAACATGAGATACGAAGTTTAAAAATCTTACGCCTCGCTTACAGTCTGGATTCTCTCCAGTAACATTTCAGGATTTGAGTAGTAGATAATCATGTGAAATCAGAGCTCAAATTGTATTCAATATGCTCGCTAAAAACAAGCACAACAAAGGTTCAAGCTGCGGCCAGTGCAACTAAGCACGAAAGGTCTTTGGCATGGGGTGGACATGAAAACTGACCATGGGCATAACACAGAAAAACATAGTTGTCAAGGCTCTGCTGTTCAAGCCAAGCAGGGCAAGAGTGGAGGGGTACATTAACACTATTGGCATAAAATCAATATGCCGCCAATCTCAGAGGTGTAGTTTGTATCCCATGGTGCTAAGTTAGTTAAGTAGTATGGCGCCAATCTCGGAGATGTAGTTACAACTAGGTGCTCATTGTGTCAATTAATTGCTTCTCAGTTTTGAATGCCAATCAGAGTGGGGTCTCATTTAGTATAATATGCCTCTTTTAACTAGGGATGAACATGTCTTGTGGAATCTCATTACAAAGTTACCAAGTTATTCTAGTTTTGCTGTACAGACAGTTCAGTCCTGGTCCATAATTTATATGTTGGTCCTGCGCCAGTGCTGTGTAACACATTTTTCTATCATGGATCAAGGAGTGCATAGCTATCATCCTACCACTGATCCACGAGTTCATGCTTTGCACCGACAAGAGAAGTGTTTAGGCATGCTATCTGAACTAAAGTGTCATAGGATATAATTCACTTACAGCCCTGTCGAGTTTCCCGGGTCCTTGCACGATGTGCGGCTCCAGTCCAAGTTTCTTCTTTGAATTCCGAGTCTTGCAGTTTTGTTTATTCCATTGCAAAACTGGACTACAAATCCCAGGTTTCAAGAAAAAAAAACCTGGCCTGAAGCAGCACATCAGACAAAGATCTTGGAAGTTATGCATGCACTTGTAATGAGGCAGATGAGATATTGGCCACGTTTGTGACCTAAGTCGTGTTCCTGTACTAAGGGTCTCACTGCACTGAACAGGGCGTTTTATTTCTCCTTTTTTGCAGTTTGTACCCAAAAGTTGGCATTCAGTGAGTGACATCATTTTCTGGCAAGCAAGCATTACTTTTATGTTCCTTCCCGGTGTGTCAAACTCTTTCTTTGACCCAAATGCACAAGCGTTAAGCATGCACAAGCTTCAAGCATTCACAAACATCAGACATCCTCAAGCATCAGACATCCACAAGCGTCAGGCATCCACAAACATCAGACATCCACAAACATCAGACATCCACAAGCATCAGACATCCACAAACTTCAAGCATCAGACATCCAAAGGCATCAGGCATCCTCAATCGTCGGGCATCCACAAGCATCAGGCATGCACAAGCGTCAAGCATTCACAAGCGTCAGACATACACAAGCGTCAGGCATCCACAAGCAACAGACATCCAACAAGCAACAGACATCCACGAGCAACAGACATCCACAAGCAACAGACATCCACAAGCAACAGACATCCACAAGCAACAGACATCCACAAGCATCAGACATCCACAAACATCAGACATCCACAAGCGCATCCACAAGCAACAGACATCCAAAAGCGTCAGACATCCACAAGCAACAGACATCCACAAGCATCAGGCATCAGACATTCACAAGCGTCAGACATCCACAAGCGTCAGGCATCCACAAGCGCCAGGCATCCACAAGCGTCAGGAATCCACAAGCGTCAGGCATCCACAAGCAACAGACATCCACAAGCAACAGACATCCACAAGCAACAGATATCCACAAGCAACAGACATCCACAAGCATCAGACATCCACAAGCATCAGACATCCACAAGCATCAGACATCCACAAACATCAGACATCCACAAACATCAGACATCCACAAGCGCATCCACAAGCATCAGACATTCACAAGCGTCAGACATCCACAAGCAACAGGCATCCACAAACATCAGACATCCACAAGTGCATCCACAACCAACAGACATCCACAAGCGTCAGACATCCACAAGCAACAGACATCCACAAGCATCAGGCATCAGACATGCACAAGCGTCAGACATCCACAAGCGTCAGGCATCCACAAGCGTCAGGCATCCACAAACAACAGACATCCACAAGCAACAGACATCCACAAGCAACAGACATCCACAAGCATCAGACATCCACAAGCATCAGACATCCACAAGCATCAGACATCCACAAGCATCAGACATCCACAAACATCAAACATCCACAAGCGCATCCAAAAGCGTCAGACATCCACAAGCGTCAGACATCCACAAGCAACAGACATCAACAAGCAACAGACATCCACAAGCAACAGACATCCACAAGCAACAGACATCCACAAGCATCAGGCATCAGACATCCAGAAGCATCAGACATCCACAAACATCCAGAAGCATCAGACGTCCACAAGCATCCAGAAGCATCAGACATACACAAGCATCAGGCATCCATAAGCATCAGGGTTCCACAAGCATCAGGCGTCCACAAGCATCATGCGTCCACAAGCATCAGGCGTCCACAAGCATCAGGCATCCACAAGCATCAGGCATCCACAAGCATCAGGTTCAAATATGTCCTCTCAATGTTTCAAGCTTTATTACAAATGTCACAAAAAGATGTTAATATTTCACTTCTGTTCTTGGATTTTCATCACAATAAAATACACTGAACATAATCTTTACAGAAGTTATTTTTAAAAGTTTAAGCTATTGCCATTATAAATTACAATAACTTTTAAGTATTAATTATTTAAAAAAATTAAAAGCCATTGTTATTTGTAATAGCAATACATCTAAGTAACGTAAACATATTGCATTACAAATGCTATCGGTGTCACATTTGCAAAAGTTAAAACTATTGGCATTGTAAATGACAAAGCAATTAATTTCGCTATTTTCAAAACCAACACAAAGAAAAAATGGGTAATTTACAATACCAATAGCTCAAACTTTCCTAATGCGAGACCTATTGCATTGCAAATGCTTGTTTTTGTTAGTATCTGTGGACGCTGTGGGCTGACTGCAGTCTGTGGCAACAATTGATCCCAGATACACAGCACACCGAACCGAGTAACGTGTCGCGCCACACAGTTTTGGAAAGCTGTGCTCTACAGGAAGAAGGGAATTTTTACTTGGAGCACCTGATTCTGTGGACGAAGGTTAAAGAACCCGGACTACTGTTTTGCTTCAGATCTTCAGTGGTGTTATGCCAGTAGGCGATAATGACCCTTGTTCAAGTGCATGTTGATCCAGTCCTAACTCCGCATGCATGCACTTGTTTTGTGAGTTGGGATACAGAAGGAGTTTTTGACTGAAACGCAGTGCTGAGCCTCAGAGCTTCACTGGATATAACACCAGTGGGAAGTGCTGATGTGGGTGGCCCCACACAATTTACCTTAATCAAAGTGAGAGAGAGTGCTTGGCCTGCCTCAGAGGACTGACAAATTAATCTGCTATGGGGGTGATCCTAGGAGCAAGGCTCAGCTGGAGAGAGGCAGAGCAGATTACGGATTTGAGGGACAGAAAGCCTGGGAGGCAGGACTGGTGATGCCTCTGCAGTCAACACAGCCAAAAAGGTACCAGCATTGCTCGAGCTGGCGGAAGTCAATGACAGACAACAGAATGGGAAAACCCAGGACAACCAAGAGCCCTACTGGATAACAAAAATGCACCTGTGGCAGAGGATAGGGCGGAGGTGAATGACTGACAGGCTCGACCTTATCCTGGTGGCCATCTAGGACACTGGAACTATGATAGGCCAAAATGGATGCAATGGCAATCTAATTCACTGAGGGCAGACTAAAAGAAAACGATGGACAGAGTAGCAGAGGCTAAACTGAAGCTCATCACTGTAGAACTGACTTCTTGATACTTAACCAGTAACAAAATAAACACACACAAGAGAATCCGTTTCACAGAGTACTCTGCAGAAGAGTAAGAAGGGATTGTCAGGTGGGACTTCTGAAGAGCACAGAGGGGGGTCTACATTTGAGATGTTCCAACAGCACAGCCTGAGGAACACAGAGGCGCAATGAAAATTACAAGCATTTCTCAGTAGAGTAAGCCCACAGAAATTCTGCTCTACTAACCCCAAGAGGTCTCTGCAGGAGCACCACCTAAATCTGTTATATCAAAACTCCCACACTACTGTGAAAGGAACATTATCTTGCAGTGCATCTTAACTGTGCAGTCTCCAGTGCACCATTGTAATATAATCCATGTTGGAGAGCTTCACGTTTGAAGACAATCCGCTAGAATACATGAAATCACCGAAGCATGGTGTGTACATATTAGAGTACGACTACAACCCTTCCTTGTATGTGATGACGCAAGTATAATATTGCAATAATCGAAGTGGTCCGGCAGCACGGCCTGACGTGGGAGAGGAAACAGACATTAAGACAAACAGATTGTATTTCAGCTGTCCTGGGTGAGCTGCCAGAGAAGCTGCAGAGGCCTTCACAGTAATTCACCCCACTTCCAAATGTACTATTAGTGTCACGGCGAAAATAGCTTCTTGATTACCCTCCTGAACAAAGCTAGTAAAAATGCTTTTTTTACGAGGCCCTATGCACAGGATTAATGAACTGGAAATAAAAACAGATGACCTTGCATAATAAAACAACAATTCCCGGAATGAACGTCCACTGGTTGTATATCATTATTTCCCATACCGTTATTTTACCTTTTTTATTTTGTGTGCGTGTGTGTGGAGGCGAGCTTACCTGCTGTATAGTCCGAGATCGAACTCCAGATCACGAGGCTCTGCTCCACAGCTGCTCTGCCCTCCGTCTTCCGCCTTGTCGCGTGCATGTCAAAATCCTTAGGTGAGAGGGCTCAAGTCACATTCCCCGGCCTAATATCGGCCGGCCTGCCTACGTCATCGAGGCGCATCACGCGACACACCTACGTGTGGGGCGCGACACAGTAACGTGTCGCACCACACAGTTTGGAAAGCACTGTGCTAGAGAAACTGGAAACTGTTTTCTACGGACATAATAATCTTTTAACAAGCAAAAAACGAACGGAACAATGTCCAATTTGTTTAACTTCTTCAATCTGATCAAATTGAATTGTTAAGAATTCAATACCATCTTTATTTTGATAATTAACAAAATCCCTAACTTTGCCCATTAACTAAACCTTTTTCTACATCCAAATTACGCCTTAAAATTATCCAACAGTCTCTACATGCATATAGATTCGAGTCTGCAAAGCTTCTTTGCCATGATCATTCAGTAGTCCAATTCTTATATCTTGGAGAATAGTTTCATAATCAACATCATTTGCCTGTCGCATATTTGTAATGAGTTCTTTGTATTCACAATATGACCAAATGTTCACGTTTCCAACACTACCCAGAGACTTACTGCTGTCTTCACGCGCAAGTGTTTTAAATACTGGTTGTCCTTTTTCAGGAGTCAGTTGCAGTAGATCTCCAAAAACTATGATGTGCTTTCCTCCAAATAACACGTCATACTCTGTTTTAAGAATTTGCTGCATTCTTAAATGCACAAAGGCAAGCATTAAGTTGGATACCATGCTTGCCTCATCAATAATGAGAAGTTTCATTTTCTTGAAGACTCTTGAAATTTCACAGCAAGTTTCTCCAGATAGCTTGTGGTACTCCAATTTGTTTTCATGCTCTACTGGTAGCATTAGTAAACGATGTAATGTAATTCCTTTAATGTTGTGTGCTGCCAACCCAGTTGGAGCAGTGACAACACAAGACAAATACAAATCAGTTGTTTTCTGTAGATAACTTGTCATTACTTTAATTAAAAAACGTTTTCCTGTTCCAGCTTGTCCGCTCTCGTACATTCGGATAGGTTGAGATGACGTGCATGAGCAATTTTTCTTTTCATGAAGTAATCCATGGTCAATCTGTTGTCTCACTTGCTCATATATTTGTTTTTGCTCAACATTTAGTTTTTCCAAGTTTGCTAGGTTAGTTACATCTTCTTGAGCTTGATGCATTGCTGTTTCCACCTCATTCATGGTGAGTGCTGCTTTATTTTTAACAATTGGTTGTCCTAGTGGATCTTGACTCAGCGCAGCAGAACTTTGACTGTCTTGAGAACCGTCTCTAGCAATATCAGCTTCAATAGTGGCTTCTTGATCAATTTCACCGTTCAACATTTTCACATAATTTGCAAAAGCACTGCATTGTATGCTATCTTTACGAGCATTAAAGGAATCTTCATAGCTCTGGAAATCTCCAAGTAATTCCTGCTCTGAACGCCATGGTTTGAATAGTTGTAAAAGGGCTAAATAGTAAAATGACTTTTAATCAGCAGTGTCACGACTCAGCTTCCTGTGATTAATCAAACTTCTTTTTGTTTGTTTTACCAAACATTCTTCGGAACCAATGACTTCATATTTTCCATCATTGATGTTCTAAGTAGTGTTCCGTTTAAACGTGTAGTTTTATAGCACTTCATAAAGACACATGTTCTCAAGATGATGACATCTGTTTGGACAATATGTGTCCAACATATTCGTTTTCAAAATATCTGTACTTTCTGGATCTTTTTCTGCTAAATATTCAATTTCTTGTACAGATTTCAGTACTCGATTTTGCATTGTTGCAAGACCTAGACTCACATAAATTATTCTTCCAGATTTGGAGTGTAGACCTGCAGATGATAACCGATCTGAGCATTCATATGCTCCGATTTACCAATGCAATAACATCTTCAAACTGAAACTGTGTAATTTCTTACTTAGAGTATTCTCGTGAGAAATCTCTTCCCACATTTCTTTCAATTCCGTCTTTTCTGATTTTGCAATATAAGAGGTTACATATCGAGCAACAGTCACACAATTGTATGCAACATATTGAATATCCATGTTAGCATTCCACATGGACAAAATAACTGGGTTGTAGTCATTTATGTATTTTGACTCCTCATTTCTTCTTAAGTTGTAGGTATTTTTTTAGACTTTCTTGTGATAGTATGTCTCAAAGATGACATAAATCTGTTCACTCTTCTTTTCGATATTACAGGAAGTGGAAATCAAAAACAACATTTGGTGTGGAACTTGTCCTTAGGTTTGAACTTTTGTTGACAGTATTTTCCACATCGGTGGCTTTGGAATCGTAACACTTGTGCTCTTAAGTTGTTTTCTTCGGTGCTTTTGGTTACAGCAAATGTTGCATATTGTTCAATAAAACTCAAAACAGTATCATCTGCATCTGTTCCAAATTTGGGAGCGTCCTTAATCCATAACAGCATATGTATATGAGGAGCACCTCTTACATGATACTCCTTTCTCCAAAAGAAATTCACAACTTCTCCAATAGGAGGATTTTTTTTATTGCAGATAAAAGACCTCATAGCCTCAAATCTATCATTGAAATACCGGAATACATTAAGAGGATCCAAAGAGCACAATTCTCCAGGTATCTTATATTCAGTATTTTTTATGTTAGAATTTGCCTCTCGAAGAAATTCTAGTAAATCCCAAGCGTACTCAGCACAGCTTAGGGTAAGGAACCATGTTGGAATTCCTAAGTTCCGTAGCATACATTTCAGTTCTCTATGATGACGGTACCAATATTCATTAGTCCCACGCTGACATGCCGTCAAATTAATGAGCTGAGATTCTAGATGATCATCTCTCTGGTGCACTTTATCCATAAAATCTATTGCAGATACACTTTGCAGATGTATTCCAGTTTTTAGAATATGATTGACTGCATATGAAAATCCAGACAAGTCACTTTCAAACAAAAGATGAAATATAAAATGGATAAATTGTTGAAATCTTTGATCTTCTGCTTATAATCTTTTTGTCCGAGATTCAGATGCATGAATCTGCACAGGAAGTTCATCATATCGTCCTCCTTTTCCAGTTGGGAACAACTGTGGAAAACAACGAGCTTCCAACCTCTCTTCCCATACACTCATGGGAGATCCTTTTGCTTTTTTCATTTGAAACAAATCAAAAGTGTTCCCCATCACTTCTTTTGAACAAAGTGGATGCACACTGTCATGTTCATAGATTTCTTCACAACTTAACATATCCACTTTTTCAATTTGTTCACTTGACATTTCAGTATCTATTGCTAAAACTATTTCTTCTTCTCCTATATAAACATTCTTATAGTATGTATTGTTTTTTATCAAATACAATGTTGCCTTTTGCACTTTCCTAACATCCACTAACTCCTGCCAGATTTTCTTATTCTAAGTCGGCACACCATTAACAAGAATAACTAGTGGTTCACTTTCTACACTCTCTACACCAATAGTTTCAATATTTTTCTTTAAATCTAACGGTAAATACACAACTCTTCCTTTTAATCCTCTTTGTAAATCTGAAGGAGGCAATTTACCTGTTTTAGGCTCCATACGAACAATAGCCTTAAATGGGTGCACACATTGAATGAGAATAGACCCATAGGTGTTTAAATCTATCAGTTCTGGAGGAATAGCAATCAAGTTTAGATTATTATGAACAGCTCTATCGGGCATTTTATTTTCATCTAATTTGTTATAACAATATTTACAAATACGCTGATCAGAACCCAAATCAAAACAATTCTCTACCAACAAATAAGTAGCAAATTCTTTCCATTTATCATTATTTTCTTTTTCACTTTTTAAATACAGATCAACACTCCTAGTCTGATTTTCGTAGTGAGTTCGGCGAAACAAATACAAGAAAAATTTGGTTTTTCACCTGAAATCACCTTAAGGTTTATAATTTCATTTTGAAAAAATTTTGTACAACTATTTTCAACATTCTCTACAACATTTTCTTCTATTAATGTCTGAGTTTCTTCAGTCTCTTCTTCTGGACCAAAGTAACAAAACTCAATATCATCACAAACCTTTTGCACATCTGATACTGACCCACGTAAAAGAGCACTGTTCAACTCATTTAACTTTAGTGCTGGACTCTCTGCATAATACAACCTTCTCACTAACTTCCGCATTTGAGTATGATGTACTGCCAACATCCTGAAATGATGAAAAACACTTTGACACACTTTCCTAGAAAGACAAACCAGAGAATGACCATGCAAACCAGTGTGTTTTCTCACTCTGCAAGGGTCTAGTCCTTGCAACACCTTCATCTTTTGTTTAATACTCATTTTACAATATGCTTGTAAGAAATTGCGTATTTTATCAATAGATTCCTGTCGTACACTACAAATACTACTACAATCCCAAGTGTACACTGGGGCTCTAGGACGTCTGCCTAGAACTTCATCAGCTATCACTTCTTCTGCATTTCTAGGAACTATTTGCTCTTTCTCAATTGGACAACCATTATTAACCTCATAAGCTCGACCACTGCTGTCAACTGCATGCATCAAATTATTGCTCTGTAATTAACTCTCTTTATTAAAAAAAGGCTCAGAAGTTGAAGAGTGTTTCCATTCTCCTAATAAAAAATCACAACAATTACTTTTGTTAATTACCCTTTTCCTCTTACTTTTGGCCTTCATTAAATGGATTGGTTTATCTAGTGATCAAATTCTGTTTAATACTAAAATAAAGAGTTTCCTCGTTACTTCAAAAGCCTTTTCAACAATGGATTCGATGTGCTTCTTCTTTTTATAAAATACCTTTCTCATTCTATATTTATTTGTAAAATATTTTTTGTGCTATTCTTTATATTGATTTTCTCTTCTTTTACTGTAAGATGTATCCTTTCCTATTCTTTGCACATTTTTATGCTTGGAACATCTTCACTGCTTTGCACATTTGCATTTTTTTTTCTAAATCTAGTAATATTTTTTATGAAGTCCTTTGTGGTCTTACCAGAAATGTTTCTCTTTTTAGCCACATTATGTTGGTCTTCCAATACTTGTGGTTGAATTTTTTACAAGTAAGTATCCTTTTTCTGACCTTTTTTTCTTCTTTGTTTCTCTGGCACGATAACTTTATTTTAAGGATGATAAACAGTATCTGTAAAAAATAAACATAAATAAGTATTTATTAACAACTTAAACAAATTATACATTTTTATTACTATACAAACACATTTCATATAAATTCTGACAAAGAAATTATAGGCCTGAAGCACAACTGTGACTACCCAAAATACCACTGCAATACCCTAAACCGTAATACACTGCCCCCAGCACGTCCCCCTACACTACAGAAACAACACTGTACTACCCTAAACTCTAAAACACTACCCCCAGCACGAACCCGCAAACACTACACAAACACCACTGCACTACCTTAAACCCTAAATCTACCCCAGCACAAACCTCTACCTTACCCAAACACCACTGCACTACCCTAAACCCTAAATCAACCCCCAGCACAACACCCTACACTACACAAACACCATTGCACTACCCTAAACCCTAAAACACAGCCCCCAGCATGACCCCTACATTACACAAACACCACTGCACTTCCCAAAACCCTAAAACATTACCCCCAGCACGACCCCCTACACTACCCAAACACGGCTCCATTACCCTAAACCCTAAAACACTACCCCCCGCATGACCCCATACACTACACAAACACCACTGCTCTACCCTAAACCCTAAATCTACCCCCAGCACGACCACCTATACTACCCATTACCCACTGTGCTACCATGAACCCTAAAACACTACCCCCAGCATGACCCCCTACACTACCCAAACACCATTGCACTACCCTAAACCTTAAATCTACCCCAGCACGACCCCCTACCCTACCCAAAAACCACCGCACTACCCTAAAGCACTACCCCAACACAGCCCCCTACACTACACAAACACCACTGCACTGGCCTAAAACCTAAATCTACCCCATCACAACACTCTACAATATACAAAAACCATTGCACTACCCTAAACCTTAAAACACAGCCCCCAGCACGCCCCTACATTACATAAACACCACTGCACTTTCCTAAACCCTAAAACACTACCCCTTGCATAACCCCCTACACTACCCAAAATACCACTGCACTACTCTAAACCATAATACACTACCCCCAGCATGACCCATACACTACACAGACACCACTGCACTACCCTAAACCCTAAATCTACCCCCAGCACGACCACCTACACTACCCATTCACCACTGTGCTACCCTAAAGCCTAAAACACTATCCCCAGCATGACCCCCTACACTACCCAAACACCACTACGCTATCCTAAACCCTAAAACACTACCCCCTGCAGGACCTCCTACACTACCCAAACACTATTGCGCTACCCTCAACCCAAAAACACCATCCCCCACACGACCCCCTACTTTACCCAAACACCACTTTGCTAATCTAATACCCTAAAACACTACCCCTGGCACATCCCCCTACACTATCCAAACACCACTGCCCTGTGGTGCTTTTTAAGTTGAGGAATTATTTTTAGATATTTTATTGGTAAAATTACATTACATATTTTTAATATAAACTGAAAAACAATGTTTTTAAAAATATATAAATTTTAATATATCTTTTTTTAATGTCATATTTTTTAATTTATATATATTTTATATAGCAGGCAATGATATTCTATGGAAGGAAATTCAAGTTACTGGTAAGTACAGTTAAATTTACTTTACAGGAATAGTAGTGAGCTAGATTGGGGAATTAATTCCTCTTCAATCTTGAGGGTCCCTGGGGGCCAACTAGTCCACCAGGTACCTCCAGCATGTGCCAGGGAGCTGTGTTGCAAAGAGGTGTTCTGAGACCACGCCCCTTTTTACACCTCTCTGCAACGCAGCTCTGTGGCGCTTACTGGAGACAGCTGGTGGGCTAGTTGCACCCCAGGTACCCTCAGTATTCAAGGGGAGTTAATCCCACAACTTACAACGTGCCATGGGGCGTGTTTGCACAGTGGTGAAGGGAGGGGGCGGGGCCTGAGTTCAAATGTGTGCAAACACACCCTGTGGCGCGGTTTAAGTTGGGGAATTAATTCCTTGTCAATCCTGAGGGTCCCTGGGGGCCAAGTAGCCCACCATGTACCTCCAACAAGCGCCACAGAGCTGCGTTACAGAGTGTCATAAGAAGTGGAGTGGCCTCTGAACACCTCTCTGCAACGCAGCCTCCTGGCTCATACTGAAGGTACCTGGTGGGAATTAATATTCTAACTTAAAACGTGCTACAGGGAGTTTTTGCAGACATATCACTTCAGGCCACGCCCCCTTCCTTCATCAATGTGCATACGCGCCCTGTGGCGCATTTTAAATTGGGGAATGAATTATCTTTCAGTACTGAGGGTCTCTGAGGGCCAAATAGCCCAACAGGTATCTCCAGTATGCGCCAGGGAGCTGTGTCGCAGACATGTGTTCAGAGGCCGCACCCCTTTTTACACCTTTCTGCAACGCATCTATCAACTTAGAACGGTGACAAGGTGTGCTTACACAATGGTGAAGGGAGGGGACGGGGCCTGACGTGATGTGTGCAAACACGCCCTGTGGCGCGTTTTAAGTTGGGGAAAAAATTCCACTTCAAACCTGAGGGACCATGGGGACCAAGTAGTTCACCAAGTGCTTCCAGGAAGCGCCACTGCACTGCGTTGCAGAGAGGTGGTGCAGGCCGTGCCCTTTTTTACATCTCTCTACTACGCACCTCTGTGGCACTTACTGGATGTACTACGAATTCCAATTTACTTACCTGTTATCAGGAGAGACCTCAGTGCTGCATCTTTGAGTCCAGTACTGATCCTGAAAAGTAATTATAATCACACTTACCAGTAACTTGAATTTCCTTCCATAGGCTAACATTGACTGGTTTCACCAGAAAAGATTCCAAGTGTTGATTTTCACAAACTACAAATATTCCTTAAAAATCGACTGTATGACTTAAACGCATTCTTTCAACTGTTTACAGGAGATGCGTCAGTGCTGGATCCAGTATCCACCACTGAGTAAGAAAAAGTAACGATAACACTACTTACCTGCTGAGTGAATTTCCTCCCATAGGATAACATTGGTAATTGTATGTGAAAAAGTTTCTAAGTGTCAACTTTTAAAATACAATACTATTCCTTAAAAATCACTACTGTAACCAAAACTCTTTTACTTAACTATTTACAGGAGATGTGCAAGGACTGAATCTAGGATCGAGTCATGTGGTTGGAAAAGTAATCCATAAAGTATCTAACTGCATTTAACTAGAAATTCACATTGAGCTCAATGTTGCATTGTATTTGAAATTGTGTTGCCCATTGCAACAACTCTAAGTACTGTACTTAAAAGTCTCTTGCCTAATTCTGAGAAGGTATATTTTATAATATAACGTATAATGTAATTATAATGTAATTTATCAAATAAAATATATAAAAATAATAGATATAACAATTAATACATTTAAAATTAGTCATTTACAAAACCTTTGAAATTTACTTAAAAAATCATAGGTTTCAGACATGTTATAGTTAGGAATTAGCATTTATAAAACCTTCGAAATTCACTGAAAAAACCATAGGTTTGAGGCCTGATATAGTAAGGAATTAGCATTTAAAAAACCTTTGAAATTCACTTAAAAAAACATAGGTTTTAGGGGTGTTATAGTTAGCTGGACATTTCACTCATACAAAACCATTGAAAATCCTCCGATATAGTTAGTTGTACTCACTATAACTCGCGCGCCCGCAAACAATGCAGTGGCTTTGTTTCCCCGAGAAAATCCCTTTTGGTAAGTCCAACATAATTAGTCCGCTCCACTATTTAACTTAGGGACACTACATGTAGTTCCTTATTTTTCAGATCTTTAAACCACGTTCCCCACAATGCACTAGGATTGTGTCCCAACAGTCATCCATTTCAGGAAACGTTCTACCTAAGATTTGAGACATAGTGGCATACCCTCAAACGTGCCCATAAAGGAGACAATTCTATGTGTGGCAAGCTTTGTGGTCCCATGTTGCAAACAGAAATAGGCCACACTCGTAGTGAAAACTAGTTGTCATTGGTTTTCCAATTCCAATTGCCTTCATTCAGTAAACACAGGCTCAGTGTACAGGATCACATTTCCTGCAACTCCTAGCTAAGTTCCAAAGTAACAAGAAATTCATGTGTGGTCCGATTCTGGCCCTACCGCACATGTTTCATCCACTACAAAATTAGCAGGCAGGCACCAAATAATACATACACCCAAAAGACCGGCTCCATGGGATTTCCAGCCTAATAGACTGGGGCTTGTTGGGTAGTGTCAGTCCCCATATATTCTAAACAGTATCTGGTTTCCACTTCCAGAAAGTGAAATCAAGCCCAACCACTGTCCACAGTTCAACACTCTTTAGTGCAGCAACAGAAGGAGTAGCATTACGCATTTTGACTTGACTGAGTCTTAACCATATGCACTACCAGCGTGGCCACTAATTGGTTTCATTTAAATAGAGCGTTCCCTCTCACAGACCATCCTCATGTAGGAATGTTCATGTATTGTTTCCACATCTATGAAGTTCCATGTCAATACTTCTTATTGGTACCGCAAGACAATTCTTTGCAGCATATGGTACACTTAACTAATTTTACAGTCCAATCTTGGTTTCGTACCAAGAAGGAACCACAGTACCAGAAAAATAGTGAAAAAAATCAAAATTAATAAAAACCAATTTTTTTTAAATCACTCATTTGCATTTTTCCTTTTTATTTGAAAATGAAATAGTCTTTAAATAATATTTTTTTTAAACAAAAAGAGAAACACTACACAACAAAGAAAAAACAGCCACGTTTTAAATAAAACAACTTTAACATTTTAAATAAACATAAAAGTAACAAAAAAACTATATTAATTAAAAACATAAACTATTTAAACATCATGTAATATATACTTGACTTCTTCAAAGAATCATTACAACTTCACAAATAATGAAATATTATAGTTACCAGACTTGAACTTAAAAAACATTTAAACATTTCTGAAAAATTCAAAAACTGCATGATCAATAAAGTTAGGAAAATGCAATTTGAAAAACTTTAGAAATTCACTAAAGAACATAAAGGTTACAGGAACGTTATGGTTATGACATGGAATATAAAATCTTTAGAAATTAACTGATATTTGGAACTCGCTCCCGGCTCCCATTAGAGCCACTCCAAACCTTCTGGCCTTTCGAAAAGCCTTAAAGACCTGGCTCTTCCCTACTCTCGCTGTTTAATTTTTATGCTGCTCTCCTAGGCTCTTGTTTCCGGTCTCTGGTTGCGCTGGGACGCCTCGTTGATGAGGCAGCCATGCACATACAAATCCAAAAATATAAACTGAAGGTTACAAGGATGTTTTGTAAACTCAGATTTCACTCATAAAAAATCATAGAAATTCAGTAAACATATTACCGGAGCTTGCTATATCTTACGCCCCCATAATGCACTGCTTCTGACATCACATATTACATTACTCATGAGATGGTCGGTGACATCACTGACGTTATCAATGATGACATCTCAAATTACATCACTGTGCACAACTCTGCACCACCATCCTGCTTGTATGGCCCATCCTGCCCACACTGAATCCCTCTAATGTGTGGCTGTCTGGGAGTAATGCACAAAGACAAAGTGCAAACTACACCTATCATGTGACCCAGGAAAAAGGCTGCAGGCACCAAATGGTTAGGACAAGAAAATTCCAACTTTATAAAAGTGGCATTTTCAGAATGTGTGGCTTTGAATCCACCTTTAACATTAAAGACGATTTTAAAACACAATTCCTCAGACACCAAATACTGACATTTCTAGCTGCTCCAAAACAAAAGTTACCATGTAATAAGGTAACTTATTGTTATCCAATGGGAGAGGTAGGTCTCACAGCGGTCACAGCAGTGAAAAACAAATTTGTAGTTTTTTCACCACCTGGCTATGTATT
This sequence comes from Lissotriton helveticus, assembly GCF_964261635.1. Classification (NCBI taxonomy): domain Eukaryota; kingdom Metazoa; phylum Chordata; class Amphibia; order Caudata; family Salamandridae; genus Lissotriton; species Lissotriton helveticus. The sequence goes on from NW_027611923.1 coordinate 484,145, forward strand.
ACCTAAATGTACGTGTCTAATTCTTCAAATTAAATGTACCCAGCCCCGTGGGATATTTTGGGCCTACCTTAGGGATGATATATGAAAAATAAGGACGTTTTAGGTTTGGCAAAGGGGTAATTTTGCCAATTCGAAATGGCAGTTTGAAACTGCACGCAGGCTGCAGTGGTAGGCCAAAGACAGGTTTTAAAGGGCGACTTAGTTAGGGGCCACAATAAGTGCTGCTGGCCATCTGGTAGCATTTAATTTACTAGCCCTGGGGACATAGTATGTGAGTTTATTAGGGACTTATAAGTAAATTAAAGAGTGTACCTGAATATGGTACTGTATCATTAGTTCCCATGATATATGTTAACGCAATATAAATTTAGAAAGATACGCAGTCTTAGATAAATGAACAATACCATTAGTACTTTTCATTTCACATCTTACATCACACATCAAAAGGCTCAGTTTTCTCATAATAATGTTGATAAACAGTATATAGGACCTGAGCAAAAGCATCTTAGTGAGCGTGAAGCTTCAGCATTCTGATTTGAAAGGGAGAATCAAATTTATAAACATAACTGAATTCATAAACAGTCTGCATGAAGGTCACACACTGGTACCTGCTGTCCTCTCTTCCTGGCAAGCTCTTTGATTCTTGAAAAAAGCAGAGCAACACAAAATAATGAAAAGTGGCCTTTTTCCGCAAGCAGGCTGCTAAATGAAAGAACTTGAATTATGAGCTGGTCAATAGTAACATCCAGCCTGTAGCATTTTTTAGCTCAGGTAGAGAGTAGCTAAAGATTACACAACTAGGGGTTCCATCACAGATTCATGTCATGTAATTGGCATCTACAATGTTGGCAAATTTGATCATTATTTTTTTCTGTGTTGCATTTATTCTGTGCACCATCATTTTCATGACTTCAATTTTATTTATTTATATACTTTACATTAAAATAGGACCTTAAGGTAATGAAGCCTTTTAAATTATAGTGTGGATTACTTGTGTGTGTTCTTCTTTTGGGGAAAGGTATTCCACGAGCCCAATTTGAACAAATGTGCTCCTGCAGTCGCTAGAAGGACTTATCATTAGTCATTATTCATTATTCTTGGGTATGTTATGGGAGATGCATTGTTGTGGGATATGAGTTGGTCACAGACTATCTTTGTTTCCTGCTCAAACTGGAAAGTTAGTTCAAGTCTCTGCTTGCCTAAGGACCACAGAAAGTCTAACTGGACTGTATTTATTGGCAGATCTGTAAAACTGTATCCAAGCAATGTGCACCTTAATAAATGATAAGCAACAATGATCACATAGACATACTGTAGAGTGAAGGCCAATAGCAAACACAGTATGGACCTTGGTCTAGAAGATGTTCTGAGGGTTGTGTGGTTTGAATCCAGTGGATCTAGACTTCAAAGCGGATTTACATTTGTTGGATTCGTGCATTAGTGCAATACATTGGTCGTCATCTCCCGGGTGGTCCCCCCGGGGGTCCGGCCGTTCAAACGGAACATGGCGGTTTAAGGCTCAATCCGGTTATGGTCAATTCGGTTTTTGGAAAGCACCCCGATGATAAAGATGATTTCCCTTTCTGGCTTGCCGAGAAATTTGACCAACTGGAGGCTGTGTTTCCGAATTCAACTCCTGCTGATAAACATAGAATGTTGACAATTACTTTGCCTAAGGATTTAACTCCTGAACTCGTTGACTGTGAAAGTTGGGGGAAAACTTTTGCGGCCGTTTATACGAGGTGTTTCGGCACCCCGTCTATGTCCGTACTGCCTACGATCGTTAAGCGTGTTCAGGATGATCACGGACCGGAAGGAGCGGTTGAATTGGGTATGCGCCTGTGTGGTTCTTTTGAGATTGTTAACGATCTCATCCTCCCCAATATAAAGGGAGATGCGGTGAACTTTCAGGTGTCGAATGCTTTGGCTGCTCTACCCGATGCCGAAAACCCCCGACAGTTAGCGAAGATTGTTGTGGTCGCATATAAAACTATAGGTCGCACAAGTAAAGGTCTGAAATATTTTCCTATCAAGGAGAAAAAACAACCACAAGGGCAGCCTGCTACGGCAGATGTCCAGCCCATGTCCAAAAAACAAAATTGGCCTCAAAAACAGAAACAGGGGAAGCAACAACAGCAGACTCAGGATTCTTATCCTGCGCCACAAGTTCCTGCGCCGACAGAGAGAGTTTATGATTTGCGCGATCGCGCGATGATTACATCACCTGATCGATTTCAGGTTTCTGATCAACGCTCTCCTTGTTCCTTTCAGGACTCATTGGCCCCGAAGACCGGTGGAGGAGGAGGCGGTAGGGGACGTGGTGGCCAAAAAGGACGTGGCCAGTCCCGCCAGACAGACGGCGCAGCGAAGCAGGAGGATTCTACGCCAAAGAGACCGCAGTTTGCGAAAAAGAAAGTCGCAGCTTTAACAGCGCATCGATATGCCACAGATAGTGAGAACGCGGCTTCGGAATCTGACGTGGGCTCTGACCTTGCTGGACAGCGCGGCGGAGATTACCATAGTGAGAGAGGCGCTGCGTCCACTACTGAGGGTGACAGCGACTGATGTCTACGTTGTAATTGAAACAGCCGATACGAGACTAGCTCCCCCTGAAAGACTTTATGAAATTGTCCTGTTAATTGAAGGTGACATACAGCGTACCATCAAAGGGGTATTTTGGGAAAATCTTTCTTCTACGTATGATATTTTGCTTTCGGAGGCTGACTGGCCCCCACCTTTTGTGCTCGCGGCGCCGCGAGGGGAGGAGGTAATCCTCCCCAGTTTCGCGAACACTGTCTTGAAAGAGCATGCGCAGCATTTTGCAGAAGAGTGGGCTCGGGCTCTCGCACCGGCTCTGTACCGTAACCAATGTGGTTGGGATAAATTATCCCCTTGCCACGAAATTCCCTTGCGGTCTCAGCCGCAGCCTCAACCTCAATATCCCATTCAGCGTGAGGCAAAAGCTTCTGTCGCGGAGATCCTTGAACAATTAGAATATCAGGGAGTTATTGAAACGTGTGTGTCACCGATGAATAATCCTCTTTTTACTGTGACCAAGCCTGACGGATCGTATCGTTTGGTATTGGATTACCGGCATTTGAACTCGCATTGCCGTAACTGTGCAGTACAGAATACTCACGGCTCTGCCCTAGTGGATAGTCTAGTGCGTAAGCGTTTTAAAACAACACTTGACATATCCAACGGTTTCTATGCCCACAGATTGGACAGCTTTAGCTCCCAATGGACCAGTTTTACATGCGCTGGGGTCCAAAAACAGTTCCGGCGTCTCCCAATGGGCTATAAGAATAGTCCTGGTATATTTACCGCACGCATAGTCTCTCTTTTGGAGAGAATCGACCCAGATGCTTGTTCGTATGTGGATGACATATATCTCACAGACGACGAAATTTGGGAGCATTTGTGTCGTGTAAATTCAATTATTTGTAACTTTTCAGATATGGGTTACAAATTTAACTTTGCAAAATCGCACATTGCTGAGTACACGGTGTTGTTCCTGGGCTATGAGCTCAACAATGAAGGTAGAGGTTTGGCTCCTCACTTCTTGGAAAAATGCGCACAGTTGCGCGCTCCTACAACACTGAAAAAATTACAGTCTTTACTGGGCTTTTTAAATTTCGGGAGGACATACATTCCGGAATATGCCCAGCGTATCAAGCCTTTGTATGCTTTGATACAACCAACCTTTTCTAAATCATGCTGGCTGCCTGAGCACTCAGCCATCGTGCAGTCCTTGCAGGCTGATCTGCTCACTACTAAGTTCTTACTGACTCGTGATAACCATACCAACCTGGTGATAAGAATAATACCGGGGACAGTGGGTTTCACGTACCTCACTTTTAATGAAGGAGACACAGTACCTATTGCTTACAAGTCACACTTATACACTTCGGCGGAGATGCGGTTTCCCGATGTCACGTTTATTTTTGACGCCTCGTTGCGGTCGCAAGAGTACTTGCAGTATGAGTTTGTTCATCCTGCTCCTCTAGCTATGCGACCTTTGGAGGACTTCCATTGCATCATTTACACTGATGGTTAGGCGCAGGTTGCGCATGGCTCAAAACATGCCTACGTTTCCGCGTGCGCCATTGTGGTCGGTGGAACAATGAGTTCATATCCAGAGAGGTGCACACGCTGCCTCTGGCAGATTGCACCGCACAATTGGCAGAGCTTCGTGCTCCCTTACTAGCGTTGGAGTACGCTGATCCTAGTGTTACTACTCTTATTGTAAGCGATTCCTTCTACTGTGTCCAGTCTTACAATGAAAACTTGTTCTTTTGGATTCAGAATGATTTTCGTGATTCCAAGGGTAGCACAATAAAACACAAGATGATCTGGGTTCGAGTGGCGGAGCTTAAGGCTGCGTTGCCACTCGTTTTTGTAATTCATACTCTTGGCCACCAGCGTGCTGGAGTCCACGCTGTCGGTAACTCGCTTGCTGATGAAGCAGCAAAATCAGCGGTGTCTACATACTTAGTTGCAGCAGTTACTCGGTCCAAAAGTAAGATTGATAGTGACATCTTGGCGGCTGTTGCTGCCACTGAGAAGGGAGGTAAACATCCTACGGGGTTCCCTTCGAAGTACACATACCACTTAAGTCCCGATAAGGTTCCTTTTGTGAAAATTCCTGATGTTGGGGAACGTTTGATTCCCAACTCGGATCGCAGGGCTGACTTGATTACTGCGGCTCATGAAGGCGTGGCGTCTGCGCATGCGGGCGTCTCGGCACTGTAACTCAATTACAACAACGTTTCTGGTGGCGGGGACTGTACAAACAGACGCGTGATTATGTCCTTCTTTGTGACATTTGTCAGCAGATTAAACCTTCGACTGCTGCGCGTCCGCCACAGACACAGTTGTACATTTCTAATAAACCGCTAGGTTGTGTTTATTTAGATCACTCCCTACAGACCTGAGAGTAATAGTGTAGTGGAGCGAATGAACCGTGATTTAAAGCAATCTTTGACAGCTCGAGTTATAGGCACTGGCAGAAACTGGCTGACCCACCTCAATGGCGTGCAGCGTGCTCTTAATAATCTCCCTAGAAGGTCTCTGGGTGGGCGGACCCCATTTGCATTTCCTAAATAGCGAACTTTAAGGAATAAATAGCGATTCTTTACCATTCCTAGTTTGCGATGAGCTATTTGCTAATTACAAATTACCCATTCATTTCCATGCAGCAGGAGGCCCATAGGAATGAAGGTGCAATTTGCTATTAGCAATTACCTCATCGCAAATTACGAATTTTTCCGACGGTGCAGGGGTGTCTCAAGAACACCCTGCTGCACCCCTGAAAAAAATTTTGGGGTCATATGGCGCACATAAATTTTGAAAACATTCCTTTACCTCAAAAACGATTTTCAACTCATAATTTGAAAACACTGCACATGGGGAAATGACTTAAAATGTCCTTAAGACACATAAAAGCATTTTTTGATTGCCTTTGCAGCATGTTTCAATCACCTTTAACATGCCTATGTAACGGAAACATTCAAAATCTAAATTTGCCATGCACAGGTGGGAGCATATTTACAAGCAATTTGCTCCACAGACAAACTTCTTACATTGAAATGGGAAAAATAACATCAGAGACTCTCAATTACCTTATAAAGAAGCAGACACCATTATGTCCTTCTCATCAATATTAAAACCATTGCTTTTTCTCAAAAACGATTTACAAGTCATAATTTGAAAACACTCCACAGCTCCTATGCACATAAAAGCCCTGTCAGTACTAATACTTCACATTTTCTCCAATTACAATTTCTCAAAGAAACAAAATCTATTTGTGAAACACTTGAGACAAAGCAACATTTGAAAAACACAACTTTCTTCATAATTTTCTCCTTAAAGCACACTATTTTCTATCTAAATTAAAGAAATCTTTTCTCACCTTAGCAAATACTTTGAGTTTCAAAACAGTCTCAGAAACACACCAATTTGTCTTCAGCAGAGCAAAAGGTATGCACTCCAGAGTCTGCAGCTATCAAAAGCACAGAAATGCTGTAATTCCTCACACATATCTCTCATGTCACCCAATCAAAACTCTTCCCTCACTTTTTTTCAAAGCAAAACCCTTCCCCCCTCTGCCCCCTCTCTGCTTTTTCTGCATAGCAACCACCTCTTGCAAGACCTCTCACACAACAATGTTGCAATTGAACTCTGAACTCTCAGTGCACCTGCATATCCAGAGCATTCTTTCATTTAATGATTTTTTCTTCGCCACTCAAAATACATCTTTCAACGAACTCATCCATGCACACTAACTTTCTGTTTTCAGCAATCAAAATCCACCAATCACTCTTACTGCTTCCTTAACACAGAAACTCCTCAGTTTTTTTCATTTTACACTCTCATTTTTTCAACTGCCATTTCATTGCCACACTTCATCTGACTGCAGCTGAACCTTCTCTCACCATGTTTTCTGTCTGGATTGTTGGACATAGTTACATATATTGGGCTCAAAGGTACGCTGAAAACAGGAATTTACCTAACCTCAATTTACAAGATGTGGAAATTAAGTGGTTTGGCCACAGAGGATTAAAATGTCACCAATTGATACCATTGGTGAAAACCTTTATGCATTTGCCAAAACCTGACCTGTTAATTGTGCACTGTGGAGGTAATGATTTGGGCACTTTGACTGGGGTAGGTCTGGAAATGCTTTTAAAGGACACCTTTGAGCAATTGATGGCACTTTTTCCTCAGACTGCCTTGGTATATTCAAATATATGCCAAAGACAGAAATGGAGGTGGTCGAACCAATTTTGTCCACAAATTGAGAAGTCGAGGAAGCATGTAAACAAATCTGTTTCAGCTTACATGAGAGACCATGGAATGGGCTCCCTGTACAACAATAACTTGCGTTACTACATGCAAGATATCTACAGAGGAGATGGAGTTCACTTCTCAGATGAGGGCAACAGAGTTTTCACTCTGAATTTAAGAATGTGCATTGGTACCTACTTATAAGTACCTAAATGTACCATAAACCCAAAAGCTCTTCTCAGAGCTACCCTACATCTGATCACTCACAATTATTATTTTACTCTAACTTTTTTCACTAATTTTCAAGAAAGTACGCTCCCCAGAACGCTTCCCGGTTCGCGAACCGGGCGCACTCCACGCAAAAAAACTAAAAAAACGGTATATTTTTTTTTGCCCTGCGAGACCCCTTCAAAGCCTCCACATCAAACCTAGGGAGTCAGGGACGATCTACTATGCCCCCTTATGGTCATTTGCCCCTTCGCTTTGGCCTCCACTTGTCTCTCGATCCTACCGAGAGACAAGATGGCGGCCACTACGGACTGTTTGGAATGTTTACAGACGCCGAAAAACCAATCAGCTTCGCAAACCTCCGTAACGCGAAAAGTACGCGAAGCGGAGCGCTGTTACAGATATATATCTTTTTTTGAACGTTAATTTCTCAAAATCCACTGGAGCACATATATTGAGACCTAGCAAAGGCACATCGGGCTACCAGTCCCTACAATTTTGCCAAGTTTCGTGCAAATCCATTCAGCCGTTCGATTATTATTATTTTATTTTTTTTTGCCCCGCGGGGCCCTTTTAAAACCTCCACATCAAACCTAGGGGGTCAGCGAGGATCTACTATTCCCCCTTATGGTCATTTGCCCCTTCGCTTTCGCCTCCTCTTGTCTCTCGATCCTACCGAGAGACAAGATGGCGGCCGCTACGGACTGTTTGGAATGTTGACAGACGCCGGAGAACCAATCAGCTTCGCTTCACAAAGCTCCGTTGCGCGTAAAGTACGCGTCCTGGGACGCTGCCAGGTCCGCTGTTACAGATATATATCTTTTTTTAAACGTTAATTTCTCAAAATCCACTGGAGCACATATATTGAGACCTACAAAAGGCACATCGGGCTACCAGTCCCTACAATTTTGCCAAGTTTCGTGCAAATCCATTCAGCCGTTCGGGCTAAAAGTGAGGCCAACCGCCCTATGGAAATTAACATGGGAAAAACGCGTTTTGGGACCCCCCCTTTTTCTCGGCCCCCCCTTGACGAACCCCCCCAAAATTTTCAGGGGCTGCTCGGAAACAAAATGTGCCATTTTCCTGAAATTTTCAGCCAATTCCGTCCACAAACGCCAAAGTTATTAGACATAGAATTTTCAAAAATCCCATAGAGAAAAAATCCTAACTATATATACCTACTGGCGACCGCCAGTAGGTAATATATTCACTGAAAAAACCATAGTTTTCAGGTCATATATAGCTAGGTATTAGCATTTAAAAAAACATTGAAATTGCTCCTATATAGTTAGTTGGACTAACTATATTTCACGCACCCGCAATCCACTGCTGATGATGTCACATATTACATCATTCATGACATGGTCAGTGACATCACTGATGACATCACTGATGACATCACAAATGACATCACAGATGACATCACTGATGACATCATCCAGTGAGTGTGTGTTTCTGTAAAGTTTAAATATGTTTTACATATTGAAGAATGAGTAGATGTATAAGTGTCTGGATGAAGGATTTAGTAGGCGTGTGACTGACTGTATGAGTGAGTGATTAAATGTGTCTTACTGAATACATGGGTTAGTGACTAAACTGTCTGAATGTGTGCATCAGTATGTCTGTTGTTGTGTAAGATGCTGTATGTGTTGATCAGTAGCTATATGAGTGGCTATATGGGTCATTAATTGGTTGCCCAAGTATTTGTATGTGAGACTGAGTGTGTGTGTGGGTGACTGGGAGGTGTGTGACTCTGTGCATCGATGTGTGAGCAGTTGATTCACTAGGTGTATGAGTTCAAGAGTGCATATGGAAACAGCTGTATGGGCGGTTTACTGTGTGCACTGGTGTGTTGGTGAGTGAATGTTTATCTCAGTGCTACATGTCCAAGTAAGTACATATGTAAAACACAGTGCATGTGAGAGCTGGTATATATAAATGACTATACATGAGAGCCAGTGATTATGCAAGTGGCTGTATGGATCAATGTGTTCTTGTATCAGTGATTGTTAAGAGAGTAAGTATGTGTTAGTATATGTTTGAATAAGTAAGGTGTTGTGTGTATAACTGTATAGATGAGGAAATGGTGAGTGTGATTGATTCTTTGCATGACTGACTAGGTGTGTGAGAAACTCCATGGATGAGTGAAAGTGTGTGAGTGTCTCTATAGGTGTATAAGTGCATATGATAGTATTGTATTGATGAGTGACTGTATGTATGAGTGATTGTATGGGTGAATGAGTGGATGTGTGTGTAGACCTAGGAATCAGTGAGTGTGTATGTAGTAACTGGTATTGGTGTGTCAATGGTTTCAAGAATGGTAGTTTGTATTTAAGACTGGGTGTATCTTAGGTTAGATTAGAGTATGAGGAGGTGCATCGTATTATCACATGAATGATGTCATCAGTGATGTCAATTGAGATGTCATCAGTGATGTCATTTGAGATGTCATCATTGATGTCATCAGTAATGTCACTGACCATGTCATGAATGATGTAATATGTGACATCATCAGCAGTGGATTGCGGGTGCGCGAAATATAGTTAGTCCAACTAACTACATAGGAGCAATTTCAATGGTTTTTTTAATGCTAATACCTAACTATATATGACCTGAAACCTATGGTTTTTCCAGTGAATTTGCACGTTTTTTTAAATGCTAATTCCTAACTATATATGACCTGAAACCTATGGTTTTTTCAGTGAATTTCCAAGGTTTTTTAAATGCTAATACCTACCTATATATGACCTGAAACCTATGGTTTTTTTAGTGAATTTGCAAGGTTTTTTAATTGCTAATACCTAACTATGTAAGGCTTCAAACCTATAGTTTTTTCAGTGAATATATATATATTTTTATTTTCAAGTTTTTTTTTATATGATTACAGAGTCAGTGCACCGTGAGCGCTCCGAAAGCACACCGTAAACTCTCTGAGCTATTACCCTGACAAATTTTTTAAAATTTCTAAAACATAATATCTACGTTTTTAACGTTGATTTTAAAGGTAGACAATATTTGCTTTAATGTAGAAAATGGTTTTTTAAAACTTTTAACAACAGTATATTACTTTTTAAAGTAGTAACAAATCTCGCGAGGGTGCGTCGCACGTGCACGCAACGTAAGAGCTCCGTCCGCGCAACGTAAAAGCTCCGAGCTCTTACCCCCGAAAGTTTTATAAACTTTAAATCGTTATATCTACGTATTCATTGCACAATGTAAAGGTACACATTATCTGGGATAATAAAGAACATGTTAATTTAAACTTTTGAAGACCATATATAACTTTATTAAAGCAATTATAAATCTCGCGAGGGTGCGTATTACATAAGCGCATCGTAAGATGACGTAACCGCTCCGTAAATAATACGTAAACGCTCCGCAAGCTTACGTAAGCTTATGTAAACGCTCCGTAAACGCTCCGTAAGATTACGTTTAACCATGTGACCTGAAAACAAGACATTTTATTGGTTTATAATACTTCCTACTCCACTTGTAGACAGACCCCTCCCATGTTCATCATTTTTCTTTGGCTTTCAGAGAGGCAACATCTACTTTCAACAGCTCCTGGTTTGTTTGGAAATGGCTGAACGTGAGGAATCAGAACATTCTTCTTCAGAAGAATATGTGGAGGAGGACCCCCATCCATCTAAAAAAGAGTCCATAGGGGTGCCGCTGCGCTGTTTGGAGAGGTGCGGACTTTGTCTCCAGGGATACTGGTGGGCCATTTCGTGACCCGAGGAAAGAATCTTGCCGGGGAAGTCGGACGCCGTGAACTTGACCCCCGCCCTTGTGTTTCAGGCTCGGCGGTGGTACGAAGGACCACAAGCACCATCAGCCCCTGCGCCTGCATTGCCCCGGACTCACCTGCAGCTTGTCAGCCCTCACGCCTACCAGCATCAAGGCTCCTCCTCATCTTTCTATTAAGCCAGAGAGATCACGCGCAGTGCGGGACGCGCGCGGGCGGGCGCCGGGCTAATCCCGGGCAAATGGCGGGCCCTCTACGGCCCTCAGAGGCCTGAGGAGACTGGACTGGGCCAGAGACCCTGGCCTTTTCGAATAGACCCTATATTTTTAATCTATCAAGTGAGACTTTATGTTTTCTTAATTTTTGTGCATAGGTTGTGTTATTATTTAAATACGTATTGTCCAGATTATATTTCAGGATGTCTAAATCTAAAACTGATAAACTAGCCAATGGCCATAGTACCATAGAAAATTACATGGTCAAAAAAGTTAGCCAGATTAATAGCGAACGTCATGCTTCTCTAGGGAAGGTAAGCCCATCCCCGGTTCCGGTTGAGCCAACTCTGTTAATGGCGGACGCTGAGGGTGAGACAAGTTTCAATGGTACAGTCAGAGAAGATCTGATCACACCGATTGCGGTGAGGGCTGAGGTCCACCTAGATCGTCATGACACATCAAGTGAGGAACTGGAGGTTGTTCCACTTGCCTCGAGGCCGGTGCGTATCTGCAGAAAAGCACAGACAAAAAAGGGGGAGAAACAGAACAAAAAAAGACCCGATGTAGAACCCCCAAACAGTAATGCTCCACTGATCAACCCTTTTGTAATCAGTGGAAATAAGGAAGGCAGTTCTAATTTAAATATTGAACAATTCGCCACACTTATAAAAAATCTGGAGGCCAAACTAGAGGCTAAGTTAGAGGAGGCGATCAGACCACTAACCATTAAGATAGGCACCCTGACTACGGAGGTGGCTAGGCTTGGTGACTTGGTATCTTCCTACCAGGGTGCAGTTACCGGTGCAAGGGTCAATCCCGGGGAAGGAAGGCAGGTAGTGGTGGAGCATGGTAAAACACAGATGAATACTGGTAATACTGCAGTAGTACCTATCTCTGCGAGTAGGGCATCAACAACAGTAATTAAGCCAACCACCCCAGCAATAGCCTTCCTGCAGACGCAGCCCAATCCAGTCCCAAGGCATGGAGTAGATACTAGGCCCCATAGGAGTAACCGCAATCTGAATTTACCACCTGACTGTGCACCGTTTGTGGTGGTCCTGACTAATGTCCCACCGTGTGGTACACACCCTGCCTCACCCTATGGTGAATTGCATGCCTCACTTAAAAATAAATCAGTGTCATGGCTTAACAAAAACGGTGGCTTCCCAATTGCGTATCTGGACCAGATAATGGCAGTAAGGAGGGTGAACTGGGTGGGCCCATCAAAGAAAATAGGAAGTGGAGATTGCATTGTCGGGAACTTTAAACATCCCCAACATGTGGCCACTGTTCTCTTAAGAGCATCTTCATTGATATATAATGAGAGCAGCATATGTGTGCGCCCGTTGGGGTACTTCTATGCACATCTCTGCAATAACTCTCCTCAACAAAGGCTAACCAGACCTGTGGTTGAAACCCGGACCCCGGTTATCGACACCCGCTTCTTATATAACACAGTTAACCCGAGTGGATCTGGAAATGTTTTCAACTCACAGAACAAAACTAATTTTATGGGTCATCCTCAGCACGGGTTTAATGTTAACATACAGAATAGGTACGAGCTTTTATCTGGCCTCGATATGTGTGACTGACATGAGGCGCCTGTGGGCCAGGGCACTATAATCCTAGACGAACAAGTACCCACTATGAACTCACAGGACAAAACTTGTGGTAGTAATGTTGTCTCGTGCAACATTGCGGGGCTAGCTGCAAAAATGGCAGACACAAACTGGGTCAATTATATTAAGCAATTGATGGTTATCTGCCTACAAGAGACATGGCTGGTCGAGTGCGATCTGTTTTTAGAAGGGTATAAGGCCTTTTATGTACCAGCTACACCATCAATCAGAGGTAGACCAAAGGGAGGGCTGGTGATTTTTGTTTCTATTCTTGTCACATTTAAAACACGCAGAATTGATGCATACCACTCTGGTATGATGGGTTTAGCTCTAATCGGAGAAAATTGTTGTGTCGGTCTGGTGAATTTTTATAATGCTACCAATGTTACTCCAGCACCTAATTTTATATCTGTTTTGTATGCTTTTATTACTTCTTCTATGAAGGATTTAAATCATAACCTTATGATCATGGGTGATCTCAATGTGCACCCGTATGGAGACCCAATGAAGAAATGTCTAGCAGATTTACGTTGTGATCGCATGGATGGTTTACATCTGGAACATACACTGGACGGGGAACTTTGTAATGTTTTACTGGACAATCTTGTCCTCTCATTGGCCATGACACTTAGGGACCCTTCAAAATGTTTTGATACTCCTACTTTCAAGGGGCCTGGGAGGGGCACCTTCATTGATCACATGTTATTATCACGGACAATGCTGCCTTTTTTGGATTCGTTCGACATTGTTCAAAGCGAATTCAGTGACCACAATCCTTTAATAATTCGCCTGAAGGGACCATGGACTAGCAAGGAAAAACAGATATGCAGTTCAGGGAGGTTGGGTACAACAGATGGGAGGCGGCGACTTAAATGGTCAATGGTTACCCCAGATCTACTGTATAAAAACATTGCAGACACATGCACTGAGGATATTGTGAATTGCACTCAGGAGGCGGCAGTGCCACAGCGGGTACTTATTGCCTATCAAAATTTGTCAGAGAAGGTGTCAGATCTGTTGTCGGTTCCAGTAAAGAGGAGTATGGAGAAATGTGGGCCAAGGTGGTTCAATCATGATTGTTCCAAAGCTGCTCGTAACCTTAGGTCAGCCCTGGCAGCTACCTTGAGAGTCCAGGAGAATGTCAAATTACGCCGTAAAGAATATAAGTCTGTTCTCAAATCCCACAAGGAGTTTTTAAGAGAAGAGGCATGGAGCGAGATACTTGACCCCTCCACCTTAAAATGTAGCTCCAGATTCTGGGCAATAGTTAAAAAAACATTCCTGGCTGAAGAGCCCGGTGATGGTCTGGACTGCTGCATAACCAAGGAGGAGTGGGAATCGCACTTTAAACAAATGTATTTTTCAGTAGCACCTGTAAGAGCAGAGTCACTCCCTGGCATTAGGGAAGGCACTATTAGGTTTGATAGCAGTGAGGTTATGGAGGCCATAGAAGGACTTACCGCTAGAAAAGCCCCAGGTCCTGATGGGATCCCTCCAGACCTGTATAAATCTGACCCGAGTTTTTGGGTGCCCATCTTGGCTGCAGTTTTTAACGCAGCTGCTAAAGTGGGCTGTCCCATGTCCTGGGGACTATAAACGATTGTCCCCGTGTTTAAAAAAGGTGACAAGGGTAGTCCCCACTGTTATCGGCCAATTTCACTAATTGACTCTATGGTCAAAATTATGGGGAGAATCCTGCTGCAGAGATTGACATGCTTGGCGACCAAGAATAACATCATGTCGATCTCCCAGTATGGTTTCTGCGGCGGGCGCTCCACCATAACACAGTGCCTCAACCTCTTTCTTGTACTGAGTAAATACACTGTTGTACAGACGGGAACAGTCCACCTCGCCTTCATGGACTTGTCATCAGCCTTCGACTGTGTTAACAGGGGAAGGCTGTGGCAGTCCATGAGGGAGAAAGGTGTGGACACAGGGATAGTCGATTTTCTGGTGGATGTGCACAGTAATACCAGTGCTAACGTCAGGTATTCTGCAAATGGGGATACCACTGGCAACTTTGACATTAAGAAGGGAGTGCGTCAGGGTTGCATTCTTGCTCCATTCCTTTTTAATTTTTATATTAATGAGTTAGATGCTGTTTTACAGAAGGTACAGGCAGACTGTCCTAGAGTTGGCAGGCGGGGTATTCCAGTTCTTTTATACGCAGATGATGCGGTTTTAATTTCTAGAACGGAGAAAGGACTCCAGGCGCTTTTAAATGCTTTTAACATCTTTATGACTGAAAGAAATTTACTGGTCAACAATTCTAAATCATATATTATGCATGTTGGCCGCCAACCTAAAAAGAATTTTGTCTTTAAATTAGACGATGTTTCTATCCCCGTCACGCAAACATTCTCATATCTTGGTGTCTTGTTTGACACCAAGCTTAGCTGGGGTAATCACCTGGCTAAAAAAAAAGGGGAACTGACAAGGGTTAATGCCTCTATTTTTAACTTTGCGACGAAATTGGGGAAGAAGCCAATTAACGCAATGACTAAACTCTATAACGCTAAGTCGGTTGCAACAGCTGCATATGGCAGCAAACTATGGGGTTATGTAACTGGTGAACAGCTACAGGTTGTGGAAAACAATTTCCTAAAACGTCTTCTCTGTGTCCCCGCTAGTACACCTAATTTGGTGGTACATGAAGAATTGGGGACACAGTATCTACGTGATATCTTTGCTCTAAGGCCTCTGACTTGCTGGGTAAAACTGTGGATAAACCAAGATATACCTCTTACCCATTTGATTGTAAGAGACCTTGTGTCTCAGGATAACTCAATGTGCACCCCCTGTCTAAAATATTTGAAAATTGGCTTTTCCAGGTTGGGTCGTTTGACTTTGTTTGAAAACCCAAGTGGGATTGTTAAGGGGGATGTAGCAGCAATCAAACATGCATTTTATAAGGATAGGTCGGCCCAAAGAGAAAGTGAGGAGCTTATGAAACCAAGCATTAGGAAATATGTCATGCTAAAAACTTGTGACAGTATGGAGCCATACTTAATGGGCACTTTTACCTCTCCTGAAAATTTTTTGTTGTCAAGGTTTAGATTTAATTTTTTCCATCATCTTTTAATCAGACCAAAGTCAGACATTTTTAACAAGGTTGCAGCTCCCTGTGGCTGCGACGGGAAGTCTCCACAGGATCTGCTGCATTTTATGTTTTTATGTAGGTTTTATGAATACCCTCGCCGACGTTATCTTGTTGCCCTCCTAAGAAAACTTAATTTTAACCATATCAGACCAGCATATATATATTTACAGCTTTTGTACAGTGACAGTGTTCTCCAGGTAATAGAATTCTTAAAACTAACTGTTAAACTGAGAAACTGCTTGGACAAGTGATACTGTATTTTTCAACGACTGCCCAGCCTACCCATTGAAAGATATTTTTGCGGCATCATAGCTGGCACTATTTGCACTTTACTATCTACCCGGTTCACTTATCTGGCATTTGGACACGTGTAATATGATTTTTTAATGTGACTATGAAATATTGTAATACTGTGAGTAATGTTTTTAATTGTATTGTATATATGTGTACTTTTATGGTGTGAAATATAACCGAAATAAAGTCTCTATTGAATTGAATTGAGTCCATAGTCTGGAAGTTTTTTCATTCCCAGAAGGTTTGAAGAAAGTCAATGCACCGCATGTCACATGCAACATCTGTGACACAGTATTGTCAAGAGGCAATCCAAATAAAAAATACTCTTTTGGAACCTATAGCATGGAACGCCATGTTAAGAATATGCACCCCAACAATTGGGATAGAGCTGTGGTGCGTAGATCTGAAGAGCAGGGCTCTGCTCCTAGTACTTCAACAGCACCACCAATGCCAGCTTCCACGATTGCCAATATCCAGCCGGAATTGAAAAATCTAATGATGCAGTGCATACAGTGCAATACATTAGTTTCCTTTGGACAACAGTCCGTAGAAGTTATTTTGCAGAAAAACAGGAGCCACAAGTGCACCAAATAATTTTTTTCTTTATTTTTCATGATTTGTTCATGTTGAACAATTGTTTTGGTTATAAAGTCCATTTTTTTACACCGTTTTTCTAGCAACCAAAAAAAATACAAAAAAAAAACAGTTCTTTTTAGAACAACCTCTACTGGTCAAAAAAAGAACTATATTTCTATGTTTGTATGTAAAAGTTTGTTATGGTAAATGTAAAAGTGCAAAACTATAAGGATGTGGTACAGCATAAATCTATAGGGTGTTTACCTATAGTATACTGTAGTACTTCCAAAGCACTGAAATGTAACATATGTATATAAATATGTTACAACTCAATGGGCCAGATTTACGTAATCTCGATTTACCTACTCATAAATACCAAGGGCCCTATGTAGGTAATCCCAGAATACCACTTCTTAAATACCGAATCATACCAATTCGGTATTTAAGAACTGGCAATGGGGATGTAGGTATTTTTACCGAATTATTTACCGATTCGGTGAAATTCGGTAATTACCGATTCGATAATTACCAAATCTGTATTTGCCATTGATTCCTATGGGCCTTGAAGCCCATAGGAATCAATGGCAAATACCGATTCGGTAATTACCGAATCGGTAAATACCGAATCCTGCCAGGGGGAACAGGATGTCACTTTGACACCCTGTAGCACCCCTGTTTTTGGCTTGTGTGCAATGTGACACACATACATGCCCTTAAGGAATGTATGTGTGCCACATGGCACAGGTGTACATGCACAGATGTGCATGTACACAGGAATTCCTTATTTACCACCCAATTGTATTGAGTGGTAAATAATGAATTCTTAGACGCCTCTAGCACTATCAACAGTGCTACCTACATTAGGATTTACAGATTTGGTATTTTTACCGATTCGGTAATTTTACCGATTCGGTAATTTTACCGATTCGGTAAATACAGAATCGGTAAAAATACCAAATCTGTAAATAAATGCCTCCTAAATAGGAAAAGGCATTTACCAGTCGGTAACGGCCAAATTTAGCCGTTACCGACCAGTAAATGCCTACCTACATCGCGTCCCAAATCATACCACTTCAATATTTAAGAGTAGGTAAATGGGATGTAGGTAATTTCTCTTTTGAAATTACTGAATCTGTTTAATTCAGTCATTTTACAGAATTGGTATTTACCAATTCGGTAATTGCTATTGATTCCTATGGGCCTTGAGGCCAATAGGAATCAATGGCAATTACTGAATCAGTAAATACCGATTCGGTAAAACTACCGAATTGTCAAGGGGGACAGGTTGTCACTTTGACAGCCTGTTGCACCCCTGATTCTGACTTCTGTGCCATGTCACACACATACATGGTCTTACGACATGTATGTGTGCCACATGGCACAAATGTACATGCACAGATGTGCATGTACACAGCAATTCATTATTTACCCCCAAAAGTGTTATCGTTATATCTACATATTCATTGTACAATATAAAAGTACACATTATCTGGGAAAATAAAGAACATGTTTATTTTAATTTTTAAACAACATACATAACTTTAGTTAAGCAACTTTTAAACAACATATATAACTTTATTTAAGCAACTTTTAAAAAACATATATAACTTTATTTAAGCAATTACAAATCTTGTAAGAGTGCGTACCAAACAGTTCTTTTTACAACTACCTCTACTGGTTAAAAAAGAACTAAATTTCTATGTTTGTATGTAAAAGTTTGTCATACTGAATGTCAAAGTGCAAAACTATAAGGATGTGGTACAGCATAAACCTATAAGGTGTTTACCTATAGTATACTGTACTACTTCCAAAGCACTGAAATGTAACATATGTATATAAATATGTTACATCTCAATGGGCCAAATGTACGTAATCTCGATTTACCTACTCATAAATACCAAATCATACCACTTCAATATTTAAGAGTAGGTAATTTGGATGTAGGTAATTTCTCTTTTGAAATTACCGAATCTGTATAATTCAGTCATTTTACCGAACCAGTATTTACCGATTTGGTAATTGCCATTGATTCCTATAAGTCTTGAGGCCAATAGGAATCAATGGCAATTACCGAATCAGTAAATACCGAATCGGTAAAATTACCGAATTGACAATGCCATGTCACACACATACATGGCACAAATGTACATGCACAGATATGCATGTACACAGGAATTCATTATTTACCTCTGAAAGTTTTATAAACTTGAAATCGTTATATCTACGTATTCATTGAACAATATTAAGGAACACATTACCTGGGAAATGAAAGAACATGTTTATTTTAAACTTTTAAACAACATACATAACTTTATTTAAACAATTATAAATATCACGAGGGTGCTAAATCATTATATCTACATATTCATTATACAATATAAAGGAACATATTAACTGAGATAATAAAGAACATGTTTATTTTAAACTTTTAAACAACATATATAACTTTATTTAAACAATTATAAATGTCACAAGGGTGCCTACCACGTAAGCACATCATAAGATGACGTAAGCGCTCCGTAAATAAAACGTAAACGCATAATAAGCTTACGTGAGCACTCCGTAAACGCTCCGTAAACACTCCATAAGCTTACGTCCAACCAAGTGACCTTATAACAAAAGATTTTATTGGTTTATAATACTTCCTACTCTAATTCTTGAAAGACCCCTCCCATCTTCATCATTCTTCTTTGGATTTCGAGGAAGCAACACCTTTTTTCATCAGCACTTTGCTCTTGAAAAATCTACTGAAATAGCTGAACAGCAGGAACCTGAGAAACCCCTAGAACGGAGAGAGAGTCCATAGTACGGAATTTTTTTAAATACCCAGAAAAATAGAAAAAGGTAAATGGGCCTTTTGTCACATGTAAAATCTGTGACACAGTACTTTCAAGAGGGTATCCACAGAAGAAGTACAGCTTTGGAACTTATAGCATGGAACACCATGTCCGAAATATACAACCAAACAATTGGAGTAAAGCTGTAATGAAAAGATCAGAGGAGGAGGGCTCTGCTCCCAGCACTTCTTCTGAAGCAACAGCACCACCAATGCAAGCATCAATGGTTGCAAATATCCAACCTGAACATAACAATTTGATGATGCAATGCATTCGTTGCCAGAAACTAATAGCCTTTGGACAAGAGCATTCTGAACACAAGGAACTTGAGGATTCTTCTACTTCATCTTCAGATAAGTTTGTTCCTAAAACCCCTAGAACACAGAGAGAGTCCATAGTACGGAAAATTTTTAAAAACCCAGAAAGAGAGAAAAAGGTAAATGCGCCTTTTGTCACATGTAAAATCTGTCACACAGTACTTTCAAGAGGGAATCCACAGAACAGTACAGTTTTGGAACTTATAGCATGGAATGCCATGTCCGGAATATACACCCAAACAATTGGAGTAAAGCTGTAATAAAAAGATCATCAGAGGAGCAGGGCTCTACTCCCAGCACTTCTTTTGAAGCAACAGGAAGCACAGGTGCATTACCAGGAGCATTTTTTCTTTTCTCTGAAGATTGTCTTTTGAATGAATCTTCTAATTGAGTCCTCTTGATTGATAAACCTTGCTTATAGAGTCTTTGTTTGCGGTTCTTGGTAGGCATAATCTATTATGACTCTGTAGATATTTACAATCTGTTGAAAAGAAAAATATGACATATTATAGACTACTAACAACATAGCACATAGCAATTACATTAACTAAACAATATAAACACTAGTTCACATCTCTCTTTGTGTGTCTCATATCACTCTCTGCCTGCACCATCTCCCTCTTTGCATGCCTCATCTCACTCTCTCCTTCCACCATCTCTCTGTTTGTATGTGTGTGTCATCTCAATCTCTGCCTACACCATCTGTCTGTTTGTGTGTGTGTCTCATCTCACTTTCTGTGTCTAAAACGATTTAACATACTAAATGTTTTTGTTGAAATGTCTTGCTTTAAGTTTTTTGACAAGGAACACACTGAGTGTGTATGTGAATTAAGGAATTATATTTTCATCTTTTTCCATAATGTTAGATGTCTGTGCTCACAATTTGTATCTTTTAGCTTACAGGGTACACTTCTTTTTAAAGTGTTTCTCATGCTTGAATTCAATGCTGGTACAGAGATAGTGCTAATAGTTAAATTTGGCTTGTAAATATGCTCCTATTTTACAAGCGCCTTGCGCAACCTTTAACATGGGTGCAAACAGTGAATATATGGAGAGGGATAGGAATAGCAGATAGAAAACAATATGAAATGGTGTGGAAGATGCATAAAGGATTTCACTAATGGCATCAATTGAGATGGAATATAAGATAAAGAGGGGCATATTTACAAGCCACTTGCACAATGTTTAACATGGGTACAAGTAGTAAATGCATGCAGAGTGATACAATTGGCACACAGACAAGAATATGAAATGCCTTGAGAGATGCGTAAAGGATTTTACTAATGGCATAAATTGAGATAGAATATACAAAAAAGAGAGGCTTATTTACAAGCCCCTTGCGCAATGTTTGACATGGGTGCAAGCAGAAAGTGCATGCAGAGTAATACAATTGGCACACAGACAAGAATATGCATTACGCAAGGGGTTTGTAAATATACCAATGAAACCATTACACTATCTCTATACCAGCATTAATGTTAAACATTGCACAAGGGGCTTGTAAATATGCCTCTCTTTTTTCTATATTCTATCTCAATGTATGCCATTAGTAAAATACTTTACGCTTCTTTCACAGCATTTCATATTCTTTTCAGTGTGCCAATTTTATTACTCTGCATGCATTTTCTGCTTGCACCCATGTCAAACATTGCGCAAAGGGCTTGTAAATATGCCTCTCTTTTTTGTATATTCCATCTCAATTTTTGCCATTAGTAAAATCCTTTACAGATCTCTTAAAGCATTTCATATTCTTGTCTGTGTGCCAATTTTATTACTCTGCATGCATTTCTGCTGGCACCCATATCAAACATTGCACAATCAATCAATCAATCAAGGACATTTATAGAGCGCACTACCTACCCGGAGGGTCTCAAGGCGCTTGGGGGGGAGGGGGTGCCGCTACTGCTCGAACAGCCAGGTCTTGAGCTTCTTCCTGAAGGAGAGGTGGTCTTGGGTCAGGCGCAGGTCGGGAGGGAGGGAGTTCCAGGTCTTGGCGGCCAGGTGGGAGAAGGACCTTCCTCCTGTTATCGTTCTTCGGATGCGGGGGACGGCGGCGAGGGCGTGGCTGGCTGATCGGAGGTGGCGTTTGGGAGCGTAGAAGTTGATGCGGTTGTTGAGGTAGCTTGTGCCTTGATCGTGTAGGGCTTTGTGTGCGTGGGTGAGGAGACGGAAGGTGATCCTTTTGTTGACGGGGAGCCAGTGCAGGTCTCTCAGATGTCCGGAGATGTGGCTGTGTCAGGGGATGTCGAGGATGAGTCTGGCTGAGGCGTTCTGGATCCGCTGGAGTCTCTTCTAGAGGTTGGCGGTGGTTCCGGCATAGAGGGCGTTGCCGTAGTCCAGTCGGCTGGTGACGAGGGCCTGGGTGACCGTCTTCCTGGTCTCGATGGGGATCCACCGGAAGATCTTCCGTAGCATGCGCAGGATGTTGAAGCATGACGAGGAGACGACGTTGACTTGTCTGGTCATGGAGAGGGAGGAGTCCAGGATGAAGCCCAGGTTGCGTGCGTGGTCTGTCGGTGTGGGTGCGGTGCCCAGGGCGGGGGGCCACCAGGAGTCGTCCCAGGCGGAGGGCGAGGAGCCCAGGATGAGGACTTCCGTCTTGTCTGAGTTCAGTTTCAGGCGGCTGGTCGTCATCCACTCGGCTACATCTTTCATCCCTTCGTGAAGGTTGGCTCTGGCAGCGGCGGGGTCGTTAGTCAGGGAGAGGATCAGCTGGGTGTCATCGGCGTAGGAGATGATGTTCAGGTTGTGTTGGCGTGCGATGGGCGCGAGGGGGCTCATGTAGATGTTGAAGAGGGTGGGGCTCAGGGAGGATCCTTGAGGGACGCCGCAGATGACTTCGGTGGCCTCTGACTTGTACGGTGGTAGACGGACTCTCTGTGTTCTTCCGTCGAGGAAGGAGACGATCCATTCCAGTGCCTTCTCCTGAATTCCGACGTTGCTGAGGCGCTGCACTAGGGTGCGGTGGCAGACAGTGTCGAATGCCACGGAGAGGTCTAGGAGGATGAGGGCCGCTGTTTCTCCGTTGTCCATCAGGGCTCGGATGTCATCGGTGGCAGCGATGAGGGCGGTCTCGGTGCTGTGGTTGGCTCGGAAGCCAGACTGTGAGGGGTCGAGGGATCCATTAGTCTCGAGGAAGGCGGCCAGCTGTTTGTTGATGGTCTTCTCGATGACTTTGGCTGGAAACGGGAGGAGCGAGATGGGGCGGTAATTTTTGAGTTTGGTGGGGTCCGCTGTTGGTTTCTTTAGTAGGGCGCTGAGTTCGGCGTGCTTCCAGCTCTCCGGGAAGGTGGCGGTGTCGAAGGAGGTGTTGATGATGTCCCGCAGGTGGGGTGCGATGACGGTGTCGGCCTTGTTGAAGACGTGGTGAGGGCAGGGGTCGGTTGGAGATCCGGAGTGGATGGAGTTCATCATGCGGATGGTGTCATCGGTGCTGATCGGAGTCCAGGCGCGGAGGGTGGTGGTGGGCGGCGTTGCTGCGGTCGTTGTGTGCGATGGTTGAATGCTGAAGCTGTTGTGTATGTCCGCGATCTTGTTGTGGAAGTAGGAGGCGAGGGAGTTGCAGAGGTCTTGCGATGGGGTGATGTCGTTGTTTCCGGCGTTGGGGTTGGAGAGCTCTTTCACGATGTTGAAGAGTTCCTTGCAGTTGTGTGCGTTGTTGTCCAGCCGGTCCTTGAATGCAGTTTTCTTGGTGGCGCGGATCAGTTGGTGGTGCTTCCGGGTGGCAAGCTTGAGGGTGGTCCTGTTGTCCGGTGTTGGTTCCCTTCTCCAGACTTTCTCGAGGGCTCGGCAGTTCTTCTTGGAGCTCTTGAGTTCGTCGGTGAACCATGGGGCTTTCTTGCTGCCGGGTCTGCTGGGCGGGGTCCTCAGAGGGGCGAGTTCGTCCGCGCAGTTGCTGATCCACTTCGTGAGGTTGTCGGCGGCCTGGCTGGGGTTCGCTGAGCTGGTGGGAGGGTGCTGACTCAGGGAAGCGGCGAGCTGGTCGGCTGTGATCTTGTTCCAGCTTCTTCGGGCAACCTGTTGCTGGTGGTGGTGGATCGTCGTTCTTCTGAAGGTGAAGTGGACGCAGCTGTGGTCCCTCCAGTGGAGTCCTGCGGCTTGTAAATATGTCAATGAAACCATTACACTATCTCTATACCAGCATTAATGTTAAACATTGCGCAAGCGGCTTGTAAATATGCCAATGAAACCATTACACTATCTCTATACCAGCATTAATGTCAAACATTGCGCAAGGGGCTTGTAAATATGCAAATGAAACTATTACACTATCTCTATACCAGCATTAATGTCAAACATTGCGCAAGGGGCTTGTAAATATGCCAATGAAACCATTATACTATCTCTATATCAGCATTAATGTCAAACATTGCACAAGGGGCTTGTAAATATGCCAATGAAAACAGTACACTATCTCTATACCAGCATTAATGTCAAACATTGCACAAGGGGCTTGTAAATATGCCAATGAAAACATTACACTATCTCTATACCAGCATTAATGTCAAACATTGCGCAAGCGGCTTGTAAATATGCCAATGAAAACATTACACTATCTCTATACCAGCATTAATGTCAAACATTGCGCAAGGACCTTGTAAATATGCCAATGAAACCATTACACTATCTCTATACCAGCATTAATGTTAAACATTGCGCAAGCGGCTTGTAAATATGCCAATGAAACCATTACACAATCTCTATACCAGCATTAATGTCAAACATTGAGCAAGGACCTTGTAAATATGCCAATGAAATCATTACACTATCTCTATACCAGCATTAATGTCAAACATTGCACAAGGGGCTTGTAAATATGCCAATGAAAACATTACACTATTTCTATACCAGCATTAATGTCAAACATTGAACAAGGGGCTTGTAAATATGCCAATGAAACCATTACACTATCTCTATACCAGCATTAATGTCAAACATTGCGCAAGCGGCTTGTAAATATGCCAATGAAACCATTACACTATCTCTATACCAGCATTAAAGTCAAACATTGTGCAAGCGGCTTGTAAATATGCCAATGAAACCATTACACTATCTCTATACCAGCATTAATGTCAAACATTGCGCAAGCGGCTTGTAAATATGCCCCTCTTTATCTTATATTCCATCTCAATTGATGCCATTAGTGAAATCCTTTATGCATCTCGCACACCATTTCATATGGGTTTCTATCTGCCATTCCTATCCCTCTCCATACATTCACTGCTTCCACCCATGTTAAAGGTTGCACAAGGCGCTTCTAAAAAAGGAGCATATTTACAAGTCCAATGATACCATTACACTATCTCTATACCAGCATTGAATCCAAGTATAAAAAACAATTTAAAAAAAAAGTCTACCATATAAACTAAAAAATACAAACTGTAAGCACACACAGCTAACATTATGGAAAAAGGTAAAAAAATAATTCCTTAATTCACACAGACACTCACTGTGATCCTTGTCAAAAATATTTAAGCCACACATGTTATCAAAAAACATTTAGCATGGTAAATCATTTTACACACAGAGCACAACCCATTTAAATGAACACTACACTACAATGCAGAAACCTGACTCATTTTCAAAATACAACAGGTATGAAGCCCAATATGCTTGTTATACTTCCCAATACTGCAAACAGCACTCTCTCTATATTACTCACCTTTAAAATCGCTTTTGAAAATATAGAACAGTGTCAAACACACAGCAGATGTTCTTAAGCAGAATCTCTGAAATGCACCTCAGACACTGAAACCAGAAATGGCACACTTTCCCACTCATTCTTCACACATATTTCAGGTCTTAACCAATGAAATCTCTTCCCACACTATTTCAAAACTAAACTAACATTTCAATTGGTTCTACATTCCCACAATTTCAAACTCAAATAATATTCACCCATCCCCCTAGTGCTCATTCAACCTGTCACCATGGTAACTCCCACCTAAGGAAGAACAGAGTTGTTAGAGCTTTCAAAATAACAGCTAATCATGTGCAATGTTCCTTTCAATGACCTTTTCTGAACCAATAGAATTGCTTCTTTTAAAAAACAAAACTATGCACCCTAATATGCTCTTTTCCATTTTCAGAAAGCACCAATCATTTCTTAAGCTTCGAGTGCAGTGAATATCCTCCTCTTTTTTTTCTACAATGCAAGCTTTCCAACTGCCATTTCATTTACAGCCCTCATCTGCGTACAACCAGACCTGCCTTGAAGATGCCTTCAGTATGGTTTGTAGGACACAGTTTTGTATTCTGGTCTAAAAGGTATGCAACAAACAGAGGAATTTTAAACCTTGATTTACCAAATGTGGATATTTTATGGATTGGCCAGAGAGGATTGAGATGTCACCAATTGATACCATTGGTGAAATCCTTCATGCATCTCCCATATCCTGACCTTATAATTGTGCACTGTGGTGGAAATGACTTATGCACTTTGACTGGGGTTGATCTGGAAATGCTATTGAAGGACATCTTTGGACAATTGATGTCACTTTTTCCTCAAACTGCCTTTGTCTATTCCAATATATGCCAAAGACAAAAATGGAATTGGTCCAATCAATTTTGTCCACAGATTGAGAAATCAAGGAAACATGTAAATAAATCTGTTTCTGCATACATGAGAGACTATGGAATGGGTTGTATATACCACAACAACTTGCGTTACAACATGCAAGGCATCTATAGGACAGATGGTGTACATTTCACTGATGAAGGGAACAGATTCTATCTCTGTAACATCAGACTCTGCATTGGTACTTACTTGTAGGTACCAAATAAAACACAATGAACACAACGGCTCTTTTTAGAGCCAACTAACATGTAAAAACTCAAATAAAATGTTTACCTTTATTTTTTGTATTCATTTTTACCGAGGTCCGCGCACCGAGCACTCACCGAGCACTCCCCGTGCGCGGACCTATCGTGTTTTCTGTTATTTTTAAAAAAAAAACATTATTTTTAACCTTAGGAGTCCTTGAACGACCCTCTGAGAAGGCATTAGGGGTCAGGGACACTCTACCCTACCCCCTTCCCACGTTTTTTAGGTTATATTTTTCACTCTCTTCTGAAACCACAAAATGGCGGCGATAGGGTTCGCGCACCGTGCATTTACCGAGCACTCACGGTGCGCAGACTTATTGGAATTTAAAAAAAAAAAAAAAAAAAATGGAAATGGACATCGTCTCCTCTGTAGATACCTTGTATGTTCTAATGCAAGTTATTGTGGTATATTGAATCCATACTGTAGTCTTTCGGGAAAGCAGAAACAGATTTGTTCACATGATTCCTTCCTTTCTCAATGTGTGGTCAGAATTGGCGTAGGGGGTCATGAGTTCCTACTCTGGTGAAACACACTTGCTGTTCTATATACTTACTTATGTTGTAAACTAGTGCATCAGAGACAGTCAGTGACAGAAAGGATACAGGACATGAAGAACACAAAATTGTATCACTTTGCTACTACCTCATAAATTACATTTAAATAAGTATAATTTTCAAAACAATTTTTCTTTACTAATTTAAAATTTATTTATCAGAATTTTCAAAATCTAAAAGAACTTGTAGGATTTCTTCATCAGAAATTTCATCCATCAAAGTGTCTGAAAATGATTCATCAAACTCGACAAAGTCTACACATTCCATTAATTCCATATCCAGTGTTTCATCAAAAAAATCTGCCATGGTATCTCCTTCATGTTCTTCATGATTTGTTTAATCTATAGGATCAATATACACCTCAGAATAAGTTGCCTCAATAAACGTTGCTGTTATTTCAAAGAAAATGTTGGTAGGCTCCCCATTTTCATTCATCATTTTATGTTAGTGTACTATTAAAAGAAAGAGAAACAGCGCTTACTGCATGATTTCCTGCTCTGGTGAGACTCACTTGTCAAGTCAAGTCAAGTCATAAAATTTGTATAGCGCACTACATACCCAGAGGGTTTCAAGGCGCTTAAGAGGTGAGGAGGATTATTTGTCAAATATCCACGTTTTAAGCTGCTTTCTGAACGCTAGGTGGTTCTGGGTGAGGCGAAGGTAAGCGGGGAGTGAGTTCCATGTCTTAGCAGCCAGGTATGAGAAGGATCTGCCTCCCATGGTGGTCTTGTTAATGCGAGGTACCGTGGCGAGGGCTTGGCTGGAAGAACGTAGTTGGCGGGAGGGGGTGTAGAAGGATAGTCGAGAGTTGAGGCAATCTGGTCCGATGTCGTAGAGTGATTTGTGTGCGTGGGTAAGCAGACGGAAAGTGATCCTCTTATTGACGGGTAGCCAGTGGAGGTCTTTAAGGTGACCAGAGATGTGTTCGTTGCGTGGGATGTCTAATATGAGCCTGGCTGAGGCGTTTTGGATTCGTTGGAGTTTCTTCTGGAGTTTAGCGGTGGTGCCTGCGTAGAGGGTGTTTCCGTAGTCCAGTCGGCTCGTGACCAGAGCGTGGGTGACTGTTTTCCTTGTTTCGGAGGGGATCCAGCGAAATGTTTTTCTGAGCATGCGAAGAATGTTGAAGCAGGAAGAGGATACGGCGCTGACTTGTCTGTTCATTGAGAGTGAAGAATCCAGGATGACGCCAAGGTTCCGTGCGTGGTCTGTCGGGATGGGTGCTTTTCCAAGGGCTTCCGGCCACCAAGAGTCGTCCCATGCAGAGGGGGATGTACCTAAGATGAGGACTGTTTTGTCTGAGTTCAGTTTCAGACGGCTTTGTTTCATCCATTCAGCAACTTCTTTCATTCCTTCGTGTAGGTTAGTTTTGGCGGTGCTGGGGTCATTGGTGAGAGAAAGGATCAGTTGGGTGTCGTCCGCGTAAGAGATGATGTTGAGGTTGTGTTGGCGTGCGATGGCCGCGAGGGGGCTCATGTATACGTTGAAGAGGGTGGGACTGAGTGAGGATCCTTGGGGTACGCCGCAAATGATTTCAGAGGCCTCGGACTTGAATGGAGGAAGGCGGACTCTCTGGGTTCTTCTGGTGAGGAACGAGGTGATCCATTCAAGTGCTTTTCCTTGAATTCCGATGTTATTGAGGCGTTGTAGAAGGGTGCTGTGGCAGACTGTATCGAATGCTGCAGAGAGGTCGAGGAGGATGAGGGCGACTGTGTCTCCATTGTCCAGTAGAGTTCGAATGTCGTCTGTTGCTGCGATGAGGGCGGTCTCAGTGCTGTGTTTTGCTCGGAAGCCAGATTGTGAGGGGTCGAGGGATTTGTTGGCTTCGAGGAAGGCGGCGAGCTGGTTGTTGACGGCTTTCTCGATGACTTTGGCCGGGAATGGAAGAAGCGAGATGGGGCGGTAGTTTTTGAGTTCGGTGGGGTCCGCTGTTGGTTTTTTCAGAAGGGCGGTGAGTTCAGCGTGTTTCCAGTCTTCAGGGAAGGTAGCGGAGTTGAAGGAGCAGTTGATGACGTCTCGGAGGTGCGGTGCTATGACGGAGTCTGCTTTGTTGAAGATGTGGTGAGGGCATGGGTCTGTGGGGGATCCTGAGTGGATGGAGTTCATCAGGCGGATGGTGTCCTCAGTGGAGATTGGGTTCCAAGCGTTAAGGGTGTTCACGGGGGGAAGAGGGTCAGCAGATGGTAGGGTGGGTTGGTTTCCGGGTTGGTTGTCAAAGCTGTTGTGGATGTCTGCAATCTTGTTGTGGAAAAAAGAGGCTAGGGAGTCGCAGAGGGTTTGAGAGGGGGTGATGTCGTTGGAGTTGGCCGAGGGATTGGAAAATTCCTTGACGATGTTGAAAAGTTCCTTGCTGTTGTGGGCGTTGTTGTCAAGTCGATCCTTGAATGCTGTTTTCTTGGCTTTTCGGATCAGTTGGTGGTGAGTGCGGGTGGCGCTTTTGAAGGCGTCCTTGGTGCTGGTGGTTGGGTCTTTTTTCCAGGCCTTTTCGAGGGAGCGGCAGAGTTTCTTGGACTTCTTGAGATCATCGTTGAACCATGAGGCCTTCTTGCTGCCAGGTTTGCTTTGACGTTTTTTCAGTGGGGCTAAGGTGTCGGCGGTGTTGGATAACCATAGGGTGAGGTTGGCGGCGGCTTCGTTGGCGTTAGAAGAGAGGGCTGGGGAGTTTCGAAGGAGCGATGCGGAGATTTGGTCTGTGGTGATTTTCTTCCAGTTTCTTTGCAGGGTAGGTTGAGAGTGGTTGATGGGTTTCGGCTTGTTGTAGGTGAAGTGAACGCAGCTGTGGTCGGTCCATAGGAGATCCGTAGTGTGGCTGAAGGAGACATGATTGCTGGATGTGAAGATGGGGTCGAGTGTGTGACCTGCGATGTGGGTGGGGGAAGTGACTAGTTGTTTAAGTCCTAGGTTGGCGAGGTTGTCCAAGAGGGTGGTGGTGTTGCGGTCGTTGATCTTTTCAAGGTGAAAGTTGAGGTCTCCCAGAAGGATGTAGTCTTTGGAAGGGAGCGCGTGTGGAGTGACGAAGTCCTCGATGTCTTCACTGAATTTTGCGCGGGGTCCTGGTGGTCTGTAGAGGAGGGTGCCTCTGAGTGTGGTCTTGGGGTCGATGTGGATCTGGAAGTGAAGGTGTTCGGAGTTGGCGAGGTTGGCGTCAGAGCTGGTTGAGATGCGGATTGATTTCTTATGGACGATAGCGATTCCTCCTCCTGTGTGGCTGGTACGGTCTTTGCGGGTGATTTTGTAGTCTTCAGGGATGGCAATGGTGATGTCTGGTGCGGAGGAGGCATTCATCCATGTTTCCGTAAGGAAGGCGACGTCTGGGGAGAAGGTGTCTAGTAGGTTCCAAAGGTCAATGGCGTGCCTGTGCACCGATCGAGTGTTGAGAAGGATGAATTGTAGGTGGTTGGGATCGGGATTCTGTGGTGTGGTCGTAGTGGAGATGTTGTTGGTGCCGCTGAATCTGCAGGAGTAGCAGGAGAAAGGTCCATGGGTGTGTCCAGGAGCGGCTTGGACGCAGTTGGGGGCGCGACCAGGGTCAAGGGCTAGGAGGGAGGCGGCATCATATGTAATGCGGGGGGGCTGGGGAGCGCGAGGGGCATGGGGTCTGGCGCTGGGCGCGGTCCAGGCGCGGACGGGCGTAGACGGGCTTACCTTTGGCGCACCTTCGGCGCGGGTTGGGCGCGAACGCTGCGCGTAAACGCTGCGCGCGGGAACTGCTGTCATATATGGATAGTGGGGAGGGGGAGGGGCGAGGGCGGTTCAGCTGGGAGGCGGGGCGGGCTTGGGCGAGCACAAACAACAACACCCAAAATGGCAGCGGAGGGGAGGGTGGAGAACAGCGCTGGGGACAGTCGCGCCAAATGTGGAAGGCTCTGCGCAGGTAGAGCGGGTCAGGGGAACACAGGTTCAAGAGATATTGTCCAATCGCAAAAGAGTATAATCGGAGCAGCGAGGAGTGCAGCACAATGCCAATAAACAGAAAGCACAATCAATTAAGTGCGGGACAGCGAGCGTGGCAGCGCTATGCTA
This sequence comes from Lissotriton helveticus, assembly GCF_964261635.1. Taxonomy (NCBI): domain Eukaryota; kingdom Metazoa; phylum Chordata; class Amphibia; order Caudata; family Salamandridae; genus Lissotriton; species Lissotriton helveticus. The sequence goes on from NW_027611923.1 coordinate 515,262, forward strand.
GTAATCAGGAATGCAATTGATGAAATGCGGAGCAGCGAGCAGGGCAGCACTATGCTAGGAATCAGGAATGCAATTGATGAAATGCGGAGCAGCGAGCAGGGCAGCACTATGCTAGGAATCAGGAATGCAATTGATGAAATGCGGAGCAGCGAGCAGGGCAGCACTATGCTAGGAATCAGGAATGCAATTTATGAAATGCGGAGCAGAGAGCAAGGCAGCACAGGCTTGTACAACGATACCGGGTCTCGCCAGGGAGACTAGGGAGCGACCACTCAGCACGGCGGTGGAGAGGGGATCACAGCGCTTTTGGGTATGGAGGCGCTGGATATCGTCAGTGGGAGGGCGGTTCAGCTGGGAGGCGGGGCGGGCTTGGGCGAGCACAAACAACAACACCCAAAATGGCAGCGGAGGGGAGGGTGGAGAACAGCGCTGGGGACAGTCGCGCCAAATGTGGAAGGCTCTGCGCAGGTAGAGCGGGTCAGGGGAACACAGGTTCAAGAGATATTGTCCAATCGCAAAAGAGTATAATCGGAGCAGCGAGGAGTGCAGCACAATGCCAATAAACAGAAAGCACAATCAATTAAGTGCGGGACAGCGAGCGTGGCAGCGCTATGCTAGTAATCAGGAATGCAATTGATGAAATGCGGAGCAGCGAGCAGGGCAGCACTATGCTAGGAATCAGGAATGCAATTGATGAAATGCGGAGCAGCGAGCAGGGCAGCACTATGCTAGGAATCAGGAATGCAATTGATGAAATGCGGAGCAGCGAGCAGGGCAGCACTATGCTAGGAATCAGGAATGCAATTTATGAAATGCGGAGCAGAGAGCAAGGCAGCACAGGCTTGTACAACGATACCGGGTCTCGCCAGGGAGACTAGGGAGCGACCACTCAGCACGGCGGTGGAGAGGGGATCACAGCGCTTTTGGGTATGGAGGCGCTGGATATCGTCAGTGGGAGGGCGGTTCAGCTGGGAGGCGGGGCGGGCTTGGGCGAGCACAAACAACAACACCCAAAATGGCAGCGATGGGGAGGGTGGAGAACAGCGCTGGGGACAGTCGCGCCAAATGTGGAAGGCTCTGCGCAGGTAGAGCGGGTCAGGGGAACACAGGTTCAAGAGATATTGTCCAATCGCAAAAGAGTATAATCGGAGCAGCGAGGAGTGCAGCACAATGCCAATAAACAGAAAGCACAATCAATTAAGTGCGGGACAGCGAGCGTGGCAGCGCTATGCTAGTAATCAGGAATGCAATTGATGAAATGCGGAGCAGCGAGCAGGGCAGCACTATGCTAGGAATCAGGAATGCAATTGATGAAATGCGGAGCAGCGAGCAGGGCAGCACTATGCTAGGAATCAGGAATGCAATTGATGAAATGCGGAGCAGCGAGCAGGGCAGCACTATGCTAGGAATCAGGAATGCAATTTATGAAATGCGGAGCAGAGAGCAAGGCAGCACAGGCTTGTACAACGATACCGGGTCTCGCCAGGGAGACTAGGGAGCGACCACTCAGCATAAACTTACTTATGTTGCAATCTTCTGCATCAGAGACAGACAGTGAGAGAAAGGATGCAGGACATGAAGAAGAGATGTCAAATACACATTTAAGAAAATTTTGGGGAAGAACGGAAGTATTTATGAGTAAACTTACTATGTAACACAAAATATTATCGGTTTGCTACTACCTCATAAATTACATTTAGTTAAGTATAAATTCTCATACAATATTTATTTACTAAATTTAAATTTATTGTTGGGAATTTCCAAAATGTAAATGATCATCTAAGATTGCATCATCAGCAATGTCAATATTGAAAATCTCCCAAACAGAATCCTCAAACTCAATGAACTCCAACGCTTCCATTAAATCTGAATCCAAGGATTCATCATAGAAATCGTCCATGCCATCTCCTCCATCATAAAGCTCTCCTTCAGGATTACTCTCATCAACAGGAACATCCTCAATAACAGTCACAAAAATGTCTATAACAATGTCAAATGACTCTTCATTTTCAACCATTATTGATGTAAGTGTACTATTAAAAGAAAGAGAAAGACAGTGAGATGTTGCAGGATAAGAGTGAGATAGGGCAGAGAAAAACTATTAAATTCTATAAGAAGAGTTACTACTGTGTAAATCTCACACCAGAAATTGAACACCAAAATGTCCATACAAAAGTACCTCAGACAATATAGTCACAAAATGGCCGTGTTTCCCTGGACAATGTATAGTATCAAGCAAGAATTAGAAATATAAAGCACTGCATCTGATGTTCCCTACTCAATCCATAAGTATAACAGAATAACATTAAATAACTAACAGAAAACATTTTTTCTATTAACTTAAAGTGAACAACAGAGTTCTCCTTACAAATTAACAACTCACCTTCTAGAAAACTGTTGTACAGTAAATTCTGTCTCAATCTCAGACCTCAGAAGTATACCTCAAACACTAAAATCTCAAAATAGCTGTGTTTCCCTCTCATTTTTCATACATATTCAAAATACCCAGCCAATCACATTTCATCACACCCAAAATCAAAACCAAAGTAACATTTTAATTGGTTCAAATTATCAACACATTCAAACTCACATAATCTTCAACCTACCCCCAATGCTCTCTACCAATTACCATACTAACTCTCCACAAAACACCTACCTAAACCCAGAGGTGAAAGAGTCATCACTCAATGTTGCACTCAACCAACATCTAAACACTGAAACTTGTTATTTTAATGTATTTCTTTTTTGTCTTTTTGAGCCGCGGTCCGCGCACGGTGCGCGGACCCCGCGATTTTTAAAACATTTTTTTTTTTTTCACCCTTCGGGGTCCTTTACAGACACCATGACAAAACCTAGGGGGCTCAGGAATCTCTACCCTGCCTCCTTGTCAACTATTACACTTCTGTTTACAACCACTATCATCTGCCACAAAAACAAGATGGCGGACAACACTTCCTCATTTCGACTGAATGGAATGTTGACAGACGTCCAACAGCCAATCAGAATTCCGCTCGCGCACGCTAAGGTCCGCGCACGTGCAAGGACAGTGCAAGGACGGTGCAAGCCCGTGAGCGCACCATCAATCAATCAATCAATCAGAGCATTTATATAGCGCACTACTCACCCGGAGGGTCTCAAGGCGCTGGGGGAAGGGGGTCCGCTACTGCTCGAACAGCCAGGTCTTGAGCTGCTTCCTGAAGGCGAGGTGGTCCTGGGTCAGGCGGAGGTGGGTCGGAAGGGAGTTCCAAGTCTTGGCGGCCAGGTAGGAGAAGGACCTTCCTCCTGTGGTGGCTCTTCGGATGCGGGGGACGGCGGCGAGGGCGTGGCTGGTCGATCGAAGCTGGCGTTTGGGAGCGTAGAAGTTGAGGCGGCTGTTGAGGTATCCTGGTCCTTGGTTGTGTAGGGCTTTGTGTGCGTGGGTGAGGAGCCGGAAGGTGATTCTCTTGTTGACCGGGACCAGTGCAGGTCTCTCAGGTGTTCGGAGATGTGGCTGCGGCGGGGGATGTCCAGGATGAGTCGTGCTGAGGTGTTCTTGATCCGCTGGAGTCTCTTCTGGAGTTTGGCGGTGGTTCCGGCATAGAGGGAGTTGCCGTAGTCCAGACGGCTGGTGACGAGGGCCTGGGTGACCGTCTTCCTGGTCTCGGTGGGGATCCATCGGAAGATCTTACGTAGCATGCACAGGATGTTGAAGCACGACGAGGAGACGGCGTTGACTTGTCTGGTCATGGAGAGGGAGGAGTCCAGGATGAAGCCCAGGTTGCGTGCGTGGTCTGTTAGTTTGGGTGCGCTGCCCAGGGCGGGGGGCCACCATGAGTCGTCCCAGGCGGAGGGTGAGGATCCCAGGATGAGGACTTCCGTCTTGTCCGAGTTCAGTTTCAGGCGGCTGTTCGACATCCATTTGGCTACGTCTGTCATCCCTTCGTGCAGGTTGGCTCTGGCGGTGGCGGGGTCGTTGGTGAGGGAGAGGATCAGCTGGGTGTCGTCGGCATAGGAGATGATGTTCAGGTTGTGCTGGCGTGCGATGGCTGCGAGGGGGCTCATGTAGACGTTGAAGAGTGTTGGGCTGAGCGAGGAGCCTTGAGGAACGCCGCAGATGACTTCGGTGGCCTCCGATCTGAACGGGGGGAGGCGGACTCTCTGTGTCCTTCCGGCGAGGAAGGAGGTGATCCACTCCAGTGCCTTCTCCTGGATTCCAACGTTGCTGAGGCGCTGTACTAGAGTACGGTGGCAGACGGTGTCGAAGGCCGCGGAGAGGTCCAGGAGGATGAGGGCCGCTGTTTCTCCGTTGTCGAGCAGGGCTCGGATGTCATCGGTAGCTGCGATCAGGGCGGTCTCGGTGCTGTGGTTGGCCCGGAAGCCAGACTGCGAGAGGTCGAGGAAACCGTTCGTCTCGAGGAAGGCGGCCAGTTGCTTGTTGACGGTCTTCTCGATGACTTTGGCCGGAAACGGGAGCAGCGAGATGGGGCGGTAGTTCTTGAGGTCGGATGGGTCTGCTGATGGTTTCTTGAGTAGAGCGCTAAGTTCGGCGTGCTTCCAGCTCTCCGGGAAGGTGGCGATGTCGAAGGAGGTGTTGATGATGTCCCGCAGGTGGGGTGCGATGACAGCGTCGGCCTTGTTGCAGACGTGGTGAGGGCAGGGGTCTGTCGGAGATCCGGAGTGGATGGAGTTCATCGTGCGGATGGTGTCTTCGGTGCTGATCGGGGTCCAGGCGCGGAGGGTGGTGGTGGGGGGCGGTGGTTCGGTCGTGGCGTGCATCGGTTGATTGCTGAAGCTGTTGTGTATGTCCGCGATCTTGTTGTGGAAGTAGGAGGCGAGGGAGTTGCAGAGGTCTGCTCGTCGGGGTCTTTAGCGGGGCGAGGTCGTCTGCGCAGTCGCTGATCCATTTCGTGAGGTTGGTGGCTGCTTGGCTGGGGTTCGTTGTGCTGGTGGGAGGGTTCTTGCTCAGGGAAGTAGCGAGCTGGTCTGCAGTAATCTTGTTCCAGCTTCTGCGGGGAGCCTGTTGCTGGTGATGGTGGAGCGTGGTCCTTCTGAAGCTGAAGTGGACGCAGCTGTGGTCCGTCCAGTGGAGTCCCGTGGCGTGGCTGAAGGCGATGTCCTTGCTGGAAGAGAAGATCGGGTCGAGTGTGTGTCCGGCGTAGTGGGTGGGGGTGGTCACCAGTTGCTTGAATCCGAGGTTGGCGAGGTTGTCCAGCAGGGTGGTGGTGTTGCGGTCGTTGTTGTTCTCCAGGTGGAGGTTGAGGTCCCCGAGGAGGATGTAGTCGGCGGAGGGGAGGGCGTGTGGGCTGATGAAGTTGGCGATGTCCTTGCTGAATTGTGTGCGTGGTCCCGGGGGTCTGTAGATGAGGGTGCCTCTGAGGGTGGTCTTGGGGTTGACGTGGATCTGGAAGTGCAGGTGTTCGGCGGGTGCGAGGGTGTCGTCGGTGTTGGTCGTGATGCGGATGGTGTTCCTGTGGATGATGGCGATGCCTCCTCCTGTCTGGTTGACGCGGTCCCGCCTATAGATATATAATTTGAAAAAAGTTGATTTTCTCAACAATTACTGAAGGGATTCTCACCAAATATACAAAAGGCACTTCTGCATACCAGGCTCTACCATTTTGCCAAGTTTGCAGTAATTCCATTCAGCCGTTCGGGCTGTAGCTGTGTCTAAATGTCCTATGGAAAATTGCATTGGACTCAATTTCACATTCAATTTTCTCAAAAACTACTGGAGGGATTTACACCAAACATACAAAAGTCACTGCTGCATACCAGTCCCTACCATTTTGCCAAATCTGGTGTAATTCTGTTCAGCCGTTCGAGCTGTAGCCTTGTCAGAATGTCCCTATAAAAATTAAGATTGGGAAAACACGTTTTGGGACCCCCCTTTTTTCTCGGCCCCCGCTTGACGAATCCTCCCAAAACTTTCAGGGAAGGAGCGGAGCACAGCGAGGCACATTTAAAGAAAATTACAGGCAGATCCCTCAATCGGCGTCAAAGTTATTCCCAATAGAATGTTCGCAATTTCCTATGGTAACTAGGTCCTAACTATATATACCTACTGGCGACCGCCAGTAGGTAATTACCTACTGGCGGTCGCCAGTAGGTAGTTATAGTTAGGATTGTTTTCTATAGGAAATCCGCAACATTCTATTGGGAATAACTTTGGCGCCGGTTGAGGAATCTGCCTGTAATCTTCCTTAAATTTGCCTCGTTGTGCTCTGCTCCTTCCCTGAAAGTTTGGGGGGGATTCGTCAAGCGGGGGCCGAGATAAAAGGGGGGTCCCAAAACGTGTTTTCCCCATGTTAATTTCCATAGGGCGGTTGGACTCACTTTTAGCCCGAACGGCTGAATGGATTTCCACAAAAGTTGGCAAAATTGTAGGGACTGGTAGCCCGATGTGCCTTTGCTATGTCTCAAGATATGTGCTCCAGTGGATTTTGAGTAATTTAGGTTAAAAAAAATATATATATCTGGGCGGAGCCTAACCACACATCTGATCTGATTGGCTGTCAGCACTTCATCCAAGAAGTGTTGGCAGCCATCTTGGGACCAATATACATGAAGGCACCTCATTAAAAAGCATAGTAGTTAATAGAGGGTTTTAGGACTTTAGTTACATTATAAATCATTTGTTGATGGTACCATACTCATTTTAGGAATTGTGGTGTGTTCTAAGGTGATTTTACCATGTGAAAAAGCCTTCTGCTGTGATATCATGAATCATGTTTGAAAGAAAACTAATATCTCATGATTTTCCCACAGTGGTTTGGAAAGGGATCTTAGCGCCAAGAAACCGCATGGTGTATGCCGCGCTCTACAAATGTTTTAAATTCAAATTCAAATTCAATCTATAAGCTAAACTGAAAGCATATTTTCTGTAAATTCACATTATCTTTCTCAGTCATGTGAGAATGAAGTCTGACATTCTCAGTAAAACATGTACATCCAACAAGGACAGAGACTGTCAGTTGATTCCTTTGTGTTCTACTGCAGCCTCCTAGAGTGTTCTCAAGAACAACTAGAGCGCTAACAGTCCTACTTATTACAAAGGTATGGCACACCTGAAGCCATCTTGATTGGAATAAAGTGGTAACTCTTAAAACATTTAATTTAAAAAGGAACAAAATGAGGGGGTATATTTTGCCATAGAAAGTATGATTAGTGCTGCAGAAAGAAAAATGAGGGCACATTTTGAGTGACTTCTCAAATCCTCTTCAATTTCATTAAAGAAATTCTGACATGCAGACTGAAACATGCACTTTGAATACCAGCAGCAGACTTCCCTAGTGAGCAGTAGCTTTACTACAGTGATCTAATGAGCAACTAGAGTGCTAACATTCAGAATTTATGGCAAATGTGTGACACATCTGAATGCCTTCTTGATGGAACCAAAGTAAACAAGCATTGAAAATGCAATAGATCTCACCCTCGTTTAAGTTAAAGCCATTCTGTTTGTAATGAGGTGGCTTTTTAGCTTTGCTTTTATTAGTGTTTTTTAAACTTTCATGTAAATAACATGCATCTGTATGCATATATGTATATGTATGCATGCATTTATATTTGTATTTATATAGATATACAGATTATATATGTTTATATATGTATGTATATACATACACATACATATATATAAATGCATATGCATATATATGCATATATATATGTGTATATGTGTGCGTGTAGAGAGAGGTAGAGAGGTAGAGGTGTAGAGGTAGAGAGGTAGAGGTAGAGAGGTAGCGGTAGAGAGGTAGAGACTAGTAGAGAGAGAAGTAGAGAGAGGTAGAGAGGTAGAGAGTAGAGAGTGAGTAATAGAGAGTAGAGAGTGAGTAGTAGAGAGTAGTAGAGAGCAGTAGAGAGAGTAGCAGAGAGTGAGTAGTAGAGAGTAGTAGAGTGAATAGTAATGTGCGTAGTAGAGAGTGAGTAGTAGAGAGTGAGTAGTAGAGAGTAGTAGAGTAAGTAGTAGAGTGAGTAGTAGAGAGCAGTAGAGAGTGAGTAGTAGAGAGTAGTAAAGAGTGAGTAGTAGAGAGTAGTAGAGAGTGAGTAGTAGAGAGTGAGTAGTAGAGAGTAGTAGAGAGTGAGAGAGAGAATAGTAGAGAGTAGTAGAGAGTGAGTAGTAGAGTGAGTAGTAGAGACTAGTAGAGAGAGAGAGTAGTAGAGAGTGAGTAGTAGAGAGTAGTAGAGAGTGAGTAGTAGAGTGAGTAGTGGAGAGTGAGTAGTAGAGAGAGAGTAGTAGAGAGTGAGTAGTAGAGAGTAGTAGAGAGTGAGAAGTAGAGAGTGAGTAGTAGAGTGTAGTAGAGAGTGAGTAGTAGAGAGAGAGTAGTAGAGAGTGAGTAGTAGAGAGTAGTAAATAGTGAGTAGTAGGGAGTGAGTAGTAGAGAGAGAGTAGTAGAGAGTAGTAGAGTAGTAGAGAATGAGTAGTAGAGAGTGAGTATTTGAGAGTAGTATGTCATGAGTGATGTAATATGTGACATCATCAGCAGTGCATTGCAGGCGCGCAAGTTATAGTGAGTCCAACTAACTATAACGTGGGAATTTCAATGGTTTTATGTCAGTAAAATTTCCAGCTAACTATAACTGGTGTCAAACCTATGTTTTTTCAGTGAATATATATATATATATATATATATATATATATATATATATATTCACTGAAAAAACCATAGGTTATAGACCATATATAGTTAGGAATTAGCATTTACAAAACCTTGAAAATTCACTGAAAAAACCATAGGTTATAGACCATATATAGTTAGGAATTAGCATTTACAAAACCTTGAAAATTCACTGAAAAAACCATAGGTTATAGACCATATATAGTTAGGAATTAGCATTTAAAAAACTTTATTTTACTCACACAAAACCAATGAAATTCCATATATAGTTAGTTGTACTAACTATATATCGCGCACCCGCAATCCACTGCTGATCATGTCACATATTACATCATTCATGACATGGTCAGTGACATCACTGATGACATCACTGATGACATCTCAAATGACATCACTGATGACATCACTGATGACATCTCAAATGACATCACTGATGACATCACTGATGACAACATCCAGTGACTGTATGTTTCTGTAAAGTTAAAATATGTCTTACATATTGAAGAATGAGTGGATGTAGAAGTGTCTGAACAAAGGATTTAGTAGGTGCATGACTGACTGTATGAGTGAGTGATTAAATGTGTCTCACTGAGTGCATGGGTTAGTGACTAAACTGTCTTAATTTGTGCATCATTATGTCTGTTGTTCTGTAAACTGCTGCATGTGTTGATCAGTAGCTATATGATTAACTATATGGGTTATTGATTGGTTGCCCAAGTATTTGTATGGGAGACTGAGAGTGTGTATGGGTGGCTGGGAGGTGTATGACTCTCTGCATAGATGTATGGGTTCAAAAGTGCATGTGGAAACAGCTGTATGGGCGGTTGACTGTGTGCATGACTGTATTGGTGAGTGAATAGATGTCTCAGTGCTACATGTCAAAGTAAGTACATATGTAAAATACAGTACATGTGAGAGTTGACATATATAAATAACTGTGCATAAGAGCCAGTGAATGTGTGAGTGGCTGTATGGATCATTGTGAACTTGTATCCAGGATTGTATAAGTGAGTAAATATGTTTTAGTATATGTTTGAATAAGTAAGGTGTGTATAAATGTATAGTTGTGAAAATGGAGGTGTGGTTGATTCTTTGCATGACTGACTAGGTGTGTAAGTAACTCCATGGATGAGTGACAGTCTGTGAGTGTCTGTTTACACTGAGTGTATCTAAGGTTATATTAGAGTCTGAAGAGGTTCATCGTATTATCACATGAATGATGTCATCAGTGATGTGATCAGTAATATCAAATGAGATGTCATCAGTGATGTCATCAGTGATGTCATTTGAGATGTCATCAGTGATGTCATCAGTGATGTCATTTGAGATGTCATCAGTGATGTCATCAGTGATGTCACTGACCATGTCATGAATGATGTAATATGTGACATGATCAGCAGTGGATTGCGGGTGCGCGATATATAGTTAGTACAACTAACTATATATGGAATTTCATTGGTTTTGTGTGAGTAAAATAAAGTTTTTTAAATGCTAATTCCTAACTATATATGGTCTATAACCTATGGTTTTTTCAGTGAATTTTCAAGGTTTTGTAAATGCTAATTCCTAACTATATATGGTCTATAACCTATGGTTTTTTCAGTGAATTTTCAAGGTTTTGTAAATGCTAATTCCTAACTATATATGGTCTATAACCTATGGTTTTTTCAGTGAATTTCATTGGTTTTTTAAAAGCTAATATCTATAGCTGTAAAATGTATTATTCTTTAAATCCAAAAATATATTTTATATGTTTATTAATAATTTTTTTTAAAATATTTTTTTTGTTTCGCTCCCGGTCCGCTAACCGGGAAGCTTCCAGTTAGCTCAATTCGATTCCGCGATCCCGTCCGCGAACCGGTAACAAATCAACATAGTGACGGTATTGCGTTGCCGCGTAATGCGTCTTATGACGTACTGCGTTAGCGCACCCGGAAGTGCCCCGGGGCGCGGACCGAGGCGCGAAACGCAACTCCCCGGAAGCGATCCGCGGCGCGAAAGCGTGACGTATCGCGTTGCCGCGAAATGCGTCTTGTGACGTACTGCGTTAGCGCACCCGGAAGTGTCCCGGGGCGCGGACCGAGGCGCGAAGCGCAGCGAACCGGAAGCTAACCGGGGAGCGTTCCGCAGCGCGTAACATGAAAGTTAGAGGTCATGTGACTTGTTAATAAAGCTTTTCATTGGTTCATTTCACTTTTAGTTTCATAATTATGGAAGGCTAGGTCAGGTGACCTAAAAATAACACTTTTCATTGGTTGAGAAGTATTGTTTTTTCCAAATGATGAAAACCACTCCTTCTTTCCTCACTCTGACTTTCATTATTGTGAGAGGAAGACCTATTTTGCTTCTTGGAAGACCTATTTTGATTCTATGAAAATGGCTTCACTGATTGCTTCAGCTGGTGCACCCCCACCACCACCTCCACCTCCTCATGGGAAGAGAGGACCACCTCCCCAGGTGGTTATCAACACTGAGGAGGAAGATGAAGAGATGGATGAGGAGGGAGAACAACCACAATTTCTTGAAGAGTTGCCCCGGGTTTCAAGAAAGAAACCCAGTTTCATCTGGCAGTTTTTTTCCATCCCTCGTGGCCAAAAAAAGGTCAATGCCAGGTATGCAACATGCCTCATATGCAAGAAACAATTGTCCAGAGGGACGGACAAAAAATACAGCTACGGTAATCATACCATGCATAGGCATATGACGAGGAAACATCCCTTAAATTACAGCCGGGCGGAATTAAGGGATATGATGGACAATCCTCGACCAACTCCTGTGACGAGACCAGCAACATCGGTTTCTTTATCACCAGAGGAGGCACGGGAAACTGTGCCAAATATCCAGCCCAATTTTGGGAACATGATACACTTATGTATGCGCTGTCGTGGATTATTAGCTTGTGGCAACATGAGCATCAATGCACTGAACCTGGCGTATGAACACCATGATTGCCCTAACCGCCCCCAGTAATTTTTTTTTGCTCCTGTTGAGCCCTTTTCAACGCCTGTTTTTTGTTGTTTCCCCCCCCAAAAAAAACCAAAAAAAATATAAAATCGTTCAAAAAATACAAAAAAAACAAAAAATGTTCAAAAAATACAAAAAAATATATAAAACAACAAAAATATAAAAAAAAAAGTTCTTTTCAGAACTACCTTCCCTTTCCAAAAAAATTGCTAGAATGTTTAGCACTCTGGCAAGCTCTATTTCTTTTGGTTCGCTTCCGGTTTAGCTTCCCGGTACGCGTACCGGGAGCTAACCAAAAAAATTTTTTTTTTTTAAAAAAAGAGTAAGTATAAGGAAAGTAAACAGAGAGTGATGTTTCAAGAAAGACAGCTATAGGGAGTAAAGAAGAGATACTATTTAATAGATCTATTTACCAAAGAACAGACAGAAGAGGGTATAATTGTGAAAAACAAAATAGATAACGAAGTGAAAGAAAAACAAGCATTGGCATAGCCAATAGGTATCGACTTTGGGACCTTCTAAGTCTTTAGTTATGCAGCATAATATCCTTGGTGCAGCAACATCAACTGTTGCATGGCTAAACACGTATAAAGTCCCAAAGGCGAGACCTATTGTCTATGCCAATGCTTGTTTCTTAAGTAGAATTGCAATACGTATGGCTCTTCCATGTAAAAAAATATTATCTTGTGCTCTAAAGATTGCTAAAGTCTCGACAGAGAACAGGCTAGATTGTAAGTAGGGTAAATTGCGCTTGGTGATCTGTTTGAGGGAGCGTCTGCTTTGCCTGGTGTCTTTGGAGAGCAATTTTGATTGTTATACTGGACAATATAGCCCTAATGTAAATAACATAGGGGCATATTATCAACATAGGCAATAAAAGTTTTGCAGCTTTTATCGGCAGAAATGTGTCGCTAAAGCTGCTTTTGCGGCAGAAAACTGCCGCTAAAGCCGCTTTTGCACCAGTTTTCTGTCAATAAAAAGAGCAATAATTTTATTGGCTGCATTCATAATATGCCCCTTAGTGTGCTTCAACTACACAGAAAAAGCATTATGAACAAATAGTGATACAGTGATCAGTCAAAGACACTAAGAGTAATAGAGACGGAGTGAGTGAACAAGAGTGAGGAACTATGAGAAGAGAGGGACTGAGAAAAAGAGTGGAAGGAGTTGAGTAAGTAGTTAATAGATAAAGGAATGAGGGAAATAGCAAAGGCAGGAAACAGGATTAATGAAATGAAGCAGTGGAACTAATAGTAGTTCAATGTGATAGAAATGTAACGAAAAGAGTACAAAATACTTACCTTATAATTGTCGTTAAATTCCTCACTTTTTATTTTTATACTTTCAATCTGTGAAAGAGAGAACAAACATTTGAAAAATATAAAAACATGTATTAAAAAATTACAAAAGACAAGGGCAAAGATTGAAGGACAAACAGTTTTTCAATAACTTTGACACTTACAGAAGCTACACAGTTCTAAAGATATACATTTTAAACTAACACTATCTTGATGCAGATGAAGTGAGGCCTATCTTAAAACATGGTGCATCTTTTGCATTGCTGTTGTCTCAGAAAAGTGTCGCAAGACACTAAAATTTAAAATAATTGCTTCAGGATGCCAATAAGATGTCTACTATCCAGAGTTTTGTTTCAGGTGAGGCCTACTCAGGGTTGCAGATGAAATTTCGAGTTGTTGAAGAGAATAGAAGACATAATACATGTGAAGGTCTACCAATGAAGTGAGTCATGTCCACTGCACTCTTCAACAAAGTAGAAACCTCCTATGTTTCCCTGGACAGACCTAAACTTGATCTGCACAATGTGATTCATAATGATAGGAAACACAGGTGATGTAATTGAAATATGTACAATTTATTTTGCTCATTTCACAATCACATCACTTGTGTTTCCTTTGCTTAGGTATCTCATTGTGCAGATGTAGTCCAGCATATGAAAGAATACGTAGAAGTGCAGCACTGCATGCAATAAATTTAACACTTACAGAAAACTCACCTTCTCCATGCCTCCTACACAGTTCTACATATACATCATAAATGCAAACAGTACAGAATTAATTATACATGTTAAATGGTTTATTTTTGCTGTTCTCAGAATGTATCAAAATTCACTAAAAACAGTGACTTGAAGGTATTCATCATGTAACAGCGGGGAAAAAAAACCACAATCAAAATGATTGTGTTTAAAAAACCCATACAACATCAGCAATCAAAATTCAGAACTCCTTAAAGTTAACTTACTTTCCATGACGTCCAAGGATGTCCTATGAACAGCTTACACTCTTTTGTGCTGTTATTACTTTCAGCCCGCCACTTTCTGAAAGAAAACCTCCATCGTTTTTAAAAACACGTTACATGCAATAAATGACTTCTTGCTCTCTACCACTATTTTCCACAAGGCCAAATCTAGTCAGAGCTATTTATAACTCTTGGATTTCTTGTAAGCCAATCCCATCATTTGGCATTTCCGCAACTTTCACAATTAAAATGTTGAAGATCATTTTCACAATCCTGGAATAGTAATATCTTCTCCTTCTTGCTCAGTCATGTTCTACATTTCCTATGACACTGATACTGCTTAATATGAAGCAGACTTACACTACCTCTATGAGTACTACAATTATTTAATTCTCTACATCACTTTTAATCACAAAGCAATGTAAAACAGTAGACAGCATTGCAGACTTACATTCCCTCTACTCCATGTTTTGATTGGCTGCTTCAATTAGCTTATAAAAAGAAACAGTTTTTCTGAACTCATTCAAAGTGCACATATATCTCCATGATGTCCAGTCCTATGATTAGAAGTTATGTCTCTGAACTACACTTATCCTCAAGGCCAAATTGTGTAGGAGCCATTAGAACTTCTTGAAATTCCACAGAGCACATCCCGAGATTATTTCCCTAAAATTTTGGTTTTAAAAACACCAGGTAAGAGTTTTTAAGGTCATACGGCAATTTTTTTTTTTGAAAACTAAAACAGAATCATTGCAGAATGACCAGCCATTTCTAGACTTTAAATAAGCTGTGTAATGTCCTGATGTTATTGAAGGGCCGTCATGATATATAATTGCTGTAGTTACAAAAGTCCTTCCTGATATTGACAACTGCGAAGCTACAAAATTTTTTATTAAAGTTGTCAATTTTGTTCCATCAGTCCTACATCGTTGGAACATTAAAATGACGTACTGGCCATATGTTCGTATAAATAATGTGGACATCATTTCAGATTTACATTGGCTACACTCCATGTTGTGATTAGCAGCTTTTACTAGCTTATTAAAGGAGACTGATTTACTGTCTGGCAAAGTTAAATATATAAATCTTTCTGAGTCTACACTAGTAGTACTTGATACCATACAGTTCTCACAGTCATGCTGCCATTGATAAGAAAGCCCAAACAGCTGATCTACATCTACACCTTCAGCATGTAATACATCAAGCATATACATTAAAAACTCCTGACAATCTTGCTGAATATTTTGAGAGAATTGTGTTTGGCCTGAACATCTATCTAACAGATTTCGAATTTCAGACACACTTTCTATGTTTCTTCTATCAGTGGTACATTTCTCTAACACAGAATTTAACAAACTGCAAAATCTTTGATCAGAATTGACCACAATCTCTTCTTTTACATTTTTTAGAGAAAACAAAACATTAATTACTACATTAGCATAGCAGTTGACACCAGAACTGTTTTCAAACTGAAAACCAACAACATCTTCAACAGAATCCTCTTTGTTTCTGCTTGTAATTTTAGGTTCATTCACTTTTTGTCTTTTTGCTACAACCTCCCCAGTATTGTTCTCATTTCTTCGTTTCCGGCCTACCAGATGTTTCTCAAACAAAGGAAACTGAGGCAAATGTGGCGCATACTCTCTTCTTAACCTATTGTATTCCTTAACACAATCTAGATCTGCACAAATGTTTGTGACATCACACTCAATCAAGTACAATCCCGATAAAGTTCTAACTCGTGACAATGCCACATATGCCATACCCTCCTTGAACACAGAACTGCCAATATTCACCAATGCACTGTCTACACTTAAACCTTGCGATTTATGGATTGTCACCGCATATGCCAAGCAAACCGGGAACTGCTTACGGCGCACATATAAGTCTTTTACAAGCAAAAATCTAGCAGAACAACGAGCAATTAGCTGTACTTCCTCAATGCCATCAAATTTAATTTTTAAAAATTCAATTCCATCTCTATTTCTGTATTTCACAAAATCAACAACATTACCCATTGATCCATTTACCAGACCTCTTTCAACATGTAAATTCCTTCTTAAAATTATACGGCAGTTCAAGCACACATTCAGAGTCTTTTCAAAACCTGCAGTTTTAGATATACTCTTCTCTAATGAATCCAATTTAGTTTTCAGATTCTCAGACAAAATAATTGTTGATCCCATATGCTCTACTCTATCAATAGCTTCCAGTTTCACAATCTCTTGCTTTTCTAAATGCAACATTTTGTTGTTAAATTTGGCACATTCTGCAAGAGTTGGCATCAAACATATTCCAGATTTCTTTTCAGTAATTTTCTGAAAAATATTCTCAGGCACAACATCTTGTTCTGGATATAAATTTGACAGTAATCGTGCATTTAAAAATTCTTTCCCATGCTCAGTCACTTTTCCAATTCTAACATCTTGTAGAATAGTCTTGTAAACTTCATCCTTCGCCTGACGCATATTTTCATGCAGTTCAGCATAATTGAAGTTTAACCATATATTGACGTTGCCAATGCTGCCTAGGCACTTCCTGGTATCTTCATGCGTGAGCATTTTGAACACAGGTTGCCCTTTCACTGGTGTCAGCTGCAGAAGATCTCCGAAAACAATGATGTGTTTGCCACCAAATAACACATCATACTCTGTTTTGAGAACTTCTTGCATCCTCAAATGCACAAAGGCAAGCATGACATTGGAAACCATGCTTACTTCGTCAATGATAAGAAGTTTCATTTTCCTCAAGATTCTTGAAACTTCAAAACAAGCATCTCCAGATAGCTTGTGATATTCTAATTTGTTGTCATGCTCCACTGGCAGCATCAGTAAACGATGTAAAGTAATCCCTTTAATATTATGTGCTGCCAGTCCAGTTGGAGCAGTGACAACACAAGACAGCGATGACTCTGTCCTTTCCTGCAAATAGCATGAAATTGCTTTAATGAGGAAACTTTTTCCAGTTCCCGCTTCTCCACTCACGTACAGTCGGACAGGCTTCAACGACGTACATGAGCACTCTTTCTTATCATGACTTAATCCATGATCAATTTGCATGGTAACTTCGTCATATATTTTCCTCTGCTCAACGTTGAGTTGCCTTTCCAACTCTTCTAAGTTAACCGCATCCTCTTGAGCATGTGCCATGGCTCTTCCCACTTCATTCATAGCAGTGGCAGCTTCATTTTCAATAAGAGGTCCTCCTAGTGGATCCTGACTCAATGAAGCAGAACTCTGACTGTCCTGAGAACTGTCTCTGGCAATCTCGGCTGCAATCGTTGCTTCCTGCTCAATTTCCGCATTCAACATTTCTACATATCTGGGAAAAGCAGGACATTCTATGGTCTCCTTGGCGGCATTGAAAGAGTCTTCGTAACAGAGGAAATCTCCAAGCAGTTCCTCTTCTGCACGCCAAGGCTTGAAAAGTTGCAAAAGTGCTAAATAGAAAAACTCCTTTTTTTCAGGAGATTCGCCACTCAATTTTCGATGGTTTATCAAGTGGCATTTTCTTTGCTTGACCAGACATCCCTCACTTCCTATTACAGCATACACTCCTTTCTCAGTATCTTCTTTGATGTTCCTCTTGAATATGTAATTTTGCAGAACCTCATACAGACAAACATTCTCTAGGTGACTGCTTCGATTTGGATAATATGTATCCAACATGTTTGTCTTCAAAATGTCGGTACTGTTTGGCTCCTTTTCCGCCAAATACTCAATTTCCCGCACAGGTTTGAGAACTCGATTACGCGTTGCAGCAAGACCAAGACTCGCCCAAACGATACTCCTGGACTTGGCATAGAGACTTGCTGAAGACAACCGGTCAGAACATTCGTACGCTCCGATTTCTCGATGCGACAACATCTTCAGACTGAAACTGTACAACTTCTTGCTGAGGCTCATTTCATGGGAAATGTCCTCCCACATATCCTTCAATTCTGTCTTCTCTTTTTTGGTGATGTAAGACGTCACATACCGAGCCACAGCCATACAGTTATCAGCCACAAACTGTATATCCATGTTAGCATTCCACATGGACAAAATCACCGGGTTGTAGTCGTTGATGTACTTGGACTCTTCATTCCTCTTCAAATTGTATGTGTTTTTAGGTGATTTCTTCATCACATTATGTCGCAGCGAAGACATCAAACTGTTTACTCTTCCTTTAGAAATCACCGGTCGTGGAAAGCCGAAACGACATTTGGTGTAGAACTTGTCCTTGTTTCGGAATTTACGACGGCAGTACTTTCCACATCGATGGCTTTGGAAACGCAGAACTTTTTCTCTTAGGCTTTTCTTCTCCTTTGCGTTTGGAACAGCACACGTAGAATACTGTTGGATGAAACTCATCACTGAGTCTTCTGGATCCGTTCCAAATTTAGGTGCATCCTTGATCCACAACAACATATGTATATGAGGAGCACCTCTTGCTTGGTACTCCTTTCTCCAGAAGAAATCCAACACCTCTCCAAGAGGTGGATTCTTCTTATTCATGATGAAAGACATCATAGCTTCAAATCTATGATTGAAGTACCTACATACATTGACTGGATCCAAAGAGCACAGTTCTCCGGGTGTCTTGAATTCAATGTTATCTACGTTAGCATTTGCCTCTCGTAGAAATTGAAGTAAGTCTTCCCAGCCATACTCGGCACAACTCAGAGTGAGGAACCATGTGTGAGTACCTAAGTTCCTCAGCATACATTTTAAATCACCATGACGACGGTACCAGTACTCATTAGTACCACGCTGACACGCCATGAGATTAATCAGGTGAGAATCCAAAATACTATCTTGGACATTGACTTTATCCATAAAATCACTTGCCGAGATGTTTTGCATGTGTATACCACTTTTCAAGATGTGGTTCACTGCATATGACAGTCCAGACAGATCGCTTTCAAACAGGAGATGAAACAAATAAGGAATGCATTGTCGAAACCTAGCATCTCCTGCATACAATCGCAAAGTCCGGTATTCAGAAGCAGGAATTTGATGAGGTCGCTCATCATATCTTCCTCCCTGACCTGTTGGAAAAAGCTGTGGGAAACACCGAGCTTCCAAACTTTCCTCCCAAACACTAATGGGACTCCCTTTGGCTTGTTTCATTTGAAACAACTCAATAGCATTCCCCATGACTTCCTTGGAATGCAAAGGATGAACACTATAATGTTCATATATTTCCTCACTAGTAGAGGGTTCTACTTTCTCAATTTGACCAGCACACAAATCGCTATCCTCTTCCTCACTTACTTCCTCTTCTGCAACATATACATTCTTATAGTATTTTTTTTTTTTTTTCAAATACAATGTTGCCTTTTTAACTTTCCTAACATCTACTAAATCTTGCCATATTTTCTTATTCTTTGTCGGAACCCCATTAACTAAGATAACCAGAGGTTCCTCTTCCACTTTTTCTACTCCAATTGTGTTAATGTTTTTCTTCAAATCTAGAGGCAAATAAACAACTCTTCCCTTTAATCCTCTCTGTAAATCTGATGGAGGCAATTTCCCTGTCTTTGGCTCCATTCTTACAATAGCCTGAAAGGGATGGATACTTTGAATCAAAATAGATTCATAAGTATTTAAGTCCTTCAATTCAGAAGGAATCTCAACCAATTCCAGATTATTATGAACTGCTCTAGCAGGCATCTGGTTTTGTTTTAATTTGTTACAACAATAAGTACACACACGTTGATCCAATCCCAAATCAAAACAATTTTCTACCATCAAGTATGTTGCAAAATCCTTCCATTCACTATTATTTTCCCTTTCACTTTTTGCATATAAATCCACTAACTTAGTCTGATTCTTATAATAAGTGCGTCTACAACACACACAAGTGAAATTAGGCCTCTCACTTGATTTCATGTCAAACGTCGCAATTTCCCTCTGGAAATTATCTGTACTGGAAACATGTACACTATCTTCCAAATGACCCTCTACTTCTTGCTCAATTTCAACATTCTCCTCTTTACTTCCAAAGTAACAAAACTCAATTTCTTCACATATATTCTTCACATCTATTTCAGAACCATGCAAAAGAGCAGCGCATAATTGTTTCAGCATAATTGCTGGACTCTTAGCATAATACAACATTCTAACTAATTTCCTCACTTTGTTATGATGCACTGCTAGCATCCTGAAATGATGAAAAACACTCTGGCATACTCTCCTGGAAAGACAAGCCAGTGAATGACCATGCAAACCTGTCACCTCTCTTACTCTGCAAGGATCTAATTCTTGCAACAACCTCATTTTCTGCTTCAAACTTTTTTTGTTAAATGACCGTACAAAATCACAAAGCAAATTGATGGAATCCTGTCGCACACTGCAAATACTACTACACTTCCAGGTGTACACAGGACCCTTAGCACGTCTTCCTAAAACCTCATTACCTAACAACTCTTCTGCCTCTGTTGTCACAAGTTTTTCTTTTTCAACTGGACAACCATCTTTCACTTCATAAGCACGACCACTGATGTCAACTGCATGCACCAAATCATTATCCTGGAAATAACTCTCTTCATTAAAAAATGCCTCACAGCTTGAACTATGCATCCATTCTCCAGAAAAAACTTCACAAAAATTACTACGATTAACTATTCTCTTCCATCTACTATTTCTTTTGAAATCAAAAATTGCCTTGTTTAGTTTCCTAATTCTATTGATTATCAAAATAAATAACTTACGTTTAATTTCAAATGCCTGATCAATAACTTTCTCAACTTTTTTTTTTCTCTTATAAAAAACTAGTTTCTGTTGACCTTTCTTAATATTTTTTAACAAATTGCCAATTATCCTGTTGCGGAACATTCGTTTACGAATCTCCCTAAACTGTTGTTTCCTTCTACTATCATGCACAGATTTATCTCTTGCTCTAGCAGTAACATTTTCCATTGTCCTTTTCTTTCCATTTGATTTACTGCTCGTGTTATGGACTGAAACATTTTCTGTAGTAATATTTTTTTTATTACAAATATTTCTTATGAAATATTTAGAGCTCTTACCCAGTGCTTTCTTCGTGGCTTGAGAAATCTTTTTGTTAGAGGACTGCTGCATTTTTTTTTTCTCCTGCTGTCTTTGACGTTTTGCAGCCTTTATCTGTCTTTCTGTTGTAGGCATATTAAATTCTTGAAATGATCTGCAGTTGAATCTGAGGAAAAATATAATAAAAAATGTTAATAAACATTATTATCAAACAGTAAATCAGTAATAGTGATCAAAAACATAACACACTACTTGACATTTTAATTTGAAGATTTTTTAGTCATTGCCATTTTTACAATACAGAAATACCAGAAAAGAAATGACATTTATATTTATGTTACCTATGCTATTTTATATGTGAATCTGATCTACTTTTATGAGCATATTTTAATATTTTATTGAAGACACTACACATAACCTGTTTTTGAAGGTGTCTTTATTTTTAAATTAAACGGTTTACCTTTTTACTTTTTATTGATTATAAATTTTAAAAATAAATGTTTATAATTCCAAAGGCTCAAGCAGGTCAGCTTCCCATCCTATATCATATAATTCGGACAAATCTGCATCCTCATCACGCTCTTCTTCATCCTCAGGATTTAAATCATCCAAGGGATCAACATCCACTGATGTTTCAATTACGAGTTCAATGATGAGGTCAAAATCAACTGATTGCTGATTGTCGCTCATGTTGATGTTGTCTTTATCTTTAAAGAAAGATAACAACAATGAGATGTTGCAGAGTAAGAAACAAATCTCAGAGATTATAATAGTAAAATTGTTTAACAAGATTAACATTTTGCAGCTATTATTTAGCCATGTCCAGCAATGCTGAGCAGGTGAAGCCTATGTCTAATTTTTCACTGAACAGGACTCATCTCTTCTTAACCTTGGATAAGCCTCAACGACTCTGTGTCCCCTGCACATACTCAAATGTTAAAGTGCAGATTTATATTAAATGGCACATCCCCAGGCATGCACCAGTTAATGTGCACCACTGCTTTACCACCCATGGTGTGCCGCATTTACAATCAGATAGGAGAAAGCTGCGTCAAAACCCTGCGCCTGATTGAAGCTGGCATAGGTCTTGACGCAGCATTGTGGAGATGGGGCACCCCTGAGCCTTGCTGGAGCTGCATCGCACTTGCGATACAACTCCAGCAATGCGCCACCTTTACAGCACAGATGCGTCACGCATCTGTGCCGTTTTTGCCCCATGCTGCGCCGCATTGTAAATGCAGCACAACATGGGTGGCGGAACAGTGGCGCAGGATGACTGTCACATCCCTGGTGATGCGGCAGTCATCATAAATCTATCCCTAAGCTTCTTATCTTGTTACAGATGAACTGCCATATGTATCATCAAAATATTTTACATTTTCTAAATAGCGAATTTTAAGGAATAAATAGCGATTCTTTACCATTCCTAATTTGCGATGAGCAAATTGCTAATTGCAAGTTACCCATTCATTTCCATGGCCTAGGAGGCTAATATGAATGAAGGTTTAATTTGCGATTAGCAATTTGCTCATCACAAACTAGGAATTTTTCCAAGGGTGCAGGGGTGTCTCAAGAACACCTGCTGCACCCCTGAAAAACAAATTTGGGGGCATATGGCACACATACATGCCCTAAGGGCATGTGTTGGCGTCATATGGCACCTTTTGTTTTTTTGAAAAAAAGCTTTTTGAAAAGAATTCACAAATTACCACTAATTTACCACAATAGTTTCCAAATCCTTAATGTCATTTTTTACATAGTTTTTGTTTGATACATTGCATTTAAGTAGTCACAAAATTTACAAATGCTTCAGTGCAATCGCAAAATAAGGAATAGCAAATTTTGCTACTCCTTATTTTGCATCAAAGTTGTTTGATACATACCATTTGTCTAATTAACATTCGCAAAGGCCGAAATTCATAGAATTTTGATCTTTGCAAATGCTAATTAGCTTGATACATATGGCCCCAAGTGAGGCCTGTCTTGCGACATGGTGCATCTTTTGCATTACTCCTGATTGGGTTTTATGTGGTACGTTTTTTTTTTACACCATGACATATCTGCCTAAATGCATCAATTTTTAATGTTGTCACCTCATAGCAAATATTTTGCACCACCGCTGCATCATAAAAGTGACGCACAGTGGCAGAAAAAAGGCATACACCTATCATAAATCTATCCTTAGCATTTTAAATGATTAATCCAGGATGACAATAAAGTGTGTCCTATCCAGAGGTTTGTTTAAGGTGAGGCCTACTCAGGATTGCAGATCAAAGTTACGCTTGATGAAGAATACAGAGGAGATAATATATATAAAGGACTACCAATGAAGTAAGTAATGTGCACTTTATTGCACCAGTCATCATAAATGTATCCTTAAGCTTCTTATCTTGTTACAGATGAACCACCATATGTACCATCAAACTATTTTCCATTTCCTAAATAGCAAATTTTAAGGAATAAATAGCAATTCTTTACTATTCCTAATTTGCAATGACCAAATTGCTAATTGCAAATTACCCATTCATTTCCATGGGCTAGGAGGCTCATAGGAATTAAGGTTGCAATTTGTGATTAGCAATTAGCTCATCACAAAATAGGATTTTTTTCAAGCGTGCAGGGGTATCTCAAGAACACCCTGCTGCACCCCTGAAAAAGAAATTTGAGAGCACATGGCACACCTACATGCCCTAATGGCATGTATGGGCGTCATATGGGACCTTTTTTTTTTTTGAAAAAAATGCTTTTTGAAAAGAATTCGCAAATTACCACAAACTAGAAGTTGGTGGTAGTTTCCAAATCCTTAATATCATTTTTTACATATTTTTTTTTGATACATTGCATTTAAGGAATCGCAAATTTTGAATTATTGACATTTTAAGTAATTTCCACATGTGCAGTGTTTTCAAAATATAATTTGAAAATCGTTTTTGGGGAAAAGTAATGGTTTGCAAATTTATGACAAGGACATAATGGTGTATGCTTCTCTATAAGGCATTTCAGTGTCTCTAATGTCATTTTTCCCATATTACATTATAAGACCTTTCCCCATGAAGCACATTCCTTGTAAATATGCTCCCACCTGTGCATTGCAAATTTAGATTTTGACTGTTTCAGTCACATAGCCATGTTGAAAGTGACCCAAAAAAATTACAAACGTTTTAAAATAACACATTCATGTGTCTTAAGGACATTTTAAGTCATTTCCCCATGGACAATGTTTTCTAAGTGGCACAAAAGAGGTATACACCTATCATAAATCTGTCCCTAGCATTTTAAATGATTAATTCAGGATGACAATAGGATGTGGCCTATCCAGAGGTTTGTTTAAGGTGAGGCCTACTCAGGATTGCAGATTAAAGTTACGCTTGATGAAGAATACAGAGGAGATAATTCATGTAAAGGCCTACCAATGAAGTAAGTGATTTCTACTTCATTGCGCCAGTCATCATAAATGTATACCTAAGCTTCTTATCTTGTTAGACATCAACCGCCATATGTATCATATAACTATTTTGCATTTCCAAAAAAGCGAATTTTAAGGAATAAATAGCGATTCTTTACCATTCCAAATTTGCGATGAGAAAATTGCTAATTGCAAATTACCCATTCATTTCCATGAGCTAGGAGGCTCATATAAATGAAGGTGCAATTTGCGATTAACAATTTGCTCATCACAAATTAGGAATTTATTCCAAAGGTGCAGGGGTGTCTCAAGAACACCCTGCTGCAACCCTAAAAAAGAAATTTGGGGGCATATGGCGCACATACATTTTAACAACATTCCTTTCCCTCAACAACGATTTTCAAATCATAACTTCAAAACACTACACATGGGAAAATTACTTAAATTGTCCTTAAGACACATAAAAGCGTTTTTTGATTGGCTTTCCTGCATGGTAGGGTCACTTTTAACATGGCTATGTAACACAAACATTCAAAATTAAAACTTTCCATGCACAGGTGGGAGCATATTTACAAGCAATTTGCGCCACAGAGAAAGGTCTTACATTAAAATGGGAAAAATAACATCAGGGACAGTTAATTGCCTTATAAAGAACCATACACCATTATGTCCTTCTCATGAATTTAAAAACAATTCCTTTTTCCCAAAAACGATTTTCAAATCATAATTTCTAAACACTGCACATGAGAAAATGACTTGAAATGTCATTGAAACACATGAAAGCGTTTTTTGATTGGCTTTCCTCCATGGTTGGGTCACTTTTAACATGGCTATGTAACACAAACATTCAAAATTAAAACTTTCCATGCACATGTGAGAGCATATTTACAAGCAATTTGCGCCACAGAGAAAGGTCTTACACTAAAATGAGAAAAATAACATCAGGGACAGTCAATTGCCTTATAAAGAACCATACACCATTATGTCCTTGTCATGATTTTATAAACAATTCCTTTTCCCCAAAAACGATTTTCAAATCATAATTTCTAAACACTGCACATGGGAAAATGACTTAAAATGTCATTAAAACACATGAAATCATTTTTTGATTGACTTTCCAGCATGGTTGAGTCACTTTTAACATGGCTATATAACACTAACATTCAAAATCAAATTTTTCCATGCACATGTGAGAGCATATTTACAAGCAATTTGCGCCACATAAATCATAATTTTCTCCTTAAAGCACACTATTCTCTATCTAAAATAAAGAAATATTTTCTCACCTTAGCAAATACTTTGAGTTTGAAAACAGTCTAAGAAACACACCAATTTGTCTTCAGCAGAGCAAAAGGTATGCACTCCAGAGTCTGCAGCTATCAAAAGCACAGAAATGCTGTAATTCTTCACACATATTTCTCATGTCACCCAATCAAAACTCTTCCCTCACTTTTTTTCAAATGAAAACCCTTCCCCCCTCTGCCATTTCTGGCTATTTTCCATAGCAACCACCTCTTGGAGAAAATCTGGTGTTTGCAAGTTCACACAACAATGTTGCAATTGAACTCTGAACTCTCAGTGCACCTGCATATCCAGTGCTTTCTTTCATTTAAGGATTTTTTATTGACCACTCAAAATACATCTCTCAAACAACACATCTGTACACCCTAACTTTCTGTTTTCATCAATCAAAATCCACCAATCACTGTTACTGCTTCATGAACACAGAAACTCCATAGTTTTTTTCATTTCAAACTCTCATTTTTTCAACTGCCATTTCATTGCCACACTTCATCTGACTGCAGGAGAACCTTCTCTCACCATGTTTTCTGTCTGGATTGTTGGTCATAGTTATATTCACTGGGCTCAAAGGTACGTTGAAAGCAGGAATTTACCTAACCTCAATTTACAAGATGTGGAAATTAAGTGGTTTGGCCACAGAGGATTAAAATGTCACCAATTGATACCATTGGTGAAAACCTTTATGCATTTGCCCAAACCTGACCTGTTAATTGTGCACTGTGGAGGTAATGACTTGGGCACTTTGACTGGGGTAGGTCTGGAAATGCTTTTAAAGGACACCTTTGAGCAATTAATGGCACTTTTTCCTCAGACTGCCTTGGTATATTCAAATATATGCCAAAGACAGAAATGGAGGTGGTCCAACCAATTTTGTCCACAAATTGAGAAATCGAGGAAGCATGTAAACAAATCTGTTTCAGCTTACATGAGAGACCATGGAATGGGCTCCCTGTACAACAATAACTTGCGTTACTACATGCAAGATATCTACAGAGGAGATGGAGTTCACTTCTCAGATGAGGGCAACAGAATTTTCACTCTGAATTTAAGAATGTGCATTGGTACCTACTTATAAGTACCTAAATGTACCATAAACCCAAAAGCTCTTCTCAGAGCTACCCTACATCTGATCACTCACAATTATTATTTTACTCTAACATTTTTCACTAATTTTCAACAAAATACGCTACCGGGGCCGCTACCCGGTACGCGAACCGGGAGCTAACCTCGCGCAATTTTTTTTGAAAATTTTTTTTTTCGCACATATAAGCCTCCTCAGCCACCCTCAGAAAACCTAGGGGGTCAAGATAACTCTACCGTGCCCCCTTCTACCCATTCTGAACATTATTTGCCCTCCATCTTGTATCTTAATTCGACCGAAACACAAAATGGTGGACTCCTGGAACGCTTAAGGTCCGCGAACCGGGGCGCTCAACGGTTCGCGTACCGGGTCGCTCCCTGGGAAGCGCACCATCAAAAAAGGTGGGAAAGTAGTTCACACAAAAGCCACTTGAGATAATTTCACCAAATATAGATTAGCTCATACTACATACCAATCCCTACCATTTTCACAAATTTGATTGGAATTCCATTTAGCCATTTAGCCTGTAGACCTCTCTAAATACCGTGAGGTAAATTACTTCACAAAACACATCTGAAGTGTTGGAATTCACAACCAATTAAAATGTTACTTTCATTTTCTACTTTTTTTACCTGACATTTGATTGGTTATGTACCCGAATATATATAAAGGAAGAGAAGGAAACACAGCCATTTTGACTACTACTTCCTGGTGTACATTTCAATAGGATTTTCATTAATAACTTCAACTTATTTTTAAAGGTAAGTTGTTATTTTTAAAACTGAAGTATATTGTGCACTTTAAGTTATTATGGCAAACTTTTTCTGTTAGTTATATACTATCCCTCTGTAGTACTTATAAATTTAGATACAATCACTCTGATACTATACACTGCCCAAAGATAAATTCACTGTTAAAAACTGCCTATCTAAAATTAATCCCAACAATGCCCTACCTCTACTAATATATATTTTTTTTATGCAAATTTCAGGGAAAATGGAAAGCGAACAAAAAATTTCATTTGAAATTGTCCTTCCAGAGTCCAACACAGAAATCATTGATCCAAATGAGATTGAATTTATGGATGAAACTTGGGACCAAGAACTACTGCAATGTGTACAAGCAGTAGATAACCTCCTTGCAAATGAGGACATTTTACAACCTCAGAGACTACAATGTATATTCCATGATAATTTTGAAATTTCTGACAATGAAATGTTAGAAAGTTTAATAAAATATGAAACACAATAAAAAATGCTTAAAAAATAAAAAAATAAAAAAATAATCAACAAAAACAACAATCAATTAACATACAGCATTTGAAAAGTCTATCATTCATTTTTCATTGCAGTACGCTGCCCAGAACGCTTCCCGGTTCGCGTACCGGGCGCTACCCACGCAAAAAAACAAAAAAAATAATTTTTTTTTTTTGCCCCGTGGGGCCCTTTTAAAGCCTCCACATTAAACCTAAGGGGTCAGGGAGGATCTACTATGCCCCCTTATGGTTATTTCCCTTTTTGTTTTGGCCTCCTCTTGTCTCTCAATCCTACCGAGAGACAAGATGGCGGCCGCTCCGGACTGTTTGGAATGTTTACAGACGCCGGAGAGCCAATCAGCTTCGCTACGCGAAGTTTTGGTACGCTCCCCGGTCCGCGAACCGGGAGCTGCCCAGTCCGCTGTTACAGATATATATCTTTTTTTAAATGTTAATTTTTCAAAATCCACTGGAGCACATAAATTGAGACCTACAAAAGGCACATCGGGCTACCAGTCTCTACAATTTTGCCAAGTTTCGTGCAAATCCATTCAGCCGTTCGGGCTAAAAATGCGACAGACCGCCCTATGGAAAACTCAATGTTAAAAACACGTTTTGGGACCCCCCTTTTTTCTCGGCCCCCCCTGGACGAACCCCCCCCAAATTTCCAGGGGCTGCTCAGAAACAAAATGTTCCATTTTCCAGAAAATTTCAGCCAATTCCGTCCATAAACGCCAAAGTTATTAGACATAGAATTTTCAAAAAACCCATAGGGAAAAAATCCTAACTATATATACCTACTGGCGACCGCCAGTAGGTAATATATATATATATATATATATATATATATATATATTACCTACTGGCGGTATATATATATATATATTACCTACTGGCGGTCGCCAGTAGGTATATATAGTTAGGATTTTTTCCCTATGGGATTTTTGAAAATTCTATGTCTAATAACTTTGGCGTTTGTGGACGGAATTGGCTGAAATTTTCTGGAAAATGGAACATTTTGTTTCTGAGCAGCCACTGGAAATTTGGGGGGAGTTGGTCCAGGGGGGGCCGAGAAAAAAGGGGGGTCCCAAAACGTGTTTTTAACATTGAGTTTTCCATAGGGCGGTTAGCCTCACTTTTAGCCCGAACGGCTGAATGGATTTGCACGAAACTTGGCAAAATATTAGGGACTGATAGCCCGATGTGCCTTTTGTAGGTCTCAATATATGTGCTCCAGTGGATTTTGAGAAATTAACGTTTAAAAAAAGATATATATCTGTAAGCGCGCTCTGGGCAGCGCTCCGGTCCGCGGACCTTAAGCGTACCGGAACTTCGCGTAGCTAAGCTGATTGGCTCTCCGGTGTCTGTCAACATTCTAAACAGTCCGGAGCGGCCGCCATCTTGTCTCTCGGTAGGATTGAGAGACAAGAGGAGGCCAAAACAAAGGGGGAAATAACTATAAGGGGGCATAGTAGATCCTCCCTGACCCCCTAGGTTTGATGTGGAGGCTTTAAAGGGGCCCCGCGAAGCAAAAAAAAATAATTTTTTTTTGTTTTTTTTCATGGTTAGCGCCCGGTACGCGAACCGGGAAGCGTTCTGGGGAGCGTATCACAATGAAAAATGAATGATAGACTTTTCAAATGCTGTATGTTAATTGATTGTTGGTTTTGTTGATTATTTTTTTTTTTTTAAAGTTTTTTTTATTGTGTTTCATAATTTAATAAACTTTCTAACATTTCATTGTCAGAAATTTCATAATCATGGAATATAGATTGTAGTCTCTGAGGTTGTAAAATGTCCTCATTTGCAAGGAGGTTATCTACTGCTTGTACACATTGCAGTAGTTCTTGGTCCCAAGATTCATCCATAAATTCAATCTCATTTGGATCAATGATTTCTGTGTTGGACTCTGGAAGGACAATTTCAAATGAAATGTTTTGTTCACTTTCCATTTTTCCTGAAATTTGCATAAAAAAAATATATATTAGTAGAGGTAGGGCACTGTTGGGATTAATTTTAGATAGGCAGTTTTTAACAGAGAATTTATCTTTGGGCAGTGTATAGTATCAGAGTGGAAGTAGGAATATAAAAAAGTGTATCTAAATTTATAAGTACTACAGAGGGATAGTATATAACTAACAGAAAAAGTTTGCCATATTAACTTAAAGTGCTCAATATACTTCAGTTTTAAAAATAACAACTTACCTTTAAAAAGAAGTTGAAGTTATTAATGAAAATTCTAATAGAAATGTACACCAGGAAGTAGTAGTCAAAATGGCTGTGTTTCCTTCTCTTCCTTTATATATATTCGGGTACATAACCAATCAAATGTCAGGTAAAAAAAGTAGAAAATGAAAGTAACATTTTAATTGGTTGTCAATTCCAACACTTCAGATGTGTTTTGTGAAGTAATTTACCTCACGGTATTTAGTGAGTTCTATAGGCTAAATGGCTAAATGGAATTCCAATCAAATTTGTGAAAATGGTAGGGATTGGTATGTAGTATGAGCTAATCTATATTTGGTGAAATTGTCTCCAGTGGCTTTTCTGTGAACTACTTTCCCACCTTTTTTGATGGTGCGCTTCCCAGGAAGCGACCCGGTACGCGAACCGGTGAGCGCCCTGGTACGCGAACCTTAAGCGTAACGGGAGTCCACCATTTTGTGTTTCGGTCGAATTATGATACAAGATGGAGGGCAAATAATGTTCAGAATAGGTAGAAGGGGGCATGGTAGACTTATCTTGACCCCCTAGGTTTTGTGAGGGTGGCTGAGGAGGCCCATATGTGCGAAAAAAAAACATTTTTTTTTAAAATTTCGCGAAGGTTAGCTCCCGGTACGCGTACCGGGTAGCGCCCCAGGGAGCGTACTTTGTTGAAAATTAGTAAAAAAAGTTAGAGTAAAATAATAATTGTGAGTGATTAGATGTAGGGTAGCTCTGAGAAGAGCTTTTGGGTTTATGGTACATTTTGGTACTTATAAGTAGGTACCAATGCACATTTTTAAATTCAGAGTGAAAACTCTGTTGCCCTCATCTGAGAAGTGAACTCCATCTCCTCTGTAGATATCTTGCATGTAGTAACGCAAGTTATTGTTGTACAGGGAGCCCATTCCATGGTCTCTCATGTAAGCTGAAACAGATTTGTTTACATGCTTCCTCGACTTCTCAATTTGTGGACAAAATTGGTTTGACCACCTCCATTTCTGTCTTTGGCATATATTTGAATATACCAAGGCAGTCTGAGGAAAAAGTGCCATCAATTGCTCAAAGGTGTCCTTTAAAAGCATTTCCAGACCTACACCAGTCAAAGTGCCCAAGTCATTACCTCCACAGTGCACAATTAACAGGTCAGGTTTGGGCAAATGCATAAAGGTTTTCACCAATGGTATCAATTGGTGACATTTTAATCCTCTGTGGCCAAACCACTTAATTTCCACATCTTGTAAATTGAGGTTAGGTAAATTCCTGCTTTCAACGTACCTTTGAGCCCAGTGAATATAACTATGACCAACAATCCAGACAGAAAACATGGTGAGAGAAGGTTCTCCTGCAGTCAGATGAAGTGTGGCAATGAAATGGCAGTTGAAAAAATGTGAGTTTGAAATGAAAAAAACTGTGGAGTTTCTGTGTTCATGAAGTAGTAACAGTGATTGGTGGATTTTGATTGATGAAAACAGAAAGTTAGGGTGTAGAGATGTGTTCTTTGAAAGATGTATTTTGAGTGGTCAATAAAAAATCATTAAATGAAAGAAAGCACTGGATATGCAGGTGCACTGAGAGTTCAGAGTTCAATTGCAATATTGTTGTGTGAATTTGCAAACACCAGAGTTTCTCCAAGAGGTGGTTGCTATGTAAAATAGGCAGAAAGGGCAGAGGGGGAAGGGTTTTCATTTGAAAAAAAGTGAGGGAAGAGTTTTGATTGGGTGACATGAGAAATATGTGTGAAGAATTACACCATTTCTGTGCTTTTGATAGCTGCAGACTCTGGAGTGCATACCTTTTGCTCTGCTGAAGACAAATTGGTGTGTTTCTGAGACTGTTTTCAAACTCAAAGTATTTGCTAAGGTGAGAAAATATTTCTTTACTTTAGATAGAGAATAGTGTGCTTTAAGGAGAAAATTATGATTTATGTGGCGCAAATTGCTTGTAAATATGCTCTCACATGTGCATGGAAAATTTAGATTTTGAATGTTTTTGTTATATAGCCATGTTAAAAGTGACGCAACCATGCTGGAAAGCCAATCAAAAAATGATTTCATGTGTTTTAATGACATTTTAAGTCATTTTCTGATGTGCAGTGTTTAGAAATTATGATTTGAAAATCGTTTTTGTGGAAAAGGAATTGTTTTTAAATTCATGACAAGGATATAATGGTGTATGGTTATTTATAAGGCAATTGACTGTCCTTGATGTTATTTTTCTCATTTTAGTGTAAGACCTTTCTCTGTGGCGCAAATTGCTTGTAAATATGCTCTTACATGTGCATGAAAATTTTAATTATCAATGTTTGTGTTACATAGCCATGATAAAAGTGAACCAACCATGCAGGAAAGCCAAAAAAAAAACGCTTTCATGTGTTTCAATGACATTTTAAGTCATTTTCTCATGTGCAGTTTTTTGAAATTATGATCTGAAAATCGTTTTTGGGAAAAAGGAATTGTTTTTAAATTCATGAGAAGGACATAATGGTGTATGGTTCTTTATAAGGCAATTGACTGTCCCTGATGTTATTTTTCCCATTTTAATGTCAGACCTTTCTTTGTGGCGCAAATTGCTTGTAAATATGCTCCCACCTGTACATTGAAAATTTTGATTTTGAATGTTTATGTTACATAGCCATGTTAAAAGTGACCCTACCATGCAGGAAAGCCAATCAAAAAACGCTTTTATGTGTCTTAAGGACAATTTAAGTAATTTTCCCATGTGTAGTGTTTTGAAGTTATGATTTGAAAATCGTTTTTGAGGTAAAGGAATGTTGTTAAAATTTATGTTCGCCATATGCCCCCAAATTTCTTTTTCAGGGTTGCAGCAGGGTGTTCTTGAGACACCCCTGCACTTTTGGAATAAATTCCTAATTTGTGATGAGCAAATTGTTAATCGCAAATTGCACCTTCATTTATATGAGCCTCCTAGCCCATGGAAATGAATGGGTAATTTGCAATTAGCAATTTTCTCAAACAAATTTGGAATGGTAAAGAATCGCTATTTATTCCTTAAAATTCGCTTTTTTGGAAATGCAAAATAGTTATATGATACATATGGCGGTTGATGTCTAACAAGATAAGAAGCTTATGGATACATTTATGATGACTGGTGCAATGAAGTAGAAATCACTTACTTCATTGGTAGGCCTTTACAATAAATTATCTCCTCTGTATTCTTCATCAAGCATAACTTTAATCTGCAATCCTGAGTAGGCCTCACCTTAAACAAACCTCTGGATAGGCCACATCTTATTGTCATCCTGATTTAATCATTTATAATGCTAGGGACAGATTTATGATATGTGTATACCTCTTTTGTGCCATTTAGAAAACATTGTCCATGGGGAAATGACTTAAAATGTCATTAAGACACATGAATGTTTTTTTTTAAAACGTTTGCAATTTTTTGGGGTCACTTTCAACATGGCTATGTGTCTGAAACAGTCAAAATCTAAATTTGCAATGCACTGGTGGGAGCATATTTACAAGGAATGTGCTTCATGGGGAAAGGTCTTATAATGTAATATGGGAAAAATGACATTAGAGATACTGAAATGCCTTATAGAGAAGCATACACCATTATGTCCTTGTCATAAATTTGCAAACCATTACTTTTCCCCAAAAACGATTTTCAAATTATATTTAGAAAACAGTGCACATGTGGAAATTACTTAAAATGTCAATAATTCAAAATTTGTGATTCCTTAAATGCAATGTATCAAAAAAAAATATGTAAAAAATGATATTAAGGATTTGGAAACTACCACCAACTTCTAGTTTGTGGTAATTTGCGAATTCTTTTCAAAAAGCATTTTTTTTTTTTAAAAAAAAAAAGGTCCCATATGACGCCCATACATGCCATTAGGGCATGTAGATGTAACATGTGCTCCCAAATTTCTTTTTCAGGGGTGCAGCAGGGTGTTCTTGAGATACCCCTGCACGCTTGAAAAAAATCCTATTTTGTGATGAGCTAATTGCTAATCACAACTTGCAACATTAATTCCTATGAGCCTCCTAGCCTATGGAAATGAATGGGTAATTTGCAATTAGCAATTTGCTCATTGCAAATTAGGAATAGTAAAGAATCGCTATTTATTCCTTAAAATTTGCTATTTATAATATGTAAAATATTTTGATGATACATATGGCAGTTCATCTGTAACAAGATAAGAAGCTTAGGGATAGATTTATGATGAGTGGCGCATCCCCAGGGATGTGACAGTCATCCTGCGCCACTGTTCCGCCACCCATGGTGTGCTGCATTTACAATGCGGCGCAGCATGGGGCAAAAAAGGCACAGATGCGTGACGCATCTGTGCTGTAAAGGTGGCACATTGCTGGAGTTGTATCGTAAGTGCGATGCAGCTCCAGCAAGGATCAGGGGTGCCCCATCTATACAATGCTGCGTCAAGACCTATGCCAGCTTCAAGCAGGCGCAGGGTTTTGAAGCAGCTTTCTCCTATCTGATTGTAAATGCGGCACACCATGGGTGGTAAAGCAGTGGTGCACATTAACTGGTGCATGCCTGGGGATGTGCCATTTAATATAAATCTGCACTTTAACATTTGAGTATGTGCAGGGGACACAGAGTCGTTGAGGCTTATCCAAGGTTAAGAACAGATGAGTCCTGTTCAGTGAAAAATTAGACATAGGCTTCACCTGCTCAGCATCGCTGGACATGGCTAAATAATAGCTGCAAAATGTTACTCTTGTTAAATAATTTTACTATTATAATCTGTGAGATTTGTCTCTTACTCTGCAACATCTCATTGTTGTTGTCTTTCTTTAAAGATAAAGACAACCTCAACATGAGCGACAATCTGCAATCAGTTGATTTTGACCTCATCATTGAACTTGTAATTGAAACATCAGTGGATGTTGATCCATTGGATGATTTAAATCCTGAGGATGAAGAAGAGCGTGATGAGGATGCAGATTTGTCCGAATTATATGATATAGGATGGGAAGCTGACCTGCTTGAGCCTTTGGAATTATAAACATTTATTTTTAAAATTTATAATCAATAAAAAGTAAAAAGGTAAACCGTTTAATTTAAAAATAAAGACACCTTCAAAAACAGGTTATGTGTAGTGTCTTCAATAAAATATTAAAATATGCTCATAAAATTAGATCAGATTCACATATAAAATAGCATAGGTAACATAAATATAAATCTCATTTCTTTTCTGCTATTTCTGTATTGTAAATTTGCAAGGACTAAAAAATCTTCTATTTAAAATGTCAAGTAGTGTGTTATGTTTTTGATCACTATTACTGATTTACTGTTTGATAATAATGTTTAATAACATTTTTATTATATTTTTCCTCAGATTCAACTATGCCTACAAAAATAAGAGAGATGAAGGCTGCAAAACGTCAAAGACAGCAGGAGAAAAAAAAAATGCAGCAGTCCTCTAACAAAAAGATTTCTCAAGCGATGAAGAAAGCACCGGGTAAGAGCTCTAAATATTTCATAAGAAATATTTCTAATAAAAAAAATATTAGTACAGAAAATGTTTCAATCCATAACAACACAAGTAAATCAAATGGAAAGAAAAGGACAAATGAAAATGTTACTGCTAGAGCAAGAGATAAATCTGTGCATGATAGTAGAAGGAAACAACAGTTTACGGAGATTCGTAAACGAATGTTCCGTAACAGGATAATTGGCAATTTGTTAAAAAATATTAAGAAAGGTCAACAGAAATTAGTTTTTTATAGGAGAAAAAAAAAAGTTGAGAAAGTTATTGATCAGGCTTTTGAAATTAAACGTAAGTTATTTATTTTGATAATCAATAGAATTAGGAAGCTAAACAAGGCAATTTTTGATTTCAAAAGAAATAGTAGATGGAAGAGAATAGTTAATCGTAGTAATTTTTGTGAAGTTTTTTCTGGAGAATGGATACATAGTTCAAGCTGTGAGGCATTTTTTAATGAAGAGAGTTATTTCCAGGATAATGATTTGGTGCATGCAGTTGACATCAGTGGTCGTGCTTATGAAGTGAAAGATGGTTGTCCAGTTGAAAAAGAAAAACTTGTGACAACAGAGGCAGAAGAGTTGTTAGGTAATGAGGTTTTAGGAAGACGTGCTAAGGGTCCTGTGTACACCTGGAAGTGTAGTAGTATTTGCAGTGTGCGACAGGATTCCATCAATTTGCTTTGTGATTTTGTACGGTCATTTAACAAGAAAAGTTTGAAGCAGAAAATAAGGTTGTTGCAAGAATTAGATCCTTGCAGAGTGAGAGAAGTGACAGGTTTGCATGGTCATTCACTGGCTTGTCTTTCCAGGAGAGTATGCCAGAGTGTTTTTCATCATTTCAGGATGCTAGCAGTGCATCATAACAAAGTGAGGAAGTTAGTTAGACTGTTGTATTATGCTAAGAGTCCAGCAATTATGCTGAAACAATTATGCGCTGCTCTTTTGCATGGTTCTGAAATAGATGTGAAGAATATATGTGAAGAAATTGAGTTTTGTTACTTTGGAAGTAAAGAGGAGAATGTTGAAATTGAGCAAGAAGTAGAGGGTCATTTGGAAGATAGTGTACAGGTTTCCAGTACAGATAATTTCCAGAGGGAAATTGCGACGTTTGACATGAAATCAAGTGAGAGGCCTAATTTCACTTGTGTGTGTTGTAGACGCACTTATTATAAGAATCAGACTAAGTTAGTGGATTTATATGCAAAAAGTGAAAGGGAAAATAATAGTGAATGGAAGGATTTTGCAACATACTTGATGGTAGAAAATTGTTTTGATTTGGGATTGGATCAACGTGTGTGTACTTATTGTTGTAACAAATTAAAACAAAACCAGATGCCTGCTAGAGCAGTTCATAATAATCTGGAATTGGTTGAGATTCCTTCTGAATTGAAGGATTTAAATACTTATGAATCTATTTTGATTCAAAGTATCCATCCCTTTCAGGCTATTGTAAGAATGGAGCCAAAGACAGGGAAATTGCCTCCATCAGATTTACAGAGAGGATTAAAGGGAAGAGTTGTTTATTTGCCTCTAGATTTGAAGAAAAACATTAACACAATTGGAGTAGAAAAAGTGGAAGAGGAACCTCTGGTTATCTTAGTTAATGGGGTTCCGACAAAGAATAAGAAAATATGGCAAGATTTAGTAGATGTTAGGAAAGTTAAAAAGGCAACATTGTATTTGAAAAAAAATAATAAATACTATAAGAATGTATATGTTGCAGAAGAGGAAGTAAGTGAGGAAGAGGATAGCGATTTGTGTGCTGGTCAAATTGAGAAAGTAGAACCCTCTACTAGTGAGGAAATATATGAACATTATAGTGTTCATCCTTTGCATTCAAAGGAAGTCATGGGGAATGCTATTGAGTTGTTTCAAATGAAACAAGCCAAAGGGAGTCCCATTAGTGTTTGGGAGGAAAGTTTGGAAGCTCGGTGTTTCCCACAGCTTTTTCCAACAGGTCAGGGAGGAAGATATGATGAGCGACCTCATCAAATTCCTGCTTCTGAATACCGGACTTTGCGATTGTATGCAGGAGATGCTAGGTTTCGACAATGCATTCCTTATTTGTTTCATCTCCTGTTTGAAAGCGATCTGTCTGGACTGTCATATGCAGTGAACCACATCTTGAAAAGTGGTATACACATGCAAAACATCTCGGCAAGTGATTTTATGGATAAAGTGAATGTCCAAGATAGTATTTTGGAATCTCACCTGATTAATCTCATGGCGTGTCAGCGTGGTACTAATGAGTACTGGTACCGTCGTCATGGTGATTTAAAATGTATGCTGAGGAACTTAGGTACTCCCACATGGTTCCTCACTCTGAGTTGTGCCGAGTATGGCTGGGAAGACTTACTTCAATTTCTACGAGAGGCAAATGCTAACGTAGAAAACATCGAATTCAAGACACCCGGAGAACTGTGCTCTTTGGATCCAGTCAATGTATGTAGGTACTTCAATCATAGATTTGAAGCTATGATGTCTTTCATCATGAATAAGAAGAATCCACCTCTTGGAGAGGTGTTGGATTTCTTCTGGAGAAAGGAGTACCAAGCAAGAGGAGCTCCTCATATACATATGTTGCTGTGGATCAAGGATGCACCTAAATTTGGAACGGATCCAGAAGACTCAGTGATGAGTTTCATCCAACAGTATTCTACGTGTGCTGTTCCAAACGCAAAGGAGAAGAAAAGCCTAAGAGAAAAAGTTCTGCGTTTCCAAAGCCATCAATGTGGAAAGTACTGCCGTCCTAAATTCCGAAACAAAGACAAGTTCTACACCAAATGTCGTTTCGGCTTCCCACGACCGGTGATTTCTAAAGGAAGAGTAAACAGTTTGATGTCTTCGCTGCGACATAATGTGATGAAGAAATCACCTAAAAACACTTACAATTTGAAGAGGAACGAAGAGTCCAAGTATATCAACGACTACAACCCGGTGATTTTGTCCATGTGGAATGCTAACATGGATATACAGTTTG
Source organism: Lissotriton helveticus (assembly GCF_964261635.1). Taxonomy (NCBI): domain Eukaryota; kingdom Metazoa; phylum Chordata; class Amphibia; order Caudata; family Salamandridae; genus Lissotriton; species Lissotriton helveticus. Next base: position 553,775 of record NW_027611923.1, read on the forward strand.
TGGCTGATAACTGTATGGCTGTGGCTCGGTATGTGACGTCGTATATCACCAAAAAAGAGAAGACAGAATTGAAGGATATGTGGGAGGACATTTCCCATGAAAAGAGCCTCAGCAAGAAGTTGTACAGTTTCAGTCTGAAGATGTTGTCGCATCGAGAAATCGGAGCATACGAATGTTCTGACCGGTTGTCTTCAGCAAGTCTCTATGCCAAGTCCAGGAGTATCGTTTGGGCGAGTCTTGGTCTTGCTGCAACGCGTAATCGAGTTCTCAAACCTGTGCGGGAAATTGAGTATTTGGCGGAAAAGGAGCCAAACAGTACCGACATTTTGAAGACAAACATGTTGGATACATATTATCCAAATCGAAGCAGTCACCTAGAGAATGTTTGTCTGTATGAGGTTCTGCAAAATTACATGTTCAAGAGGAACATCAAAGAAGATACTGAGAAAGGAGTGTATGCTGTAATAGGAAGTGAGGGATGTCTGGTCAAGCAAAGAAAATGCCACTTGATAAACCATCGAAAATTGAGTGGCGAATCTCCTGAAAAAAAGGAGTTTTTCTATTTAGCACTTTTGCAACTTTTCAAGCCTTGGCGTGCAGAAGAAGAACTGCTTGGAGATTTCCTCTGTTACGAAGACTCTTTCAATGCCGCCAAGGAGACCATAGAATGTCCTGCTTTTCCCAAATATGTAGAAATGTTGAATGCGGAAATTGAGCAGGAAGCAACGATTGCAGCCGAGATTGCCAGAGACAGTTCTCAGGACAGTCAGAGTTCTGCTTCATTGAGTCAGGATCCACTAGGAGGACCTCTTATTGAAAATGAAGCTGCCACTGCTATGAATGAGGTGGAAAGAGCCATGGCACATGCTCAAGAGGATGCGGTTAACTTAGAAGAGTTGGAAAGGCAACTCAACGTTGAGCAGAGGAAAATATATGACGAAGTTACCATGCAAATTGATCATGGATTAAGTCATGATAAGAAAGAGTGCTCATGTACGTCGTTGAAGCCTGTCCGACTGTACGTGAGTGGAGAAGCGGGAACTGGAAAAAGTTTCCTCATTAAAGCAATTTCATGCTATTTGCAGGAAAGGACAGAGTCATCACTGTCTTGTGTTGTCACTGCTCCAACTGGACTGGCAGCACATAATATTAAAGGGATTACTTTACATCGTTTACTGATGCTGCCAGTGGAGCATGACAACAAATTAGAATATCACAAGCTATCTGGAGATGCTTGTTTTGAAGTTTCAAGAATCTTGAGGAAAATGAAACTTCTTATCATTGACGAAGTAAGCATGGTTTCCAATGTCATGCTTGCCTTTGTGCATTTGAGGATGCAAGAAGTTCTCAAAACAGAGTATGATGTGTTATTCGGTGGCAAACACATCATTGTTTTTGGAGATCTTCTGCAGCTGACACCAGTGAAAGGGCAACCTGTGTTCAAAATGCTCACGCATGAAGATACCAGGAAGTGCCTAGGCAGCATTGGCAACGTCAATATATGGTTAAACTTCAATTATGCTGAACTGCATGAAAATATGCGTCAGGCAAAGGATGAAGTTTACAAGACTATTCTACAAGATGTTAGAATTGGAAAAGTGACCGAGCATGGGAAAGAAGCTTTACATGCACGATTACTGTCAAATTTATATCCAGAACAAGATGTTGTGCCTGAGAATATTTTTCAGAAAATTACTGATAAGAAATCTGGAATATGTTTGATGCCAACTCTTGCAGAATGTGCAAAATTTAACAACAAAATGTTGCATTTAGAAAAGCAAGAGATTGTGAAAGTGGAAGCTATTGATAGAGTAGAGCATATGGGATCAACAATTATTTTGTCTGAGAATCTGAAAACAAAATTGGATTCATTAGAGAAGAGTATATCTAAAACTGCAGGTTTTGAAAAGACTCTGAATGTGTGCTTGAACTGCCGTATAATTTTAAGAAGGAATTTACATGTTGAAAGAGGTCTGGTAAATGGATCAATGGGTAATGTTGTTGATTTTGTGAAATACAGAAATAGAGATGGAATTGAATTTTTAAAAATTAAATTTGATGGCATTGAGGAAGTACAGCTAATTGCTCGTTGTTCTGCTAGATTTTTGCTTGTAAAAGACTTATATGTTCGCCGTAAGCAGTTCCCTGTTTGCTTGGCATATGCGGTGACAATTCATAAATCGCAAGGTTTAAGTGTAGACACTGCATTGGTGAATATTGGCAGTTCTGTGTTCAAGGAGGGTATGGCATATGTGGCATTGTCACGAGTTAGAACTTTATCGGGATTGTACTTGATTGACTGTGATGTCAGAAACATTTGTGCAGATCTAGATTGTGTTAAGGAATACAATAGGTTAAGAAGAGAGTATGCGCCACATTTGCCTCAGTTTCCTTTGTTTGAGAAACGTCTGGTAGGCCGGAAACGAAGAAATGAGAACAATACTGGGCAGGTTGTAGCAAAAAGAAAAAAAGTGAATGAACCTAAAATTACAAGCAGAAACAAAGAGGATTCTGTTGAAGATGTTGTTGGTTTTCAGTTTGAAAACAGTTCTGGTGTCAACTGCTATGCTAATGTAGTAATGAATGTTTTGTTTTCTCTAAAAAATGTAAAAGAAGAGATTGTGGTCAATTCTGATCAAAGATTTTGCAGTTTGTTAAATTCTGTGTTAGAGAAATGTACCACTGATAGAAGAAACATAGAAAGTGTGTCTGAAATTAGAAATCTGTTAGATAGATGTTCAGGCCAAACACAATTCTCTCAAAATATTCAGCAAGATTGTCAGGAGTTTTTAATGTATATGCTTCATGTATTACATGCTGAAGGTGTAGATGTAGATCAGCTGTTTGGGCTTTCTTATCAATGGCAGCATGACTGCGAGAACTGTATGGTATCAAGTACTACTAGTGTAGACTCAGAAAGATTTGTATATTTAACTTTGCCAGACAGTAAATCAGTCTCCTTTAATAAGCTAGTAAAAGCTGCTAATCACAACATGGAGTGTAGCCAATGTAAATCTGAAATGATGTCCACATTATTTATACGAACATATGGCCAGTACATCATTTTAATGTTCCAACGATGTAGGCCTGATGGAACAAAATTGACAACTTTAATAAAAAAATTTGTAGCTTCGCAGTTGTCAATATCAGGAAGGACTTTTGTAACTACAGCAATTATATATCATGACGGCCCTTCAATATCATCAGGACATTACACAGCTTATTTAAAGTCTAGAAATGGCTGGTCATTCTGTAATGATTCTGTTGTAATTTTCAAAAAAAAATTGCCGTATGACCTTAAAAACTCTTACCTGGTGTTTTTAAAACCAAAATTTTAGGAAAATAATCTCGGGATATGATCTGTGGAATTTCAAGAAGTTCTAATGGCTCCTACACAATTTGGCCTTGAGGATAAGTGTAGTTCAGAGACATAACTTCTAATCATAGGATTGGACATCATGGACATGTATGTGCAGTTTAAATGAGTTCAGAAAAACTGTTTCTTTTCATAAGCTAATTAAAGCAGCCAATCAAAACATGGAGTAGAGGGAATGTAAGTCTGCAATGCTGTCTACTGTTTTACATTACTTTGTGATTAAAAGTGATGTAGAGAATTAAATAATTGTAGTACTCATAGAGGTAGTGTAAGTCTGCTTCATATTAAGCAGTATCAGTGTCATACGAAATGTAGAACATGACTGAGCAAGAAGGGGAAGATATTACTATTCCAGGATTGTGAAAATGATCTTCAACATTTTAATTCTGAAAGTTGCGGGAATGCCAAATGATGGGATTGGTTAACAAGAAATCCAAGAGTTATACATGGCTCTGACAAAATTTGGCCTTGTGGAATCTTGTGGTAGAGAGCAAGAAGTCATTTATTGTATGTAACATGTTTTTAAAAACGATGGAGATTTTCTTTCAGAAACTGGTGGGCTGAAAGTAATAACAGCACAAAAGAGTATAAGCTATTCATAGGACATCCTTGGACGTCATGGAAAGTAAGTTAACTTTAAGGAGTTCTGATTTTTGATTTCTGATCTTGTATGGGTTTTTTAAACACAATCATTTTGATTGTGTTTTTTTTTCCCCGCTGTTACATGATGAATACCTTCAAGTCACTGTTTTTAGTGAATTTTGATACATTCTGAGAACAGCAAAAATAAACCATTTAACATGTATAATTAATTCTGTAATGTTTCCATTTATGATGTATATGTAGAACTGTGTAGAAGGCATGGAGAAGGTGAGGCTTCTGTAAGTGTCAAAGTTGTTGCATGCAGTGCTGCACTTCTGCGTATTCTTTGATATGCTAGACTACATCTGCACAATGAGATACCTAAGCAAAGGAAACAGAAGTGATGTGATTGTGAAATGAGCAAAATAAATTGCATGTATTTCAATTACATCACCTGTGTTTCCTATCATTACGAATCACATTGTGCAGATCAAGTTTAGGTCTGTCCAGGGAAACATAGGAGGTTTGGACTTTGTTGAAGATTGCAGTGGACATGACTCACTTCATTGGTAGACCTTCACATGTATTATGTCTTCTATTCTCTTCAACAACTTGAAATTTCATCTGCAACCCTGAGTAGGCCTCACCTGAAACAAAACTCTGGATAGTAGACATCTTATTGGCATCCTGAAGCAATTATTTTAAATTTTAGTGTCTTGCGACACTTTTCTGAGACAACAGCAATGCAAAAGATGCACCATGTTTTAAGATAGGCCTCACTTCATCTGCATCAAGATAGTGTTACTTTAAAATGTATATCTTTAGGACTGTGTAGCTTCTGTAAGTGTCAAAGTTATTGAAAAACTGTTTGTCCTTCAATCTTTGCCCTTGTCTTTTGTAATTTTTCAATACATGTTTTTATATTTTTCAAATGTTTGTTCTCTCTTTCACAGATTGAAAGTATAAAAATAAAAAGTGAGGAATTTAACGACAATTATAAGGTAAGTATTTTGTACTCTTTTCGTTACATTTCTATCACATTGAACTACTATTAGTTCCACTGCTTCATTTCTTTAATCCTCAGTTTCCTGCCTTTGCTACTTCCCTCATTCCTTTCTCTATTACCTACTTACTCAACTCCTTCCACTTTTTTTCTCAGTCCCTCTCTTTTCATAGTTCCTCACTCTTGTTCACTCACTCCGTCTCTATTACTCTTAGTGTCTTTGACTGATCACTGTATCACTATTTGTTCATAATGCTTTCTCTGTGTAGTTGAAGCACACTAAGGGGCATATTATGAATGCAGCCAATAAAATTATTGCTCTTTTTATTGGCAGAAAACTGGTGCAAAAGCGGCTTTAGCGGCAGTTTTCTGCCGCAAAAGCAGCTTTAGCGACACATTTCTGCCTATAAAAGCTGCAAAACTTTTATTGCCTATGTTGATAATATGCCCCTATGTTATTTACATTAGGGCTATATTGTCCAGTATAACAATCAAAATTGCTCTCCAAAGACACCAGGCAAAGCAGACGCTCCCTCAAACAGATCACCAAGCGCAATTTACCCTACTTACAATCTAGCCTGTTCTCTGTCGAGACTTTAGCAATCTTTAGAGCACAAGATAAGATTTTTTTACATGGAAGAGCCATACGTATTGCAATTCTACTTAAGAAACAAGCATTGGCATAGACAATAGGTCTCGCCTTTGGGACCTTATACGTGTTTAGCCATGCAACAGTTGATGTTGCTGCACCAAGGATATTATGCTGCATAACTAAAGACTTAGAAGGTCCAAAAGTCGATACCTATTGGCTATGCCAATGCTTGTTTTTCTTTCACTTCGTTATCTATTTTGTTTTTCACAATTATACCATCTTCTGTCTGTTCTTTGGTAAATAGATCTATTAAATAGTATCTCTTCTTTACTACCTATAGCTGTCTTTCTTGAAACATCACTCTCTGTTTACTTTCCTTATACTTACTCTTTTTTTTTAAAAAGTTTTTTTTTTGGTTAGCTCCCGGTACGCGTACCGGGAAGCTAAACCGGAAGCGAACCAAAAGAAATAGAGCTTGCCAGAGTGCTAAACATTCTAGCAATTTTTTTGGAAAGGGAAGGTAGTTCTGAAAAGAACTTTTTTTTTATATTTTTGTTGTTTTATATTTTTTTTGTATTTTTTGAACATTTTTTGTTTTTTTTGTATTTTTTGAACGATTTTATATTTTTTTGGGGGTTTTTTGGGGGGGGAACAACAAAAAACAGGCGTTGAAAAGGGCTCAACAGGAGCAAAAAAAAATTACTGGGGGCGGTTAGGGCAATTATGATTGTCATAAGCCAGGTTGATGGCATTAATACTCATGTTACCACATGATATCAACGCACCACAGTGCATACAAGTATGTTTCATGTGCCCAAAATTCTCTTGGATGTTTGGCACAGTTTCCCGTGCCTCTGCTGGTGTCAATGATATTGACGATGTTGACCTGGCCACAGGAGTTGCTGTTGGGTTTTGTTCCATATCCCGTATTTCCGCCCGGCTGTAATTAAGTGGATGCTTCCTGGTCATGTGCCGATGCATGGTATAGTTCCCATAGCTATACTTTTTATCAGTCCCTCTTGATAATTTCTCTTTGCAGATGAGGCAGGTCACATACCTCGCATTCACTTTCTTTTGCCCTGGAGGGATTGAATAAAACTGCCAGATGAAACTGGCTTTCCTATGGGAAACCCGGGGCACCTCTTCCAAGAACTGTGGTTCTTCTCCCTCCTCTTCCTCCATTTCTTCCTCTTCCTCCTCAGTGTTGGTCATCACCTGGGGAGGTGGTCCTCTCTTCCCATGAGGAGGTGGAGGTGGTGGTGGGGGTCCACCAGCTGAAGCAACTACTGAAGCCATTTCTGATATACTAATGAAGGTCTTCCTCTCACAATGATGAAAGTCAGAGTGAGGAAAGAAGGAGGGGTTTTCATCATTTGGGAAAAACAATACTTCTCAACCAATGAAAAGTGTTATTTTTAGGTCACCTGACCTAGCCTTCCATAATTATGAAACTAAAAGTGAAATGAACCAATGAAAAGCTTTATTAACAAGTCACATGACTCTAACTTTCATGTTACGCGCTGCGGAACGCTCCCCGGTTAGCTTCCGGTTCGCTGCGCTTCGCGCCTCGGTCCGCGCCCGGGGACACTTCCGGGTGCGCTAACGCAGTACGTCACAAGACGCATTTCGCGGCAACGCGATACGTCGCGCTTTCGCGCCGCGGATCGCTTCCGGGGAGTTGCGTTTCGCGCCTCGGTCCGCGCCCCGGGGCACTTCCGGGTGCGCTAACGCAGTACGTCATAAGACGCATTACGCGGCAACGCGATACCGTAACTATGTTGATTTGTTACCGGTTCGCGGACCGGATCGCGGAATCGAATTGAGCTAACGGGAAGCTTCCCGGTTCGCGGACCGGGAGCGAAACAAAAAAAATATTTAAAAAAAATTATTAATAAACATATAAAATATATTTTTGGATTTAAAGAAGAATACATTTTACAGCTGTAGATATTAGCTTTTAAAAAACCAATGAAATTCACTGAAAAAACCATAGGTTATAGACCATATATGGTTAGGAATTAGCATTTACAAAACCTTGAAAATTCACTGAAAAAACCATAGGTTATAGACCATATATAGTTAGGAATTAGCATTTAAAAAACCTTATTTTACTCACACAAAACCATTGAAATTCCATATATAGTTAGTTGCACTAACTATATATCGCGCACCCGCAATCCACTGCTGATCATGTCACATATTACATCATTCATGACATGGTCAGTGACATCACTGATGACATCACTGATGACATCTCAAATGACATCACTGATGACATCACTGATGACATCTCAAATGACATCACTGATGACATCTCATTTGACATTACTGATCACATCACTGATGACATCATTCATGTGATAATACGATGAACCTCTTCAGACTCTAATATAACCTTAGATACACTCAGTGTAAACAGACACTCATAGACTGTCACTCATCCATGAAGTTACACACACACCTAGTCAGTCATGCAAACAATCAATCACACCTCCATTTCCTTAACTATACAGTTAAACACACCTTACTTATTCAAACATATACTAAAACATATTTACTCACTTATACAATCCTGGATACAAGTTCACAATGATCCATACAGCCACTCACACATTCACTGGCTCTTATGCACAGTTATTTATATATGTCAACTCTCACATGTACTGTATTTTACATATGTACTTACTTTGACATGTAGCACTGAGATATCTATTCACTCACCAATACAGTCATGCACACAGTCAACCGCCCATACAGCTGTTTCCACATGCACTTTTGAACCCATACATCTATGCAGAGAGTCATACACCTCCCAGCCACCCATACACACTCTCAGTCTCCCATACAAATACTTGGGCAACCAATCAATAACCCATATAGTTAATCATATAGCTACTGATCAACACATGCAGCAGTTTACAGAACAACAGACATAATGATGCACAAATTAAGACAGTTTAGTCACTAACCCATGCACTCAGTGAGACACATTTAATCACTCACTCATACAGTCAGTCACGCACCTACTAAATCCTTTGTTCAGACACTTCTACATCCACTCATTCTTCAATATGTAAGACATATTTTAACTTTACAGAAACATACAGTCACTGGATGTTGTCATCAGTGATGTCATCAGTGATGTCATTTGAGATGTCATCAGTGATGTCATCAGTGATGTCATTTGAGATGTCATCAGTGATGTCATCAGTGATGTCACTGACCATGTCATGAATGATGTAATATGTGACATGATCAGCAGTGGATTGCGGGTGCGCGATATATAGTTAGTGCAACTAACTATATATGGAATTTCAATGGTTTTGTGTGAGTAAAATAAGGTTTTTTAAATGCTAATTCCTAACTATATATGGTCTATAACCTATGGTTTTTTCAGTGAATTTTCAAGGTTTTGTAAATGCTAATTCCTAACTATATATGGTCTATAACCTATGGTTTTTTCAGTGAATTTCATTGGTTTTTTAAAAGCTAATATCTACATATATATATATATATATATATATACACTAAGGTGATGGAGTTATCCTGCATAAAACTACTAATCCCAGCATGCAGGAAACCACACACGCACTGAGTGGAGATCACTGGGGGCAGTATAAAAACAATTAAGCACATAGAGTTGAACAACAGCACGACTCCCTGCGCCATATTCATGTGAAGACTGAACATACTACAGGGGTTCTGCCCTCATCACCCTTCCATATCTGGGCAAGGAACATCAAAAAGATGAAAAAGTAGAAAAGATAATACTGAGGGATTATTTCAACATTTAATTTCGAACAAGAAGAAAATGTATTATCCTGTTCTGTACAACTTAATGTATAGAGGTTACTAATCACAAATTTCTAAAGACATATAGACATGCTGCAAGAAAAAAGTGACACACAGAAAAAATATATATAGAGAAAGCAAGCACATATCAACTATATACAATACAATCAAATATATACAAATCACAATTACAATATATACAATACATATTATGTGAAGAGAGACCTTTGAGAAAGAGGACAGCACCTCGAAATGCATCAGGTCTTTGAAATAATTACAGAAAGGATTGGAATGCAAGTTGCCTGATTTAAATAAAAGCTGTATGGTTTTCCATCTGCATTGTGTGTATCCCTGCTGCTTTCGGTCATTTGTTTAATCCATCATTATTTCGCTCACCACGCCACCCCAGTTCAGACATGGCCATATGCAAATCAGTCTTGACCCTGTGGATCATGGGAACAGTCCAGCCCGAACTGCCAAGCCAGGACTTCCCCGGACCAGAATCAAGCACCCTAGGACTGGTTTCTGGCTATCAGCTATCATCAGCCAGGATAGCTTGACTCCAGTGGCGTAGTGAGCACGGGAACCACGTCTGGGCATACCCTTCCCACATAGGGTGAACAGCAAAATACACAAGGTGATGGACGTAATGTTGCACATTGGCAAAACATTCACCCCCAGTTTTTTAAACAACATATAAATATTTCTTTGCATATGCTATTAATACATATTTTTGAATATGAACAGGAGATAGTGGTTGATTAATTATATTTAGCATTACTATATTCTATTGTACATCTTTCAGTGCATACTTATTAGATTTCTCGTTGATGTGATAGTACAAAAGAGATTTTGGGTAAATACCCCCAATGCACCACCTGGGGGTGAAAAGACTGATGCGCCTGTTCTGCAGTGGGAACACAGCACAATGTATGGGTGGGCTGACAACACCCCCTTTTTTATTTTTGGAAATATTTTCTCCCACGTATCTAGTGGCTTCCCTGTCCGCGGGGGAGTAGGAAATTTAGGGTGAACATCCCACCCTCAATTGCTCCCCGTGCCTAAAATGAATGCGTTTCCTCATGTAACGTAACTGGTGCTATGTAAAGCGCTCTGATACCTGATTCAGTTCGGCTCTAGTTCGCGCTATATAAAACTCTGCAAAAAAAAAAAAAGAGAGCTGAAAGATTAATGCACCTGTTCTGGGGTGGGAGCACAACATGATGCCTGAGTAAAACATTTTATCCCTTTTCTATTTTTGGGAATATTTTTGTAATGGTATCTAGTAGCTTTTCTGGGAGCAGATGATGGGTAAACACCATTAACTCACATCAAAGAGCAGAAAGACTGATGAACCTATTTTGGGGTTGGAGCATGGAGCGATGCTTGGGTGAGTCACCCCACCCCCTCCTTTTATTTTTGGGAATATTTGTCCCCTTGTGTCTAGTGGCTTTTCTGCCGCCCCGGGCAGATTTTTTGTAAACACCCTCAACGCATTCCCAGGAGGCAGAAAGGCTGTGAGGTGATTTGTGGGGGAGAGGGTTAGACCCAAAGCTTGGGTGGACCACCTCACCTATATTTCCAGTTAACAAATCAATTCCTGGTGTCTAGTGAGCTTTCTGCCCTCAGAGGCAGATTTGACATAATTGCCTTTAAGCTGCCCGCAAGGCGGCAGAAAGACTTTTGGGACTTGGGGGAGCAGTAGCCCTTTGCTAGGAGGGCTGCACCCCTCATTCAAATTCACTCCTTTTGGTCTAGCAGGCTTTCTGTGCCTTCTCCAGGAGGCAGCTTGGAAGAAATCACCTCTTTTTCCCTACAAGGCGAACAGCACACCAAAAACATTTATATAAAATGCAAAAAACTGAAAACATATTACCAAATCAAAAAAAGATGGCTAAAATATTTAAACATACTTCACATTGAAATCTATCACCTAGGAACACGAAACCTAATAACAACTTACCTGGATAATTCTACAACAATATTATTGTCAACTGAATTAGAAAAAAACATCATGAAAGACGTAAAAAAACAGATATTTTTACCTGTATATTTTCGACATAACTATGTTTTTGGCAAAATATTTGTCTCTCATGATATTTGTAAACATTATTTTGTTGATATATCAATACTTTTGTTCCAGATTGGAGGAATCCAAGAGTTATTATCATTATGAAGTGTCTTTTTTATTTCTCGCTGCTGCAACATCTTTGTTTCCTATGATTTCCCATTGGATGAGGGTCTCAGAGCTTATAAAATGCCTTGTAGTGAGAACTCCAGGAGAAGCAAGCATTAAGCTACAATAAAACATTTCCTCTCTATCTTCCTCCATCATAGCTAGATTTTTACTATGTACAGAGACATTAATTGGTTTGTCAACTTTCTTCCTTTGCTAAAGCCCTTCCTGGGTTTGAGATGCATCCCCCGAGTTGTAGTGGCTAGGCAGCAATTTAATTTCAAACCTAGGGGACAATGTGAGAACAAAATTGGGCAACTCATGTACAGTCACCTTCCTGCATCCTACACATGTGTAAACCTACCTTCTGGGAGACTATAATGGATAGTTAGTGCATTTTGAGTTGGAATGTTACAGGTATCACTATCCTTGCCTAAGTTAGACAAAAGAATAGCTGGGTTTGTTTCAAGAAAAGCAATCACACCAGAGACAAATTATGTTTAAGCCTCAACTTTTAAACTTCTCCCTTGTGTCTACATTTGTTCAATCAAAGTATTGAGAGAGGTTGCTAAAAACATCATAAATGGAGGTTTATTACTAAATGGTAGTAAGACTGAAACCATGATGCTTGCTGCGTAGGTCTGGTCTGGGACTTTTTAGCCAACCACTTTGGGCAATATACCCCCCCTTGGGCTCAAAGCCAGGACATCTAGTTGTCTGGTTTGTTCACAACGTCAACTTTGATAGGCAAATTTGGAAGGAGGCAATATTCATTTTTATTCCTGTGGCAAAGTGGTATTTGGTAGTATTAATCTAACATGAGAGTCAATTGAAACTACAATGTGCCCGAAACATGGCCCTCTTGCTTATTAGGTCGAGCATTCAAGACTAATCTTGCTGTCATTAAGTCATAGACCGCAAATTATTTTGGGGCCTAGTTATGCTAGAAACATTGGACTGTGCATCTGTGAAGACATACTTGATGCTTACAAATGGTCCAGCTCAGATGGGCGGAATAATTTACTTTGTACTTATATGTGTATGTACTTTATGGGCTCTGGAGATCAGTCCTAGGACTTGTCTGCTACCGCTTAGGGACTTTGTCTTCTGTTCAACTGCCTCTATTTAACTGTCTTAATAGAAAGCGACAAGTAGAGGTCAGTAAAATACCCAAATTACTTTCTGCTTGTTCAATTGCCTCTATTTAACTGTCTTAATAAAAAACGACCAGCAGAGGTCAGTAAAATACCAGAATTGCTTTCTGCTGAGGGACATTATTTTTTAAAATTTTTCTGGCAATTGTCTCTTTAACTTTTCTTGATAGAAAACGACTAGCATAGGTCTGTAAAATACCAGAATCACTGTAACATTCTCTAGATTCCAGTCCATAGAAATTGTCTTCCACAAGCACCCGTAGACAATAATATTTTTTTAAATCTTGTGTTTTCAGTGATATGACTACAGAAGGCCCTGATATTATATTAAAAACAGAGCTTTGGACTATACAATTTCCCGCTGAAAGGCCATATTTCTCTCCATGTGTTCCCATACCTGGCGTGTCACACAGTTTGATGCTTACTTTCCCTCCATGTTAAAGAACAGTAGATGTTTCTGCACCCAGTCTAATGTGCTGCATAGCTAAATACATATAAGGTTCCATAGGCGAGACCGATTGCATTGCAAATGCTTGTTTTTGTGCGGAAATAAAACGGTTTGTCTGAGGCTCACCGCTTTACCACTGGCTTCCCATAAACAGCACATTCACTATAAGATTATTAGCCTTACCTAGTAGGTCGTGCCGCACAAGCCCTAGAAGTTCTGTCAGATCGTCATGCTTCCTCACATTTTTTAATTTCTGATTTTCTCCTTGCTCAAAATTCCGGGGCCTCATTTATGAAAAGTGACGCAGCGCTGCGTGAAAACAGTGATGCGTCACTTTTGACTGCGCCCTACTTGCGACACCAATGATGTGTCATATTTACAGTATGACACATCATGGCGCAAGGATTACAGATACGTCAGTATTTCTGGCGCATCTGTATGGCGCAAAAGTGACGCATTGCTGGAGTGTGCCACAAAAGTGACGCAACTCCTGCAATGTGTCCTTTCACCTTGCCCCATGTGAAAGGGCCTGCGTCAGTCTTACACCTGCTGTGAGGCAGGCGTAAGAAATTGACGCATTTGTGTCCTAGAAGTGGCGCAGTGAAATCTTACAGATTTTACTGCGTCACTTCTATGACCCTTTCTTGCGTCAGAACGCCCCCCTGCATACATTATACCTGGTGTAGGTATAATGTAGCGCAGGGGTTTACAAAGTGACGCATCTACCTAGATGAGTCACTTTGTAAATATGGTGCAACAAGGCACATTTTTTACGCTGCTGGTGCGTCACAAAAAGTGACGCACCGGCGGCGTAAAAGTGACGCACGACCTTATACATGAGGCCCCCACACTTTAAGAAATGATACCTAAGAGCGAGGACCCAGCTTTGGAATGCTCTCTGTTCGCGGTTCCGTGTTAGATAAGAGCCTTGTTGGAATCAAGTACGGCAAGTGATCTGCCATTGACAATTCCAGCATCGCGAAAGGACTGTCTAGCAAATGAAACGCCCCTGGTAGACTGTCAGAAATTGTATTATTCCGCTTGTGCAGTGCTGAAGCATGTAATAATATATTTTCATAGTATTGTTAGCTGGGATGGTGAAAAATGCAGGTCGTTTCTGTAAATACAAACAACATATGAAAGTGGGTTTCGTTTATTTCCTCCAATTTGACACTGCGAGCCAATTTAACGTAATTACATTCGATATGCTCAACTTAGGGCAATGAAGAAGGATATTTTCTTCATATCATTTTCGGAGAACTCATTGCGAAAGTGGATCGTATAAATGGAACACTGTTTTTTACACTAAGGGGCAGATTTATGAAGGACTTGCGCCGCCGGTGCGTCACTTTTAACATGGGAAAAAGTGACGCACCGGTGGCGCAAGTCCTTCATAAATAAGGCCCTAAATGCTTTTAGCGACCGTTAGTTAATATCCCTCCTATGTTTATAGACATCACACTTTATATATATAAAAAAAATATGATTGTGTTGTTTTTCCATTCACTGCAATCATTTCTAAAAAAAGTTAATGAAAGAAAATGTGATAATTAAAAGTACTGTACAATGATTAATCGGTGAAAAGAACTATACCGTGCCCCGCGCCCGCGATCAAGGAAGGCAGCGCAATGATGTACGTTTTCTATAGTAAGGGCGTTCAGCTGTTAGATCTTAATGAGGATTATAAAACACATCTTCATGAATTAGAAATACTGGAGAAGGGAAAATCTCATTACTATGACCCCTTTACTCAAGTCCTGCTGCAGCTCTTTGTAACCTACTGGCATATAAGATTACAAATCTGCAGGGTGGCTCATTTCATGCTGACTTGCAAGTATGTGTAGAGCTTAAATTCATGGCTTTCGGTGGCATGGGAGCCTGAATTATTTATTTTACACTTGAGATAACAAAGTTATTTTAAATACATCTAACCTCACACAAATACGTATTCCTCTCTTTCAAGAAAAACACTGTTTAACTAAGTACTCGTTTTTGCCATGCTGCTTCTTGATCAGAGTAAGATTTGATTATTTTTAAATATACAAACACAAGGAAACAATATGAGGATGTTCACACTTTACTGCGACAAGGATCCTTTATAGAAGGTACACACATCCAAATCAGTGGGAAAGGAAGTGGCATTACGGCCAGCACTGCCGACTTTGAAACTGGGGGAGCAGGTTCCAGTCTCCTGGTCGACACAACATCCTGTGGTTCTGGACAAATCATTGAGGGGCCTGTTTATCACCTTGCTGTGCTGCATGAAAGGGAAAGGACAAGAATGCGCTGTATATAACATTATGCGGCACATTCCTGCTCTCTGCCTGTGTTGGGGCACAAACTTCTCCATAGTGCCAAAGCAGGCACCCTTGCGCCAGCCTGCAAAGGAGCTTGTGTTGTAGGTAGGATTGTTTTTGAGCAGGAAAGTACACCTTCCTGTATATAAACAATCCTCAGAACGAGGAAACAATGAGTAAAAATAAAGATATTTCTTCATGTTGCGCTTCCAGTGGAGAGGCATACAATGCTAAAACATTCCCAGGTCTACCAGCATTAGAAAATCTGGAAATGTGGCAGAAAGCACCCACGCTCCTCCCATGGCATGCCTTCCTGCCGCAAAGTAACACAAGGCAGCAATTTACACTGCCTTGCATTTATTCTAGATTTATCAAGCCATGCAGGGCCACGCAGAATGGCCCTCCATGGCTTGACAAATATCATTTCGGTTTTGCATTGCCCTTTCATCCCTTTGCATGGTGCAAGGGTGACGCAAAACCTTGATAAGTATGGTCTCAAATCTCCTGTGCCTAAAACAAACATTAAAAATGTATTTGGACCTCGTATAATGTAATTGTTGCATATATAAAGCACTTGACAACATTTGGGACGAGTTCATGCTAGATAAAATTGCAATAAAGAAAACAGTGCAACATTAGAACCAAGGACTGAAATGCACACCAAAGTATGTCATCGACATATGAACTAACTTTCAAATTAAAACAAGGAAGCAGACGTAATATTATCCCAACACATAGAATCCGCACTTTAAAGTATGGATTGCAAGACGAGAAATTATGTACCTCTTAATCTATACCCTAAACTGTTAGGCTGCAAGTTGAGGAACATTAACATATTCTCCTTTCACTGTTAGCTACTGTGGCAACACATTAACTACTCCTATGCACATGCATAGCGATATACGTCAGGAAGACAGTCCCATACGAGCATGCCGGGCATTGCCAGAGTAGTAAATAGTCAACAGGATTAACAAAGGGAAAAAAACACCATCCTCTTTAAACGCGCTAGGGCCCTGGATCAAGACCCCCTCAAAATCAAAAGTCCTCAGATCCTCCTGAAAACCAGAAAAACAGCCCAAGAATGGTCTCTTCAAGGCACTCACTTAGATATATGCCCCCTTGAAATGATCATAGTGCCCTAGAGCCAGTGGTGTAATAATAGGACCCCCTGCAGAATGTGGTGAGGGGCCCCCGAAACAAGGGTGTAGGAAACATTACATTTTTTAGAGGGACACTGACCGACTTGGGGAGAGCCAATCCATGAGTCTAGTGTGGTATTAAGAGCCAAAGCATGAGCCAAGGAATCAGTAGATGTAAAACAGAGAACAGAGGTCATTAAAAGTATGATACAATCTTTTTAAACTATTCTCAGTATTTCCATCAGCACATATGATTATATCACTGAATTGACTGAATAGGAAGTATTTTTTATAATAGTCTGTGATATTTGGTGCAATGGAGATGCCTACCTTGATATTATGGGGAATACACCAACCCCTTCAATATTTGAGATACCATCACAACATGTCTGCCAGTGAAATATCTTTTAACCCTGAAGAGGAAAGGAGGTGAGAAACGTCAGAATGACGTTGTTCCAACCCATCCTTCCTTTCACCATCATCCCACTCCAAAGCTACTGCTTTTAAACTCACCATGGTTGGCAGTCATGCCACCCATGCTTGCATTACCTAGATAAGAAAGATGATAATAATTATTTTGCTTCTATAACACTTCATCAATAGGCAAAATAGAAAATACTATTTCATGACATTCCACCAAATCCGCCAAGAGAGACATATAAACATTAAAGAGAGTGGGGCTCAAGACCGAACCCTGTGGGACTCCCACATCCAGCGGAGGAACTGGAGCAGAGAAAGGGGGGGCCCAAATCGATTGTTGGCGACTAGATAAGAAAGACTAAACCAGTTAAACACCGTCCCTCTCAGACCTATCTCCTGGAGTCCTGACAGAAGACGGCTGTGAGGGATGGTATCGGAGGCCGCAGAGAGATCGAGTAGAACCAACATCGCCTTCCCTCCACTGTCCAGAACCTCTTTTATAGACTCAGTGACTTCCAGTAGAGCAGTCTCTGTACTTAGGTTCGAGCGAAACCGGGATTGAGTATGATGGAGAATATCTCGAGTTTCAAGGAAGTTTGAGAGAGTAGAGTGGGTATGTTTTTCCACAATTTTAGCAAAGTAGCGAAATTGGTCTGTAATTAGAGTGTACGAGGGGGTCCAAATTAGGTTTTTTCAATAGCGGAAGGATGTGAGCCATTTTCCATGGACTGGGAACAATGCTGGTTTCAAGAGAGGCATTGAGGACCGGATTGATGATAGAATTGATAATATGTGCAATCTTGGCCAGGAACTTTGTGGGGAAAGGATCTGACGGGGAACCTGACTTTAATTTAGATAATAAATCCAGTGACATTTGTGGGGATAAAGGAGGAACTAGTGAGAGCGTGTGGCTCTCCGGGAGAGAATGAATCGCAGAGAGATTTGAGCCAAAGTCTTTTAGAGAATCAGTTGGCACGAAGGAGGCCTGAATACTTATGATCTTATTAGCAAAAAAACTAGCCAGTTGTTTCATCCAGAGCTCTGTAGGTGAAAATTTAGAAATTAAAGAAGCGGAGGAGGTAAATTCCTTGACTATTATGAAAATGTCTTTGCTAATATTAGTTGCAGATTTGATTCTTTTGGAGAAGTGAGATTTTTTCTCTATGACAAAACCCTTATGATACCGTTTGATAAGTTCCTTATATATCTCTTTTGTTGGGACATCGTAGCTTTTGCGCCACACTCTTTTGGCTTTCTTACAGAGCCTTCTGCTCTCATGGAGCGCAGGGGTGAACCAAGGTGCCGAAGCACGCAAATTTCTTTTAGACCGGATAGAGAGAGGCGCTATCTCGTCAAGAGGCTGTGTGAGCCATGACTGAAAAAGAACTAAATTGCTAGCCAGCTCACCTGTGAGCAGGCAAGAGTGCATAGCAAAAGATTGCTCCAGCATGTCAGCCGTGACACAATGTTAGGAACAAGACTGCGCCGTAGACTACGAGCCTGAGCCAACACTGGCCACTTTAGAAATGCGCAGAATGTAAAAATTCAGTAAGTAATGGTCAGACCAAGTCAGGGGTAAGGGAAGGCAAGAAATAATGGGAATTGAAGAAAAAATTTGATCGAGAATGTGGCCTTTATTATTAGTAGCTGAGAGAATATAAGGAAACAAACCAAATGTACTAGTCACGTCCTGAAGTTTCATGGTATCAGTTGCGTCTGCAGTATCCATATGGATGTTGAAATCCCCTAAAAGTAGACAGTGCTTAAATTTCATGATTAATGGGGAGATGGCGGTATGAATTTCATCATAAAAGGAGTCAGAGTGGCCCGGTGGTCTGTAAAGCAATAAACCAGCGAACGAGTGATGAGAGAAAAAAGACAGACAAAAACCAAGTGACTCCACCCCAGGGATATCCTCAGTGATGACAACAGAACAGGAGTAGTGCCTATCCACCACAATAGCGACCCCCCTCCCCTACCTATAGCTCCGTCTTTCCTCACCATATAATAATTTAGAGATAGAGCATTAGATATATCCGGGCTCGAAGAGTTGCCGAGCCAGGTCTCTGTCAGAAAGAGGCACGCAGGCTTAAACTCGGTTAATAGGTTAAAAAGATCTAGGGCGTGTTTACCCAAGGACCGTGTATTGAGTAGCATACAGTAGTAGGTATTTTGATGTTTCCCATGATCGTCACCAAATCAGAGGGATCAGCGGAGCACGTGATGTCCTTACTAGCTGATATGTTATGAAGAGTCCAGCCGAACCTCGCGCAGCGTGAAACATCCTTGGGGTCATTAGGGAGCACGAGACAATCGCATCCCATATCTCCCCTGGCTGATCTTTGTATACCTTGGCTAGCTACGACAGAGCGAATGAAGATCATATGACCCATCTGAATAATCTTTGTTTACTTTACTAGAATTTGAGGCTCCACTCATAATTGGTGGAAACTTCAACGTCCTTTTAAACAATAATTTGGATAGATCCTCTCCCTGCACTCAAATCAGTTCACCACGAGTTAAAGCCTACTGCCTTTCTATGCTAGATAATCTAAATCTATGAGATGAGTGGCATACGGTCAGTGATGACTCTAGAAACTATTTTTCTACAGCAAAAAGAATGGTCACTATTCTAGAATTGATTACTTTTTTATGGAAGTGCCAGAAAATTGATTAACTGCCTATTCATTTATACAATCACGCTGCAATTTGGTTACAAATCAAGCTCCCCTTGAACCTGACTCAAAGAAGGTGGACCCTGAATACAAGGTCACTCTCACAATCAGATATTATGAGAAAGATAGAAGGGATCACAGCAGATTTCTTTGAATGGAACTTAGCTTCAGCTGGTAAAGCCTGGTCATGGGGGTTCTTAAAGGGTGCCTTGGCTGCTTAGGTTAGAGCAGAAAAATGGCTGATTGCTTCAGATGAAGATCAGCTAGTGATAGCAGAAGCTAATCTGAAGTCAGGACATTTCCAGGGGGTGGAAAAGGTGAATTTAGCTGGTAAAGTTGAGGACTTGCAACTTAAGTTCAGACATATGATGGAGAAGATTTTGATGCAGAAATGGGAGGTTAGTAAATTCGATCAAGGGCAGAATTGTGGAAAATTGTTAGCAATGAGGAGTAGAATGGATTGGTCACGTAATTATATCAGGAAGATCAAACTGAAAGGTGGGTATCAGGTTGTGGAGGATAGGGAATACAATGAGTCAGCCTTTACAAAATTCTTCCAGGATTTATATCTCGAAGATCTGGTGGTAGATGAGGCTGTGTTAGATCATTGGCTTTCTGAAAAACAACTTCCAAAACTATATCTTAATCAGGATATATATCAGGGAATTAAATCCTGACTGCTCTTAAAAAATATAAGGGAAAGCAGCAGGGACAGATTTGATCCAAAATGAAATGTATGTATTACTGGCTGAAGAAATTATTCAGGTCTGGATAGAGGTATTCAATGAAGTGTTGAGGGGCACCTCACCACTTCCAGACTCTTGGAATGAGGCTGTTATTACCGTAATTTTTAAACCAGGTAAACACCCCACTCAATGCCAGTTTTATCGCCCAATAACTCTTGTGAACTGTGATTATAAAATCTTCATAGGGATACAAATAGCTCATTTAATAAATAATCCCTGGGCCCCTAATTAATGAGGATCAGAAGGGCTCCCTTCTAGGGAGGCAGATTAAGGAGCACATCACACCCTGATAGGCTCAATAGACCTCCCACAATGCAGGAAGCTCCTTAGCGAACGCATGGTTTGAATGTCGCCTACGTATGGGTATCCCTTACTACAGGGAATGTACCCCAGTGTGGGACTCTCAGGGAACTCCAGAGTGTCTCTTAGATGCCCTCGCAAAACTTCTGAAAACGGGTGGTGTCTCATATTGGGGGGACATAATGGAAGGGGATAGCTGCATGTCTTGAGATTCCTGGAGATATCTGACAAATGATACGTTGTCCAGGTTCAAGTTTTACTAATGAAAATCTCCATCTGACAAATCAATGGAGAAAGATTTTAGACCGAGAAAGAAGGTGGTGGCCCTCTAGTATGGATTACTGCTTGCTGTAATGGAAGAAAGCTTTAGACACCCTTACCTAGTCTGGGAAGACTGCTTGCTTGATGAGGAGCTGAAAAATGTATGGGAAGTATCTTTAGACATGCTTTATTTTTTTATTAAGTCCGCTGCACTAAGGAGAAATCATTTCTTCACTCTACTGGTCTCCACTTAAGCTGCCCAAAATGAGAGGCGGTGGGGATACCAAAGGTAAAAGGTGCGGTCGCCAGGAAGAAGACGATATCCACATATTCACCACTTGCCTGGCACTGAAAGAGTTTTGGGATAGTTTGGGTAAGACCATGTTGGATGCTTTGGGCACAGAAGTAAAGGTCAGACCTTCCTTAATCTGGTTTGGCATTATGTAGCCATTTGAGGGCTTAGAAGGTTCTTTGGGGTTGTGGTACAAGCTTGTATTTTACTTGATTATTTTGGCAAGAAGGGAGATATGTAAAAAGTGGCACAAGGTGGCTCCGCCTACATGGAAAAAGTGGTGGAATACTGTGAGATTCTTTAGAGATCTTGATCAAAAGGCTAATTTGCTTAGAACCAAACAAAGCTCGGGCTATTATTGAACTTATTGGACAATGAACACCATGACTATAAAGTCCAGTGATTACAACTCTTGGTCAGCTCATGATGTACAACGCGGGTTGGAATTTGTTGTGACATCAGCTGTGATTAGATCCCCAAGATGTATGCTATTGGGTTGTAGAGACCAGGAGGATGCTTATTTATCTGAGGTAATATGCGGACAAGAAAAGAACACAGGTTTGACAACTGCTTTTCCCTCTCTGTGCCCATCACCAACTGTTACAACTGTCATTCTTAGGGTGGTCTTCACCCAGCTTTCTTGCCTGCTTATTTCTGTTGCTGTGTGTTTTTTGAGCCTTAGGAATCTAAAAACTTTGCCGCTGCTAGCCAGTGCTAAAGCACATGGGATTTTCCATTACAACATGGTGACTGATTGGCATATTTCGTTTATGTGTAAGTCCCTTGTAAAGTGGTATACCATGTACCCAGAACCTGTCCCCTAAATGCTTCTAGTGGGCCTGCAGCACTGGTTGTGCCACACGAGTAGCCTTTCAAACCTGTCTCAGGACTGCCATTGCAGGATCTGTGTGTGCAGCTTACTGCCACTTTGACTTGGTATATAGGACCACTTGCAAAGCCTCAAACTCTCCTTTTATTACACATAGGTCACCCCTATGGTAGGCGCTAGGTAGCCCGATGGACAGGGTGCTATGTAACTAAAAGGCAGGATATGAACTTTTAAGTTTTACATGTCCTGGTAGTGACAAATTGAGAATGTATTACAACAATTTAAAGCTGTAATTCCTGATTAGAAAGGAATAGCTAAATCATGTTTCATATCTGTGGAATGATAGTGATAAATCCTATTTTAGAAATGCCACTTTTAGAAATTGGATATTTCTTTGCTCTTAACTTTGAACTAAGTGCTGGCATCCTGCTTCCAATACAAAAATGTGGGCTGGGTGACAACTACACTTTGGGCCCGATGTAGGTAGCCCTTTACCGATCGGAATCGGCCGAAAATACCGATTTTCGGCCGTTTCCGATCGGTAAAGGGCTATGGAGATGTAGGGGCACATTTTCGGTAATTTTACCGAATCGTTATCATTACCGAATCGGTAAATTTACCGAGTCGGTAATATTTACCGATTCGGTAATGATAACGATTCGGTAAAATTACCGAAAATGCAATGTAGGTAGCCTATGTTCCGGCAGCACATGGCTTACAGAATCGGTATTTTACCATAGAATGCAAATCCATGGTAAAAAACCGATTCCTGTGTACATGCACATCTGTGCATGTACACATGTGCCATGTGACAGACAGACGTGCCCTTAGGGCATGTCTGTGTGCCACATTGCACACATGGCCGTTTTGGGGGTGCTAGAGGGTGTCAAAGTGACACCCCATGCACCCTTGTGAATTCTTAAATTACCGATTTGGTAAATACCGAATCGGTAATGCCTAATCATTCCTATGGGCTTCAAAGCCCATAGGAATGAATGGGCATTACCGATTCGGTATTTACCAAATCGGTAATTTAAGAATTGTTAAGGATTCGGTAACGAATCCAGATGTTGGGACCTACATCCCATTTACCGATTTTTGAATACCGAATCGGTAGGATTCGGTATTTCAAAATCGGTAAATGGGATTTACCTACATCGGGCCCTTTGTGCCTTCCCTCTAGACAGACACAAACACAGGAATGGTGGGTGTAACAGATGACTCATCTGCATTCATTTGCACTCTGATAGCATTTCCGGACAGGAAGGGGAGAGGGAACTCTCACTTACATCTGAATAGGCTGTGTCCTGTACTCACACAAAGGACTGGTTACCCCCACAGAAAGTCTGGCGGGCAGGGCTTGGATAAAAGGGGACCTGGGCACTTCAATGAGCTGCTTTGAAGCCACACCCCACTTCAAAGGCACATTAGGTATAAATACTAGCAAATCAGGACACTACTGGACCTGGGAAGAACTCTGCTGTGTTCTAAGGATTGCCAATTTGCTTGGCCTGACTGTTCTGAGGAACAGCTTCTCTGCTTTGCTGAGCTGCCTTGTTGCCTGCTGATCTCTTCCCTGCTTAGGACAAGAACTCTCACTTGAACCCAGGGTGAATCCAAGGGCTTGCTGTCTTGCCTCCTGCTTTCTGAAATTTCAGGGACATAAAGGTCTTCTTGCAACTCTGATTGTGCTGCTGGACTCTGCCATCTAGGAGCAATAGTCTTGCCTGAGGGTCTCCCTCCAGTTCTGGGCCCCAGAAGTGGGTTCTGCAGCTGTTTTCTACAAAACTTGACGCAGTGACAACTTTGCACCAATGTGAACCGATGCAGTGCCCTCCAACGCAGTGATGCGCCAATGACAATGCGGGTTCTGACTGCGATGATCAATGATGTTGCAGCACCAATACTTTGGCACAGACTGTGAGGCTTGACATCAATAAAGAGTTGACTCTTCCACACCCATTGTGAGACTCTACTCCGACCCAATGACTCGCCTGCATGAATCAGAACCGACAAAGTGAAGTTTTCAATGACAGCTCTTGCTCTATGCAACTTTTTCAGTCACCCTGCATGGGTTGTGCACCAGGCCTGCCCTCCATTTCGGTCAGCCTGAAATTTGGATTCACCTCAGTCTTGTGTGGCCTCAAGTAAACTTTTAGTGCTATTGAGTTCTAAGCACTCTTGTTGCATTTATTCTTTAAAAAATCATTTCTCGACTACTGATTGGATTTTTCTCATTTTGGTCCGGTTTTACTCAGACATTCTCTATTTATATAACCCTGTGCTGAGTTTTTTTAGGTGTTTTCATGGTGTTATTGTGTGTTTTTATATGTGTGTGTGTGTGTTTTGCACAAATACGTTACACATTGCCTCTCAAGTTAAGCCTGCCTGCCCTGTGCCAATTTACCAGAGATTGAGCACAGGTTAATATAAAGGGTGTATTTAGTTTTCCCAAACTAATGGAAACTGTGGTCCCTAATTGGTCAAGGTGCAAACCATTGCCAACTGAAGACCCAGGGGCACATGCATCAAGCTTTTTGCAGAATCCAGCCTGTTTGCGACCAGTAAAAAGCCATTTCCGATGCATCAAATTGAAATCCATTTGCAAAATAGGTCATCGTAAATTTTGCAATTACCTATTTCGCAAATTCTTTTTGGGAAGCACAATTTGCAATTCCCTAACTGCAATGCATGAAGCATTTAAAAAATGTAACTTTGCATTAAGGATTCGCAAATTACCATCAACTTCAAGTTTGCGATTACCTATTTGGACCCATAGGAATGATTGTGAATGTATTCCCTAATAGCGATTCACAATGTGTGATCTGCTGTTAGAGAATGTGTAGGAATCGCTAATTATTTTTAGATTCCTGCATGCATAAGGAATTGTGACTCCTAAAATGCGATTCCTTAAAAATCGCTATTAAGGAATCACAATTTCTTATCTTGATGCATGTGCCCCCCAATCTCTAACACAACCTATCTATCAAAACACATGAGCAGCCCCTCTTGTGAGTCATATGCCCTTCTTAGGCTACTTCCTCATTGAAGCTTAAGTTTTGGGCTCCCACCTATTAGTCTTACTGGCAGGGCGAATTGACACCCCTCCCAGTGGCAAGCTTACTGTTTCCTTTGTTGGCAGTCATTCCCACTGCTCCTCAGGAAGGCATATGGCTCTATTGTGGCCGGGTTCTGCGAATGGCCATTTGGAAAACATTGGCAGCAGAGTGGCAACTTTCTTAAGTTGGATTTTTCTCAAAGTTACAATTTTGACTTGGGCAACAAGTTGGGTTTAATGTAATGGCTATTTTGATACCTTGAAGTACCAACTTTAGTAGTACCATTTAGGAGTTAGCCCAGCTGAGTTGTCAGCGCATGGCCCTGTACTTTGTAATGCAGCTATTAGCCTTTCCACAGCAAAAATGAATATTTTTAGAATATATTATATGTCCTACTTTTTCATATACAGCACCCTGCCTGGAGAAGTGTGGCTCACTGGTTAGAGGAGGCAGACCGTGAAGCAGAGGTCAGACCCGGGACCAGGGTTCAATTCCCGATGCGGCAGAGTCCTGAGCCCAAATGTCCACGGACTCGATAATTCTCGCTTCGGTGCCTACTTGAACCACGGGTTCACACTCTGCAACTCTGGGCAATAGCTTGCTTAATCTCCACTACGGCCCCCCGCGGCGGTATGCCTGGCTTTCACCTTGGGGATGCCCAGTACGGGTTATCTATCAGGTAAAAGCCAGGACGGGTTCCCAATGCAAGCGCCTTGATACCTTGCGGTGATAAGGCGCTATATAAGAACCTTTGACATGACATGCCTTGGTGCCCAATAGGCTGCTGCAGCAGTGAATTATATATATTCAAACAGGAGGTCAGAATGTTCTCTTTAGTTTAAATGGCAAAGTTGTGTTAGCAGTTTAAAACTGCTCTACCAGTCTGCAATGGCATGCTGGGAGAAAGGTGTCTATCATGCTCAGAGTGGCACAAACGTGCTACAGCCAAGCCCTGAAGGACAACTTACAGGACCTGGCACTATATACCAGGGACTTATAAGTAAGTTAATGTATTCAAATTGGGTAGAAGCTCTCAAACATACTCTTGTAGGGGTCAGAGCACTGGCACTGAGGTCTGGTTAGAAGGTGCCAGTGCACTCTCAGAGTTGAAAAACCAGCAGCATTAATCTAAAACGTCTAGGGTGATCATGCAAAAGAAGACATTTCCTTGTACAACCCATTTGGGTTATGTCCACTCAATTAAGGTATTTAATAAAAGCATTTTGCTTTGTACTGTTGGGATCTCCTCACCAATATAAAGCATTGAAAAAAATATTTATAAATGTATAGGAGTCAGGCATATTGGCCTAGCGAACTCTGTGAAAGCAAGCCCCTAGACCGCCGTGTTCATATAAATAACTATGAATGCAACACATATTTTATTGGCATTATATTATGACAGGGCAGCTCCTCTTAAATGGCGGAGGAGCATCCCCCCACCTTCTGCGAGCATAGCAGGTAAACACTAATAAATAAAATGGCATAATAATGACAATTTATTTTGCCACAGCTCATGCTGTGTATAGCGCGAGCGTGAGGCAAAGGGCGGGACTGGATCCTGCTATTGCAGGATTACTGCTGCCCCTTCTTTTTTGTTCTTTTTTTTAATGAGTTTTATGACAGCAGACAGACAACAGGAGTATTTGCATATCAATAGGCAAACACCTTTGTTTTCTTTGAGACAGTTTGTATCCTAACGACATAAAACCTTTTTTGGTCAAATACCGATCTCCTTACACATACTAGCAAAGACAACAGAAATACTTAAGGAAAATAATAAAAATACAAATAGAAGTACTAATACAGCAAATTTTCTAACTTCCTATCCAATTGGTAATCGGAGACCATAATTGATACCCAAAAGTTTTTTCCTAATGCCCTTAATTTTATACAAGGCAGTCTCTAGATAATAGATAGACAGTAATTTGGTTTGCACATGATAAAATTTGGTGATTCTACATCGAGCCATTGAGACGTGATACATGATTGATATACAGACATACTTATAAAAATGAAACCTTCTTCTGCAGCTGTGCCCTTATGAACCATATTCTCTTCACATCCAAAAATACCCATTGGTGCTGTTAATTGTAGGCAAATACCCAGACCAATATTTAAATAAAACTCAACATCTGCAATAAAACGGGAAAGCTTGGGGTGAAGTACTGGGTTTTTCAGAACCCAGCGTTGCCAGGGACACACCCTAAAACTTCGGGTCCTTCCTGTTTTAGACTACAGAAACTCAGAGTCTTCTAGGTTAAGTCAAAGATCGAGTTTATTGGCTGCAACCAAGTAACAGGCGTCCTAGAAGTACAACATGGTGTATATTCTCAGGAGACTGCTCAATCTTACAAAGCCAGCCTTCTCTTTTTATACAGAATATTATGCTTCAGGCAAACATTCCTTATTTTACAGTTGACCATTCACATATTTTCAATACAAAGGAAAAGCAGAGTCATGATGACAAGCCCATATTTAAGTTCGTTCAGCCCACAATCAATTACCCGGCAAGGTCCAGTATTTTCATCAGATATCGACGAAACCCCAATAAAAACGGGTGCCTCCTCCTCGTAAAGTAAGTCATAAAGAAAGAAACAGAGGCAGGTGTGTGTAAGATTAGGAAGGGTTTGTGTTCAATGAAGGGTTTATGGCATGTTGTGCCTTGATACTATCTCGACCGGCCACTGGGAGAGGAACTGGCCGAACAGGTTTGGCCCCGGGCAGTGGAGTCAGCTTGCCCGGGTCGTGCAGAAGTCAGCAAAGGTATACGTGTCCTTCAGACTCGTTTTTGGCCTTAGTCTCCGGCCTATGTGAGGGCAATCACAAAATGGCTGCCGCATACAAAATGGAACCCAAGGGTTCAGGCCGAAAACAAAGAATTCAGGGTGATTTCGTCACTCGAATGTGACGAAAATGCTTGTGCATAGTCTACTAGTCATTCTCAGTCTGCTGATATCAAATTCGTCATGATGCGACGATGTTTATGACACAGGTCCAACATTTTCAGTACCACAGACCCTCCTTTTGCCCTTACATAGGCAATAACCTATACTCATGCTAATCTGAGTCCAGGTCTATATTCATGAAGTCATTGAGATGTTGCTGTATCATCATCCTATTACTTAGCTCGTCCCTCGATACAGGTTTCCTTACACACGATGTAGCACAAAGGCCACATATTGCAGGAGCACACTGTACGCACAGACAGAACAGGAAAAGAATGGCTAAGATCATCCCAATGCCCATCAGAATTTTCCATCCCCAGGCGGATATCAGTTCCCAGAACCATCCCATCAACGACCAATCTCCTTTATCTACATGAATAGATTCAGAGATCTTATCTAGTTTGGCGATGGCCTGGTACACTGTTGGAGCGTTATCTGGAATGAAAACACAGCAACTCGATTGGATCACTCTGCATACCCCACCTCGGTCTGCAAGTATGACATCTAACACAACCCTGTTCTGAAGGGTCATAAGGCGATCCGACTGGAGCTCAGCAGTCAAGTTACTAAGGGCACCGGCAGTT
The DNA here is from genome assembly GCF_964261635.1 of Lissotriton helveticus. Lineage (NCBI taxonomy): Eukaryota > Metazoa > Chordata > Amphibia > Caudata > Salamandridae > Lissotriton > Lissotriton helveticus. Next base: position 582,445 of record NW_027611923.1, read on the forward strand.
TCATCTACGGTGGATTCAACCACCCTCGTCAATTGCCTTATGTTCCTGCTGTTAACCTTGGGTCCCCAAAACGGCAGAAAACCCTTCACGGAGTCTCCAAATTCTTGCCCTGCTGTGTCTTCTTTACTGAAGACACCTCTAACTATCCTTGTCTTGTGGTAATCTGCCGCAGCGGTGTAGGTGGGAGGCAACAGGAACGAAACAAAACATGTGCCAGAAAAGTCAGGGGGCAACCATGTATAGGCTCTATCATGGCAGATGAAATAGGTACCCTTAGCTGCTAAGAACGGAGGGGAAGTCTGAGACGCAAAAACATACGTTTCAGTGCAGGTACTCTTCCCTAACTGAGCTCTGGGATTCTTGCCATTACCTTGCAGACATAGGTGACCCTGATGGGGTACAATCCAAATCGGGGAAGATCTCTTAGCTTGCTGTTTCTCATTCAGAGTAACTCCATATCCAGTCACGTTCCATCCTATATATACTAGTGTCTCATCTCTCGGGATAGTCTCATAGGAAATATCTTCCCTAATCATATCTACTATACCCTTAACTAGAGCACTATTTTTAGGATTGTCCTTTTAAGAACGTAGGGGGTAGACTTCATGTGCGTAGATGAACATTGTTCTGTATGCCCACACAGAACCATTGTGGCTGAATGGCAGGACCAGATAAGGGATACCTTTATCCGTTGTGTGAGGCATAAGACCACACACCCAACAGTTAGTCGTGTTCATTACTAGTTGGTGTTGGTGCAAAAGCTGAACGAAGGAGTTATAATAAACTCTAATCTCCTAACAGACTCATGTTCAGGAAAAGGGTGGAAAGAATGCGAGGAAACAGTAGGAGGAGGTATGGACTGTGTAGTGGGTGCAAATGTCACTTGAAAAGATAATAAAACATATCCTATTAAAAACATCATTACACCGAACAACATAAAAATGCATGATATCAAAAAGCTTTTCTTGGTCATCATTCTACATATTTTAGCTTTAAAGTTCATTGTTTTGGCAGGTCTCTCCATCCTCTCTAAATGCTGCTCGCGATGGTAGGGTGTTCTATGCTAAGGAATGCTTCTGTCAGTCCAGGGCAACTCTCGACCAACCAGAACTGTCGACCTAACGTCTTCAGCTGCACTCCAAAGACTTGGGCAACCGCGACCCTACAGCTGAACACGGATGGTGGTTCGAAAAACAAAAATAAAAAAGTTTCTCAGATGAGAGAGCTGCACTTTCAAAACTTAGGCAAAGAAAAGGGAAAAAATGTATTAGTCCATAGTTCTCGGCCTCAGATTATAGCGTTTCTTCCCAGGTACTGTCTGGTCCTGAAACAGGAGTTCAGGCTCTGAAGTGTCCAATCGAATTGACGGTGGCACAGCTTCTTGCAAAAGATTGTCACTTTCTTGTTCAGAAATTGTTCCTTTTATGCGTGCATGACTGAAAGGCAGAAAACGAGGCACAGTCTCAGTCTCAGAGACAGCAACACCCTCCTGGACCCACCGGTCGTACGGCAGAGGCAAAGGGACCCTCTTGCAGTGCACGCCGTGGATCCAGTTCTTCTTCCCTTCCACTCGAACGGCTGATCTTGTTGAGAGAAGAACTAGGTGGGGGCCGGTTCAACGGGGCTGGTCATTCTTTTTTCGCTGGAAATTCTTGACCAGCACCCAGGATCCAGGAGTAATGGGATGTCCTGGAGCTTCAGAGACCTTAGGCAGAGTATCGTGAACCTGTTGGTGTAAAACACGCAATTTAGCCGTCAATTCATACAAATAATCAAGCAGTACAGGGTGTTCGATCTCACTGAATTTTGTCGGCCTTGGCACTCCCCATATGTTGGCCGGACGGCCGAACACTATTTCATAAGGACTAAGTCCCACTCGCGAATGCACAGTCATTCTTGTTGATAGGAGTGCTAAAGGCAGAGCGTCCGGCCATTTAAGACCAGAGCTCGCTTGGATTTTGGCCAATTTCAGTTTTAATGTGCCATTGTAGCACTCTACCTGTCCAGCTGATTGGGGGTGATTTGCAGCGTGGAATTTCTGCTGGATGCCTAGCCCTTCACATACTTTCTTCATCACTCGTCCTACAAATTCACTCCCATTGTCACTCCAGACCATTCTCGGCATTCCAAATCTAGGGAAAAATTCTTTGACAAGGGCTTTAGCTGTGGACAAAACAGTGTTGTCCTTCAGGGGGTATGCTTCTACCCATCTCGAAAAGGTACAAACAACAACGAGTACGTATTTCAAATTGTTGCACCTTTCCATGTGGATAAAATCTAGCTGCAAAGCCTCGAACGGATACGTTGGAGGCGCAAAATGACCAGCTGGAGTTGGGGTTCCCCTACCAGGATTGTATTTCAGACACACCATACAAATTTTGACCACATTTTCTGCACACTTGGGAATTCCAGCATTCTGCCATACTGGAGCCAGCACCTTACAAATCCCTTTCACACTGATGTGAGCCATTCCATGGGCCATTGTAACCACTGCAAGCACGTACGCATCGGGTAACAACCATCGCTTATGGTCTGACAATTCAACCCATTTGTATCCAATTTACCCGTACTCTCTCTCCACACACTCAATTCTTTCTCTGTAGCTTCAGCTTGAATAGACTTCACACTCTCTATCGTGTCTTCACACATTCCAATGTCACCAACCCATCTCGCAGGGCCTGCAACATACATTCGGCTCATCACATCCCTCGCTGTTTCTTTTGCGACTTCATCAGCAAATGCATTTCCACGACCAACATCATCAGTCACCTTCTTGTGTGCACTGCATTTTACAATCGCAACTTGCAAGGGCAACGTAAGTGACTCGAGAAGCTCATTCACCAACTGACCATGCTGTATCTTAGTTCCATGCGAAGTCAGGAACCCACGTTCTTTCCACAATCGTCCAAAACTATGGGCCACACCGAATGCATACTGGCTGTCAGTATATATGGTCACTTTCATTCCTTTTGATAACACACACGCTCTTGTAAGTGCAATCAACTCTGCTGCTTGAGCTGAATTATGTGGGACACGTGCAGCTTCAACAATCGTATGCAAAGTCGTAACAGCATATGCCGCAGTCGTATCACCATTCGGAAGCTTGAAGCATGAACCATCCACCCATAAGGTACCATCACACTTCGCAAGAGGAGTGTCCTGAAGGTCTACTCTCCCTTTCGTTTCGTCTTCTGTTCTGAGAAAACAATCATGCTGTACAGAAGCATCTGTCTCTGTTACAATTGGCAACAACGTAGCTGGATTTAACGTGTTGCATCTCTTTATGTGTACATGACTCGCTAAAAGTGTCAACTCATAACCTGACAATCGAGCACTAGTTAAGTGCTGTGTCTTGGTTCTGGTTAACAACGTGTCCACTGCATGTGGAACCATCACAACCAATGTATTATTCATCACTAAACCAGCAGACTGCCGAATAGAAACAGCTGCTGCCGCTGTGGCTCTTAAGCAATTTGGCAATGCTTTGGCTACCGGGTCCAAAGTTGACGAAAAATACGCACATGGACGCTGTTTGTCTCCGAACAACTGTGTCAACACTGACAATGCACAACCTTCTTTCTCGTGGACATATAATATAAAGGGCTTACTGTAGTCGGGGGTACCCAACACAGGAACCGAACATAATGCATTGCGCAATTCGGAAAAACTTTTCTGACACTCTTCAGACCATGGGAGGGGATTCGGTGTATCTTTACAAGTTAATGCCACCAAAGGTTTGGCCAACAAAGAAAAATTCGGTATCCATTGTCTGCAGTAAGATGTAATGCCCAAGAAAGCATGCACTTCTCTCTGTGTCCTAGGCACACTCAATTTCGCTATTGCCTGAATTCTTTCTGGGGTCAGTTTCCTTCCCTCCTTCGATAAGCGATGACCTAAGTAGGTCACTTCTTGTCGACAATATTGCAATTTGGAAAGAGACACTTTGTGATGTAAATCAGACAAATGACGCAACAACGACAACGTGGCTTCTTTACATATTTTCTCAGTATCTGCAGCAACAAGCAAATCATCAACATACTGAATAAGGGTAGCGCCATCAGGTAAAACAATCGTATCAAGCTGTGTTTTTAAAGCTTGACTATATATTGATGGACTTTCACAGTAGCCCTGGTGGGCGCGTTTGAAGCGGAAGCTTCGGCCTCCTAAACTGAAGCCGAAAATATCCCTACTCTCCTCGGCAATCGGGATGCTGAAGAACACATTCTTCAAGTCAATCCCCGAGAACCAGGTCGCGGAAGCTGGAATCATAGTCAATAGGGCAGTGATATCCGGAACAACTGGAAATTGTGGCACAACAATTTTGTTCACTTCTCTAAGATCAATCACAAATCTGTAAACGGGTGGCTGAGAAGGGTCAGTACGCTTCAAAACAGGCAGAACAGGACTATTGCAAACGTTGCCTCTTGTCTCTTCAATTACATCTTTTTCAATCAAATCGTAAATGATCGCTAGCAACGCTTTTTCACCTTCACTAGAGGTTTTATATTGGGGAATTCGTGCCATTTTAACATTGGCATTCAATGTCACAACATATGGCGGTATTTCTAAAAGACCCACATCATTAGGACCAGTAGCCCAAAGAATATCCGGAAGAAGCGACAATTCTGTCGGAAGTTTATCCTTTGACAAATACATTGGGGAGACCATTTTCTTACCTAGTGTAAGTTGTACTCCCGAAGGAGAACAATACAATGTCGCACACAATCTTTTCAACAGATCCAATCCTAACAAGTTTTCACCACAACCTGTTGTCAGAATAAGGGGTGCTTCTAATTCACAAGGTCCAACAGAAAGGGATATAGGACTAGAAATCGGGTTTCTAACCGGCGCGCCAGAAAAACCTACTGAAACATTCATTTCGCCAGACAAAGGTGCGCCAGGGAGTTTAGAGTGCATAATGGAACTCTTTGTAGCACCAGTATCCAACAGAAAAGGCTCTGACACACCTGATGTAATCACTTCAACGTAAGGTCCGCTCTGATCTACTGGAACTGAAACAACTCCCTCTCTTTGTCCATGGCTGTCCTAGCAATCATTATCTTCCAGAATCTCATCTTCTGCGTAATAGTCATCAGCATAGTACTGAGGTGTCCTACCAGACGCGTTACCTTGCTGATCAAAACCATTCATTGAATTCTGGGGTGGAAATGGGCGCGCGTTCTGGGGGAAATTTCCACGTCCTCTACCTCTAGGCGCTTGTGGAACACCTCGACCTCTTGCACCAGAAGCACCATTCATACGCTGTAACAAAATAGGGCAACTATACTTGAAATGACCCTCTTCTTTACAATATGAACACTGATTGGGACCTACAGGAACACGCTGTTGAGGATACTCGAACCTTTGCGAGTTCCTCTGAAACTGTTGAGGTTGCTGATAGTTACTCTGACCACCACGTGGCGGATATGCTTGTTGTAAAAGGACCTTTGTTTTTAACTCTTTCGTTTTCTTGTCTGCCCTATCCTTTTCATCTTTGTCCCTATTTTCGTAGTACTTCGCAGTAGCCAATATCTGTGCTGAAGAGGAAACGGCCCACAAACTTTCTGAATCTTTTAACTTCTTACACAACTCGGGAAGCAAATTATGCACGAATTTGTCAACGAACAACCGTTGACCACCTTCTGTACTCATATCTTGACCACTGTGTTCGATAAACGTTTCTTCGAACCTGGTGAAGAAATCAGACACGGTCTCATCTTTCTTCTGCTTCCACGCAGACAATTTGTCCCAATTCACTCGCATCGCAGGCATTAAAGTCTTCATGTACGTAATTATCCTACCAGGGAGGTCTGCCACTAAAGGTTCGGGTTTAGCACCACCAACTTGTCTGCCATCAGCAGCAGCAATATTAACCCATGTATCACCTAACTCCTGATCATGATCCGCATGACGAATCTTTCCCCATAAAGGCTGTGGAACAACATTTCCAAACAACATGTCTATATCCGCTAAATTCATAATGCAAGAGCTTGCAGTCTGTGACAATTCCTTGTAATACACTGCACGATTTTTACGGGGGTCAGGCAATGTCTGTTTAAGGGCCAATACTTCAGCGCGCTTCCATGGAACATGTACCCAAACACGCTGAAAGTGTGCCGGTATAGCTGGGGGAACATTATTCAGACCAGCTGCTACTTCTTCCTTCCATACTGGAGGTACTTCTCTCATGGGATATTGTCTCGCTTTCCTTTTAACAGAAAAATCAGACTCAAACAACTGTTGAGAAATAGTTCCACTCCTAAGCGATAACAATGTCGCGACTGCTTTCTTAACATCTGAACCCACAATTGTGCCTTTTCCAAACTCGTACCGTACATGACATAACTCAGGCGGATTGGGCTCCAAATCATTCTCCTCTAAATCTTCACAAAGAAAAGTACACATTTTATCAAAAACGTACCTCTGCTTTGGTGCTTCCCACTGATAGAAGACATCCATAACAGACTCTAGCTCATATCTTTTCGGGTCAGTAACCCATTTATGTGCCAAATAATCCAATGTTCCCTGCTCTCTAGAGTCAGGCAGTTGACTACGCAACTGTTTGCGCGATGAAACAGGGGTCATACTAGATGCCCCAAATAGAGGATATAGGAGACTAGCGACAGTGTCAGTCATTCTCTGTCGAACGGAAGGAGAAGTCGACGAGAGAACAGGAGGAAAAACAGGGTGAGGCAGGGTAGATGCAGATGCAGACGCAGAGGCAGTATCAGGAGGAATACCAGAAGAGGTAGTCGATGCAATAGGTAAAGTCGTAAGAAGTGTAGGTAGAGCAGGTAGCAAAGTCGGCGGCCCTTGAGGAGGCTGCGTCATAGGAGTAGGAGCCAACTGAAGAGGAACTGGCGGCTGTGGAAGAACTTGAGGCACAACAATCGGGGGTTGCACAACTAAAGGCTGTGGAGGTGCAGTAGCACTCTGCGCATAGGGGGTGCCGAACTCAATAAGTGTGACATTAGGGGGTCTATTTCAAGTTCTTTTGCGGCATCTTGCTGAAGAGGCGGCAAAACTGGATAACATTTATCAATCGCCATTTTACGTTGCCTGTGCAACTGCTCACTTGCCTGTTCTTCTTCATCATCTTTATACTGCATAGCAGCTTGCATTATCGAAATAACCTTTTCTCTTTTATTCTTTTTAGCTATTTTAATTTCTTTCTGTTTGGCTTCCTTTCGCCATAGGCGGAAAGAGTCAAACATCGCCGGCCGGGCTTTCTTCTAAAAAAAGTCTAACCTCGAGATTATCTAGGATTTCCGTGTCAAAGCTACCATATTGGGGCCATTTTAAAACACCATCCTTTCTGGTGTATCGGATCCATACTTCATTATATGTGATTGGGCCTACGCCATGTTTCACATAGAGCTCATAGGTTGGAGTTCCAATCGGAGGAACCGGACACGAGTCCTCCAATTGGGAATCCCTATTACAACCAAGACAAAACAAGTTTCCAAGTCTGCTAAGACCAGGCATCTTCGCTCTCTAGTCTAGCTTCAAACTTCAAAGGATTATCGAATACGATAGTCTTGTGAATACACGAATCCCTCGCCTTTGGTACTTGCAAGTTCCAAATCAAAGATCCCAAGGGGATACCCAAACTAAGAACCAAACTAAGGACTCGGAGAATCTCCACTTATACTTAACTGAGGTATCGATGACGTCACCAGAAGACTTGTCTATCGTTTCGCTCTACAAATCATCAAGGGTCCAAAACAGGGCGATAGTCAGGGCAGCAGTCCTTCGTAGCCGTCGGGAAGCGGGGAACCTCACAGCAAAGACTTTCGGACCACGTCGACATGCAGGGGTCGATGAAGTGGCGGCCTTCCTCCAGAATTTTCACACGAAGCTCCTCACGAACCTCTGGCTTGGACCTGTACCGCTGAAATCGCCCTACGTTGGGCGCCAACTGAAGTACTGGGTTTTTCAGAACCCAGCGGTGCCAGGGACACACCCTAAGACTTCGGGTCCTTCCTGTTTCAGACTACAGAAACTCAGAGTCTTCTAGGTTAAGTCAAAGATCGAGTTTATTGGCTGCAACCAAGTAACAGGCGTCCTAGAAGTACAACACGGTGTATATTCTCAGGAGACTCCTCAATCTTACAAAGCCAGCCTTCTCTTTTTATACAGAATATTATGCTTCAGGCAAACATTCCTTATTTTACAGTTGACCATTCACATATTTTCAATACAAAGGAAAAGCAGAGTCATGATGACAAGCCCATATTTCAGTTTGTTCAGCCCACAATCAAGTACCCGGCAAGGCCCAGTATTTTTATCAGATATCGACGAAACCCCAATAAAAACGGGTGCCTCCTCCTCGTAAAGTAAGTCATAAAGAAAGAAACAGAGGCAGGTGTGTGTAAGATTAGGAAGGGGTTGTGTTCGATGAAGGGTTTATGGCATGTTGTGCCTTGATACTATCTCGACCGGCCACTGGGAGAGCAACTGGCCGAACAGGTTTGGCCCCTGGCAGTGGAGTCAGCTTGCCCGGGTCGTGCAGAAGTCAGCAAAGGTATACGTGTCCTTCAGACTCGTTTTTGGACTTAGTCTCCGGCCTATGTGAGGGCAATCACAAAATGGCTGCCGCATACAAAATGGAACCCGAAGGTTCAGGGCGAAAACAAAGAATTCAGGGTGATTTCGTCACTCGAATGTGACGAAAATGCTTGTGCATAGTCTACTAGTCATTCTCGGTCTGCTGATATCAAATTCGTCATGATGCGACGATGTTTATGACACAGGTCCAACATTTTCAGTACCACAGGGGCAAAAAAAAAAACATATGAGCAGCATCTGCTGCATATAAACCACAACGGCTACATTTAGTCCACCGCCCCGAATTCCATTTAACCAATTTGCTTGGTGTATAATATAACTCAAAAATTGACATAAAATGTTGACTTATCAATGAACCATTCAATAATACCTTCATAGCAATTTCTATACTTCTCCCTAAATTAATTCGATCAATACTCAATTTATTTTGCCATTTTACTTCATTGACCACTAGATCATCCTCTACCTTCTCCAAAAATAACTGATACAAGGGCCCCATTTTATGCCTGTCCTTCATCGCTTCAATAATCTCAATTTTCCCTAAAACAATCATATTCTTTGATATTTTCTGTTCACAAAAACTTCGTAATTGGAGGTTTTTTAAGAAGTCGGTACTATGTAGCTTATATTCCTTCCTTATATAATCAAAAGAAACAAAATAATTCCCCTGAAACAAATCCCCAAGCTTACGAATCCCCAAATTATGCCATTTTAGCATTACCTGGTCATTAAATATCTCCGAAAGAAAAGAACAATTTTGGAGAGGAGTATATATGTTTAAATTAGGGCCTATTCCAGATCTCTTTTTTAATGTGCGCCAAATAGTATAAGCAGTAGTGAAAATCTTAAATTTGTTTTTTTTGTAGTAACGTAGCTCGACAATGCGGTTTAAGCATTGTTTTGCCTCAGTACCTAAAAGCATCTCATATATAGATGGGGCAAGAAAATCCTCAGTTAGATCTTCCGGTAATATTAAAACCCCCATATGCTGTAATATTGCTATTCATTGATAAAACTGATGATTCGGGATACCCCACCCTCCTCTCTCTCTGGACAGCAGACATTTTCTAAATGCTCTCCAAGCTCGATGATACCCCAAGAGAAATCTAGAGCACATTCTCTCTATTCTGGAAAAATAATAGGTGGATATAAAAAAGGGGATAGCCCGAAATAAATACAAACATTTGGGAAAGATTAACATTTTTAATACATTGCTACGCCCAAGAAGTGAGAGCTGTAAATTACTTATTCTTTCTAATGTTTTATTAGAGGAAGCTATAATTGGATCCAAGTTTGCAGGGATAATGTCTTCAATTGTAATCTTTATACCTAAATAAATAGCCTCCTTTTCAAATTTGATATTCTCTGGGTGGCCAGCCTCAGAGTGAATAAGCTGTGTCTTTTCAATGTTTAATTTATAGCCAGAAAACCGGCCGAACGTCACAGCGGACTCTATAATATTAGGTAATGCGTTACTAATATCTGATGTCAGTACCACGATATCATCCGCATGTGCACAGACTTTAAAATCCCGATTATTTATCTGTACAGGTTTAATTGCCATATTTTCCTCCAGGGTAATAATAAAGGGATCAATATACAATGCAAACTGCAAGGGGGAACAGGGGCAACCCTGTCTCATCCCCCTTGCTATCAATATCTTCCGTGATGTCTTGCCGGAAACCCGAATAACAGCAGACGGGTGGGTGTACATTGTCTGAATTGCCCTAACAAATTCCGGCGGGAACCCCTTCCTTGCCAGGACTGACCACATTAAACTCCATGAGACCCTGTCAAACGCTTTTTCAGCGTCCAACTGGGCCACACCTACAGGAGAATGCATACCCTGTGACCAATCCAGTAAGGATATAATCTGTCGTATATGATCTGTGGTGTCTCTACGCTGTATAAACCCATGTTGTCTTAGCGAGACCGGACTCGGCATCAGATCATTTAACCTATTAGCAATGAGTTTAGAGTAAATTTTACTATCCAAATTCAGTAATGAGATCGGCCTATGAGACCTCATTTCAGTTTCTATTTTACCTTTCTTTTTAAATACCACTATCGTGGCATTAGACCATGAGTTAGGAGCCTTCCCCAAAAAAGCTTGCTGGCAAACTTCTACCATTTCCTTTTTCATCATATCCCTGAATAGCTGATAAAATTCCAATGGAATATTATCGCGCCCCATGGCCTTTCCCTGAGCCAAGCCTAAAATTGCAAGCTCAACTTCTGCCCAATCTGGTGGTACCAACAATAGCGTGCTTTGAATATCCGACAATGTTACTGGAATCACATCCTTTAAATATTCGCCCGCTTCCACCCTGTCTGTCTCATCACTATATAATGATTGATAAAATCCTTGGAATGCCATTAACACACCTTCCTTGGTCTCTTGCATAAACCCCTGCATATTTCTGATTTTAAAGATATCATTATAAACTGCTTTCTCCCGTGCCCTTTTCGCTAACACTCTACCCATTTTCTCCCCAAACTCATATGCCGCTTCTTTATGCAAAACAAAGCCCTTATGATAGTAACATCCCTTTTGGGGATGTATGTCACTACAACGCATGCTTTCACAACGCATGCCTTTACCACGCAAGTTTTACAACGCAAGTCGTTACAACGACTTGTGTTGGGGGGTGCTGGATAGTGAGTAGTTTAATTTACTATTCCAACTCCAGTCCCCGTGGTTAGTAGGGAAGGTGTTGGATAGTAAATTAAATTATTCCCTATCCCAGAGCGCCCCCCAGCGCAAGTCGTTGTAATGATTTGCGTTGTAATAGTTGCGTGGTAATGGTATGTCGTTGTAATAGTTGAGTTGTAATGGTTGTTCACCCCTTTGGGCAGAATAAAGTGTTCCTATGTCTGCCCCTGACCTTAATGTCTCTGCCAACTTCTTCTCGGCCTCATAAACCTGATCAAAATCCTGTTGATGTTTAAGCCAGATCTTTTTACGTTTAAATTTAGAAAAACTAAGAGTTTCCCCGCAGACTACTGATTTAAATGCGTCCCAGACTACCTGCTGGGCAGCCGTGCCTTTATTAATATAAAAAAAATCCTGAATTATTTTAGCCATGAACTGACAGTACTCCTTAACTAAAAGCAATTTCCTATTGAATGACCTCTTTTGAAACTCTAGTTTTTCTTCCGAGTCTAAAGCCAACTCTAATATAATCGGGTTGTGGTCTGAGACCAATTTAGGATGAATCTCAATTTTGGCTTTGGCTAACAGTTCTGAGGTGGTAAACAAATAATCTAGTCGGACAAATTTTGAGTGAGGGGAAGAAAAAAAAGTAAAGCCGGGATCCTCGGGGTATTTAAAATTTCATACGTCATAAAGGCCATGATCCAAGATCAAGCCCCGAATTGCAGAATAAACCAGCCTCTTTCTTCCAGTATACACATAATTAGATCTAACATTAACACCTGAATCGATATTAATATTGAAGTCACCACACATTAATACTGGCAACGTCCACTGTGCTAATTCTAGATTTAAAAAGTTAAAGAGTTCCGCATCATCCAAATTAGGCCCATAGACATTGCAGAGTGTAAACCTATAATGCCCAACCTTAAGCTCGGAGATAGCCCAGCGGCCCCATTTATCTGACGCAGCCTTTGTACACTCACCCACTCCCCTTTTTTTGAGTATGGTAACCCCTCTTTTCACACCAGTTTGTTTAGAGCAAACTATCAGCCCCATACTCAAATTTTTTAAATATCCTCTGTTGGCCCATGCGACATGTGTTTCCTGCAAACACAGTATATCAATATGTAATATCTGTATGATTTTGGCTAAAACTTGTTGTTTCTTGGGGTCATTAAGGCCACATATATTTAATGTACAAATCTTAATTTTCCGATCCATAAACATTATTATTACCTAGAGCCAATTCCCAAATTGAGCCACCAATCTTCTTGACTATAAATATTTTATAGTTTCTTTCACGTCCTTTATAGCTCTTATCAGATTTTCCTTTCATCTGCTTGTCTCCTTCCTGTTTAAGCCCATTCCTGTCTGTTGCTGTCTTCCCCCCCTCCACCTAAACCCCGTGCACAGCCCCTTACCCACCCTTCCATACCTTCCATACCCACCCTTCCCCCCCTACCCGTCCTACCCAACATATGAGGCCCAAAGACATTTAGTCCCTGCAAAATATGGTGTGCCGTGCCCCCCCCCCCCCCGAACCCGGAAACAAAAGATATACCTATGTCTCTACTTAGGAGAGAGAGAAACCAGAACCTAAAAAAAAAAAGCATTAATACACTCAACATGAGAAATCTCTACGGCGTAGCTGAAGACCCCCCACATTATCCCTCCCTACAAAGTGTCCAGATATTCTTTGGCCTGTATTTCTGACCAAAATAATTTTGTTTGACCTTTAAACATAACTTTAAGTTTTGCCGGATTCTGTAAATACACCACCGCCCCTTTTTTTTTAAAATCCCTAATTAATTGACGTAAATGCCATCGACTTGAAACTGTGGCCTGACAGAAATCCGGTCTAACAAAAAAATTACAGTCCTTAGCAGATGCTTTCCTGTCAGGTCGTGCACGAGCATATATGTCTTCTCGAGCTAGAAAATTATTAAAACAAACTAAGATTGCTCTAGGGTGATTCTCTTCATCTTGGCGAGATTTCTTTACTGTAAACGGATGCCGGTGAGCCCTTTGGATTTCTTTAGGCCAGTCCCAGGATGTCAGATTGGGAAAAGCTTCCTGCAACAGTTCCATGACAAAATTACGTACATCCGAGCCCTCCTTCTTCTCTGGAACCCCCGTAAAGCGTAAATTGTTCCTGCGAGCCTGATTTTCAATTTCCGATAATTTGTAGCTCAAGTCATCACGATGAGCCTTAGTAGACTCTAGCTCAACTTTTTGTGCAGCAGCATGGCCTTCTAAAGCCGCAATCCTGGCCTCCGCTTCAGTAACTCTGTCAGCAGTTTCCGCACCTATTTTGATCACACGCCTAACAGCGTTCTTGACCTTGCTACATGTAGCCTGCATTCGGGTATTCTCAGCTTTGCTCTCTGCTCTATGGCCCATCATTGTTTCATATATAGTAGCCGAGGTGATCTCTTGTGGGAGTAATTTGTCTGATATTTCTTTACCACTTTTTTCGCCTTTCTCCTTTTCTTGGCCAACTAAGTTTGATACTTGCGCTCCATTTATATTTTCAGTGGGGGTTAAGATTCTTTCTGATGACTCTATTTCCTTCCGCCGCTTAATAGTTGTAGCACTAGTATTGGGGGAAACCATACTTTGTCGTGAATCCTGATCAAGACTACTACCTTCACTGTAGCCCGCGTTCGAGCCCTCATCAGAAGACGCCTCTGACAATGAGTAAAAGTTTTCACCGGGTTCATGTACCACTGGCCCCCCCTTGAGCTTGCTCATTAAGGGCAAGCAAGTCTATTTCAGTTGCTAAGTCATCCGAGCTGCCCCTCGTTAATTCATCAACTGTTTCTAGGACTCCGTTTCCCACAATACAACTGTCAACTTCAATCTGTCCATAACATCGATGCTCCTTGTTTAAATCTACATCAGGGAGTTCTCCAGAATTTGTTAATACTTCCTTTGGGTCAGCATGGGCACTCGCAAAGGCATATTCACACTCCACTTCGGTCAATTCTAATGAAGATTCCATATTGCGCACGTTCTGCCTCTAAAACATAGCGGGCAATGTCTGTATTCCTTGTTTAGGCACACGTGAAGTCAAAACACTCTTCCCCCGGCTTTCACCTCCTTTTTTCAAATGCGCTTTAACACTGGTATCAGAAAAGCTCTCACCTGTTTCGCCGGCTGTTTTCTCCCCTTTCTTTTCAGGAGGCTCTCCCGCGGCTTGATCCTTAGTTTTTCCACTGCGGGTAACAACCTTCACTGTTTCATTTACTTTCACCGGAGCTTTCGGTGGCATCCTCTTTTTCAAAGCGGTTCCTCCACAACCTCGGATTACTCCACATCTATACCCCAGCAGCAAAGCAGCAAAGCAGGGTGACGCCAACATGAGAGTCTATGCCGGGTTGTTAACAAACTGCCTAACATCCGTTTCTGTGTCCGCCAGCACCGCCAGCGCCGCCAGCGCCGACTAGCAACGCTCTCACGAATTACTGCGGTTACCGCTCCAGCCGTTAATCTTCCTGCTACCTTTCTGGACCACGCTCAGTCCATATTCCCTCACAACGTAACCGCGTCCTTGATTCCACCGCGTGTTTTTAGTCCCCTCTTTCTCGGTGTCTCTAGCCGAATTAAAGCAGCGAAAAGCAAATTTATTAGAATCACCGCTATCCTTTCTTCTTTTCAGCGGGTTGACATTTCGCCGCGCAGTTGAGAAACTATGTCGCTCCTCTCCATAAACGTTTAATAGCCCGGGGACCAGTAGAGAGGATCTGAGCTGCCTACACTGCCCACGCCACGGACGCCACCTTGCCCCTTCCAGTGCACATAGGGTTGCCTGGCTGGCTACCTACGGCCAGCCCGACATGCGCAATGTACACTCAGAAATCCCCGGGCTGTGAAACAGCTGGGGGATTGCTGGAACAGGCCCCCTTCCTCAAAATGAACGCTGGGTTAGCCTGCTCCCACCAATCCTGGAGCTGCTCTCATGCTGGGGGCAGCTCCAGGATTTTTCAGGATTCACATTGCACTGGGCAGGAAGGGAAGTCCTTCCCTTTCCTGCTCGTGGACGTCACCACCATCGCATCGGGCGGGAGCATCAGTTTGCTGGGTTGAGCGCCTCATGCCCCTGTATTTTTATTCAGTCAGCCACCACTGCATTATGACAATTTGAGTACATTCAGCCCTCATTAATTTTACTGATGTTCGTCTAGTTTCGATCTGCCTATGAATGTGACACTGTGCAGATTTACAGATGCGTCCTGACTTCAAGAGATCCTGCAGAATCAAAACATAAAACAGACATTGGCAAACAAGCCTTAATGAATTACGATAAGTAGCATTTTTAAATTAGACATCCAATTTTTCAAAATGTTTCAAAACGCAAAACTTTTATTAAGAAGGTCAATGGCAACAAAAATGCAGGAAGAGCAGAGGGAACAGACATATCTTAATGCAATTTCTTGAATGGCCTGCATTGTTAAATGGCAGGCCGAACTCTTACTGACATTATGTTTTCTCTTGTGATTAGGGTTATCACAGAACACAGCTACACGGGAGTCATTATCACACACATTAACACAATTCCCTCAACAACGAAATATGTTGTCAATCACAACACACGCTTTCTTGCAGGCATTTGGATAAAAATTGAATAGGCAAGCACAACTGACATTGACCGCTTTTTAAATACTTATAATTCCACAGCAGGTACATTTACAACAGAAAAGGCACATTCTTCTAGTTTTTATTGCTAATGTGGAGAATGGCATTTTATTGAGAACATTTTGTTTCAGCATTGTGCTAGTGTCAATGGAGTCTAAAAGCAATTGCAAGGAGGTTGTATCCTTATTTTTAACGTTTTCATTTTTAATTCCAGTTGGTAAATTATTCATTCTTCTGCCTGCTCAAAGAAACAAAAGGTAATTACTGTACAAATGCGTACCTGATGGATATAGCAAAGGGCAAATCTGTATCCCACAACAGGGGGGCTTTATATAAGCGCACTGGAGGTGACTCCTTGCAACGATGAATCATGTTTCTGTTCAATCATATATTCCCTACACCTGCCAATGGCATACGTTCCTGGAACATTTATTTATTTATTTATGTCGCACTCAGTGTTATTGTATTACAATAGCAATCTTTAAAACGCTTAGTGACTGGTTACTGGCAACCTACATTTATTTGCCTTTTACATCAAACACAAAAGAGACAAAATAAAAGCCCAGGTGCAAATTTGTTTGCTTATTCTCAAGAGAGAAGTAATATTTTTTCAGTATCTTTGCTTCATCACATAAAACGCAAATATGGATAGTCTAAAATGATCTTGAGGGGTTGGGTTAAGCTCTTCAAATGATGCTGAATATTTCAAGGGAGGTGGATCAAACAAGATAGAAAACATTTGCCCAATTACTTTTTCATATTGTTCAGTTCCAGCGTACATCAAGAAAAATAACTAAATACAACTTCTCTTGAACTTTCTATGACCTTAAACAATCCCCATTGTTGTTTACACACTAAGGGGCATATTATCAAGGACAGGCGATACATTATATGAATTCCCATCGAAGCCCATGTTAGATGTGAAGACATCTAACATGGGCTTCGATAGGAATTCCATAGAGCATATTATCAAGCCCATTATCGCCGCTTTATCAGCAGTTTCCTGCCGATAAAACCGGCAATAATGTATCGCCTGTCCTTGATAATATGCCCCTAAATATCAATACCTACTGGTGTAGTGTACACTTACATTCTTGGAATCAGTGACTAATTGGTAATACAGTGTTTTCTCTGATGTTCCTAGGTGTGCACAATGGGAATGTGAGGGTTTACTTTTTACGTTTTGCTCCGAGTAATAATCCCCATTCAGATACAAACTCATGTTTGTGACTGAAATCAGAATTTGCTCAGCAAATGGAATGAGGGTCTCAGAAACTTTTATGAAATATAGGCTGACAAATTATAGTATCATGACATGCACATCTTGCAATTGTGCAATATTCTACCATGTGATTTTGGTCTTTGTTTTATCATAGGTACCATGTGTATTTACAATTTAGCACACATCATTTAGTTACGAATAAGCTTTTGAACCCTTTACTGTTTATAGAACATCTACCCAAACCCAGTGAGACATACAGAAAGTTATTTTCAAAGTGCATTAATTAATGCTTGTATTTATGTATGCCAAGAGATTATTTAGCAATTGTCAGGTATGTCTACACGTGCCTCCTAGCATGACTTATAGCACATTATTTACAATGTGTATGAAACTGACTGTTATACCCACTCTCACTGACAGACACCTGTGACTGTGCAGATCTTCATACCACACACTCACAAGTACCATTTCTTAT